>NC_086452.1:247182836-247828194 GCF_028390025.1 Pseudophryne corroboree | reverse complement strand
CAGATGGGGTACATAGACAGCGTAGAACAGAGGGTTAGGATGAGATTTGGCTGGGTTTGATGAAGAAGTGGGTCTTGAGAGCCCGTTTGATGTTTTGTAGAGAGGTGGAGAGTCTGAGGGAGAGAGGTAGGGAATTCCAGAGAAGTGGTGCAGCACGTGAAAAATCTTGGAGGCAGGAGTGGGAGGAAGTAATCCGTAGGCAGGAGAGTCGGCGTGCTTTAGCAGAGCGAAGAGGACGGGTGGGAGTGTAAAGGGAGATAAGGTCAGAGATGTAGATGGGAGAGGAGTAGGTGAGGGCTTTGTAAGCGAGTGTGAGAAGCTTGAAATGGATTCTGAAAGGGAAGGGGAGCCAGTGAAGGTCTAGTAAGAGAGGAGAGGTGGACGTAGTGCGTTTGGTGAGGAAAATGAGCCAGGCAGCAGCATTGGGGATAGATTGGAGTGGAGAGAGGTATTTGTCAGGAATGCCAGTCAGGAGGAGATTACAGTAGTCCAGTCTGGAGATGACCAGTGAGTGGATAAGAGTCTTAGTAGCATCCTGGGTCAGAAAGGGTCTGATCCTGGAAATAATTTTTAGATGAAAACGGCAGGTTTGTGAGAGGTGCTGAATGTTTGGTTTGAAGGAGAGGGAGGAGTGAAGGATTGCTCCAAGACAGTGCACTTGGTGGCTAGAGGAGATAGTAGTGCCATCAATAGATAATGAGATTGTAGGAGGTGAGGTTATGCGGGAGGGAGGGAAGCTGATCAGCTCGGTCTTAGACATGTTAAGTTTAAGAAAGTGCTGGGACATCCAGGAAGAGGTAGCAGAGAGACAGTTGGAGATACGAGTGAGGAGAGCAGGGGAGAGGTCTGGAGAGGAAAGATAGATTTGGGTGTCATCAGCATAGAGATGATATTGGAAACCAAAAGAACTAATGAGCTTACCTAGTGAGGATGTATAGAGAGAGAAGAGAAGAGGACCAAGGACAGAATCTTGGGGTACCCCTACAGTTAGTGGAAGTGAGGGGAGGTGGAGTTATGAGAGGAGACAGAGAATGGTCAGAAAGGTAGGACAGCCAAGAGAGGGCAGGGTCACGCAGACCAATGGAGTGAAGGATTTGCAGTAGGAGAGGATGGTCCACAGTGTCAAAAGCAGCAGAGAGATCAAGTAGAATAAGTAGAGAGTAGTGTCCCTTAGATTTAGCAGCATGGAGGTCATTGCATACTTTTGTAAGGGCAGTTTCAGTGGAGTGGAGAGGACGGAAGCAAGACTGGAATGGGTCAAGCAGTGAGTGTGAGGAAAGAAAGGAAGTAAGGCGGTTGTAGACAATACGCTCAAGGAGTTTGGAGGCAAAAGGGAGGAGAGAGATGGGGCGGTAGTTGGAGAGAGTGTTTGGATCAAGGGTAGGTTTTTTAAGAATAGGAGAGATGAGTGCATGCTTGAAGGCAGAGGGGACAGTGCCTGATGAGAGGGAGAGATTGAGAAGGTGGGAAAGGTGGGAAAAAGCAGAAGGAGAGAGGTAGCAGAGGAGGTGGGAGGGGATAGGGTCAAGTGGGGAGGTGGTGAAGGGACAGGAACGAATGAGGGCCATGACTTCCTCTTCAGATGCATAGGAGAAAGATGTCAGAGTAGGTGCGAGGGATGGGGAGGGTTGGTAAGGGATGGGAGAAGGCTGGTTACTGATGGTCTGGTGTGATGTGATGTTCTGACGTATGGAGTCAATTTTGGATGTGAAGTAAGTGGCAAAGTCAAGAGCAGATAGTGAGGAAGGGAGATGAGGTGGAGGTGGGCAGAGTAGTGAGTTGAGAGTGGCAAAGAGGCGCTGGGGGCTGGAAGACTGGGAGGAGATGAGGTTCTTGAAGTATGACTGTTTAGCAAGAGAAAGGGGAGCACTGAAGGATGAGAGCATAAGTTTGAAATGGAGGAAGTCTGCCTAAGAGCGTGATTTCCTCCAGTGTCGCTCAGCAGTACGTGAGCCTTTTTGCAGATATCGGGTGCATTTGGTGTGACAGGGTTGAGGTGTTATTTTGCGAGGGGGAAAAGTGGTTGGTGGAGCAACAGAGTCAAGAGCAGAAGTAAGGGATGCATTGTATGTGGAAGTGGTTTGTTCATGGCATGAGAGAGAGAGAGAATAGGAGAGAGAAGTGAGTCAAACAGGGAGGAAAGGAATGTGGTGTCAATAGCTTCAATGTTACGCTTAGTGATGGTAGCCTTAGGAGGAAGCTGAGAGAGAAAGGTTAAAGGAGAGCAGGTGGTGGTCAGAGAGGGGAAATGGGGAGTTGGAAAAATCAGAAATATCACAGCGGTGAGTGAAGACCAGATCCAGTGAGCTCCCATTCACATGGGAGGGTGAGGAGGTCCTCTGGGAGAGACCAAGTGAAGAGGTGAAGTTAAGGAGTTTAGAGGCAGGGGATTGTGTGGGGATGTCAATAGGGATGTTGAAATCGCCTAGGATAATGGAGGGAATGTCAGAAGAGAGGAAGTGAGGAAGCCAGGAAGCAAAGTTGTCGATGAATTTGGAAGCAGTGCCAGGGGGGCGGTAAATGACAGCTACTCTAAGATGGACTGGTTGGAAAAGGTGTATGGCATGGACCTCAAATGTAGATACAGGTTGAGTATCCCATATCCAAATATTCCGAAATACGGAATATTCCGAAATATGGACTTTTTTGAGTGAGACTGAGATAGTGAAACCTTTGTTTTTTGATGGCTAAGTGTACACAAACTTTGTTTAATACTCAAAGTTATTAAAAATATTGTATTAAATGAACTTCAGACTGTGTGTATAAGGTGTATATGAAACATAAATGAATTCTGTGAATGTACACACACTTTGTTTAATGCACAAAGTTATAAAAAATATTGGCTAAAATGACCTTCAGGCTTTGTGTATAAGGTGTATATGAAACATAAATGCATTCTGTGCTTAGATTTAGGTCCCATCACCATAATATCTCGTTATGGTATGCAATTATTCCAAAATACAGAAAAATCCGATATCCAAAATTTCTCTGGTCCCAAGCATTTTGGATAAGGGATACTCAACCTGTAATGTAAGGGATGGTTCTGGTGGTATGAGTTGGTAGGAGTAACTAGAAGGTAAAAGGACCCCAACACCACCCCCATGGTGACCCCCAGGTCAGGGTGTGTGTGTGTGTGTGAATCTGAGGCCCCCAGCAGAGAGAGCAGCAGGAGAAGTAGTTTCAGAGGGTGTAATCCAAGTTTCAGTAATGGCTAGTAGGTGTAGGGAGATGGAAATGAAAAGGTTATGAGTGGGGACCAGTTTGTTACAAACAGATCTGGCATTCCAGAGGGCACAGGATAGGGGGTATGAGTTTGTGGGAGAGATGTGAATGAGATTATCAGGGTTGCTGTAGTGATGAGGTGAGATTAACTTTCAGGGCAGGGATGATGAGAGAGTAGTGATGGTACGGGTGCCTGAGCTAGGAGGGGAAACTGCAGGAGGTGGGCAGGGAGGGAGGTCAGTGTGATGTGGATGGGGGTGTGGGGAGGTGACAGGGAAGGGATAGAGGGAGCAGGGCTGAGTTGTAGCAGGAGCAGGACCATGGGCCAGAGGTGAATGAAAGTGGGGTAACAGGAAAGGAGGGGGAAGGAAACAGAGGGATGGAGGGGAGACAGAGGAGGAGGTGTAGGAGACTAGGGTGGAAGGATAAAGATACATTATTAGGTAGACACTGAGTGATGTGGGGAGTATAAGAAAGCCTTGACATAGTGTTAAGTAGGTAATTAGGTTGAGGGAAAGTGGAAGTAGGAGAGGAGACTGTAAGGGAATCAGTGCCGAAGAATTGCAGAAATACAGGTGAGAAAAGCAGTGTAGGCTCAATGGGTGTAGATTTAGTATGAAATGAGTCAAAAGCGTAGATAAAGTGGGTGCAGAAATGTATTTGGGCTGTAAGAAATGAAAGGATTGTGAGAGGGTTAAGAAGCAATGGTAATTTTTTTTTTAAGTGTTTGTAGATGAGAAGATGAACTCACAATTGTCCCAAAGAAGATCTTTGTGATCCTGATTATGGATGGAAACTTGATCTTATATATGTTCCTTTCTGCAAATGGGTTGCATAGTGTTCACAGAGTGAAAGTTGGAGGGTGATAATTTTGCATATACAGTTGATATTGATAAGTAGTTAATCTGTTGTTGTTTGTGTTGTTTGAGGTTCTTTCAGTTTTTCGTCCAGTTTAAGTCCAGGCTAAGTCCAGGCTTTGATATTAAAATTATATATCTGCTCCCTTTGAGCCTACTCCCTTTGAGTCCTACACCCTGGATCAATCAGCCAGGCTTAATCAGCCAACTATACTCTAATATGAACTAACATTAACATGTGTAAGGTATAGGTTCACTGATTAAAACCCCACCCATTGCCGAACACCCACTGGTGGGCAATAAAAGCTAAAACAAACAAATAATGATATGGGAGAAGGACATCCCAAAATTCCCCAAATATCTAACAATATAGATAACTTCATATTTTCAAACAGGAAGGAAATGAGAGACGAACAGAATATCTGCTTTGTAGGGGATTTCTGCCCTGAATGGCAGAATTTACAAACCATTGTCAACAGATACTGGCATATCTTGATACGTGACATGGATCTAAATACCACATTAGACCCAGGAGCACCCTTTAGCTGATGGAGATCCAGTAATCTATGTGACAATCTAATAAGAAGCCACTTCGAGAGAACCCCAAAAAGCAATCTAATATCGATGGAACCTGCCAATGCAGCAACTGCAATGTATGTGCTCATATGACCAAGAAAGACAAGCTCATGGATACATTTGGTAATATTATCCAAATATGTCACTTCTTTATATTATAGAAATACAGTTGCTTACTTATGTCATAAAATGCAATGTAAATGGAGTGGTCACTAAAATGTACTCAGTCAGTCACACTAACGCTCTCCATATCCTGGAGGTCACAGTAATGCTCTCCATTTTGTCTTGAGGTTACAATAATGCTCTTCTTATTACCTGCTATGTAGCAGTCACTAAGATGCTCTTAGTATTATGTAGGAGTCACCAATATGCTCTTAGTATTGTGTAGCAGTCACTAATATGCTCTTAGTATTATGTAGAAGTCACTAATATGCTCTTAGCATTGTGCAGCGGTCACTAATATGCACTTAGTATTATGTAGGAGTCACAAATATACTCTAAACATTGTGCAGCAGTCACTAAACTGCTCATAGTATTGTCTGGTGATCACAAAAATGCTCTCGGTACCCATGGGCTAATGCTTCAGAGGTTAGCGGGAAATGGGCTGTAACTAATTTACATAGGAATGTCATGGACATGTTGTTGATTTTGCAAAGAGTTGGCATGGGGGGGGGCACCAAATTCTTCTTGCCTCTGGGCAACTTGGATGAATTTACGCCACTGGATGACACTATCGTCTAAAACCCTTATACTACTAAGTGACCCCCTGGATTGCATTTTTTGTATGGCTATTTTTGAGTCATATTTTCTGATATGACTCTATGGGGGAACAGGCATTATATTCTGCCACCTTTATCAAAGTCATTATGCTCATAAATTCACCAACACATTTTGTTTTGTTACTTTGGGATAGAATTTTGCCCCATTTTCCATCCCTCCACACACTTTCAACACTTAAATATATACACCTGCAGTGAACTATTGACGGATCGAGCAGGGGGACGATGAGGACGATCGCACCCCGTAAACACATCGACACAGCCCCGCCCACTTGGTCCTGCGGGCAGCAGATGTCAGGGGAGCTGAGTGCGACGGCCGGGACCTGGCCGCATTGACATGGCAACTGAGACAGCGCCGGGAGCCTGGCGGGATCACCCAGTGTGCCCTGGCCCTGCTAGCAGGGACGTGCAGTCAGGGGAGGCAGGGGAGGCAGTGCCTCCCCTGTTATTAATGAGTAAAATAATACAAAGAAGATACTTATGACACATAAGTATCTTCTTTATTATTTTACTTATCATTAAAGTGTGAATAATTACTTTGGGAGGCACCGATCGTGGTGCCTCCCGTAGTGATTGGGAAAAGATATGGGAGCGGGGGGCGGGCGCGGGCAGGGCATAGCAATGGGCAGGAAAAGCCCATTGAAATAACATGGGAAAGCGGCACCATTAGAGGTGCCGCTTTCATACAGGGACGTGCTTTCAAACTATGAAAGCACGCCCCTGTGAGTGAGGCCACAGTGATTGGCCAGCGGATCCGTCACTGGATCCGCTGTCAATCACTGTGTTGGCGTCGGTGACGGCGGAGGTGCGGGCGGCAGATGTGCGGGATGCGGCGGGCCGGGCGGCGGAGGTGCTGGCGGCAGAGATGCGGGCGGCGGTAGCTGCGGCGGGACGCGGCATTCAGGGCCATTGTGCAGAGTTTGGCAGCGGAAGCGGTACCCATTTCAAAAATGGCGCCTCAGCGTCATTTTTTAAATTAAAGATGGCCGCCGCGAGCCAATCATGGCTCGCCGCGTCATCGCCCCGCCCCCTCCCGCTGACTTATATAAGTCAGCGCGAGGCAGCGGCTGTCAGTCCGACGGCGGAGGAGGAGCAGAGAAGAGCTCCTGAAGACCGAAGACGCCGTGGAAGTCCTGGATGGGCGGCGGCTATGCAAAGAGCTTAGCAGCCGCCGCCCACCAGGTGAAGACGCTGGAAGTCCTGGGAAGGCGGCGGCCATGCAAAAGAGCTTAAAGGCCGCCGCCTTCCAGGTGAAGACGCCGGAGGAAGACGCCAGAAGCCCTGGGGAGGTGGCGCCCCCCCAGGTGAAGACGCCGGAAGCCCTGGGAAGGCGGAGGCCATGCAAAAGAGCTTAAAGGCCGCCGCCCCCAGGTGAAGACCCAGTTTAATAAAGGTTTTTTTAAAGAACGTGTAGTGTTTTTAAAAAAAATATTTTCTTTACAGGTGGACTACAGGTGCCAGCGGGCCCTCTATGTCCGGGCATGCTGGCACTTGTGGTTCTCCAAGTGCCAGCATGCTGGGGCAGGCTTGCTGGGACCTGTAGGCCACCTGTAAAGAACAATATTACTATTCTTTGCAGGTGGACTACAGGTGCCAGTGGGCCATTTATGTCCGGGCATGCTGGCACTTGTGGTTCTCCAAGTGCCAGCATGCTGGGGCAGGCTTGCTGGGATCTGTAGGCCACCTGTAAAGAACAGTATTAGCATACAATGAACCCCGCACCCACCGCCACCAGGGGTGCGGGGCATAGCACTGGGCTATCAGCCCAGTGCTGGTTGTTGCTTAAGAGGGGGGACCCCATTTTGATTTTTTTGGGGCCCCACTTTCCGAGGAATTCCAGCCCTGGGCTGACTGGTTTGGGGGGTGTTTAATGGCATGGCAGGGGGACCCCACACTGAGTGTCTCCCCTGCTATGGCATTATCCCCCCTGGCTGGTTCTGCCTGGTGCTGGTTTTAGCGGTGTGGGGGGACTGCACTTTTTTTTTCCGGTGGGGGGTGGGGGTGGTGGTGTTTAGCTGCAGTGCCTCCCCAGCCCCTGACCTCACCGCACGTCACTTCCTGATAGTAGCGGCAGCAGCAGCACAACTCTCCGTGCCATGTCCTTTTTCGCTCCTTCAGCCGCGGAAGAGCTGCTGCCACCATGTCTACCAGATCGTGAACCACACAGAGACCTGACAGGTGAGGGGCGGGGAGAGGACAGGAGGTGATTGGCTGGTGAAGAGAGAGCGGCCGGAGTGCTGTGCTGGGGAGAGCCAGGGCAGGAGAGACAGGGGACCCATTCCAGCACATGGAGGAGGAGAAGGAGTAGTGTTGCGTGGATGGGACTATCCTATTGTGTCTGTGTATATACTTTATAGTACATCACTAGTGTTTATATGTGCATAGGTGGTCATTCCGAGTTGTTCGCTCGGTAATTTTCTTCGCATCGCAGCGATTTTCCGCTAACTGCGCATGCGCAATGTTCGCACTGCGACTGCGCCAAGTAAATTTGCTATGCAGTTAGGTATTTTACTCACGGCATTACGAGTTTTTTTCTTCGTTCTGTTGTTCGTAATGTGATTGACAGGAAGTGGGTGTTTCTGGGCGGAAACTGGCCGTTTTATGGGAGTGTGTGAAAAAACGCTACCGTTTCTGGGAAAAACGCAGGAGTGGCTGGAGAAACGGAGGAGTGTCTGGGCGAACGCTGGGTGTGTTTGTGACGTCAAACCAGGAACGACAAGCACTGAACTGATCGCACTGGAAGAGTAAGTCTCGAGCTACTCAGAAACTGCACAGAGAAGTCTTTTCGCAATATTGCGAATCTTTCGTTCGCAATTTTGATAAGCTTAGATTCACTCCCAGTAGGCGGCGGCTTGGCGTGTGCAATGCTGCTAAAAGCAGCTTGCGAGCGAACAACTCGGAATGAGGGCCATAGAGTGTTACTAGGCTTTGTGTGTGCTGTGTATCACTAGTGTCTGTGTGTGTGTGTGTGTGTGTCAGCATTGTATGCATGGTGTATCACTAGTGTATGTGTGTGTGTTAGTAGTGTGTGTATGGTGTATCACGTGTGTGTGTGTGTGTTAGTAGTGTATGGTTTATGTATCACTAGTGTGTGTGTGTCAGTATTGTATGTATGGTGTATCACTAGTGTGTGTGTGTGTGGTAGTAGTATATGTATGGTGTATCATGTGTGTGTGTGTCAGTATTGTGTGTATGGTATATCACTAGTGTGTGTGTCTGTGTGTGTGTTAATAGTGTATATATGGTGTGTCACGTGTATGTGTGTGTCAGCATTGTATGTATGGTGTATCACTAGTGTGTGTGTATGTGTTAGTAGTGTATGTATGGTGTATCACTAGAGTGTGTGTGTGTGTGTGTGTCGATATTGTATGTATGTTGTCTCACTAGTGTGTGTGTGTATATGTCAATATTGTATGTATGGTATATCACTAGTGTATGTGTGTGTCAGCATTGTATGCATGGTGCATCACTAGTGTATGTGTGTGTGTTAGTAGTGTATGTATTGTGTATCACTAGTGTCTGTGTCTGTGTGTGTGTTAGTAGTGTGTGTAAGGCGTATCACGTGTGTGTATGTGTGTTAGTAGTGTATGTATTATGTATCACTAGTGTGTGTGTGTGTGTCAGTATTGTATGTATGGTGTATCACTAGTGTGTGTGTGTTAGTAGTGTATGTATGGTGTATCACGTGTGTGTGTCAGTATTGTGCGTATGATGTATTACTAGTGTGCGTCTCTTTGTGTGTTAGAAGTGTTTATATGGTGTATCACGTGTGTGTGTGTGTGTGTCAGCACTGTATGTATGGTGTATTGCTATTGTGTGTGTGTTAGTAGTGTATGTATGGTGTATCACTAGTGTGTGTCAATATTGTATGTTTGGTGTATCACTAGTGTGTGTGTGTGTGTGTGTCAATATTGTATGTATGGTGTATCACTAGTGTATGTGTGTGTGTGTCAGCATTGTATGCATGGTGTATCACTAGTGTATGTGTGTGTTAGTAGTGTATGTATGGTGTATCACTAGTGTGTGTCTCAATATTGTATGTATGGTGTATCACTAGCGTGTGTGTTTATCAATATTGTATGTATGGTGTATCACTAGTGTGTGTGTCTCAATATTGTATGTATGGTGTATCACTAGTGTGTGTGTGTTAGTAGTGTATGTATGGTGTATCACGTGTGTGTGTCAGTATTGTGTGTATGATGTATTACTAGTGTGTGTCTCTTTGTGTGTTAGAAGTGTTTATATGGTGTATCACGTGTGTGTGTGTGTGTCAGCACTGTACGTATGGTGTATCGCTAGTGTGTGTGTGTTAGTAGTGTATGTATGGTGTATCATTAGTGTGTGTCAATATTGTATGTATGGTATATCACTAGTGTGTGTGTGTGTGTGTCAATATTGTATGTATGGTGTATCACTAGTGTATGTGTGTGTGTGTGTGTCAGCATTGTATGCATGGTGTATCACTAGTGTATGTGTGTGTGTTAGTAGTGTATGTATGGTGTATCACTAGCGTGTGTCTCAATATTGTATGTATGGTGTATCACTAGTGTGTGTGTGTATCAATATTGTATGTATGGTGTATCACTAGTGTGTGTGTCTCAATATTGTATGTATGGTGTATCACTAGTGTATGTGTGTGTGTGTGTGTCAGCATTATAGCATGAGTAAACATTGATAATAACTAAACCAATGATAAAGAGCGCTTAATATTAAAAAACATTATTTTATTTTAATAGACAATAATAAAATACATTGTACCGGAACAATTTATATTTTGTGTTCAAACTTCAGCGTGGTGGACTAAGTGCCGTGATTGCTCATTCCGGTAATTCCACCTTTCTTTGTTTGTCCTGCCATGGACACCTAACCACGTTCATCAGTTCACAGCTAAAATTCCTAATATTTCATCAAGGCTGCTAGCATGCCCACCTATTCTTTTACGTTGACACTTCAAATGGTGGTCAATTGAGCCCCTGAACTCCACGAGATGACTCTGGATATTATCCCTGAGAAGGGACGGCTGGTGAGAAACTTTTTAATATTATCAGGGCTGAATTATCTGCAAAACCAGCTTTTTGTCTAAATGAACTGACATTTATTACTTTAAATTTTTTTGGTTCCAACACTGTGCACACATGTGAGCTATATATTATCAGCCAATGGGGGTAATTCCAAGTTGATCGCAGCAGGAATTTAGTTACCAATTGGGCAAAACCATGTGCACTGCAGGGGAGGCAGATATAACATGTGCAGAGAGAGTTAGATTTGGGTGGGTTATTTTATTTCTGTGCAGGGTAATACTGGCTGCTTTATTTTTACACTGCAAATTAGATTGCAGATTGAACACACCCCACCCAAATCTAACTCTCTCTGCACATGTTATATCTGCCTCACCTGCAGTGCACATGGTTTTGCCCAATTGCTAACTAAATTCCTGCTGCGATCAACTTGGAATTACCCCCAATATTATCTATTATCAGAGGTTAACATATTTTCATGTATTTTATTATTGGCTATTAAAATAAAATAATGTTTTTTAATATTAAGTGCTCTTTATCATTGGTTTAGTTATCATCAATGTTTACTCATGCTATTATGTAAATTGACATCCAGGTTGTCCTGTAGGAGCTGCTTTACTTAATGTCACAATTTTTTAGCATCGAATTGAAAGGTTTTAAGTTTAATAAGATTTTCTGTTTTAGACTCTGTTAATTATTTATCCTAATCTTGCGCCCGATACGTTTTTCACATGTGCTCAAGTAACATTGACCACATTTGAAAATCACTGTTTAGCTAGTGTGTCAGCATTGTATGCATGGTGTATCACTAGTGTATGTGTGTGTTAGTAGTGTATGTATGGTGTATCACTAGTGTCTGTGTGTGTGTGTGTGTGTGTGTGTGTTAGTAGTGTGTGTATGGCGTATCACGTGTATTGTATTTATGCTGAATCACTAGTGTGTGTGTGTGTTAGTAGTGTATGTAGGGTGTATCGTGTGTGTGTGTGTGTGTGTGTCAGTATTGTGTGTATGGTGTATCACTAGTGTGTGTGTGTCTGTGTGTTAGTAGTGTCTATATGGTGTATCACATGTGTGTGTATCAGCATTGTATGTATGGTGTATCACTAGTGTGTGTGTGCGTTAGTAGTGTATGTATGGTGCATCACCAGTGTGTGTGTCTGTGTGTTAGTAGTGTCTATATGGTGTATCACATGTGTGTGTATCAGCATTGTATGTATGGTGTATCACTAGTGTGTGTGTGTGTGCGTTAGTAGTGTATGTATGGTGCATCACTAGTGTGTGTGTGCAGTGTCGGACTGGGGCATGAAGGGCCCACCGGGGAATGCAGTGGTAGGGGCCCATGTTTAGGGGTGTGGTCAGTCTCCAGAGGGGGTGTGGCCAGCCGTTACATTGGATTGCCTAACCATTAGTGAGTGCACGGGCTGGGCCCCTTGACAAATACATAAATACTTCTAGTGCGTGCATTATAATGTACCAGATAAATATTGGCAATGCACTGTAGAGAATACATTATAGTCCTGTGCAGTATAAGGTAACATATGAATAATGTATAATTCATGTGCACAGTCTGGAACCTTATCACTAGAGGAGGATGAGGGACCAGTGGTTTCCCCTGTACCCCTGTGGGCCAGTCCGACCCTGTGTGTGTGTCAGTATTGTATGTATGGTGTATCACTAGTGTGTGTGTGTTAATATTGTACTGTATGTATTAGAGATGATCGAGTTCGGTTCGTCGAGATCCGAACCCCCCCGAGGCCCGAGGCAGCTTCGGTTCTTCCCGCCTTAGAAACATAGAAACATAGAATTTGTCGGCAGATAAGAACCACTTGGCCCATCTAGTCTGCCCCTTATTTTTTTTAATTTTTTTTATATTATTTTTTAACACTAACCTTATTTGATCCTTATTTCTTTGTAAGGATATCCTTATGTCTATCCCATGCATGTTTAAATTGCTCTACTGTCTTAGCCTCTACCACCTCTGATGGGAGGCTATTCCACTTGTCCACTACCCTTTCTGTGAAATAATTTTTCCGCAAATTTCCCCTGAACCTCCCCCCCTCCAGTCTCAGTGCATGTCCTCGTGTCCTATTGCTTCTCTTCATTTGGAGAATGTTTCCCTCCTGGACTTTGTTAAAACCCTTCATATATTTGAAAGTTTCTATCATGTCCCCCCTTTCCCTTCTCTGCTCCAAACTATACATATTGAGATTTCTTAGTCTTTCTGGGTATGTTTTGTGATGTAGGCCATGCACCATTTTAGTTGCCCTCCTTTGTACAGTTTCTAATGTATTAATATCCTTTTGAAGATATGGCCTCCAGAACTGAATACAGTATTCTAGATGAGGCCGTACCAATGACCTATACAGTGGCATTATTACTTCTTTCTTTCTGCTGCTGATTCCCCTCCCAATGCAGCCAAGCATCTGACTAGCCTTCCTCATTGCCTTGTTACATTGCTTACCTGCTTTTAAGTCATCTGAAATAGTGACTCCTAGATCCCTTTCCTCCTCAGTAGTTTCCAGTATAGTGCCATTAATACTGTATTTAGCTTTAGGATTTTTGAGACCCAAGTGCATGATTTTGCATTTTTTGGCATTAAACTGTAATTGCCAGACTCTTGACCATTCCTCTAGTCTACCTAGATCCTCAATCATTTGTTTTACCCCACCTGGTGTGTCTACCCTGTTGCATACCTTTGTGTCATCTGCAAAAAGGCATACTTTCCCTTTAATGCCATTTGCAATGTCACCAATAAAGATATTAAAAAGCACTGGTCCAAGTACAGATCCCTGGGGTACTCCACTGGTAACATTTCCCTCCTGTGAATGCACTCCATTTACCACAACTCTCTGTTTTCTATCCTTCAACCAAGATCTTATCCATTCAATAATCCTAATATCCAATCCCAAACTTTCAAGTTTATTTAGCAATCTGCGATGTGGAACTGTGTCAAAAGCCTTACTAAAGTCTAGATAAGCTATATCCATGGTTCCACCTTTATCCATCACTTTAGTCACACAATCAAAAAAGTCAATAAGATTTGTTTGACATGATCTCCCCCCAGTGAATCCATGCTGTTTGGGATCCAGTAAATTGCCGGATTTGAGATAATCTACAACTCTTTCTTTTAAGAGTGTTTCCATCAATTTCCCTACTACTGATGTAAGACTCACTGGTCTGTAGTTGTTTGCCTCTTCCTTGCTTCCACTTTTGTGCAGTGGGACTACGTTTGCTCTTTTCCAGTCCCCTGGAATTTCTCCTGTAGCTAATGACTGGTTGACTAATTCTGTCAATGGTGCTACCAGCACCTCTTTAAGTTCTTTTAATATCCTTGGATGTATCCCATCTGGCCCCATAGATTTGTCCACTTTCAGCTTTGAGAGTTCTGTTAGGACCTTCTCCTCTGTAAATGTACTTGTTTCATTTTCCTGAATATCCCTGCAACTTAACTGTGGCCCCTTCCCCTCTCTTTCAGTAGTAAATACTGAGCAAAAATAATCATTAAGATGATCTGCTATTAAATTGTCTCCTTCAACAAGACTCCCAGTGTCCGTCTTTAGTTTTATAATTCCGCCTTTTGTTTTTCTCTTTTCGCTTATATACCTAAAAAAAGTTTTGCCTCCTTTACCCACTGACTGGGCCATTTTCTCCTCAGCTTGTGCCTTTGCACATCTGATTACCTTCTTTGTCTCCTTCTGTCTAACAAGATATATCTTTTTGTCTTCATTATTTTGTGTCTGCTTATATTTCCTAAAAGCCATCTTTTTTGCTCTCACAATATTTGCTACTTCTTTTGCAAACCACACTGGCTTCCTTTTCCTTGTGTTTTTCCTAACAGTTTTGATACAAAGGTCTGTTGCCTTCAATATTGCACATTTGAATGTTTCCCACCTCTCCTGCACTGTTTCCAAGTTCCTCCACTCTGCCAAAGAATCGCTTACACATTTTCCCATCCCTACAAAATCAGCCTTCCTAAAATCCAACACCTTTGTTTTTGTATGGGACGAGTCAGTTTCTGTCTTAATGCTGAACCATACTGCTTGATGATCACTGGATCCCAGGTTTTCACCCACTTTTACGTCCGATAATCTGTCTCCATTTGTAAGTATTAAGTCTAATATTGCGTCTTTCCGAGTGGGCTCCCTCACCAATTGGTGGAGGGATGCTCCCTGAAGGGAATTTAAAATGTTCCTACTTCTAGTGGAACTAGCAACAGACACCTCCCAGTTTACATCAGGAAGATTAAAGTCTCCCATGATTATTACCTCTCCTTTTAATGCCATTTTAGTTATGTCCTGCAATAGGTTCTTGTCAAGTTCCTCTTCCTGACCTGGTGGCCTGTATATCACGCCAATACGAATAATCAACTTTTCCCCTGTTTCTATGGTCACCCAAAGGGCCTCAGTTTTTTCTTCAATACTTTGTATTAATGTAGTATTTATGGCATTTTTTACATACATTGCTACCCCTCCTCCGATTTTTCCAATTCTGTCCTTCCTAAATAAAGTATATCCCGGTATAGCTATGTCCCAGTCATGATTTTCATTGTACCATGACTCTGTAATTGCCACAATGTCTAGATCATCCCTTGTCATTATTGCAGTTAGTTCTGGGATTTTATTTCCTAAGCTCCTAGCATTTGCACACATAGCTTTTAGAGTTTTGTTTGTGCTTTTTCTGTTCCTAGCTATGTTCTTCTCTCTGCCTATTTTTATTTGGTTTTGATCTGAATTATCTTCTGTTGCTGTGGATATGCTTCCTATTCCTTTTGCCTGCAGAAACAATACCTCTGTTTTGGGGGAGCAGATTTCTTTATTCCTATTTGGTTCACTGCCCCCCTTTGTTAGTTTAAATAGTTCTTGATGAAGCATCCAAACTGTTCAGTTAGTATTCTCGTTCCCCTTGAAGATGGGTGCAGGCCGTCACTTTTGTATAAGCTCCTATCTTGCCAGATGGTGTGACTATGGCCTATAAATCCAAATCTCTCCACATTGCACCATGTCCTTAGCCAAACATTGAAGTTTCTGATGCAATGAGTTCTGTCTTCCCCTCTGTGTACTGGCAATACTTACTCGCAAAACCCGAACGAGGCAAAACGCATTCATCCCGCTGTCGGATTCTCGCGAGATTCGGATTACATATAAAGAGCCGCGCATCGCCGCCATTTTCACTCGTGCATTGTAGATTGAGCGGAGAGGATGTGGCTACGTTCTTTGCCTGAATAGCCCAATATCAGCTAAATATCAGCTCAATATCTGTGCTCAGTATCAGTGCTGCATTGTGGTGACCAGTATACTACAGTACAATTGTCCATTGCTGTATCTTGCTGCTCCGTGTCAGTTCTAGAATCCTGAACAGTGCTCAATATCTGTGTTCAGTATCAGTGCTGCATTGTGGTGACCAGTATATAATACTGCAGTACAATAGTCCATTGCTGTATCTTGTTGCTCCGTGTCAGTTCTAGTATCCTGAACAGTGCTCAATATCTGTGCTCAGTATCAGTGCTGCATTGTGGAGACCAGTATATAGTAGTACAGTACAGTAGTCCATTGCTGTATCTTGCTGCTCCATGTCAGTTCAAGTATCCTGAACAGTGCTCAATATCTGTGCTCAGTATCAGTGCTGCATTGTGGTGACCAGTATAGAGTAGTACAGTACAGTCGTTCATTGCTGTATCTTGCTGCTCCGTGTCAGTTCTAGTATCCTGAACAGTGCTCAATATCTGTGCTCAGTATCAGTGCTGCATTGTGGTGACCAGTATATAGTAGTACAGTACAATAGTCCATTGCTGTATCTTGCTGCTCCGTGTCAGTTCTAGTATCCTGAACAGTGCTCAATATCTGTGCTCAGTATCAGTACTGCATTGTGGTGACCAGTATATAGTAGTACAGTACAGTAGTCCATTGCTGTATCTTGCTGCTCCGTGTCAGTTCAAGTATCCTGAACAGTGCTCAATATCTGTGCTCAGTATCAGTGCTGCATTGTGGTGACCAGTATATAGTAGTACAGTACAGTAGTTCATTGCTGTATCTTGCTGCTCCGTGTCAGTTCTAGTATCCTGAACAGAGCTCAATATCTGAGCTCAGTATCAGTGCTGCATTGTGGTGACCAGTATATAGTAGTACAGTAGAGTAGTCCATTGCTGTATCTTGCTGCTCCGTGTCAGTTCTAATATCCTGAACAGTGCTCAATATCTGTGCTCAGTATCAGTACTGCATTGTGGTGACCAGTATATAGTAGTACAGTACAGTAGTCCATTGCTGTATCTTGCTGCTCCGTGTCAGTACTAGTATCCTGAACAGTGCTCAATATCTGTGCTCAGTATCAGTGCTGCATTGTGGTGACCAGTATATAGTAGTACAGTACAGTAGTCGATTGCTGTATCTTGCTGCTCCGTGTCAGTTTTAGTATCCTCATCAGTGCTCAATATCTGTGCTCAGTATCAGTGCTGCATTGTGGTGACCAGTATATAGTAGTAAATTACAGTAGTCCATTGCTGTATCTTGCTGCTCTGTGTCAGTTCTAGTATCCTGAACAGTGCTCAATATCTGTGCTCAGTATCCGTGCTGCATTGTGGTGACCAGTATATAGTAGTACAGTACAGTAGTCCATTGCTGTATCTTGCTGCTCCGTGTCAGTTCTAGTATCCTCATCAGTGCTCAATATCTGTGCTCAGTATCAGTGCTGCATTGTGGTGACCAGTATATATACTACAGTACAGTAGTCCAGTGCTGTTCTCACTGCCCAGTGTCAGTTCTAGTATCCTCATCAGTGCTCAGTATCACGACTCATTGTCTTGTGCTGCATTGTGGTGACTAAAAGTCCAGTGTCTTGTGCTGCATCTTGCTGCTGTAGGGTGCTGTGGTAGTGTCCTGTCACTGTGCATAGGTCATCATCATTCCAGTCACAGTGGTATCTGGTATCTATCTAGTGGTATCTAATTCCAGACATTACTGCCGCCTAATTCCAGATATATTACTGGCATATAATTCCACACATTAAAAAATGGAGAACAAAAATGTGGAGGGTAAAATAGGGAAAGATCAAGATCCACTTCCACCTAGTGCTGAAGCTGCTGCCACTAGTCATGGCAGAGACAATAAAATGCCATCAACGTCGTCTGCCAAGGCCGATGCCCAATGTCATATTAGAAAGCATGTAAAATCCAAAAAGCAAAAGTTCAGTAAAATGACCCAAAAATCTAAATTAAAAGCATCTGAGGAGAAGCGTAAACTTGCCAATATGCCATTTACGACATGGAGTGGCAAGGAACGGCTAAGGCCCTCTCCTATGTTCCTCATGACTAGTGGTTCAGCTTCACATGACGATGGAAGCACTCATCCTCCCGCTAGAAAAATGAAAAGAGCTAAGCTGACAAAAGCACAGCAAAGAACTGTGCGTTCTTCTAAATCACAAATCCCCAAGGAGAGTCCAATTGTGTCGGTTGCGATGCCTGAACTTCCCAACACTGGACAGGAAGAGGTGGCTCCTTCCACCATTTGCATGCCCCCTGCAAGTGCTGGAAGGGCATCCACAGTACAGCTCCTGATAGTCAAATTGAAGATGTCACTGTTGAAGTACACCAGGATGAGGATATGGGTGTTGATGGCGCTGAGGAAGAAATTGACAAGGAGGATTCTGATGGAGAGGTGGTTTGTTTAAGTCAGGCACCCGGGGAGACACCTGTTGTCCGTGGGATGAATAAGGCCATTGACATGCCTGGTCAAAATACAAAAAAAAATCACCTCTTCGGTGTGGAATTATTTCAACAGAAATGCGGACAACTGGTGTCAAGCCGTGTGTTGCCTTTGTCAAGCTGTAATAAGTAGGGGTAAGGATGTTAACCACCTAGGAACATCCTCCCTTATACGTCACCTGGAGCGCATTCATCAGAAGTCATTGACAAGTTCAAAAACTTTGGGTGACAGCGGATGCAGTCCACTGACAACTAAATCCCACCTTCTTCTTGTAACCAAGCTCCTGCAAACCACCCCACCAACTCCCTCAGTGTCAATTTCCTCCTTAGACAGGAATGCCAATAGTCCTGCAGGCCATGTCACTGGCAAGTCTGACAAATCCTCTCCTAACTGGGATTCCTCCGATGCATCCTTGAGTGTAATGCCTACTGCTGCTGGCGCTGCTGTTGTTTCTGCTGGGAGTCGATCGTCATCCCAGAGGGGAAGTCGGAAAACCACTTGTACTACTTCCAGTAAGCAATTGACTGTCCAGCAGTCCTTTGCGAGGAAGATGAAATATCAAAGCAGTCATCCTGTTGCAAAGCGGATAACTCAGGCCTTGACAACTATGTTGGTGTTAGACGTGCACCCGGTATCCGCCGTTAGTTCACAGGGACTTAGAGAATTGCTTGAGGTAGTGTGTCCCCGGTACCAAATACCATCTAGGTTCCACTTCTCTAGGCAGGCGATACCGAGAATGTACACAGACGTCAGAAAAAGAGTCACCAGTGTCCTAAAAAATGCAGTTGTACCCAATGTCCACTTAACCACGGACATGTGGACAAGTGGAGCAGGGCAGATTAAGGACTATATGACTGTGACAGCCCACTGGGTAGATGTATTGCCTCCCGCAGCAACAACAGCAGCGGCGGCACCAGTAGCAGCATCTCGCAAACGCCAAATCATTCCTAGGCAGGCTACGCTTTGTATCACCGCTTTCCATAAGAGGCACACAGCAGACAACCTCTTACAGAACTGAGGAACATCATCGCAGGTTGTCTTACCCCAATTGGACTCTCCTGGGGATTTGTGACATCGGACAACGCCACCAATATTGTCCGTGCATTACATGTGGGCAAATTCCAGCACGTCCCATGTTTTGCACATACAATTCATTTGGTGGTGCATAATTTTTAAAAAAATGGCAGGGGCGTGCAAGTGATGGTGTCGGTGGCCCGAAGAATTGCAGGCCACTTTTGCCATTCAGCCACCGCGTGCCGAAGACTGGAGCACCAGCAAACACTCCTGAACATGCCCTGCCATCAGCTGAAGCAAGAGGTGGTAACGAGGTGGAATTCAACCCTCTATATGCTTCAGAGGATGGAGGAGCAGCAAAAGGCCATTCAAGCCTATACATCTGCCTACAATATAGGCAAAGGAGGGGGAATGCACCTGACTCAAGCGCAGTGGAGAATGATTTCAACGTTGTGCAAGGTTCTGCAACCCTTTGAACTTGCCACACGTGAAGTTAGTTCAGACACTGCCAGCCTGAGTCAGGTCATTCCCCTCATCAGGCTTTTGCAGAAGCAAATGGAGAAATTGAAGGAGGAGCTAAAATGGAGCATTTCCGCTAGGCATGTGGGACTTGTGGATGGAGCCCTTAATTCGCTTAACCAGGATTCACGGGTGGTCAATCTGTTGAAATCAGAGCACTACATTTTGGCCACCGTGCTCGATCCTAGGTTTAAAGCCTACATTGTATCTCTCTTTCCGGCAGACACAAGTCTGCAGATGTTCAAAGACCTGCTGGTGAGACAATTGTCAAGTCAAGCGAAACGTGACCTGCCAAAAGCTCTTCCTTCATTTTCTACTGCCACTGGAGCTGCCAGGAAAAGGATAACATTTCCAAAACCACCCGCTGGCAGGGATACAGGTCAGTCAGGAGCGATAGCTGACATCTGGTCCGGACTGAAGGACCTGCCAACGATTACTGACATGTTGCCTCTACTGTCACTGCATATGATTCTGTCACCATTGAAAGAATGGTGGAGTATTATATGAGTGACAGCATCACTGTAGTCAGACAGTCCGTACGTATACTGGCAGGAAAGAGGCAATTTGAAGGCCCTTGCATAAACTGGCTTTATTTTACCTAAGTTGCCCCCCCCCTTCAGTGTGTACTCCGAAAGAGTGTTTAGTGCAGCCAGTAACCTTGTCAGCGATCGGCGTAGGAGGTTACTTCCAGAAAATGTGGAGAAGATGATGTTCATCAAAATGAATTATAATCAATTCCTCCGTTGAGACATTTACCAGCAATTGCCTCCAGAAAGTACACAAGGACCTGTGATGGTGGATTCCAGTGGGGACGAATTAATACTCTGTGAGGAGGGGGATGTACACAGTGAAAGGGGTGAGGAATCGGACAATGAGGGGGAGGTGGACATCCTGCCTCTGTAGAGCCAGTTTGTGCAAGGAGAGATTGATTGCTTCTTTTTTGGTGGGGGCCCAAACCAACCAGTCATTTCAGCCACAGTCGTGTGGCAGACCCTGTCGCTGAAATGATGGGTTTGTTAAAGTGTGCATGTCCTGTTTATACAACATAAGGGTGGGTGGGAGGGCCCAAGGACAATTTCATCTTGCACCTCTTTTTTTTTAAATTTATCTTTACATCATGTGCTGTTTGGGGACTATTTTTTTTAAGTGCCATCCTGTCTGACACTGCAGTGCCATTCCTAGATGGGCCAGGTGTTTGTGCCGCCCACTTGGGTCGCTTAGCTTAGTCATCCAGTGACCTCGGTGCAAATATTAGGAATAAAAATGATATTGTGAGGTGTTCAAAATAGACTGGAAATGAGTGGAAATTATGGTTATTGAGGTTAATAATACTATGGGATCCAAATTACTCCCAAATTCTATGATTTAAGCTATTTTTTAGGGGTTTTTAAAAAAAACACCTGAATCCAAAACACACCCAATTCCGACAAAAATTCTTAAGGGAGATTTTGCCAAAATGCGTCCGAATCCAAAACACGACCGCGGAACTGAATCCAAAACCAAAACACAAAACCCGTAAAAATGCCTGCTGCACATCTCTAGTATGTATGGTGTATCACTAGTGTGTGTGTGTGTTAATAATTTATGTATGGTGTATCACTAGGGCCTAGTGGACTGGAAAGGGGAGGATTCCGGATTAATTTTAAAACTGCCCCCTCATAGGAGAAGTCTAGATCCGCCACTGCAGTGAACCAGCATATATTCACTTCATTTTGTGCTGAATCACTCATCTGACATATCAATTTTGTCACATTTTCAATAACATATATGCTATTGAGTCTATATAATTGAATATATTATTATATTTTACACAATTTACACTCTCTACATATAGGTTTTTGTGACCCATTTCATTTTCTTATAAACTCTCACCAATAGTAAATTTACTTTATTTTATTTTTGCATATTTCATATTTTCCATTTATACTACAGTATTTGCAAATTAATTTATCTAGTGCTATTACATGAGCCATGCGGTTCCCTGATACCTGTTAACTATACCTATTTCCTTTTTCTTCCCTCCCTCCCTCCCTCCCTCCCTCCCTCCCCGGCCTACTAGACGTTAACTCTACTGAATTTCTACTCATTAGTGTTTCTCCTCTTTGAGTCCCGGTGATTTTTCCTAAAACTAACAAAATTCAGACTTGCTCTGGAGGTGCAATTACTGCATCTCATTTTTAGTCTTCTAAATGAATAGCAAAACCAACACCAGAGTTTGTTTTTTAATTTCCCACCGGCAATTGATTTCCCCCCTACAAGTGCAAAAACTTTGTGCACACTTCTGTTAGTGTTGGGAAGAACTTTACAAATAATATTTGATTTCCATAATAAAACGAATGCAATGAGGTGCCTAACTTTTGTAGAGTAAAACATTTCTTTTGGTAAAAGAGTTGTATGATTTCTACATTTCCTCTAAAATTGTTTTTTTTTCCTATGCCTTTATTTCAGAGTACATTGAGACATTAAACTGGGTATATTTTAATAAAAACTGGGAAAATGGTGTATGTGTGTTCTAAGACTTTTGACAGTGTTTTTGCCACATATTTATAACTAGTGATGTGCACCGGACATTTTTCGGGTTTTGTGTTTTGGTGTTGGATTCGGTTCCGCGGCCGTGTTTTGGATTCGGACGCGTTTTGGCAAAACCTCCCTGAAATTTTTTTGTCGGATTCGGGTGTGTTTTGGATTCGGGTGTTTTTTTACAAAAAACCCTCAAAAACAGCTTAAATCATAGAATTTGGGGGTCATTTTGATCCCATAGTATTATTAACCTCAATAACCATAATTTACACTCATTTTCAGTCTATTCTGAACACCTCACACCTCACAATATTATTTTTAGTCCTAAAATTTGCACCGAGGTCGCTGGATGACTAAGCTAAGCGACCCAAGTGGCCGACACAAACACCTGGCCCATCTAGGAGTGGCACTGCAGTGTCAGACAGGATGGCACTTCAAAAAAATAGTCCCCAAACAGCACATGATGCATAGAACAAAAGAGGTGCACCAGGGTCACTGGATGGCTAAGCTAAGCGACACAAGTGGCCGACACAAACACCTGGCCCATCTAGGAGTGGCACTGCAGTGTCAGACAGGATGGCACTTCAAAAAAATAGTCCCCAAACCGCACATGATGCAAAGAAAAATGAAATAAAAAAGAGGTGCAAGATGGAATTGTCCTTGGGCCCTCCCACCCACCCTTATGTTGTATAAACAGGACATGCACACTTTAACAAACCCATCATTTCAGCGACAGGGTCTGCCACACAACTGTGACTGAAATGACTGGTTGGTTTGGGCCCCCACCAAAAAAGAAGCAATCAATCTCTCCTTGCACAAACTGGCTCTACAGAGGCAAGATGTCCACCTCCTCCTCATCATCCGATTCCTCACCCCTTTCACTGTGTACATCCTCCTCCTCACAGATTATTAATTCGTCCCCACTGGAATCCACCATCTCATGTTCCTGTGTACTTTGTGGAGGCAATTGCTGCTGGTGAATGTCTCCACGGAGGAATTGATTATAATTCATTTTGATGAACATCATCTTCTCCACATTTTCTGGAAGTAACCTCGTACGCCAATTGCTGACAAGGTGAGCGGCTGCACTAAACACTCTTTCGGAGTACACACTGGAGGGTGGGCAACTTAGGTAAAATAAAGCCAGTTTGTGCAAGGGCCTCCAAATTGCCTCTTTTTCCTGCCAGTATACGTACGGACTGTCTGACGTGCCTACTTGGATGTGGTCACTCATATAATCCTCCACCATTCTTTCAATGGTGAGAGAATCATATGCAGTGACAGTAGACGACATGTCAGTAATCGTTGGCAGGTCCTTCAGTCCGGACCAGATGTCAGCACTCGCTCCAGACTGCCCTGCATCACCGCCAGCGGGTGGGCTCGGAATTCTTAGCCTTTTCCTCGCTCCCCCAGTTGCGGGAGAATGTGAAGGAGGAGCTGTTGACGGGTCACGTTCCGCTTGACTTGACAATTTTCTCACCAGCAGGTCTTTGAACAAGTGATGAGCGGGTTCGGTTTTGCACTGTTATAAATAGTGATGAGCGGGTTCGGTTCCTCGGAATCCGAACCCCCCCCGAACATCACCCTTTTTACACGGGTCCGAGCCATACTCGGATTCTCCCGTATGGCTCGGTTAACCCGAGCGCACCCGAACGTCATCATCCCGCTGTCGGATTCTCGCTAGATTCGGATTCTATATAAGCAGCCGCGTGTCGCCGCCATTTTCAATTGTGCATTGGAAATGTTAGGGAGAGGACGTGGCTGGCGTCCTCTCCGTTATTGTTGAACTTGATTGTGCATTATTGCTTAATTGTGGGGAGGGCTGGGGAGCAGCTGTATAATATAGGAGGAGTACAGTGCAGAGTTTTGCTGATCAGTGACCACCAGTTATCCGTTCTCTGCCTGAAAAAAACGCTCCATATCTGTGCTCAGTGTGCTGCATATATCTGTGCTCACACTGCTTAATTGTGGGGACTGGGGAGCAGCTGTATTATATAGCAGGAGTACAGTGCAGAGTTTTGCTGACAGTGACCACCAGTATACGTTGTCTGCCTGAAAAACACTCCATATCTGTGCTCAGTGTGCTGCTTTATTGTGGGGACTGGGGACCACCAGTATAATATTATATAGGAGGAGTACAGTGCAGAGTTTTGCTGACCAGTGACCACCAGTATATAATATATAGCATTACGGTACAGTAGGCCACTGCTGTACCTACCTCTGTGTCGTCATTAAGTATACTATCCATCTAGATTCTATACCTGTGGTGCATTTTAGTTTTGCAGTTTGCTGACACAGTGACCACCAGTATACTATATATAGCAGTACGGTACGGAAGGCCACTGCTGTACCTACCTCTGTGTCGTCATTAAGTATACTCTCCATCTACATTCTATACCTGTGGTGCATTTTAGTTTTGCAGTTTGCTGACACAGTGACCACCAGTATACTATATATAGCAGTACGGTACGGAAGGCCACTGCTGTACCTACCTCTGTGTCGTCATTAAGTATACTATCCATCTACATTCTATACCTGTGTTGCATTTTAGTTTTGCAGTTTGCTGACACAGTGACCACCAGTGTACTATATATAGCAGTACAGTACGGAAGGCCACTGCTGTACCTACCTCTGTGTCGTCATTAAGTATACTATCCATCTACATTCTATACCTGTGGTGCATTTTAGTTTTGCAGTTTGCTGACACAGTGACCACCAGTATACTATATATAGCAGTACGGTACGGAAGGCCACTGCTGTACCTACCTCTGTGTCGTCATTAAGTATACTATCCATCTACATTCTATACCTGTGGTGCATTTCAGTTTTGCAGTTTGCTGACACAGTGACCACCAGTATACTATATATAGCAGTACGGTACGGAAGGCCACTGCTGTACCTACCTCTGTGTCGTCATTAAGTATACTATCCATCTACATTCTATACCTGTGGTGCATTTTACTTTTGCAGTTTGCTGACACAGTGACCACCAGTATATATAGCAGTACGGTACGGAAGGCCACTGCTCTACCTACCTCTGTGCGGTCAAGTATACTATCCATCCATACCTGTGGTGCATTTCAGTTGTGCGCAGTATATATAGTAGTAGGCCATTGCTATTGATACTGGCATACAATTCCACACATTAAAAAATGGAGAACAAAAATGTGGAGGTTAAAATAGGGAAAGATCAAGATCCACTTCCATCTCGTGCTGAAGCTGCTGCCACTAGTCATGGCCGAGACAATGAAATGCCATCAACGTCGTCTGCCAAGGCCGATGCCCAATGTCATAGTAGAGAGCATGTAAAATCCAAAAAACAAAAGTTCAGTAAAATTACCCAAAAATCAAAATTGAAAGCATCTGATGAGAAGCGTAAACTTGCCAATATGCCATTTACGACACGGAGTGGCAAGGAACGGCTGAGGCCCTGGCCTATGTTCATGGCTAGTGGTTCAGATTCACATGAGGATGGAAGCACTCATCCTCTCACTAGAAAAATGAAAAAAGACTTAAGCTGGCAAAAGTACAGCAAAGAACTGTGCGTTCTTCTAAATCACAAATCCCCAAGGAGAGTCCAATTGTGTTGGTTGCGATGCCTGACCTTCCCAACACTGGACGGGAAGAGTTTGCGTCTTCCACCATTTGCACGCCCCCTGCAAGTGCTGGAAGGAGCACCCGCAGTCCAGTTCCTGATAGTCAAATTGAAGATGTCACTGTTGAAGTACACCAGGATGAGGATATGGGTGTTGCTGGCGCTGGGGAGGAAATTGACAAGGAGGATTCTGATGGTGAGTTGGTTTGTTTAAGTCAGGCACCCGGGGAGACACCTGTTGTCCGTGGGACGAATATGGCCATTTGACATGCCTGGTCAAAATACAAAATAAATCAGCTCTTCGGTGTGGAATTATTTCAACACAAATGCGGACAACAGGTGTCAAGCCGTGTGTTGCCTTTGTCAAGCTGTAATAAGTAGGGATAAGGATGTTAACCACCTAGGAACATCCTCCCTTATAAGTCACCTGCAGCGCATTCATCATAAGTCAGTGACAAGTTCAAAAACTTTGGGTGACAGCGGAAGCAGTCCACTGACCACTAAATCCCTTCCTCTTGTAACCAAGCTCCTGCAAACCACACCACCAACTCCCTCAGTGTCAATTTCCTCCTTACCCAGGAAAGCCAATAGTCCTGCAGGCCATGTCACTGGCAAGTCTGACGAGTCCTCTCATGCCTGGGATTCCTCCGATGCATCCTTGAGTGTAACGCCTCCTGCTGCTGGCGCTGCTGTTGTAGCTGCTGGGAGTCGATCGTCATCCCAGAGGGGAAGTCGGAAGACCACTTGTACTACTTCCAGTAAGCAATTGACTGTCCAACAGTCCTTTGCGAGGAAGATGAAATATCACAGCAGTCATCCTGCTGCAAAGCAGATAACTCAGGCCTTGGCAGCCTGGGCGGTGAGAAACGTGGTTCCGGTATCCACCGTTAATTCAGAGGCAACTAGAGACTTGATTGAGGTACTGTGTCCCCGGTACCAAATACCATTTAGGTTCCATTTCTCTAGGCAGGCGATACTGAAAATGTACACAGACCTCAGAAAAAGAGACACCAGTGTCCTAAAAAATGCAGTTGTACCCAATGTCCACTTAACCACGGACATGTGGACAAGTGGAGCAGGGCAGACTCAGGACTATATGACTGTGACAGCCCACTGGGTAGATGTATTGCCTCCCGCAGCAAGAACAGCAGCGGCGGCACCAGTAGCAGCATCTCGCAAACGCCAACTCGTTCCTAGGCAGGCTACACTTTGTATCACCGCTTTCCAGAAGAGGCACACAGCTGACAACCTCATACGGAACAACATGCAATGTATACAAACTTTGCTTAATCGGGCGCTATTCCAATGATGTATATACTTAACATGTACCAATCAAAATTAGTTTACAAAGCAGCTCCTACGTGGCAACTGGATGCCCTGTACACTAAAAGATAGATTGAATTTCGATAGAAACACTAAGGAGCGCTAATAGTATATATGAAAAATATTTTTTATTGATTTTATTAAAAAATTGTTTAGGTTAGTTACCACAATATAACCAATTTATCTAGTAGTTATAAGGTGACATAGAACTACAATAATAGTACAGAGTAGATATATAAATCGGCTGGTTAGCTTATATTTAAAAATGCAGTACTGCAGTCCAAATTTGAAATCAGGAAGTCCTCCAATAATTATGTGTGGAATAAAGAAAACGTCCCACAGTTTTTTATGAAAGTGATACTTTGTATTTGTTGCAAAATTCCTCGTTTTACGAGGCACTGGTCTCACCCGTGGTAGCTGGTCTCCGCTGATTCCCGTCGATGGTAATTTGCAGCATAGACAACAGGCGGCTGGGAGTATGTCTCCTTGATATATTTGTAGGAGACGCCACAAGTTCTCAGCAGTCAGTCTGCTGACGGGGCTTTTCAAGCACAGCGGTGGAGCGTAAAGATGTACCGTCTCATCAGACGCCAGCAGTGGGGAGACCTCGAGGTTAAACAAGGTGTTTGGAGAATAAAAGGAGACTCCTTCAAGGACAAGCAGTATCCACGACCCTCAACGCGTTTCTCTGCCCCAAACAACCGGCGGTTTCATCAGGAGGAATAGATGTCCAATAGAAGGATCAATGAGTATTTAAGTCCTTTTGTATCCAATCAACGTTAGATGGTAATGTGCACACCTGAGCATTTACTCAGTGTTATATTGATTTAGGTGGATGTTTTAGAACGCTTTGTATCCAATCAACTGTTTTAGTAATAATACAAACACCTGAGTGGTCCCTCTGTGTTGTATTCTTTATATATTCAATTCATATCTTATAGTTGGTACAAGTACATTATTTAAAAAATAAAACAAAACAAAAACGAAAACAAAACAAAATTTGCAATAAATAAACAGAAGCATGAATCACATGAGTCCCCACATATTCGTATAGGTATGTATATACTGAGCATATTACTATACATCATAGTGTGTCTATTTGCATTTCCTATCATTATGAAAGGGCTCATGCATTCAATGCCCCTTAGCGATCCTCATACATAAATAACAGATACATGTATATATATATTATTTTGATTTTGATAGAGAACGGCATCCCAGAGGAATATGGCTGTGGTTTGATCCTATGATCTCTTAAGAGACTTAAGGTTCTAAGTACCCTATCTTAATCAAACATCCACAGTAGTCCAGTGGATACGTAACTGGGCTATCGTGAGAGAGGTCATCAGTTCTAGTCCAGCGTGGGAATAATAGCTGCATAAGGTTATTACTTATATAATTTTTGTATATTAATGTTTGTAAAGTTTTTATGATTAGAAATATATATATAAGGGGAGACAGCACTAATAGTTATCAAATGGAACCAAAATGTGACAAGCTGTACATATATATATATATATAGAGAAAGGGAATTTCCCGTTCCCTAGGCGTACATAATAAACCTAAGTAGTGGGAGACATAATGATACAATATTGCTAATTGAAAGAGCTAGTCACTAGTGGACATATAGTTTGTTTCACTCATTTCTCTTCCCATTTTGATGTTATCGTGGAACACGCCCAACTAGATTACGTTGGAATGAAAATAAATCTAGTTAGCATGTAAAAATATAAGGGAAGGGGAATAAGAAGAGAACAATGGATTTTTAATTTATACATTATTTAACTCGATGTTTTCATTAAGACCGAAAGGAAACAGGGTATCCAGAACGCATATCCAATACGCTTCTCTATTACAGAGGAGATTATATCTATCCCCACCTCGGAATGTCTGCTTTATATGTTCTACTCCCTGTATATGTAGAACCCCACAGTCACCTCCATGCAAAGAATTAACGTGTCTGGGTACACTGTGATTCATTGATTTTTTATTGATTAATCTTCTGTGTTCCAGAAACCTGGTGTTAAGAGAACGTGTGGTTCTGCCAACATATTGGCTCCCACAGTTGCACGAAATTAGATAAACAACAAATGTAGTAAGGCAGTTTATGTTGCCCACTATATCAAAAGATTCTTTAGTTCTACATGATAAGAATTGTGTACTCTCTTTGATATACCTACAGGTAATACACTTAGGTCTGTTGCATCTATAGCAACCTGTTCTAAGGACACTCGGATTAGAGCTTAAGGGACTCTGTTCATTAGATATTGAAAAATGACTGGGAGATAGATAGTTTTGTAGATTCATGGTTTTCTTAAATGTAATTTTTGCTTCTTGTTCAAGGGAGTCTGTGAGAACTCTGTCCATTTTTAATATAGGGAAATTTTTCTTAATTATGTTTCTAATTGAATTTGAAGCGCTATTGAATTTAGAGATAAAAACTGGTTCATGGTTAGTTAAAGTTGACAAGGGGGGAGTAGCAGAATCACTCAACGAGATGAGTTCTTCTCTATCTCTCATAGAGGTCTGAAAGAGAGCTTCATCTAAAACCTCCTGGGGATAACCCTGTTCTCTGAATGATTGCGTAAGCTCGTTGCTCTGTATTTTAAAATCAGAGCCACTCGAGCAGTTTCACTTCAACCTTAGATACTGGCTTTTGGGGATGTTCCTTAGCCAAGGTCGATAATGACAACTTGAAAAATTTAAAAAGGAGCTGCAATCTACCTTTTTCTTATAGGTTTTTGTCGATAGTTCACCCGTATCCTGTTTGGCGTGTAGTGCAATATCCAAGAACGTGATCTCTGTATTGTGTATTGTGCTAGTGAAGGTGAGACCATACGTGTTAGAGTTCAAAAAATCAACAAATGCAGTAACAGAAGAAGAATCCCCATTCCAAATAATAAAAAGATCATCTATGTACGCGTTGAGGGTCGTGGATACTGCTTGTCCTTGAAGGAGTCTCCTTTTATTCTCCAAACACCTTGTTTAACCTCGAGGTCTCCCCACTGCTGGCGTCTGATGAGACGGTACATCTTTACGCTCCACCGCTGTGCTTGAAAAGCCCCGTCAGCAGACTGACTGCTGAGAACTTGCGGCGTCTCCTACAAATATATCAAGGAGACATACTCCCAGCCACCTGTTGTCTATGCTGCAAATTGCCATCGACGGGAATCAGCAGAGACCAGCTACCACGGGTGAGACCAGTGCCTCGTAAAACGAGGAATTTTGCAACAAATACAAAGTATCACTTTCATAAAAAACTGTAGGACGTTTTCTTTATTCCACACATAATTATTGGAGGACTTCCTGATTTCAAATTTGGACTGCAGTACTGCATTTTTAAATATAAGCTAACCAGCCGATTTATATATCTACTCTGTACTATTATTGTGGTTCTATGTCACCTTATAACTACTAGATAAATTGGTTATATTGTGGTAACTAACCTAAACAATTTTTTAATAAAATCAATAAAAAATATTTTTTATATATACTATTAGCGCTCCTTAGTGTTTCTATCCAAATTCAATCAACCTCTTACGGAAACTGAGGAAGATCATCGCAGAATGGCTTACCCCAATTGGACTCTCCTGGGGATTTGTGACATCGGACAACACCAGCAATATTGTGCGTGCATTACATCTGGGCAAATTCCAGCACGTCCCATGTTTTGCACATACATTGAATTTGGTGGTGCAGAATTATTTAAAAAACGACAGGGGCGTGCAAGAGATGCTGTCGGTGGCCCGAAGAATTGCGGGCCACTTTCGGCATTCAGCCACCGCGTACAGAAGACTGGAGCACCACCAAACAGTCCTGAAGCTGCCCTGCCATCATCTTAAGCAAGAGGTGGTAACGAGGTGGAATTCAACCCTCTATATGCTTCAGAGGATGAAGGAGCAGCAAAAGGCCATTCAAGCCTATACATCTGGCCACGATATAGGCAAAGGAGGGGGAATGCACCTGACTCAAGCACAGTGGAGAATGATTTCAACGTTGTGCAAGGTTCTGCAACCCTTTGAACTTGCCACACGTGAAGTCAGTTCAGACACTGCCAGCCTGAGTCAGGTCATTCCCCTCATCAGGCTTTTGCAGAAGAAGCTGGAGACATTGAAGGAGGAGCTAAAACAGAGCGATTCCGCTAGGCATGTGGGACTTGTGGATGGAGCCCTTAATTCGCTTAACCAGGATTCACGGGTGGTCAATCTGTTGAAATCAGAGCACTAGTACTACTTCCAGTAAGGAATTGACTGTCCAACAGTTCTTTGCGAGGAAGATGAAATATCACAGCAGTCATCCTGCTGCAAAGCAGATTACTAAGGCCTTGGCAGCCTGGGCGGTGAGAAACATGGTTCCGGTATCCACCGTTAATTCAGAGCCAACTAGAGACTTGATTGAGGTACTGTGTCCCCGGTACCAAATACCATCTAGGTTCCATTTCTCTAGGCAGGCGATACCGAAAATGTACACAGACCTCAGAAAAAGAGACACCAGTGTCCTAAAAAATGCAGTTGTACCCAATGTCCACTTAACCACGGACATGTGGACAAGTGGAGCAGGGCAGACTCAGGACTATATGACTGTGACAGCCCACTGGGTAGATGTATTGCCTCCCGCAGCAAGAACAGCAGCAGCGGCACCAGTAGCAGCATCTCGCAAACGCCAACTCGTTCCTAGGCAGGCTACACTTTGTATCACCGCTTTCCAGAAGAGGCACACAGCTGACAACCTCTTACGGAAACTGAGGAAGATCATCGCAGAATGGCTTACCCCAATTGGACTCTCCTGGGGATTTGTGACATCGGGCAACGCCAGCAATATTGTGCGTGCATTACATCTGGGCAAATTCCAGCACGTCCCATGTTTTGCACATACATTGAATTTGGTGGTGCAGAATTATTTAAAAAAACGACAGGGGCGGGCAAGAGATGCTGTCGGAGGCCCGAAGAATTGCGGGCCACTTTCGGCATTCAGCCACCGCGTACAGAAGACTGGAGCACCACCAAACATTCCTGTATCCTGCCCTGCTTTCATCTGAAGCAAGAGGTGGTAACGAGGTGGAATTCAACCCTCTATATGCTTCAGAGGATGGAGGAGCAGCAAAAGGCCATTCAAGCCTATACATCTGCCCACGATATAGGCAAAGGAGGGGGAATGCACTTGACTCAAGCACAGTGGAGAATGATTTTAACGTTGTGCAAGGTTCTGCAACCCTTTGAACTTGCCACACGTGAAGTCAGTTCAGACACTGCCAGCCTGAGTCAGGTCATTCCCCTCATCAGGCTTTTGCAGAAGAAGCTGGAAACATTGAAGGAGGAGCTAAAACAGAGCGATTCCGCTAGGCATGTGGGACTTGTGGATGGAGCCCTTAATTCGCAAAACCAGGATTCACGGGTGGTCAATCTGTTGAAATCAGAGCACTAGATTTAAAACCTACGTTGTATCTCTCTTTCCGGAAGATACAAGTCTGCAGAGGTTCAAAGACCTGCTGGTGAGAACATTGTCAAGTCAAGCGGAACGTGACCCGTCAACATCTCCTCCTTCACATTCTCCCGCAACTGGGGGTGCGAGGAAAAGGCTAAGAATTCCGAGCCCACCCGCTGGCGGTGATGCAGGGCAGTCTGGAGCGAGTGCTGACATCTGGTCCGGACTGAAGGACCTGCCAACGATTACTGACATGTCGTCTACTGTCACTTCATATGATTCTCTCACCATTGAAAGAATGGTGGAGGATTATATGAGTGACCGCATCCAAGTAGGCACGTCAGACAGTCCGTACGTATACTGGCAGGAAAAAGAGGCAATTTGGAGGCCCTTGCACAAACTGGCTTTATTCTACCTAAGTTGCCCTCCCTCCAGTGTGTACTCCGAAAGAGTGTTTAGTGCAGCCGCTCACCTTCTCAGCAATCGGTGTACGAGGTTACTTCCAGAAAATGTGGAGAAGCTGATGTTCATCAAAATGAATTATAATCAATTCCTCCGTGGAGACATTCACCAGCAGCAATTGCCTCCACAAAGTACACAGGGACCTGAGATGGTGGATTCCAGTGGGGACGAATTAATAATCTGTGAGGAGGGAGATGTACACAGAGAAAGGGGTGAGGAATCGGAGGATGATGATGATGAGGTGGACATCTTGCCTCTGTAGAGCCAGTTTGTGCAAGGAGAGATTGATTGCTTATTTTTTTGGTGGGGGCCCAAACCAACCAGTCATTTCAGTCACAGTCGTGTGGCAGACCCTGTCGCTGAAATGATGGGTTCGTTAAAGTGTGCATGTCCTGTTTATACAACATAAGGGTGGGTGAGAGGGCCCAAGGACAATTCCATCTTGCACCTCTTTTTTCTTTAATTTTTCTTTGCATCATGTGCTGTTTGGGGACAATTTTTTTGAAGTGCCATCCTGCCTGACACTGCAGTGCCACTCCTAGATGGGCCAGGTGTTTGTGTCGGCCACTTGTGTCGCTTAGCTTAGCTATCCAGCGACCTCGGTGTTGCTTAGCTTAGTCACACAGCGACCTTGGTGCGCCTCTTTTTTTCTTTGCATCATGTGCTGTTTGGGGACAATTTTTTTGAAGTGCCATCCTGCCTGACACTGCAGTGCCACTCCTAGATGGGCCTGGTGTTTGTGTCGGCCACTTGTGTCACTTAGCTTAGCCATCCAGCGACCTCGGTGCAAATTTTAGGACTAAAAATAATATTGTGTGGTGTGAGGTGTACAGAATAGACTGGAAATGAGTGGGAATTATGGTTATTGAGGTTAATAATACTATGGGATCAAAATGACCCCCAAATTCTATGATTTAAGCTGTTTTTTAGGTTTTTTTGTAAAAAACACCCGAATCCAAAACACACCCGAATCCGACAAAAAATTTTCGGTGAGGTTTTGCCAAAACGCGTCCGAATCCAAAACACGGCCGCGGAACCGAATCCAAACCAAAACACAAAACCCGAAAAATGTCCGGTGCACATCACTACTTTGAACCTCTGCAGACTTGTGTCTGCCGGAAAGAGAGATCCAACGTAGGTTTTAAATCTAGGATCGAGCACAGTGGCCAAAATGTAGTGCTCAGATTTCAACAGATTGACCACCCGTGAATCCTGGTTTTGCGAATTAAGGGCTCCATCCACAAGTCCCACATGCCTAGCGGAATCGCTCTGTTTTAGCTCCTCCTTCAATGTCTCCAGCTTCTTCTGCAAAAGCCTGATGAGGGGAATGACCTGACTCAGGCTGGCAGTGTCTGAACTGACTTCACGTGTGGCAAGTTCAAAGGGTTGCAGAACCTTGCACAACGTTGAAATCATTCTCCACTGCGCTTGAGTCAGGTGCATTCCCCCTCCTTTGCCTATATTGTAGGCAAATGTATAGGCTTGAATGGCCTTTTGCTGCTCCTCCATCCTCTGAAGCATATAGAGGGTTGAATTCCACCTCTTTACCACCTCTTGCTTCAGATGATGGCAGGGCAGGTTCAGGACTGTTTGGTGGTGCTCCAGTCTTCAGCATGCGGTGGCTGAATGCCGAAAGTGGCCCGCAATTCTTCGGGCCACCGACAGCATCTCTTGCACGCCCCTGTCGTTTTTTAAATAGTTCTACACCACCAAATTCAATGTATGTGCAAAACATGGGACGTGCTGGAATTTGCCCAGATGTAATGCACGCACAATATTGGTGGCATTGTCCGATGTCACAAATCCCCAGGAGAGTCCATTTGGGGTAAGCCATTCTGCAATGATGTTCCTCAGTTTCCGTAAGAGGTTGTCAGCTGTGTGCCTCTTCTGGAAAGCGGTGATACAAAGCGTAGCCTGCCTAGGAACGAGTTGGCGTTTGCGAGATGCTGCTACTGGTGCCGCCGCTGCTGTTCTTGCTGCGGGAGGCAATACATCTACCCAGTGGGCTGTCACAGTCATATAGTCCTGAGTCTGCCCTACTCCACTTGTCCACATGTCCGTGGTTAAGTGGACATTGGGTACAACTGCATTTTTTAGGACACTGGTGTCTCTTTTTCTGAGGTCTGTGTACATTTTCGGTATCGCCTGCCTAGAGAAATGGAAACTAGATGGTATTTGGTACCGGGGACACAGTACCTCAATCAAGTCTGTAGTTGCCTTTAAATTAACGGTGGATAACTGAAACACGTTTCTCACCGCCCAGTACAAGTGGTCTTCCGACTTCCCCTCTGGGATGACAATCGACTCCCAGCAGCAACAACAGCAGCGCCAGCAGCAGGAGGCGTTACACTCAAGAATGCATCGGAGGAATCCCAGGCAGGAGAGGACTCATCAGACTTGCCCGTGACATGGCCTGCAGGACTATTGGCTTTCCTGTGTAAGGAGGAAATTGACACTGAGGGAGTTGGTGGTGTGGTCTGCAGGAGCTTGGTTACAAGAGGAAGGGATTTAGTGGTCAGTGGACTGCTTCCACTCTCATCCAAAGTTTTTGAACTTGTCACTGACTTATGATGAATGCGCTGCAGGTGACGTATAAGGGAGGATGTTCCGAGGTGGTTAACGTCCTTACCCCTACTTATTACAGCTTGACAAAGGCAACACACGGCTTGACACCTGTTGTCCGCATTTGTGTTAAAATAATTCCACACCGAAGAGGTGATTTTTTTTGTATTTTGACCAGGCATGTCAATGGCCATATTCGTCCCACGTACAACAGGTGTCTCCCCGGGTGCCTGACTTAAACAAACCACCTCACCATCAGAATCCTCCTTGTCAATTTCCTCCTCAGCGCCAGCAACACCCATATCCTCATCCTGGTGTACTTCAACAGTGACATCTTCAATTTGACTATCAGGAACTGGACTGCGGGTGCTCCTTCCAGCACTTGCAGGGGGCGTGCAAATGGTGGAAGGCGCCACCTCTTCCCGTCCAGTGTTGGGAAGGTCAGGCATCGCACCCGACACAATTGGACTCTCCTTGGGGATTTGTGATTTAGAAGAACGCACAGTTCTTTGCTGTGCTTTTGCCAGCTTAAGTCTTTTCATTTTTCTAGCGAGAGGATGAGTGCTTCCATCCTCATGTGAAGCTGAACCACTAGCCATGAACATAGGCCAGGGCCTCAGCCGTTCCTTGCCACTCCGTGTCGTAAATGGCATATTGGCAAGTTTACGCTTCTCCTCAGACGCTTTTAATTTTGATTTTTGGGTTATTTTACTGAACTTTTGTGTTTTGGATTGTACATGCTCTCTAATATGACTTTGGGCATCGGCCTTGGCAGACGACGTTGATGGCATTTCATCGTCTCGGCCATGACTAGTGGCAGCAGCTTCAGCACGAGGTGGAAGTGGATCTTGATCTTTCCCTATTTTACCTTCCACATTTTTGTTCTCCATTTTTTAATGTGTGGAATTATATGCCAGTATCAATAGCAATGGCCTACTACTATATATTCTGCGCACAACTGAAATGCACCACAGGTATGGATGGATAGTATACTTGACGACACAGAGGTAGGTAGAGCAGTGGCCTACTGTACCGTACTGCTATATATTATATACTGGTGGTCAGCAAACTGTGCAAAACTGAAATGCACCACAGGTATGGATGGATAGTATACTTGACGACACAGAGGTAGGTAGAGCAGTGGCCTACTGTACCGTACTGCTATGTATTATATACTGGTGGTCAGCAAACTGTGCAAAACTGAAATGCACCACAGGTATGGATGGATAGTATACTTGACAACACAGAGGTAGGTAGAGCAGTGGCCTTCTGTACCGTACTCCTATATATTATATACTGGTGGTCAGCAAAATTATGCACTGTACTCCTACTATATACTACAATGCAGCACAGATATGGAGCGTTTTTCAGGCAGAGAACGTATAATACTGGTGGTCACTGGTCAGCAAAACTCTGCACTGTACTCCTCCTTTATAATACTGCTGGTCCCCAGTCCCCAAAATAAAGCAGTGTGAGCACAGATATATGCAGCACACTGAGCACAGATATGGAGCGTTTTTCAGGCAGAGAACGTATAATACTGGTGGTCACTGGTCAGCAAAACTCTGCACTGTACTCCTCCTATATAATATACTGGTGGTCCCCAGTACCCACAATAAAGCAGTGTGAGCACAGATATATGCAGCACACTGAGCACAGATATGGAGCGTTTTTCAGGCAGAGAACGTATAATACTGGTGGTCACTGGTCAGCAAAACTCTGCACTGTACTCCTCCTATATAATACTGCTGGTCCCCAGTCCCCACAATAAAGCAGTGTGAGCACAGATATATGCAGCACACTGAGCACAGATATGGAGCGTTTTTCAGGCAGACAACGTATACTGGTGGTCACTGGTCAGCAAAACTCTGCACTGTACTCCTCCTATATAATACTGCTGGTCCCCAGTCCCCACAATAAAGCAGTGTGAGCACAGATATATGCAGCACACTGAGCACAGATATGGAGCGTTTTTCAGGCAGACAACGTATAATACTGGTGGTCACTGGTCAGCAAAACTCTGCACTGTACTCCTCCTATATAATACTGCTGGTCCCCAGTCCCCACAATAAAGCAGTGTGAGCACAGATATATGCAGCACACTGAGCACAGATATGGAGCGTTTTTCAGGCAGACAACGTATAATACTGGTGGTCACTGGTCAGCAAAACTCTGCACTGTACTCCTCCTATAATACTGCTGGTCCCCAGAATAAAGATATTTGCACTGCAGCCCCCTGAAACAAAGTGAGAGGACGCCAGCCACATCCTCTCACTATCATTTCCAATGCACGAGTGAAAAATGGCGGCGACGCACGGCTCCTTATATAGAATCCGAATCTCGCGAGAATCCGACAGCGGGATGATGATGTTCGGGCGCGCTCGGGTTAACCGAGCAAGGCGGGAGGATCCGAGTCTGCCTCGGACCCGTGTAAAAAGGGTGAAGATTCGGGGGGGTTCGGATTCCGAGGAACCGAACCCGCTCATCACTATTTATAACAGTGCAAAACACTGCTACACATGTTACAATATGTGTATGCAGAAATCCTACTAATGAGACATTATTGAACACAGAGATTTATAATTACCAGTCATTTTCAAGGTCTTATGCTGGGTAAACACTTGTAGATATATCTGCGGATTAATTGATCTGACATCATGAACGGGACGGGCATTTACATGCTTTCGCCCAGTTGTGCTGTCAATCACCACCAACATCTTCAGCAAGTGTATGGGGGGGTCGGCTGACCTCCCGTATACACAGCATGATGCGCCAATATATCGTTAGATATATTAGCTGTCAGCTCTGCTGCAGGTCCGATGCGATATGTCTGTGAATGAGGGTGTTCACAGTCATATCGCCCATACACACTGACCAACGGACCTGCAATATATCGTCCGTTCAATTAAACAACCAATATATCGGCCAGTGTGTACTGTACATTAAAGAGGACCTTTAACCAAATTTTACAATCAATATTTGAGCAAACTTTACAAGAGTAACATGCTGAACTCTACCCTGTATTATATTATCAGATGGGTGTAATTACCCTAGTTAACATTTTAGTTTAAGTGTCCAATATTGTAAAATTGAATACAAGCACACACAATATAGAGTTAGGTGTACTCACTGAATTACATAAGATCATTTGAGACTTAACTGTTGATTATTTTTTTTGTTCTGATCTTTTCTTAAGATTATCCATGAAAACCTGAAACATACTGTATGTACTCATAACATATGATGCTTTAACCTGTGAGATCCCATTTATTTAACTTATTAAATTGCATTAAATCTATTCTCAAATTGGGCCAAATAACCATTTGGTGTACCGCAGACTGTACTACGAAACTCCACTATGACCTCACCACACACCTTTCCACAAAATATGGAACTTATTTGCATTGCGAATACAACAAAATGACAATGCTCAAGTATCCTGAATACTGGCGCTAGAGGTGGCCCTAGGCATAAGCAGTGTAAGCAAAGGCCTAGGGGCATCTGGGCAGGCTGGACATCATAATTCTACTGCACTGGCTACAGATATCAGAAGTCTCAGTTGAGAGTAGTTATCCTCCAATGGGATGTACAGGCTTTACAGCAATGTTCCACCATATTATATGACAGGTAACAGAGCAACAGCTTTAGAAATTCTGTACAGCCCAGAGCTGATCATACAGCTACTGCAGTTTCGATTAGTGTGATGATGGCATGACCTAGGGTCACGTCAGCATCATTCATAGCAAACAGCATTCCACAGAAGAGAGAAGCAGAGGGAAGACAGCAAAGGTAAGTAAATTATGAGAGCTTGTTAAATAGATAAGTTGGGGATTAGATTGCTGGAGACAAACAAGGGAGAGAAATTTGATTGCTGGAGACAAACAAGGGCGAGAGATTTTATTGCTGGAGACACACAAGGGAGAGAGACAAGCTGGCTGGAGACACAAGTGGGAGGGCTTTGATGGCTGGAGACACACAAGGGGAGAGACTTGATGGCTGGAGGCACCAGATGGGGGAGACTTGATGGTGGAGACACACAAGGGGGAGAGATTTGATGGCTGGAGACAGTGGAGGTAATTCAGACCTGATCGTAGCAGCAAATTTGTTGGGCAAAACCATGTGCACTGCAGGTGTGGCAGATTTAAAATTTGCAGAGAGAGTTAGATTTGGGTGGTTTATTTTGGTTCTGTGCAGAGTAAATACTGGCTGCTTTATTTTAACACTGCAATTTAGATTTAAGTTTGAACACACCCCACCAAAATCTAACTCTCTCTACATATATTGTATCTGCCCCCCCCCCCCCCCCCTGCAGTGCACATGGTTTTGCTCAACTGCTAACAAATTTGCTGCTACGATGAGGTCTGAATTACCCCCACTGTCCCTCTCTGCCTCCCCAGTCACCCACTGTCACAAGGCCATGCCCATTTAGTTAAACCATGCCTCTTCTCAGGTGCACATACATGGAAGGGTCCTACACTGGGGAGGTGGGGGAGCACCAGCCAGAAGCTTGCCCAGGGCATCAAATTAGTGTAGGTTGGGTCTGACTGGTGCTGGCATGGCATGCAGCTGCTGTGTGTGATTCAGACACTAGAAAGGCAAAAGACATACTTAAATTCAGTCAAAGTACAAAAGTCTAGGAATTGGTTCCCCTGGTGGAGCATCTAAGTTGTTTCAGGTATCTCACATCATATAGCACAAAAAGGATAGGTATATGGGGAACTACAAAGAAAAAGGTTGCAGGTGCACAATTCAAACATTACCAATTTATTAATAATAATCATTGCAATAAAATGTTGCATTTCCGGGGTGTGGGTCCCCCTGGACTGTTGTGGCTGTTTTGCCTCAGGAGCAACACATATTAACACTTATTTCATATTTACTTTCATCCCTATCGTGTGTGTTGTTTCAATGTAATTCATTTCCTTCCTTCACTTTTCACTACTTTACCTCTCACTACTTTATCTCCCCCTTCATTACCTCTCACTAATTTACCCCTGCTCTTTTCAGCAGCCTCCCTCACTAACCTATTTCACTTATTCACTATATATTTTTTCACTTTTGTGTTGCCCTGGGGTCACTCAGCTGCTTTATTTTTGGGGGTCCTGCACCCTAGATTTGTACCCCCCAAATGTTAGGGACTTGCCCGACTAATGAGGTCACCTGGACGCGGTGGGCAAGCCGTTACTTATGGCCATAACTATGCGAAGAACCTCGCTTAAAATGCTAAATTTTATTGCAATGATTATTATTAATAAATTGGTAATGTTTGAATTGTGCACCTGCAACCTTTTTCTTTGTATGCAGTTCTACTGAAAGGTCTCCGCAGGGTCGCACCTCTCATTACCGGTGTGCACCCCAGGACCCCTCCCCTGTATAGGTATATGGGGACACATCTGTAACAACCAGGACAATACACTTACAATTGTATAATATAGACCTGGGGGTATATTTACCAAAGTTTGGCTTTGTTCGATTTTAGATCGATGTTAAATCGATTTTAATTGACATTGGGCTTCCAGGGTTAAAACACACATTTACTAACATTTAAAAATTAAAATAAAAAATCGATTTAACAGCAATCTAAAATCGAACAAAAACAAACAAAGTCGACTTTTAGTAAATATACCCCTAGGAGTGGGAAAGAAGTGGCTCTCCAGCTGCTGTGGAACTACACGTTCCATTATGCATTGCCACAGTTTTGTTATCCAGGCATGCTGGGATGTGTACTTTAACTGCCGCTGGATGCCAGCTTATTGCTCACCCATAATATAGAGTAAGGGTGGGCGGATACAGCCCGCAAACAGATCCTGCCTGGCCTGCTGCCTCTCACCACTGTGCAATGACAAGCGGCCCATGGGGCTACTTGTCACTGCACTACAATAGCTCCAAGTTGCGGCGACCGCCGCTAGGTCATGTCACTAATGTAGCCAGGTGTAGCTGCACGGGAGGAACTTGTCAGCGCCAGATGGAGTTGTGGGTGGAGCCAAAAGCAGGACATGGAAGCGGGAGGTCTGAATGCAGCTCTGAACAGACTGCAATTGTAGACTGGACTTGTTACTGGATCGTTATGGTACCGTGGCTGCGGGGCATCTGTGTTTGAATGGCTGGCAGGTGGCAATGGGATGAGGCTGCTAGGTCTGCCCAGTATGGCGGGGGGAGCTGCTAAGTGTGCAGAGGGAGGAAGGGGGAGCTGGTATCTGTGCCTAAGGAGGCGAGGGCTTGTAACTGGGCCCAAGGAGGGAGGGAGGTAGAGGGGAAGGAGCTGGTATCTGTGCCCAGGGAGGGAGGGAGGTAGAGGGGAAGGAGCTGGTAACTGTGCCTGGGGATGGAGGGAGAGGGGAAGGAGCTAGTAACTGTGCCCAGGGAGGGAGGGAGAGGGGAAGGAGCTAGTAACTGTGCCCAGGGAGGGAGGGAGAGGGGAAGGAGCTGGTAAGTGTGCCCAGGGAGTTCACTGGATGCTGTTTTTTTGTTTTCATCGCTGTTTAAAAAAAAAAATGAATTAGGTTATAGTGCTTTCTGTCCTTGAATGAAGGCTCTTCTTTTTATTTTAATTACACTTTTCTCTTTATTATTACCTGTCCCTATTATTAATATATTAATAAATATATAATGCATATTGGGTGGGGTGGGGTGGGGGGAAGGGCGACAACACACGTATATGGGTGAGTGTGGGGAGGATGGTGCCTGGAGTTTCATCAGAAATGATACATTTTACGTACGGCCCTCGAATATTCACTTGAAAGTGTTAAATGCCCCCCCCCCCAGCTGAAATAATTGCCCAACCCTGATATAGAGTGTCATTTTAGAAGTGTGTACTTACCTAATTTATTTCTTACACAATTAGGCCTAATGATCCATCAACTCACATAAACTGTAATTAGTCTATATATTGCAGATAGTGGACCAAATGCTTTAAATGTTATGTTTTTGTTTGCGGTCACTCATTTGCTTCCATCACTTTATATAGTATATAAATTGCTAGTAAATAACCAGCTAGCTGAAAGTGAAAATAGTTACAGTATTTTTAGTATATGTTGTAGTTACTACTAGTGCATAAAGGATTGTTATTAACACGTAGTTTAATACATATTGCATTAATGAATACAACAAAATAGAGAAAATATATTGAAAAATGGTGTATGAGCAGGATATGGATTCATTATGACTTTTAAGGGTAAAATGTCAAGGATCCACAATAGCTCACATCTTTGCTTTCATGCTTTTAGAACTCCATTGCTGCTCAAAAAATACATTTATGCAAGAAAAGTCCAAATAACCTTTATGATCTTCAAATACCAGCATCTAATGTTCTTTGCATTTTTTATTGCTGAAATTTCAACTTCTGCTCATAAAAAAGGGATACAGTTTCTGGTTAAGCAATGCATGAACTATCTCAAGGATACACAGATGGAACAGCAGATTTAAAAAAGTCCACTAAGCAGATTAATCTAAGAACACATTTTAAAATTTAGGCCATAGAAAATGAATCTGCATTGGTTTTGCTAGTTTAAACTAATATATGTATTTTAAAATATGAAGTACAGTAGCATGATGCTGGTGGGGGAAATAACCAGGGGCAAACATAGAATCTGTATAGGGGATGAGTTTGGAACACTTGAGGCCAAATTCTGCTGATGAAAATACAAAATTGTGTTTCTAAATGAGAAAGGTTTTTTTTTTGTAACAGCTTAAAAAAATCAGCTAATTTCTAATTATAAATTTAAATTTTAAGCAGCAATATATTTCAGATTCTCTTAAATATGATCTTTTCAGTTCAAGATAGCTGGAGTAATGCTGCAAAACCAAATACCATATGCTTGATAGCCATTGAGCGTGTCAAGCAATTACCACTATTGGTACACAGAGCCGGATTAACAACAGGGCAACCAGGGCAATCTCCCAGGGGCCACCACATATAACTACATCACCAGTAAAGGAGACTGTGGCATATGTAAAATGAGGTTTCTGTGTGGCATAATGGGAACTTGGGGGTAAATACATTTGTTGTGCTGGAGCAGTTACACATTGTATGTTTTAATAGCATCAACAGCATATTTTATTGACAATTTTATTGGTAAGGGCCCCCACAAGTTAGTTGCGATGGGGCCACAACAATCCTTAATCCAGCCCTGTTGATACAGGTTATATTATTATATCCTTTATCTCAGATTATACAAACAACAAAATCATACATACAAATGCAGTATCTGTCAATAATGTATATTTTAATTAGCAGAAACAAAAAATAGATTGAGCTTTATATTGTTTAACTGAGTCATTTTAACAGTATATGAAAGTGACGATTATGTTATCTCTCCTGTGCACATTGGCGTAAATACTGTACCCTAAAGGAAGATAATAGAAGGTTTTTTTTTTTAAATTGTGTTTATTTTTGTAGTTTTAAAATTTACACCTACACAAATTCATAGGCGTGCGCAGCACATTTTATTAGGGGGTGCACCGTCAGAGGGGTGTGTCTAGCACCGCCTTTTGGGCGTGTCTAGCACATCTATTGACGGTCAACGCAATATAAAATATCCACCCTTGTACCAATCCTAATAAAGCAGATACATTGTCAGATGTTGTGGTGTGTACCAAACAAACACCCCTGATGGCACTCACTGCAATTACACTGCTCCTCCTCAGCCTGGTCTGGCTCCCCCTCTCTTTCCCCTGCAAGCTGCAGCAGCTTACTTACAAGTCAGTCACTCACTGACACTGACAGTCGCAGACTAGTACTGCTGCTGCTGCTGGAAAAACGAGTGACGCCTGCCAGTATTGAATTTGTCTTCCTAAGAGGAACGCTGGCTGCATGCTGCTCCTCATCAGTGGCTGGCATTGGCATAGCATAGAAGGAGAGAGGTGGGCATGTGGCAGGTGTGGCAGGTGGGTGTGCAAGCAGCATGATGTAATCACATCACATCATGCTGTTTTTGTACTTGGAGGTGGAGTCGGGAGTTTGTGGCACCCTTGATTAACCCAGGCATCCGGTCAGTAATGCAGTCCTGACAGGGTGCAGCGCAGTGGGGACAGTAATCAGCCTGCTTGGCGCTCGCTGCATCAGGCATGTGAGATCGGGGTGCCAGACATTAGGGGGTGCCTGTGCGCACCAGGCACCCCCCCTGCGCACACCTATGCACAAATTACAGTACATAATGTATGTAGAAGACACAACTAGTGTACAGAAAGATACGGAAAAGTACATAATACAATTTAAAAATATACAGTAACATAATAAAATAATACAAAACAAGTAACACAGTGGTATACATAAACATAAAATAAGTTGAGATAATGGGTTGGTTTCGTGTGACCAGCAGTCGGGAGACCAGTGGTCACCATACTGATGCTGGGATCCCGGATTTCATATGCCCAGTGGGGGGGGGTGGAGCGCAACGAAGATCCTTGCGGGCTCACTGCACTTTCTCTGCTGTGGGCTCGGTGGTGAGCTGTACTCGCCACAGGTTCTGTTCCCACTCTATGGGTGTTGTGGATACCAACGAGTGGGACTAGTCCCTGTTAGTTGGCATGCCGACTGTTGGGATTGTGAGGTTGCGGGATCCTGGCGTCTGTATTGTGACCTGCGGTCTCCTCACTGCCGGTCACATAACTACATCCTGATATAATCATGTCACAAAGAGAATCTGATTTGGAAGTACAGCAAAAAAATAGCTACATGCTTTTGTTTGCTTTACTACCAAATCAGAATCAGGTCCATAGTACTTTCTAAAACAATTATACACTAAAACCCTATACAATATGTGTGTACATAAACCAAAACAGGAGAATAATGGGCAGCAGAGCTACAAAAAGAAACTCAGCTCGGGATCACTTTACAGCATCCATTCTCCAGAACATTACACAGAACGGAGTCACTGTAATATAACATCTCCAGGTACCCAAACAGAAATTCCGGCAAACCGCCACCGCCAAACCACCAGACCCCCACCCATCACCAAGCCTATTAAGGTGAAGAACAACACTGGAATCCTCAAAACTGAGAATTTTTGCAGAAAATGTTTGCAAAGAGCCCCTTAACAAATGAAACTGCAGTTATACACATCAGGCCTGTTCAACAGCAAGTTGAGAAGAAAACAACTTTGTAACAAAATATCTGTCATGGATGGCAAGTTTTTCTGGGTACTTCACCCTCTGAGATTCCAGGACAATCAGCTGATCAATATTATGAGCACTAAAGGCTGCGCTACACTCTCAACAATCGCAAATTATTCCTGCAGGAGAACTTGGCTTAAAAGAAATAATGCAGCAGGCAGCTCCACCACCTGAGCTGCCACTCTCTTTCCTGAATCAGTAATGACCTGATAGGTACAGTAATATTTCCATGATAGGTACAGAAAGCACAGTCACAGCAGGAGAGGATAATAACATGAGGTAAGTATCAGCAACAAAACAACAGTCCAGAAGGTAGCACTGAACAGGACACTAGGACAAAATGGAAGTTAAAGTAATAGCAGAGATAGGAACTGGTACAGAAGTGAATCAGCAGTGCAACAGCAGGTGAGAAATAGCAATACATTTAAACAGGGTAGCAATGTAAAGGACAGTTGAATTACTAGACTGCAAGCAGGGAGAGAGGAAAGGGTACCTTAAGCACAGGAATTCCGGGATATTTGCAGAGAAGTCTCACCACAGGAGCAGGAATAAGAAGCAGCCATCCCAGCAGCAGGTGTAACCATAGGAGATAGACAGGATCCAAAACCAGTTCTCAATATGGCAGTGGCAGGAACCAGCAGCAAATTACTAAGATGGCAGCAGGCCAGGGAGGGCAACAGAGATACAGTGTTGTAAAGTAAACACAGTAAGGGAAGCTTGTGAAGCAGGCCTGCAGCATGGGTACAAGTGGGGACACACAGGACAGCAATAGTCAACAGGAGGTACAGTAGCCAGCTAGTAAGAGCTGCTGGTCACCAGGCAGGGCACCTACAGCCAGTGGTACAACATGGAGAGCACATGCAGGGCAGCACCTCGATGTCCCTGGACAGTCAAGATGTCAATGTGCAGGAGTCACCAGCAGGGAGCCAACACCAAAAAGCACAGCAATGGAGGAGCAGCCTGTGAGCAGGAGCAATTCACAGTGCACAGGAACAGACAGGAGCGATTGCGTGTCCAGGAGAGACCCAGCATCTGGAAAGGCAGCCAACAGAAGGAGAAAGCAATGGCAGTTCAGTGCCCCATAGGGTTAGGAGGCCCCAGCGCAGTCAGCACACAAGCACTTCCAAGGGTGGAAGAGACTGGTCGGTAAGTGTACTGGGGACAGGGAGTCCTCAGTCAGGCTCAGGATAGTAAAGCAGGACTTTATTGATTGGAAGGCCACATCGACGAAGGTAATAGATGTTTAAGAAGACTTTGCTCCATCTTTCAGTGATTGGTGAGGGAGTTAGATTGCAGCAGCCATGCATTGAGTAAGCAATGTGTACTAGATGTGAAAGTTCAGTGGTGGAGGAGAAAGTCACTTTGAACTTTGTTCATGTCATGTTTAACACTATCCCTGCACACAATAGTTTTCAATAATCCACAGAGCAATCTATCACACCTTACTGATAACAAGGAAAAGGTTGTAGTATATCCATTAATCTATCTACCGCAGAATAGGCAAGTATCTTATTTGACGGTGCAACACTGGAGGGGGTAAACAAGATTCTTGACCAATTTCCCTGTAAGTGTATGTCTGGTCAAAACCATAAAATAGGAATTGTGTAAAAGGAGGATTAATATAAATGTGGGACAACATGGTGACAAAGTCCTGATCATTGCTGTCTCATAGCACTGTTATCATGAATTTCATTCCTCCCCATGTTTGCAGCTATTCTCACTATGGGTGGTCCAATTTCCTCCCACAAGCCAAAAAATTACTGGTAGGAATATTGGTTTGTGACAAATGAGGGCATAGATCCCACTGCCCCTCCCCCCCCCCCCCCCCGCCCTTCTCCGTTGCAGACAGTGGGCACTTCAGGCATGCAGAGAGAGGACTGCAGTGGGCTGGGCTGGGGAAAGAGGCAGCTGCAGAGACAGTCAGTCCTCTCTCTCCCGTGATCGCACCAGCCCCACTGACGGAAACCTCTGCACACCAGGTTCTCCACCAGTGCCCCACTGTGAGGTGTGCGAGGTTGCTTTGTGGCAGCACATAACTTTTATTTTTGCAGATTTTCTGAGGAGGGGATATGGTCACACCTCCTAGCATTGACCATGCCCCCTTTCATTACCGGGGCCCAGCAGAGCTGTCAGCGCCCCTGCTGATGTGCACTATATACATAACTGTTAATAAACAAATAAATATTGTCTAAACTGTTCTTGAAATAGATGCAATTTATCTCCATATTCTATAATAATTAAAAAAAAACACATTTTTACATCAGTATACCACCTCTTTCAAAAAGTATTGTGGACATTTTTTCAATTAAAGACTATGAAGAAAATTAATTTCCATTTTAAAGACAGTCTAAATCTACTTTTGGCCTCCACTATGTACAGAATTACCCTCAAACTGTTGACACATTGACATTTGAATACTTAGGTGTTGTTTAGTCCAGTGTAGGGTTGGTGCTTTATAAACACATTTCTAAAATGCTCCTTATTTCACTTAAAAGCAATCCTGAATAATGTTTATTAAAATCTATATCTAGTTCTTATTTAGAATACTTCATGTACAGGTGTATAAAATGAAAGCTTGCCTCATATTCCATTCTCCTCAACATGCTATGATTACAAAAAATGCCTGTATAGTGATGTTTGAACATTGAATTACGGCCTATAAAATTGCAGCCTATTATGTGTATTTTGACTCTTGAGGTGTTTTTTTTAAGACACATGCCGCTCAAAACATTGTGAAAGCATTCTCTAAGGGCCTCATTTACAGTTATGAATAAATGCTGTTAGAAGGTGAAAATGTGAACCTTGACAAAGCCGTGTTGCACTGCAGGGGAAAATAATCATAATGTGATTTTGAGTTGGGAGGCCAGCATGTTCTATATCAACTATGCACCTTGTAAAAACCAAGCTACTAGAATTTTTGTGCTTTATGCAGAAGCAGGCAGTAGTTGCCCTGAACACAAACATATATATCATTTGCACGCCTTGCAACAATGATTTGTCCAGTTGTAGATTTGCTCTTAATGCAAAATCAGACCCATAATGTATATTGATGCAGTTGACATATTGAGGTCAGGACCAGATTACTTGTTATAGGGTCTAGAATCCTGCATAGAGCGGCCTGTCTGCCGCCTTCTGCTATCTGCATTTTATTTAGTATCCTGCTGAGGCGCTCACTTGTCTTGAGTGTGGCCTCAGATTTGTATATCCATGACAGGGGGCCCTGGACCTGGTGTAAGCATTTCTGGGATTATCGGGGCCAACCCTGATTTGAAGGGGTCGGCTCACTAATCTTGTGATTCCCAGTTGCTGTTCCCCAATCATTTTATTAATTTACGGGACTGTTCTGCCTACTCCCTCCTGTCTCCCATCATGCTCCTCGCTATGTGACAAGTCTCCACCTATGCTTTTTCTTCCATTTATGTATGCTGCGATTCCTCTGAAGTCAATTTAAGAAATGAGTGAGGTTTAACAGATTGTTCTTGCTTGAGAACCCAATGACTATTGGCTCCCTACTATGAGGACACTCTATATCAGAGCATAGTACAGGACTTATGGGCATAGTCATTGACAACATGTTGTCTTAGAGTAAACTTTCATAAACATTTTCCTCTTAGTGTAAACAACATATCAAAACCTTCCCTCTATTGCTATTGTGCTGCTCTGTAAAATAATAATTATTCATCACAGTGCAATTTGTAATACATGACAACAAGGATCCCTGTATAACATGACTATGTAATAAATGATAACATGATAAATTTGTACATGACTATGTAATAAATATTTAGAAAGTACTGAGGGGATCATTCCGAGTTGATCGTAGCTGTGCTAAATTTAGCACAGCTACGATCATTCACACTGACATGCGGGGGGACGCCCAGCACAGGGCTAGTCCGCCCCGCATGTCAGTGCCGCCCCCGTCCGGAAGAAGTGCAAAGGCATCACACAGCGGCGATGCCTTTGCACTTTAAGAGTAGCTCCCGACTAGCACAGCTTTAGCGTGCTGGCCGGAAGCTACTCGTCGCTCCCCATCCCGCATCGGCTGCGTGTGATGTCATGCAGCCGCCGCGGCCCGCCCCCCCAATAGTCTGGCCATGCCTGCGTTGGCCGGACCGCGCCCCCTAAATGGCGGCTTAACGCCACCGTCCAGCCCCCTCCCGCCCAGTGACCGCCTCTGCCTCAGAGGCGATCGCTAGGCAACGAAGGCTGGCATGCGCTGGCGCACTGTGGCGCCGGCGCATGCGCAGTTCTGACCCGATCGCTGCGCTGCGAGAAACTGCAGCGAGCGATCGGGTCGGAATGACCCTCTGAGAGTACTGTCATGGTGCCCACACATGGTGCTATTTGTGCTAGGTGCGATTTGAGCCTATACAATATGTGCTATGTGATTTGGACAAAGTGGGGTATGCTATTTGAACTACATCCGATTTTGAATACACTACAAAATACTATATGCAATGTAGTACAAAAATACATGCCTGCACATACTATTTTGCCTTGAGATATGGAGTAGACAGGAGTGCGCATTGAATCGCAAGGGAAAAACACATGGTGCGATTTGAACTAGACATAATGCTATTTGAACTAAAAAGATCAAATAGCATACGAGTATCGCACCGTGTGTGGGCACCATAAGAAATATCCAAAAAGATACTTAAATAATAAAAGGAGTGAGCAGAGGAGGGAATGAACTCTGTCCAAGAAGGAGCAGACCTTGGGACAGGTCCACTATGTATGGAGGAGGGTACTGTCATGACCACAATCCTGCCAGCAGGAGAAGGGAGTAGAGGGGTGCATGGTAGCATGTGATCATGAGTAAGGCACAATCTATAGCAGCGGTCGCCAACCCGTCGTTGGCGAGCGACGGGTAGCTCGCAGCTGCAATCCTGGCTGCTGCTGCTGGCAAACTTCGGGGGGAGTCAGCAATTAACTCCCCCCCGGCCAGTCTGTAGCGCTCCTCCATCAAGGAGGAGACAGACGCTAGAGATCATACTTGACCTCTAGCGTCTGTCAGTGTCAGGACAGCGCTATAGTTACCCAGAAGTGTTAGGAGCGCTCTGTGCTGGCGCTCCCGGCACTTCGATTACACACGGCGGCGTGAGGGGGGTGAGGGGGCTAGGGTGCTGGGGCACAGAGGCACAGAGGGAACAGAGAATGCTGGCGGGCAGGGGACACACACACCACACACACACACACACACACACACACACACACACACACACACACACACACACACACGCACACACACTCTTGTCAATCAGCTGCACTGACAGGAGGGAGAGCCACAGCTAGGCTATCTCCAGCATGGCAGTGGGGTAACACTGCGGCAGTGCCTTCATCATCTGGTGCTCGCTCTATGCAGCTGCGTACCCTGCGTATGTAGTGGACCGGCCCTGATTACACCCCTGAAACGAGCATAACACCCCTGACAACAAGACCCCTAACAGCAAGCATGACACGCATAGAGTTACACCCCTGGCAATGAACATTACACCACTGCCAACAAGATCCCTGGCTATGAGCATGACACCCCTGGCAATGAGCATAAAACACCTGGCAATGAGCATGAGACCCCTGACAACGAGCAGGTAATTTAAAATTAATTAGAAGCCTTACTGTGGAGCATAATATGTAATGGGCATTACATTGTGTGGCATAATGTATAACTGGCATTGCGGTGTGTGATATAATGTGTAATGGGCATTATGGTGTGTGGCATTACAGTGTGTATAACCAGCATTGTGGTGTGAGATAAAATGTGTAATGGGCGTTACGGTGTGAGGCGTACTGTATCATGGGCATTGCGGTGTGATATAATGTGTAATGGGCATTACGGTGTGTGGCATAATGTATCATGGGCATTGCAGTGTGTGATAATATGTGTAATGGGCATTATGGTACGTGTCATACTGTATAAAGGGCAATGCGGTGTGTGGCATAATGTGTTACGGGCATTACGGTGTGGGGCATAATGTATCACGGGCATTGTGGTGTGTGGCATAATGTATCACACCCCTTGCAGTGAGACCACACCCTCTTGTTGAAGCGCGCACGCCTATGGCGTGCACAAATTTTTTACTTTTAATATAGCAATGGGAGGGGTGCCAGAAACTTTTTTGGCCACGAGTCCAGTCTTAACACTGAGAGTGCACCAGCAACCGTCTTTTTTTTTTCCAAAAACTTTAGTAGCTCCTCAGGAGGTTTCATTTTTCTTGAGTACAGTAGCTCACACCCCAATTAAGGTTGGAGACCACTGATCTATAGTATAACTTGTATATATTTTCCTTAATTAAGCTTGAACTAGAGGCCATCTTTTCCCTAATAATCTTCAAATAATCCTCAACTGTGGGGAAAGAAGTCCCTCTCCCACTTCCTCTCATGCCTATGTACAGAGTTCAGGGTGGCATGGAGGCAGGGGTTATAGATCATATAAATCATGCATTTCCAAAGAGTAGAATAGCAGCATTTCTCAAATGGGTCATAGGGTAGGGGTTCTGCCCATCAGGAGAAAATCCATCAAGTGCCTAAATTGCAGATATTGGAATGACAGAAAAGATCTGTTATTCAAAAGAACTCCAGCAAATGTTATTGAGATGGAGGGAAGGAAGATATACAAAAAATTGGTGTTAGCTCATCTCCCAGATGGTGTCCAAGAATTTCAAGGTAGAAGACAATTTGATGAGGGGTTTCTTTATGCTTTAGAGAGTCCCCACCTGCAAGAAACACAAGACACAAAGATAATGAACTACATTATTTATCCAGGTGAGAGAGCAATGGAGAGAAGGTGGTCACAATTTGATCAAGCCTAATAACAGGTCATCAGTTAAGGGAAATCTTGGCCACCACGTTGAGTAGGCTACTTGAGGAGAGCAAGCCTGATCCTGGGAGGCCTGCTATGCCAATCAAACTTAGAGAATGCATAGAGAGGGTTCAGAAAGAAAGGGTTTGAAAGTAATAGAGGAATTTTTAGAAAGTGTTACTTTTAATAGCAATGATCCTGCCTAGCCACAAAATATTCAGGAAGCACCAAGAAAATTATTTAGCTTTAGTTTTAGTAAAAAGGCTTGTTTAAGTTCTCCCAATCAATGGAATCATAGGAATCATTAACATAAGTACATATGTACTTCAATTTCTTCCTCCCAAATTGAGAGGTTAGAAAGATACAGTGGGAGGTGCAATAGTAGGTCTTTCAAATTGGAGATATCTATTTTATACTCAGGCAAGTTTATCTATCATTCTGAAAAGGATATGGATAGAGGTCTATGATTGTTGTAGAGTGAGCAAAATTTCATCCATGAACAGGATTAGCTTATAATTAAGTCACCAGTCTGTGCATCCCAAACAGCCGGGAGGCTCTAATGTCAGCTGCGTGGGGTTTAATGATGAGGGAAAAGATAATAGGGAACAAAGAATAGTCTTCTATGTACTATTAGTGATAGAGATGGGGCCAGAAGGAGAATTTTGACCATCATCCTAGCCTGAGGCCTGGAACAGAACACTTTAATTACTGTAACAAATTTACTGGTGAGACTGAAATGTTCTAAGGGCCATAAACTGATATGACATCAAGTCATAAACCTTTCTGCATCAAGTGATGAAATAATCAATGGTGTTTTCCTGGCATTCAGCACAGGGATCAGGTCATTGGCCATTCTTGTATTGTCCCTGTCAGGTATGAAATCCACTTGGTCATTGTCGACCAAAGAAGACAAGACAAAATTCAATTGGTTGGCAAGGAACTGTGCGTACAACTTAACATCGTAATTAGGAAGATACTGTAGCACCAAGGTTGACCATCCAAATTGAATCAAAAAAGGTATGGAGATGGGGGACCAAGACAACAGCAAACTTTTTTAATAAGCTGCTGAGAATCCATTGGGTCCTGGACCTCATATTCTTAACAGTATGGTCAATTTCTTCTACTACTTTAGTGCCCCAAGTTTGTCAGCAATTTTTGGGGACAACTTAGGGAGCTAATTTGCCACAGAAAGTATTCTAGAAGATCAATTTGTCCCTGCTTAGTGGACGAGCAGGGTGTGGGTTGGAGATACTATCAAGTTTTAGGTAGTGTTTCTGAAATTCAGATTATATTCTTCAGGGGTCATAGGCAAATATCCTATTTGAGTCCATAATAGCTAAGAGATTGCGGACTGAGATTTTAGCTTAAGTTTAGTGGGCAACAATTTGTTAGCCTTATCTCAATTTGCATAATAGCACCTGTTGAAATATTTCAGCTTGGAAGCAGCATGACGGAGAATGTTGCGTTTACCACAGACCAAATTAGTTTTACTGGAAGACAGAAATATATTGAGATCAGGGTCTGATTTATGCTGTGATTCCAGTATTTTCAAGGAATCAGTATATTGCAGTATTCTAGTGAGTCTACAGTATCTAACTAGATTGATATGCAAGAGCTATGAGTTGACTTTTGAGAACTGCCTTATGATCATTCCAAAGGGTCATAGGGGAAATATTAGGGTGCTATTTGCATAAAAATAGAAAAGGACACATAAAGATATGGTAAAGAAAGTGGATGCTGTATGAGAAGTGAGTCGTGGAAAAAGGCTGGAGGAGAGGGGATGGACATTGTCAGGTCCTTGGGGAGTGAGAACAAGGTGGGGAGAGGGCATAATAAGGCAGTAGCCATATGCCAGTGGTGATGACTTGGAAATGAGAATGGTGTTAAAGACATTAGGAGGAGCTGGCAAGGATCTAAGAGCCCAATGGAGTGTGGAATAGCAGTCATATATGGAGTTTGGACAGATGTGTAGACAAAGGGTAATTGAGAAGGTGATGAGAGGAACAAAGCTACAGAGTGACCTAAGTAATGAAAAAGACCTGAAGGCTAGACAAGGGGTGTGGTGGGGGAACTCATATGGGAGGTGAGGGTCAAAGGGCAGCATGATGAACCCAGAGTAAGAGGGGCCACATGTCTAATGTATACATAGGGAATAAGGGAAAGAGATGGCACTGGGAAGCACAAGGTAAAAAATATATAAAGAAGAAATATCAAAGGGAAAACAAATAATGCTACCACTGAACAGGGGCAAACAAGACACCATTGGAGGCTGTAGGACATTCACAGGATGGCAAGGTCTTTACATGCAGTAATATATTATGCTAGAGAAAAAAGTTACAAAGGTGGGAAAGGAAGGAAAGGACAAAATAAAGCACATATATATTACATATGGTATTAGTAGGCAAACCAGGATAAGTCTGCATGTCTGCTTGACCATAGTACAAAAAGGTTCAAGAGGCAGGTCAGTTCCAAAAACAGAGAACAGGGTTCCATTCTGAATGGATTGATAGAGAAGGGGCAAGTAATCTGTAGAGTACACAGTGAGTGAGGCCAACAAAAGTACCAGTGGAGTGGATGCAATGTCAAAAATTCATAGGAAGTACAGGCAGGGTGAATATTGGAAGTCTAATGGGGTCATTAAAGAGCCAGGGAGACTGTCAAAGCAAACACAATAATGAAAATCCAGAATGGACAGTAGTCCAGGGTTTTCTGGCTGTAGGGTTAGAGTTAGCCAACCATTCCCTGCATGGAAACTCTGAAGCTGTATCAGAAGGTTATGGGGGTGCGATACCAATCCTGTGCTGCAGACTTTGACTTCATGTAAGGAGTAAGTGAAAACAATTGGTACTGATGCCAAAATAAGAGGCAGCAAGGGAATACTAAGTGATATTGAATGTTGTCTTCTCTGAGGATGGAATTAATTGGATTAAGCTCCCACCTGCTGGCCAGGGTGGTGGGGGAGGGAAATGGGTCGAGGTTGGGTCCAAACTTCAGGCAGTGAAGAGAAAATTAATACATGGTTCAGGAGATGCCCCAGTGTTTTTAGAGGCAATCATCACCTGGACTGTGGGTCAGTAAAGTGGTGTGAGTGGTCAAGCATTGAGCCTGAAGCTAGAGGAAGTGGAGCAGACACCAATGGCTGCCAGGCCATGCCGCATTTGTTAGTTTTAAATACTTATTTATTTTATTTCTCTATTGCCACCATTCAGCAGACATCTCTAATACACTCCTACCATCTGTTGGGGAGACTGTAGCTAATTTTGGCATTATGCAGCCTCTTTATATAGCACATAGCATATACTTCTTTCTTATTAACAACTACTAACACCTTAGGCTCTCACTAGTGTGGTGTCTTGGGGCGGCTGGCCTTTGCTGATTTGGTGGGGACCTGTGCCCTGCACTTGAACCTCAGTGTTCGTTTTAGGGATCCACTAGATAAGGTTACCTGGACATGTCAGTGGAAGAGTAGATAAAGTCCTAAAATGCCATATAGTAAATGACTGTTTGTGCCAGATATGGGACCAATCTGATTGCCATCAGTGCACTTGAAAAGAAATAATACTGTACATGGTCAAATTCACAGAGAGTCAGCATGTTCCATACAAAAAAAAAAGGACTTGCATGGTGACAGGAATGTCAGCAAACAACCTGGAAATACCAAAATGTAAAAGGGTAAGCAAACACATTGCAACATTCCAAAGTCAGCATTCAGAATTAAATACTATTCGAAATAGTGAACATGGACGTGCGTGGCTCAATTAAGGTGGAGTCTATGGGGGAGATTCAAATGTTTGAAAAGTCAGTTGAGAGTCTGTTTTTTCCTATCTAATAGACAGGAAAAAACAGACTCCCAACCAACTTTTCAGACATTTGAATCTCCCCAAATGAGTGGGAACCATTAAATCATGACAGTTATTGATGGTGCTACAAGGATGGTGCATGTACACTTCCTGAAAACTAATCATGAAGTTACCATTAAAGATTCAGAATTCAAGAACCTAGGCCCTAGGTAAATCCAGACAAAAAGTGTTGAGGTTTGATAATAGTGGACAATATGAAAACAAAGATCCTGCTACTTTTCTAAAGAGTAATGGCATTAAACATCCATTAACAGTTACCTACACAACTAAGCAAAATGACTTGAGCAAGAATGCAAAAAGACAGTTGTTGATAGAGCACGTACTATGTTAAGTGATGCAGGTTTGGATAAAAGTTTCTGTGCAGAATCACTCCTCACTACACTATACTTCAAGACTTGAGAACCTATAGTGGCAGTCAAAATAAAACACCACTGGGGTTGTGGGCCAGGAAAAGCCAAGTGTCAATCATCTCTGTGAATTTAGATGTAAAGCATATGCCTATATCCCTAAAGAAATAAGAAGCAAATTAGATCCCAAGTCTATCTCATGTGTTACGCTTGTCAACAAAGCGAAGAATACAGACTGTGGGACATCGCTAATCAAAAGCTCATAAAGTCAAGAGACATAGGGGGAAATTTACTACAATCATGTTGGGCTGTGATCCGTTATCTCACATTATCGCAGGAATATTATGCGCCACACTAATATCATTACTAAAAATCGTGGTTGCTTGCAGATTGTCATTTGATGGGATTACTAATTGTGATATGGCGTGTTCAAGATCAGTTGTATTGGGTGTTTTTAGCAAATAAATTTGCAAATCGTGGTTATAACGGAACTCATATAGCAAATCTCAACATTCAAACACACCTGAGATTTCAATGAAACATTGAATACATTGAGTCCATTGGTGAAAATCGCTAATATATTCTGATTGGTCTTAATCCACACAGGCTACAGTGTTGTCACCATGTCTTCATTAAAAAAAAAACTCAACCGCTAAGACATGTGCATTGGTGGCATTTGTATTGGCAAGAGTGCACAGTGGTTGGAGAGGAGAGTTTTGAAGGAGATCCCGATCTATTGTTGCCTGGTTGTGTTAGTTGTCTTGTCTTTTTCTGTTGTCTTGTTAGGTTTAAAAGTATCTTTTTTGACCTCTATTATTTATTATTTTTCTCCTGTCATTCTTTGTGCTTATCTTTGGTTTGAGTGTGTGTGTGTGAGAGGTAGTGTTGTAGGGGTTTGTTTATTTTCTATTATTTATCGGTGTTCAGTGTTTTGATGGCAGAGGAGAGAGTTGTATGGCTTGGGAGTTGGAGTTTGATGTGGAGGAGGTTTCTGTGCAGCAGTTTTTAGTGGAGTTTGTGGATGATGATGATGACTCTGTAGTCAGCGGAAAACCAAGAGTGGCCGCAGTGTGTGTTTTGCTTTTGAGGAGGATGTGGTTCTAGTGAAAGATATGATGGGGTATTATAACCAGATATTTGGCCACTATGCTTCAAGAACTAGCGGTCACAAAAAAGGCCTCATGTGGCATAAAAGTTTGGAAGACATTAACTGTTCTGGGGCTCTAAAGTGCACTGTGGATGTGTTTAAAAAGATCTTCAGTCACATAAAGTATCATGGAAAGCACCAAATCACCACACAGGCATGATTGCAGAAGCAGACTGGGCAGCTTTACCATCTGAGAAAATAAAGAGCCTCATCCACAACTACCACAAAAGACTTCAAGCTGTCATTGACGTTAAAGGGGGCAATACACGGTATTAAGAACTGGGGTATGTAAACTTTTGATCAGGTCATTTGGGTAGTTTCTGTTGTCATTATGATTTAAAAAGAGTAAACACAGTTGTTTGACAATAAATGGCTTCACCCAACCACTAACCATGAGTGAAAGAAAAGTTTGTGAGTTATCATTCATATTCTCTGACAAATGGCCAGAAAATCACAAATTCTGCTAGGGTATGTAAACTTATGAGCACAACTGTACATATATATATATATATATATATATATATAGAGACTGGCGTGTACGGCGGCACTCAGGTCAGAAAAACGACAGGACACACAGCCTCTGTTTGCCAACGTTTCAAAGATTTCTCTTTTTCGTCAGGGCATGAAAACATACACATACTTACACCGTATTTAAGTGCTCACCCTTCACCACGTTCTCCGTTCGCGGCGGCGTCCCCTGTGACGCGCCGAGCGCTTGTGAATTATTGGAAATGGTATTATGCAACAATTATTTTTATTATGATGGGAAACATTATTTACAGCTAGCCGGCTGTGCGATGGGGTCCTCTGTGGCCCCATCGTACGCAAATGCTTATATGCTGGCAGTTGAACATGAAATTTTTTTCGCTAATCCTGATGTATCTTCTAAGGTATTGTATTATTCTAGATACATAGATGACATGTTGTTGTTTTGGTTGGATAGTCAGGAAAGCCTGAATACAGTGATTGATTCTCATAACCTCAGCGATAGTCCAGTGAAATTGGTTTGTAAAATTGATTCTTATGTCATTGACTTCTTAGACGTCAGAATAGAGAAGGATAATGGTGGGCTTAAGACCTCTTTGTTTGTAAAACCCACTGATCGCAATTCTATGCTGCTATCCTCCAGCCATCATCCTCTGCCAACCCGCATGGGATTACCTTATTCACAGTTCTTACGGGTTAGGCGGATTTGTAGTAATGATGTAGAAGCTGGCATTTCACTTGACAATATGATTGAAAAATTTGTATCTAGGGGTTATAACAGGGAAGATTTAATTAAGACAAAACATAGGGTTTTGGCCAAATCTAGATCAAACACTTTGACACCAAAAGTAGCAAAATCCAATACTAACTGCATTATTTGGCCTACCAGGTATAATGTGGCCAGTCGAAAGGTTAAAAAAGCTGTACAGACATATTGGCCCATTATTTCTTCTGATAATGAGTTGCAGGGTCTTAAAGATAGACGCATTATGTGTAGTCACTCCAGAGGTAGGAATATCCGTGATTTTGTAGTACATACCGACATCACGGATTTTGGTAAACGTAAGACGCCTTTGTTTTTTGGTAATCGGAAATTGGGCTGTTATAAATGTGTCGGATGTGTGACTTGCAGCTATATGCTGACGGGGAACACGATTAAACACCCATCCCTAAACAAGACGTTTAAAATTAAACATTTTCTGTCGTGCTCTTCAAAATTTGTCGTATATGCCTTGATTTGCCCCTGCGGGAAGTACTATATTGGCAAAACGGAATGTGAATTTAAAGTGAGGATGGGACAGCATAGATATGCTATCCGGGAGGCCGTGTTGGCAGGTAGGAGTGAACAGCCTGTGGCTCGGCATTTTGCTACGGCCGGTCATTCTCCCACTTCTCTTAGGCATATGGTCATTGATCATATTCCTCCATTGACTAGAGGAGGTAATAGATCTAAGTTGTTGTTGCAGCGAGAAGCTAAATGGATTTTTTTATTGGACACTATTAGTCCTAGAGGGCTTAATGAAAGCAGTGGTCTTAATAGCTATTTATGATAGTATATGGGTAGTTGCATTGGGTATACTGCTGGTATTATGTGGAACGTCAGTGGCTGTATGCCGTGTTTCAGTCTTATATATGTTTCATTGTATCATGATATTTGATTAGATGTCTCTAAAGTTTTCAATATGGTGAACAGAATGGTTAGGCACTTAGTCATGGTGTTATTGTATTATCAATACCACATTCTGATGTTTTTAAAATTGTTTGTATATGGTTGTTGTTATGGTGATGGTTTTCACAGGTGACGTCATCATCAAGCGCTCGGCGCGTCACAGGGGACGCCGCCGCGAACGGAGAACGTGGTGAAGGGTGAGCACTTAAATACGGTGTAAGTATGTGTATGTTTTCATGCCCTGACGAAAAAGAGAAATCTTTGAAACGTTGGCAAACAGAGGCTGTGTGTCCTGTCGTTTTTCTGACCTGAGTGCCGCCGTACACGCCAGTCTATATTGGGAAGCTATTCCAGTCTCCTCCACGGAAGGCAACGGGCAAAGGTAAAATCCACATATGCGGAGAAGTGCCGAACTTAACGAATATATATATATATATATATATATATATATATAAATATTTTATATAACAGTCCTTTACTGGTACACAGCCCAGAACACCTAAGGGCGGTGTTACTGTTGTTGACCATCATTATTGGTGCACATGCACAATCACACTGGTGCACTGCTCACTGCTGCTGATGAAGCTTTAAAACAAGGAGTCACTGTTTGACATGCCCCTACTGTAGTGAACAACTGTCTGAGTTAGATGGATGTAGGCAGTTAGCAAAACATTATTTTTTATTTCTTATAGTGCAGGTTAGGAATATCTATAATACTACTTGCATTTTTTCTAACACTGGTGATGTATCTTAGCCGCATAATTTTGGTGCACAGCAAACTCTTGGTGGTTTTTATGTCACTGCTAGAGCTCCCGTCAATATTAAACATTAGTGCACAGTGCACATTGATGTTTTTTTGTCACTGATGTGCCTACTGTACATTGCAGCCCAGAGCTCCATATAGGGCAATATTATCTCTTGGTATACACTGGTGTTTCTTTGGCACTGCCTAGTATACATTGCAGCCCAGAGCTCCCAATATAGGGCAGCAGGCAGCAGTTTTAACCCTTTTTTGGTGCACAGTGCACACTGGTGCCTTTAAAAGTTTATGGTGAAAAGTTAAAAAACAGTTTAATTTTGTTTATTTATTTTTTTACAACTTGTGTGTGCTGTAGGTGCCACTGCATTCACATAAATATGAGCACTGTGACTCCACAGTGAGTTGTCATTATTGAAATAGTAAAAAATAAAACTTTTTTACAACCTGTATGTGCCATAGGTGCTATACCCCACTGAGTTCACATAAATATAAGCACTGTGACTCTGCTGTGTGAGTTGTCATTTGTGAGAAAAGTAGTTTTTTGGTACAAATTGTGTGTGTTCATTGATATGAATTACGATCAGTAAAGAGAAGAGCAGGTGCAGCAACAAAATACTAGCACAGCAGCTGCTGCCAGTCATGATAGTACTACAACATCTACTAGAGTTGGCCAAGTGGGCAGAAAGTGTAGGAAAAGGGCACCTGAAATTTAAATCTTTTACAACGATAAAAAGGGTAGAGGTGTCACATTAAAAAGTAACAAATCATTGCCCCCCCCCAAAAAAAAAAAAAAAAAGAACACTAAGGCTGAAAACAAACTGTTCACAAATTCCTAAGGAGTATCTAGGGGTGTCCACATTAGCAATGTGTGAGTCTGACCTTTGTCACACTATCCTCGTAGAGAAGCCTCTTTCACCTCCTTCCACCATTCTGCACCATCTGCACATCTAGGCAAACAGAAGAAAAGTATTCCTTTGATAGGGCACACAGAGACTAATACAATTTGAATTTACTATAAGTCATTAACCCTTAGGATAATGACCACTAATATTAAAATATAACTTTTATTGGATATCGTTAATAGCTAGCGAAATATGTGAAGTGAAAAAATAATATATAATTGTGAAAAAATAAAGTGATGTTAAAAAGCTAAACCACTGAATATATATGCTTGATTTATTATTCCTTATTAGGATGAATTCCTGATTGCTGACACAGTGTGTTGTCACTATATGACACTTTTAAGGAGATAATGTGTTGTGAATTGTTAAACTTGGCATTAGTCCAAATGTAATCCAAAAACTGTTACTGTACTTCAGTTAATTATAAACAGCTTCCTATTAGTGGTGTGCGCATCACTATTTATTAGCCGCTCATATTCTATATTTTAGACAGTAACCATCATACTTCGATCTTGGAAATATATGCCATGTAATATCCCTTAATTTCTACATGATGACACTGGTGGATTGTCTTTACATATACACTTCTCGGCTATTGGTAATTACTTCATGAATTGACAAACTATTGTAAACGATTACACGAGCCACTGAACCCGATGGCTATTATACGCTTCTATATGCTAGGAACAGCTATCAATAAGCGATGGCTCTATTGCTAATTCAAATACACATGCAACTCATATGTATTCATAGGTTGTATGTGTTTCATATCCGTTGCTATGCACACTTAATTAAAGGCAGGCATAGCCCACTGCCAATATATCAAGCAGCCGTGCGTGTATAATAGTTGGTCCTTATAATGAAATATTCACAGAGCCAAATATATGTAAGATATTGGTTTTGACTAATATTCCAATATCCTATTGCCGACAGCCTTATGTCACTTAATTTCTATTGTTGCTAATTTCATGTTTTGTAAGCTAAATTAGAGCGGACATAAATCGCTTATAATAGTCTGCAACTATATTTACAACTGTGAGCTTGATCTAATTAAACTGCTCAAACGTGACTCAATATTCCCGCTATCAGCGGCTAGAAATTAACAACTTTTCAATGTTTATTGAGTTAATCCTCAGATGTATCCGCAACAGACAGCCTTATATATTACCCTATAGTTGATAGTTCATTATTTAGGATATCTATAATCTTAATTCAGGTAGGTCAAAACCGCTATTATTAATCACATCACAGTGCATGTATAATTGATAGCTGAAGTGAAACACATGCTGCATCAGACATACACACAATGCTTTGGAACTCACATGTGATTCATGTACACTGAGCTGTGTCACTGATGCGTCTTATGAACTCGTTCTGCACGCAACGAATTACAGATTAGATGAATGAATTCATCTGATGCGGAGCAGTATGTTTCACTGCCTGCAGCTAAGTGTGGTAACTAATGCGGGCTCTCCTGTTAGCGGCTAGATGTATCGGCTCATTGATGTTACTATTGTGACACACATATTCCGCTGTCTAAAATCTCATCTATTCCTGCGTACACATATAATCGTTAACTGTTACAGCAGCATATACATAGCACCAAGCATATATTCAATAATTATAGGGCTTTCACACCCATTAACAGTGAGTTTAGCTATATAAAAATGGACATGTTTCCACATATACCGCTCAGCCTAACGATCGTTTTGCTTCTACAGCTTAATCATATCTGCATGAGCAGTACAATTATAGATGGTGATGATTACATAATAGTAATTTAGTATGTTAATGCGGAAGTGGAACAGGATGAGGAGTATAATTTTGTTCTTTCTGACACTAATGAGGTTGATGAGAATGAGGATGTTGATGATGTTGTTTGTGTTAGTCAGTCAACAGTGGCTGCAGTTCTTGCCCCTGATAAAAAGAAAGCCTATGTGATGCCTGGTCATGAAGCCAACAAAGCCACCTCTTGGGTGTGGAATTATTTTTACCCAAATTCTGACATTTGTGAAGGCATCTGCTCCATTTGTGAGGCCAAAGTTAGTAGAGGTATGGACAGATAATCATCTAGGCACCTTCTCCATGTTACATCATTTGCAGCGAGTTCATGAAATTTGGATACCAAATTATAAAGTAATTAACGCGTCATCATTAACCTCATTATTAGTGACTGGAGTTAGTCCTTCCAAAAAATCTTGCACCACTTTTCTTTCTGCCATTGCTGTGTGGCAATGTTTCATAGATGTGCTATTAACTGCCTTGTGTTTGTGCTGCTGGTCTGTTGCTTAGAAACTAGCCAGCTCACTGCTGCCTTTGGCCTAAACTGCTTGAAACAAATACTGTGAGGTGTAAGGTGATCAATATTAACTGGAAAAGACTGGAAATTAATATTATTGAGGTTAGTAATGCTGTAGATGAAGACCCATATTATGTGATTTTTGCAGTGTTTATCAATTAAAAATAATAATAATACAGATCCAAAACCAAAATCAAAACACGTGAGGGCAGTTTTTGCAAAACCAAAACACAAAATTGATACAGATCCAAAACCAAAACACAGGGGTCAGCACCAGGGCCTGCCTACGTAATAAAGAGACAGTACACACCAGAGCTGTGTATCGCAAAAAAGAGGTGTGGTCTCACAAGGAAGGGGAGTGATGACACAATCTTATTCACATTACGACACACAGTAGTTACCCTAACTCATGTTATGACAAACAGTAGTGCCCCTTATTCACGCTACATCACATAGTAGTACCCCTTAGTCACACTGAGCTTCACAATAGTGCCTCTTATACACGTTAAGCTATACACATTACGCTACACAATGCCCACAGTAGTGTCCCTTATATACATAATGTCCACAGTAGTAGTGCCCCTTTCACATAATGGCCACAGTAGTAGTGCAAAACATAATGCCCAGAGTAATAGTACCCCTTACTTATAACTCCCACAGTAGAAGTGCCACACATAATGCCCACAGTAGTAGTGCCACACATAATGCCCACAGAAGTAGTACCCCTTACACATATGTCCACAAAAGAGAGGGAGGAGTGTGCGGTACTTACATGTGAGATCAACTTGGAGCTGCAGGCACAGCTGTGGCTGTCTGTCATAGAGCTAGACAGGTGCAGCGGAGAGGAGAGAGGAGGGAGCCAGATGGACCTGACACTGAAACCTGCACTTCTCGCTGTCGGCACCACTGGCAGTCATTCATTGTGGCAGGCTCAACTGGCAGCAACAGTATATTCTTGCTAAGCGGGTAGTGCTGTCTCTGGTTGGCGCACAACTCTATGGTTTGTTGGAAAGGAATCTGACTCGGACTTTAGGTGATGGAGCTGCATAAAGTCCCAGGATTCTTTGAAAAGTGAGATGACCCAATCCCACATGACTGAGAACAGTCCAACTGATCCTGTTAAATGCTCAACTTCAAAATCATACAAAGTGTAACTTATTACATTCGGCCCTATGAGTGCCATTCCTCTCTTATTTTTAGTAAGTGTAAGATTGTTTTTGCAGCTGGAACAGATCGGAGGAGGAACATCTACAAGTATGTTTTATTAAATTAGTAAAGAACTTCCTTATCATTGATACTCTCTATATAGCGTAGTCTTCAAAAGAACTAGACAGAGAGAAAAGGTTATACAGGTAGTAAGAGCCAAACAAATGGCTATAAAGCATTCAAAATACCTTCTAAATCAGACAAATAAATGGGTAAAAGAGCTATAACAACATTCAGAGTTATAATAATAAAAAAATTGCTTCTCATCCGTGCTGCAGATATTAAGAACCAGGAACTCATTACAAAGAAAATTGATAAATTGTACGGAAAGCTCCTCCTTCAAGGACACTACTGACTGATAATAATAATAATGATAATAATAATAATAATAATAATAATAATAATAATAATAATAATAATAATAACAGCCATGTTTCTCCATATAATTCTGCTTATTTCCATCATGTTGTCATTGGCACAGGGCATTATCCCCTGAATCTTTCCTAAACCAGACTTCAATCATATTTTTTGGTAGAGACAAATTTGGGAAATTTGTTTAATTCTAAGAATGTAAAAGCAGGCCAAACTTTGGGTATGTACTGCTCCTTATAATAATTTAATTCTGTATGATAAGATTCAATAATGTCTGATCAGACTCTTCACTATATTGTGCATTATATAGAGGGGAGGCAAAGGATTTTATGTTTTAACCTGGCCATTTGCAGAAAATGTTAATTATCTCTAATGGTGATTTAATGAGATCTATTGAGGAGGCAGAAAAAACTGATTTATATGTTTCAATTACATCTCACTGGAGCAGTTAATTATGGCTCATTGACTTCCACATTTATGGGAAGGGGGTGATGCCATGACTCAACATCTATTTTATTCCACTAAGACAATATAAAATGTACCCCCACCTTTTTTGTTAATTAACAGCACCAAAAGCAGATAACTTAAAATAGTAGCAGGTGTTATCAAATGAACCACATACAGTACCTGACATAATGTAGTGAACACGGGGAAGCAATTACTGAGCTTACATAGCCAGTCAGGACTACACAAGAGGATATTGCAAGATTGTAAGTTCATAAATTATTTTTTTTGGAAATTAATGCTACATTATGTTACACAACATAAGAGTCCCTATATCAAGCGACAATCTCTCTGACCTGGTGCAACACTGCTGAAAATTGATGTCAAGTTATGTGCAGAGGGATTTGCTGATGTGTGTACACTGGTTGTCAGAAGTGACATAATACCAAGAACTCCTCTGTTAATGAAGTGGTATAGCAGCCATCTTTGTATATATACTCGTGGAGTATGGACAGAACTGCACAGTCCTGTTGTATTTAACATATCACAATCTACATATGTCAGAAGATTAGCTGTTATGGCTCAGGGTGTCCATTGTAATGCTTGTGGTAAACTTAACCACTATGCGGGTCTAAAAATGAGGATAGGCAAATGCACACAGCACAACCAAGAAGTCCCTTACACTTTCAGTCATTGATGTAGAGACTGGGTCTGACACCATATAGTTCACCGACTTCACTGTGAAAGCACTGACCTCCAAACAGAGAAGAGTGAGATATTTTCTACCCTCAAAGACCTGTCAGCAAAAAGACAGGCAAAAAAGAAGAAAAAAAGATGCTAGAAGATTCTCATGCGAGCTGTCGTGCCAAGAAGGGACTGTTTGGCATGACTGCAGCAAAGGTGTATGAGGACACATCTGTAGAAGTATTTCTGAAATATACTGTAACTAGTCAACTCTGGGTTCTGTTTTTAGTATTGAATTATTAATTAACTGTAAGATGTGTTATGTGATTTATGTTATTACTTGTGTATGTAATGAGCAATACAGTATGTGGGTAGAATGACTAGACATATTGCAAATAATCATGATGGTAACTTATTGGTACTGAGATTCCACGGGATCGAGTATGTCACCCCAATGGTGAGGGGTGAGGACAGACATACCCAGTTGTTCAAAAGAGAGGCCTTCTGGATCTTTTACCTGAGAACTCTAGTGCCAAACAGCTTTAACTAGAATATAGAATTGAATATATTTAATTAAGACCACTGGACATCAGAATATCTTTCCCTGTATTGCTATTAACAAACTCCCTTGGAAAGTATCCATGTGTATATCTATATATATAATATATATACATATATATATATATATATATATGCTAGAAAAATTGTGTGGTGGAAAATGTGACTTGAACCTAGGACTTTGTCATAGGAGGGATGGAATGCTGGCCCATTGGACCACAGGAGAGTCTTTACTTGAAATAGAGTTTAATAAAATATATTTAAATGTTGGTATAAAGTAGAAAAGAAAGAAGATTCAAACTCAGGACTTGAGCCTGAATGGAACAGGACTTTAGCTTATTAGACCACAGGGGAACCTGTGGTAAAAATAAAAACTATCCTGTGTGTTAAAATTTGTCTATATAAAGGGGAAAACCCCATAGGTAGTATTTAAACCTGATTGTAGCAGGGCCAACTCCAGACACATTCCCAGGAAACCAAGCTAGTAAGGGCGCACAGGCATTTCACATGTGGTGCCACCCGTCAGACAATCAGCTTGTGGACTGGTAGCAGCGGCTCCTGGCTGGCTGCTGGGTTATTATTATTATTACAATTTATTTATAAGGTGTCACAAGTGTTTTGCAGCGCCGTACATACAACACACATTAGAACAATATGGGGTATACAGAACTTAACATCACAGAAAAACTAAAACAGAACACAGGTGACAATTCGGACCACAGTTCTCAGTACACAATACAGCTGAGATGGCAGGAAACAAAGAAGTTATCGGCATACTACTAGGGGTGGGCAACCGTTGGAAAAGATGAACAGTCATGAGCATGAGAAAATGCAGGTATAGACAGTCACTGAGTAGGAAAGAGCTGTATTTGAACTTAGTGCAAGAGAAGAGGCCTGTGAGAACAAGAGGGAGAGGGCCCTGCTCCAAGGAGCTTACAATCTAGTGGAAGAGGGAGACAGACAGGTGACATAAGGTACAAGCAAGTGGAAAGTGGCCTGGTGTCAGGAAGTAAGCGAGGCAGAGATGGCCAAGGCATGAGGATGAGAGAGTGGGTGCAAGACTGGGTTATGCGGAAGGGTAGGCTTTAATGAACAGGTGAGGTTTTAGTGCCCGTTTGAAGCTTTGCAAGGTTAGGGAGAGCAAGGGAGAGCAAGGGAGCTTGTTCCAGTGAAGAGGGGCAGCACAGGAAAAATCTTGGATTCACTCATGGGATGTAGTGACCAGGGTAGATGAGAGTCGATGGTCATTGGCTGACCGGAGTGGGTGGGTGGGAGTATGTAGGGAGATGAGGTTGGAGATATATGGTGCAGTGGAATTAGAGATGGCCTTGTATGTGAGGGTGAGGAGTTTGAAGTGGATTCTGTGGGGGAATGGGAGCCAGTGTAGCTTTTATCGAAGGGGATTGGCAGATGTGGAGCAGTGGGAGAGGAAGACAAGTCTAGCTGCGGAGTTGAGAACAGATCGGAGTGGAGCGAGATGGGAGAGTGCGAGGCCAGTGAGGAGAATGTTGCAATAGTTGAGGCAAGAGATGACTAGTGAGTGGATAATAACGTTAGTCGCTCTCTGGGAGAGGAATGGCCTGATGCGAGTGATGTTGCGTAGCAGGATTGAGCCAGAGATTGGATGTGTGTGGTGAAGGAGAGGGAGGAGTCAAGATTGACACCCAGGCAGTGGGGTTGGGGAATGGGGAAGATAATAGTGTTGTCAACAGAGATAGAAATATTAAGGGGGGGGGGGGTTGTGGAGGTTCTGGGTAGGGGAAAGATGATGGGTTCCTTTTTTGTCCAATTTGAACTTCAGCGAGCACTCAGACATCCAGGAGGAGATGGCAGAGAGGCAGCTAAATACCTAAGAGAGTACAGAGGGAGAGAGATCAGCAGAGGAGAGGTATAGTAGTGTATCATCCGCATGGTACACAAGGTGGTATTGGAGGCTGAAGGAGCTTATGAGCCCTCCCAGGGAAGAGGTGCACATGGAGAAGAGAAGGGGTCAAGGACAGAACGCTGGGGGACAGGTGGAGCCAGAGGCAGACACCAAGAATGAGCAGTTAGCAAAGGAAGAGGTGAACCAGGCAAAGACTGTGCTAGAGAGGCCAATTGACTGGAGGGTGCAGAGGAGGATAGGATTATCCACAGTGTCAAAGGTTGCATAGAGATCCAGAAGGATGAGCAGACAGAAGTGACACCTGGATTTGGCCAAAAGCAGGTCATTGGTGACTTTGACCAGGGCAGTTTCAGTGGAGTGGAGTGGGTGAAAGCCAGATTGAAGAGGATAAAGGATGGAGTGGTCAGAGAGGTAGCTGGTGAGATGGTTGAATATCAGCTGCTCAAGTAGTTTGGAGGCATATGGGAGATGAGAAATGGGGCGGTAGCTAGCGGTTGGGTTTTTTGAGAATAGGTGAGACAAGAGCATGTTTGAATGGTGAGGAAAAGATGCCAGTAGAGAGTGATAGGTTGGAGAGGTGAGCAAGGTGGGGGCAGGCAGTAGAGGAGAAGGAGTGGAGGAGGGGGAGGCTGTCCAGGGGGCAGGTAGAGAGGGAGAGGATAGGATGAGGGAGTGTACTTCTTCATCTGTGGTTGGGGAAAGGAGCATAAGGTGGGATGGTAGGAGGGAGAGGATAGTGGGGAAGGAGGGAGGGATGGCGAGCTTTGATTGGCTCATGAGCAGGTGTCATATTTTTAATGACCACCATCTGCCCGCCAGAGACTTGACTAGGAAAGGTAGGAAAGATGCGTACTGCAGCAGTGATGGTGGTGACAGCAGCAGAAGCCCAGCAGTGGTGAGTACTATTGGGGTCATTACATGTATCTGGCCCTGCTGGAGGTGTATCTGGCACTACTGGGGGCATTACATGTATCTGCCACCTCTGGGGGTATTATGTGTATCTGGCACTACTAGGGGTATTATTTGTAACTGGAACCTTTGGGGGTATTATGTGTATCTGGCACTGCTGTGGGCATTATGTGCATCTGCCACTGCTGGTTGTATTATTTGTATGTGCCACAGCTGGGGGTATTATGTGTATCTGTCACTACCGGGGTATTATGTGTATCTGGCACTGGTGGGGGTATATTGTGTATCTGGCACTGCTGAGGACATTATGTGTAACTGGCAATGCTGGGGGCATTATGTGTAACTGACACTGCTGGAGGAATTATGTTTAAATGGTACCACGGGGGGCATTATAGTTTTTGCCCAATCCTCATTTCTGGGGGCAGTATGTGTAAGTAGCTATTACTGTGGCCATTATGTGCAAGGCTGCCAATTGTGTGTGTAGAGAGGGGTGTGATATATTTATATTTTGATAACATAATATGTAGATGCGAGGCCATGTCCACTTTCTCTGTGACAAGCATTTGCTCTAACCCAGTCCCATATATGGAAAAGACCACCAACAAAGATTGTTTCTTATGCTAAGTGGATAACCGCAATATTATTGAAGTGGTGAGAATGAATACATTACAAAACTTAATCCAGCTATATGCATTTATGTAGGACTGCAATTGACTAAAATCGCTGGGCTGGAACATGACCCTGTGATACTTTTAAGTTTGATTGCAGTGTGGTACTCAAAAAAGGCCATTAACTAATATATGTTTATATATGGTCTGTTTTATTGTGATTGTATTTTAATAAACAGTATTTGCGAATAAATTTTGAATTAAGGCCTTTTATGCATATTGTGGTTGATATATATGTTTTTTTACAATGAATTTGCACTCCTTGTGGTGAAGTATTTTATATACCTCTCCTTTCTAGTTCTTTATGTGGGTCACCTACTCATTTCACAGGGTGTCAAACCTGACCCAAGCAAACTATTCTAGAAGTGCCTATCCCCATAGACAAGCTCAACATTAAGGTGCCCATAATTTTATTGCACTTAACATAAACACTTCTTTAAGCTAGCTTAACACTAAAATAATGACACACTAAAAGAAAGACACGTACACGGTTAGCTGGAGTTAAAGTTCAGACGATATTTATTGATCGCTGACCAGCTCTTTAAACTATAATTGTAATTGAAATTAATTTTAGATTGGAGGATGGCAAAGGAAAAGTCGTTACCAGACACCAGCTCCAGTCACATAGATTGAAATACAAAAACTGAGGAGGGGACTAAACCACAACACCGCCTCCTACCTGCATAACCCGCGTTGTGCCGGCCTCACCACTCTTATCTCTGGCAAACGTTCTGTTCCCGCAGGGGAACGTCTAAATGTCCACCCGTAAGGTAAGGACACACTTGCCGTCCTTCTAAAGAGGGTGCCCTACAACGACCACTTATGCCTATCTGACTGCTGGTTGGTATCGACTTCCCGCCACAAAGGTTTAACAAACCGCCACTGCCATCCAAACAATGAAAACAAAGAAAAACCAAAAGACCCCTAACGAAAAGGACCAAAAACACCATCTAGGAAAACCTGAACTCCAGCCGGAGAAAGATGAACCCCATCCTCCTTGTAAAACTGCCGATTACGCAGTGATAAGGGGTAATGATAAGGGGTATATATTTTCCTTCTCTATTCCCCTCCTTTTCTCTGTCTGATTCTATTGCTTGTATTATATTACTATATTTCATATCTTTGAAGCAAATGTAGAATTTTAACCTTTTAGTGATTTATAATAATTCATCACTAATTGTGTACCTTTTATTAACAAACCCGCAGAGGTTGCATCTTGACATATATATCTTTAAATCATTAGGAATATTCTGTTCATGGAAGAATGCACGCCAGTCATATAGAATGTAAATCATAAGAATGTATTTCAACAAACAATTGCTACTCATAGAATTCACTTTTATCATTAAACAGTATTGGTCAAAAACAATGCAAGTCACCATACAATAGTTTCACAGATTCAAACCATATAAGAAACAGGATGAAATAAGTGTGAGAATGTATGTATGTGTGTATATATATATATATATATATATATATATATATATATATTTATTACTAGGGAGATATCTCTCAAAGCACTCGGCTAAATCCTAGATTTATTGATATATATTGGAAGGATATATATCTTAAAGAAATACCTTAGGGGATTGGTTTTGGTTTATGTATGTGTGTGTGTGTGTGTGTGTGTGTGTGTGTGTGTGTGTGGGAGGGGGGGGGGGGAGGGCAGCATGTGGCTGCATGGTCCACAAACCGCATGGGACAGAAGCTAGACTCCATTTTGGGAAACTCCCATGATTCCAAAGTCTGTAACATATGGTTCAAAAGGGAATGCCAGCAGCCATTTTAGGTTCGCAGATTCAAACACATGGCGTTCTTTGCTAGGCCATAGTCACATAGCAGAAGCCATAACACTCCACTATATTCCAAAATGTATAAGCTTCAATATAATGCATATGTGCTGATTTTACAATTCCAAGCCATCTATTTACATTTCACAATTCCAAGCCAACACAGTATCTCAATAACCAGAGCATATTGTATGCTGTCCATATTATATGAACCATCACAAGACCAGATCACCAGGTAACCACAAGTATCAGCATGCCATTGCTACAAGCACATGACTATAGTAACAAAAGGAAGTATGTGTTGACTTCTATATTTCAGCAAGGTGCACTATATAAAACCACTACAATCTGTTATAAATCACCATCCACAAATGTATACCAGGAATGCTATGCTACAGATTGTCTACTGTTCCAATTCATTACAGATTTCATAGAGTATTATCACCAACACATAACTGCACAAGTACCATTAACCTTAAAGTCAAATGTATTTCCAAATTAACTATTCTATGCCAATCGTTTCACAACTACTTTACCACAAACACATATTTAACTATTCTATGCCAATCGTTTCACAACTACTTTACCACAAACACATATTTAACTATTCTATGTTATTTATCTATGAGATATTGAGAGTATGATACTTAGCTTTCCAGGGGAATAACTCCCAAACTTCCCAGGCGTATCAAGGTCCATGCTTCTGAGGGCTTTGTAGCTGTGTATATCAGTGTGGGAGTCAGGAGAAAAATAGCTCTGATTTCAAGTGGGTACAGTATATTCATACCTGTGGGTGTGTCTTTTACAGCATGTGGGTTAGCTGTATCAGTGAGCTGAGCTTGCCATGTGAGCTTGGTTATTCAAATGCTAATTAGCCAAGGCTACAGTGTAGGGATGTTAATTCGCCTCAGGTCACAGAAGCCAATATTATCCATTCATTCTTTGTATAATAATATATGTCCCTAAAATGGATATAATGGAGTTACTCTGTAATACGCAGCACAAGCAAAGGATGCCTAACCGCCACTCCACCTAAAGCCTTAACAAACAGTGAAACCGCCAAGTTTACCTTCTTGCGGGCCTTGTCAATAGCTGAGAAACACACCTCCCCCCTCCGATGAAAACGCGGGACTATCTCCGACCACACAGTCTGGACTCCCGGCCAGTGACAACGTATCGCCACCAAATCAGCCTTAATGGACAAAATAAGGTTGATGCCTTTAACTCGACCCAAATCAGTACTGCCCAAATGCAGGACAATACAGCTAGGGCGACCCCAATGCCGCTCACGGTGGAAAAGGAGCTGCAACAATTCACCCCTTCGCAGACCACGGATACCTAACCAATGAAACACCCTGGTCCCAGAAACATCAGCCGACCTAAGCGCCATGGGATGCCTTGCCGCTCAAAAAATTTAAGCGTGGCCAACCAGCCACACCTGTTCCCCAAAATTGTTGACAGCTGCAAAAGAAGAACATCCTAACATCAGAACACTGAAATACATTTCATAGAATCAAATGACGAAAACAGAAATAACCTAAGTGAAGGAGAAAACTCAAAAAAACCTCCCATGGACCTTAGTGTAGTGCCAATTGAAATTAGGCCCCCTTGGAGGAAAATGTAAAAATTCACTTCATACCCTCGATTTCTGAACGTTGCTCATTCAAAAACCGACGGGTTAAACAAGTTTTTTGGGTTAGCGCAACAGGCGCACCTAAACCTTATCCAAACGAACATAAGATCTATAAGAGGCAGACCTCCAACGGCCCAGCTCCCGGATAGCCACCGGGGAGGAGCCCGTAGCTGCCGCATGGGTAGCCGCCCCGATCCGAAAGGAATGGGTACCAAAATCCGCACAGCGCAAACCCAAGGCCCCCAAACATCTCTTAAACACTGAAGCAAACTGGAACTTAGTAAGAGGACTAGCATGCGCATGCACCAGCAACTGGTCGCCCCCCAGAGGCCTCAACCAGAAATACTCCTGCGCCAGGCGCAGCGGGCAGACGCCCACATCCTCCCGGGCCTCCAAGAACACCCAGCGACCCTGACTTGTTTGATCTGTCTTGGACCGCACAATCCTACAGAGTAACAGGCCATCCTGCAGGGGCACGTTACAGAAAAGCATACCCGAATCCCGGGATGACTTGCTGCTTGCCACCAACTCGCTTACCCTAAGAGCCCCAAAGAAAGCCAAAGAAAAAGCAAATCTAAAACGGGCCACCTCGAACTCAGAGTCCGCGACTTGAGGCAGCACACTCTGCAACTCCGCAAAAGCTGTAATGTAACCGGCCTACGGGAATCCGCAGTCATGGGGCGCACCCTAGCCCATCCCTTAAGCGCTTTGGAAAGGACAAGAGACCCGGTGGGGTCCGGCATCCCGTGGAGCCTAGAATGAAAGGAAATGCCCGTAAGGGCAGAAAACATGGGCCCTCATTCCGAGTTGATCGGTCGCAAGGCGAATTTAGCAGAGTTACACACGCTTAGTCTACGCCTACTGGGAGTGTATCTTAGCATCTTAAAAGTGCGAACGAAGTTTACGCAATATTGCGAACAAAAAAAATTTAGCAGTTTTAGAGTAGCTCCAGACTTACTCTGCCTGTGCGATCAGTTCAGTGCTTGTCGTTCCTGGTTTGACGTCACAAACACTCCCAGCGTTCGCCCAGACACTCCCCCGTTTCTCCGGCCACTCCTGCGTTTTTTCCGGAAACGGTAGCGTTTTCAGCCACACGCCCATAAAACGCCGTGTTTCCGCCCAGTAACACCCATTTCCTGTCAATCACACTACGTTCGCCGGTGCGAACAAAAAGCCGTGAGTAAAAATACTTTCTTCATAGCAGAATTACTTAGCGCAGTTGCAGTGCGAACATTGCGCATGCGCTCTAAGCTGATTTTCACTGCGATGCGAAAAAAAAGAACGAGCGAACGACTCGGAATGAGGGCCATGGTTGCTTTGGACCTACCCCTTTGATAATGCTCCCAAACAAAAGCCATCAAAACATCTACCGGGGACTCACCTGCCATACCATACCTACTGTGAAAAGCCGACCAATCACGCCAGACCGCATCATACGCCCTAAGCATGGAAGGAGCTAACTCACACCTGGCCAGAGCAGTTAACCCGACTTGACAATCTGCCAGAAAGAAGGCGGGCATGGTAAACTCTCCGTCACCGCTCCCGGAACCAACTCACAGAACTTATCAAACTGGAACCGAGACAAAGCATCCGCAATCCCATTGTCGATTCCGGGAACGTGACGGGCCCTGAAATTAATACTGCACTGCAAGCAGACAAGCACAGGATGTCGCAACAGCCGCAAAGCCTGGGGAGAAGTTTAATAGCGTGTACCACTCCCAAGTTGTTGCAATGGAACGAAACGTCCCGATTTGAAAACTGGCAGGCCCACAATTCCAGGGCAACAATGATCGGAAACAAATCCAGCAACAGGAGGTTCCTAGTGAAACACCGTGCGACCCAATAAGGTGGCCAAGCAGCAGCGCACCAGGAACCAGCAAAAAAGCCACAACTACCCGAGGCATCCGTGAACAGCTGGAGGCATCGGTCGGAACAATGAGGAGGAGGCCACAAAACTTCCCTATTGAAAGACACAAGGAAAGAAGACCAATCCCGAAAATCATCCCTGATCTCGCGGGAGAGGTACACTGTGTGATGCTGCCTGACGGTCCCCGCAGTGGCCCGTTCAAGTTTCCGGCAAAAAACCCTACCCATGGGAATAATCCTGCATGCAAAGTTGAAGGAGTCAAGCAATAACTGCACCTGTTTAAGCCGCACCTTGCACTTCCCCAAGCAGTCATCAATCAAACCCAAAAGCTTCCGCACTTTATCAGCGGGTAGGCGACAGCAACCCGCCACGGTGTCTATCTCAATCCCCAGATAGCTTAGACAACTAGTGGGGCCATCTGGCACAATGGGAACCCCCAAACCATCAAACAAGGACCTGGCCACCGACAAAATATCACCACAACCGAACTGCCTCTCGGACCCATAAAGAGAAAATCGTCCAGGTAGTGAGCAACCCCAGGGTGACCGGAGGCGGCCTGGATGCACCAATGCAAAAAAGTGCTAAGTCTCTCAAAATAGGCGCAGGAGACTGAGCAGCCCATGGGGAGACACCTATCCAAGTAAAACTCAGCACTCAGTTTGAAACCCAGAAACCGCAGGGAATCTGGGTGCAGGGGAAGAAGATGAAAAGCCGACTCCACATCCAATTTCGCCAACAGGGAACCCGGACCACAGTCCCGAACCAAGCGCAGAGCCTCATCAAAAGACTGATATCGTACTCTGCACGCGGCCTCGGGAATGGAGTCATTAACCGAACTACCATGAGGATGCGACAAATGCTGTATAAGGTGGAACTTACCCGGGGCCTTCTTGGGCACCACCCCCACGGGGGAGATGCACAAGGCGGGAAGAGGGGGAATGGCGTAGGGCACACACATGCGCCCCAAGAATCCGAAATTGGCAGGCGGAAACCATGACTAAAACCATCCAAGAGGAAAAGCGCTGCCGACCTGTCGGGGTACAAACTAAGCCAGCTCCGCATTTCGGGAACCTGAACAGGGGAATGAGCCTTACTTACTACCTCCAGCGGCCTCGGCTGGAGCGTAGGGCTTACCGCTCACGGCCAAGAAGCAGTCCTTGGATGGATGACCAGCCGCACATACTCTGCATGAGTGACGAAAATGGCAGTTAATGCCCCCGGTGCACTTACCCTCATTGTAAGTGAAACACCTGCCCTTCACTAAGGAGCGTGAACCAGAAGTGCCAAGTGCCAGAGGCTTCTTACCTGGGACCTCCCCGGGGGGCTTAACCTGCTGGGTGACCTCCAACCATACCTCCACATCTTTGAAACGCGAAGACAAAACGGCATTACCATCCTGATTACGGCGGAATTTCTCGTTGTAATCCCGCCAAGCGTAGCCTTTGGATTTCAAATACACGTCATGTACAAGAACCAGATAATTAACCATGTTGGGATACTCCGCAGGCTGCGATTCGGTGTAACAAGCCGTAAAAACCAAGAAACCCCGCAACCACTGATGGAAATTACGGAACGCATTCTCCCCAATGCCCCCGGTTTTCTTGGCCGCGTCAAAAGCCTGCCGCATCTCATCTGTAAGGGTGAAAATGTCTACGTACTTCCCTTTCCTAATTTTCTCCTGCATCCTCTTGCGAACCACCCGGGTAACGGCCGTATTGGCGCAATGAACCATCTTGGTAAAATGAGGAGGATCGGAGGGGACCGAAGCTGCCGGCGCCGTCACCTTCCTAGGTTCTTTAGCCACTCGCCACGCAATGAGCCTAGCCAGCTTACGCGGGCGCCGAGGAGAACCCAAAGAAACACTACTAGAAGATGTAGAAGTAGAGCTAGAAGAACAGGGAGAAGGAACAGCATGCTCACCAGCGCCCGAAGGACCCGGAACTGCGTCAGTCACTTCACCCGCCACCGGTCATGGCTGAGCATCTTCTGTCGGCGCCGCCACGGCTCTCCTCGATCTCCGACCCCTCTGCGACGAAGTCACTGATGCCCCCGGACTTGCCAGCACCTGAGAGGAGGAAACAGAAGGGACAACAGGTGCAGGAGAAACCTGCGCATCAACCACAACAGGGGGGACAGGCGGGAGAGGGGGCAAATCACCATCGCTCTATGGAGGGGGGCCAGTGGGCAGCAGCGGGGGGGACACCCCACGGAGGAAGGGCTGGCCCAACCAAAGGCGTACCACTGATGGCGTAGGCGGGGGGCCACGCGGGCGGTGGCAGACACCCCGCGGACCAGGGAAACCCTGCCGAAATGGGGGGGAACTTGGCGGGAGCGGGGGATGGATGCTAAAACTGGGTATACGGGGTCGTAGCAGCGGGAGAAGACCCGAGATACGAGCCCGCAAAAGCTGGAGGGGGAATGGCAACCCGAGGGCCGCCGACTGACCACATGGTCTGGACCCCAACGGCAGAACCTGAGAAATACGGAGAAATTGTGGTGCGGAGGAAACCGGGGGACCCGGGCAAGGCGCCCAGGAGGACGTGCGAAACGCCTGCGCCATGGGCCAGGGGTGACCACCGGGGGAAAAGATGCCCCCCGCCAAACCCACCGGGAGTCGCAAACGTCTGAGGAGGGCCAGGCAGGTGGAACGCTACAGCGACGGACGACTGAGTCGCCACCATCTGCACAGCCCCAACCGAGCCAGCAGGTGGCGCCTGCAACCCGATAAAAGAGGGTGACGCCGGGCGGAACGCCCCAGTGGGAGAATAGGGGTCGTGCAGGAGAGACCCCTCCGAGAGCACTCCAGCCGGGGACCCCAGCACCAGGGCCAGGAAGTCTGAGGCACATGACTGGGATTATATGCTGTCCTAAACCCACGCCCCCTAAAACCTTGACGGACAGCCCAACAATCCTATAGGAAATTTCTAACAGAAAACCACAACTACCTAGCAACTGCTTAGTCATAGACAACCAATCACAAAAAATTGGGCTCTTATATGGCCTCAGGCTTATGCAGCTTTCAGCTAATCATAGCAATTTCTGTGTATGTCTCCATTACAGTGATGTCACTGCTTCTTCAGGTTCACTTTTGAACACTGTGCAGTCATAGTCTAGGTGCTATGTACATGCACTTACAGAGACTGAAATGAGCTATGCACAGATTGGAAAGGAGCAGTTGACACTGGTCTTGGCCTATAAAAAGTTAATTGTATTCATCTATTTGATTGTTAGTACTGAGCATCAGTCCCTGATCCCCATTCTGCATAAGCCCGTACACTTTACATTTGCATGTATACAAAATTTCAGTCTTGAGCTCCAGTGCAATCACCTTAACATGGTTTGCATGTGGATGATGTCTTGTGCTCTCAAATGGTGATGATAATCTGGATGCTTACAAATTTGTCATCTTAATCTCCAGGCATTCGAAAAAAAAGTTTGTGAGGCCACACTCAAGGATAATCTGCTCAATGGAGTACTTTCCTCTTTAACAAAGTTGCTGCGTGACATTCATTCCCTAATGGCTATTTGTTATGAACTCATACTTTATGATGGTGTCCTCCTGGGTGGTCAGTGGTTCACCATTCCTCACCTCATCATCATTTCTATGTGCAACAGGCTCATCAAGGGCACTCATTATTTTCTTGATTCATTGTTACTTTTACAGGTATTGTATATGGGAAGCCTACCCAATATTCTGGTGTCTCTCAGACATTCTGGAATGGTAGGCAAGTATGCTTTAAAATGGCAATAATGTTAAATGGAAATAAAGGTGTGTTTTGCATTTAATATTATCCCCATTTTGGCTTTCATAGTCAAAACCACTGAGAATCTGCGGCTAGCAAAAGCTACTGCTTAGTAAATCTAGCCCTGTACTAAGCAGAATTAAATTCCCTTTTTCATGTACTTGTAATTTTTTTTTTGTATATTTCTACTCATTCATTGTGTATACATTTATAATCATGCAGGCTCCCTTTTGTCCTTTCTATGGACTATTTATAAAAATAGTTTTATATGTTTAAAATATGAGAACAACATGTAATTTTACTATTCTGCAGTTTTACTAGATCATGCTGCCAAATTTATTTTTGGACCTTTTTTTTAGATGTCAGATGTATTTTGCTTTTGTCTCACTGCTTATTTAAATGAATGTTTGTGATATCCTCATAAAAATTATATATTATTAAATACTGTTTTAAAGTATATTTATGAAGATGTGCTTCCTTCTCATGTCACTGCAATTGCAGTTACAATCCATGGGCAACGCATAAACTTTATAGAGACTTGAAAATACAGAAAATGATAAATTTATCTGTGATGTTTTGGTCCCTTAGACATCTCTTCCTCTGTCCAAAACAAATCAACAGTGATATCTAATGGTTACAAATTTTCAAATCACCTGAAATACTATAGGAAGTGGATCCAAACTCTAAAGTAATGCACAGGCAAGAATGGAAAAGCACATTTTTCAAATGCTTCAGAAGTTGCTTAAACATTTCATGAATTCCTGCTTTTTCACTTTTATACAATAAATCTCCATTCAGCTGTGCAATCAATATCTAAATTGTGGTTTACACCAATAGTACTGTAGATTACAAACTGCCTGCAAAGTACCCCAGGGTGAACATAAAAACTGTTTTACTCATTAAATAATCTATGTGATGTTGGTCCAGCCTTCTAAATCATTTTGCAATATTCCAAGCTGCACTGAATGAGTCAGGCTATGAAGTTAGGATTTATTGTATGGAAACTTTACTTACTGCTTTTATGATTTCTTTTTGTTTTCGATTGCTCATTTTATAGATATCATTTTCTTTGGCTATAATATTTCTTTCCTGCATGCACTAAAGGGGTAAAGTAGCCATTCTTATTAGATTTATAATAATAACAACAACGTACAGTAAATAAAAACACGTATTTACCCATTTTTACACACAGGCATGAGGAATCAATAAATATTACAAATATTAAATTTTTTAGGGTCAGTTTGGGGTTAGAATTGAACTCTCACTAGTATTTATTAGTGATGTGCACCTGAAATTTTTCGGGTTTTGTGTTTTGGTTTTGGGTTCGGTTCCGTGGCCGTGTTTTGGGTTCGAACGCGTTTTGGCAAAACCTCACTGAATTTTTTTTGTCGGATTCGGGTGTGTTTTGGATTCGGGTGTTTTTTTACAAAAAACCCTAAAAAACAGCTTAAATCATAGAATTTGGGGGTCATTTTGATCCCATAGTATTATTAACCTCAATAACCATAATTTCCACTCATTTTCAGTCTATTCTGAACACCTCACACCTCACAATATTATTTTTAGTCCTAAAATTTGCACCGAGGTCGCTGGATGGCTAAGCTAAGCGACACAAGTGGCCGACACAAACACCTGGCCCATCTAGGAGTGGCACTGCAGTGTCAGGCAGGATGGCACTTCAAAAAAATAGTCCCCAAACAGCACATGATGCAAAGAAAAAAAGAGGCGCACCAAGGTCGCTGTGTGACTAAGCTAAGCGACACAAGTGGCCGACACAAACACCTGGCCCATCTAGGAGTGGCACTGCAGTGTCAGACAGGATGGCACTTAAAAAAATAGTCCCCAAACAGCACATGATGCAAAGAAAAAAAGAGCTGCACCAAAGTCGTTGTGTGACTAAGCTAAGCGACCCAAGTGGCCGACACAAACACCTGGCCCATCTAGGAGTGGCACTGCAGTGTCACGCAGGATGGCCCTTCCAAAAAATACTCCCCAAACAGCACATGACGCAAAGAAAAAAATAGGCGCAATGAGGTAGCTGTGTGACGACTAAGCTAAGCGACCCTAGTGGCCGACACAAACACCTGGCCCATCTAGGAGTGGCACTGCAGTGTCACGCAGGATGGCCCTTCCAAAAAATACTCCCCAAACAGCACATGACGCAAAGAAAAAAAGAGGCGCAATGAGGTAGCTGTGTGACGACTAAGCTAAGCGACCCTAGTGGCCGACACAAACACCTGGCCCATCTAGGAGTGGCACTGCAGTGTCACGCAGGATGGCCCTTCCAAAAAATACTCCCCAAACAGCACATGACGCAAAGAAAAAAGAGGCGCAATGAGGTAGCTGTGTGACGACTAAGCTAAGCGACCCTAGTGGCCGACACAAACATCTGGCCCATCTAGGAGTGGCACTGCAGTGTCAGACAGGATGGCACTTAAAAAAATAGTCCCCAAACAGCACATGATGCAAAGAAAAAAAGAGCTGCACCAAAGTCGTTGTGTGACTAAGCTAAGCGACCCAAGTGGCCGACACAAACACCTGGCCCATCTAGGAGTGGAACTGCAGTGTCACGCAGGATGGCCCTTCCAAAAAATACTCCCCAAACAGCACATGACGCAAAGAAAAAAATAGGCGCAATGAGGTAGCTGTGTGACGACTAAGCTAAGCGACCCTAGTGGCCGACACAAACACCTGGCCCATCTAGGAGTGGCACTGCAGTGTCACGCAGGATGGCCCTTCCAAAAAATACTCCCCAAACAGCACATGACGCAAAGAAAAAAAGAGGCGCAATGAGGTAGCTGTGTGACGACTAAGCTAAGCGACCCTAGTGGCCGACACAAACACCTGGCCCATCTAGGAGTGGCACTGCAGTGTCACGCAGGATGGCCCTTCCAAAAAATACTCCCCAAACAGCACATGACGCAAAGAAAAAAGAGGCGCAATGAGGTAGCTGTGTGACGACTAAGCTAAGCGACCCTAGTGGCCGACACAAACATCTGGCCCATCTAGGAGTGGCACTGCAGTGTCAGACAGGATGGCACTTAAAAAAATAGTCCCCAAACAGCACATGATGCAAAGAAAAAAAGAGCTGCACCAAAGTCGTTGTGTGACTAAGCTAAGCGACCCAAGTGGCCGACACAAACACCTGGCCCATCTAGGAGTGTCACTGCAGTGTCACGCAGGATGGCCCTTCCAAAAAATACTCCCCAAACAGCACATGACGCAAAGAAAAAAAGAGACGCAATGAGGTAGCTGTGTGACGACTAAGCTAAGCGACCCTAGTGGCCGACACAAACACCTGGCCCATCTAGGAGTGGCACTGCAGTGTCACGCAGGATGGCCCTTCCAAAAAATACTCCCCAAACAGCACATGAAGCAAAGAAAAAAAGAGGCGCAGTGAGGTAGCTGTGTGACGACTAAGCTAAGCGACCCTAGTGGCCGACACAAACACCTGGCCCATCTAGGAGTGGCACTGCAGTGTCACGCAGGATGGCCCTTCCAAAAAATACTCCCCAAACAGCACATGACGCAAAGAAAAATGAAAGAAAAAAGAGGTGCAAGATGGAATTGTCCTTGGGACCTCCCACCCACCCTTATGTTGTAAAAACAGGACATGCACACTTTAACGAGCCCATCATTTCAGCGACAGGGTCTGCCACACGACTGTGACTGAAATGACTGGTTGGTTTGGGCCCCCACCAAAAAAGAAGCAATCAATCTCTCCTTGCACAAACTGGCTCTACAGAGGCAAGATGTCCACCTCATCATCATCGTCCGATTCATCACCCCTTTCACTGTGTACATCCCCCTCCTCACAGATTATTAATTCGTCCCCACTGGAATCCACCATCTCAGGTCCCCGTGTACTTTCTGGAGGCAATTGCTGCTGGTGAATGTCTCCATGGAGGAATTGATTATAATTAATTTTAATGAACATCATCTTCTCCACATTTTCTGGAAGTAACCTCGTACGCCGATTGCTGACAAGGTGAGCGGCGGCACTAAACACTCTTTCAGAGTACACACTGGAGGGAGGGCAACTAGGTAGAATAAAGCCAGTCTGTGCAAGGGCCTCCAAATTGCCTCTTTTTCCTGCCAGTATACGTACGGACTGTCTGACGTGCCTACTTGGATGCGGTCACTCATATAATCCTCCACCATTCTTTCAATGGTGAGAGAATCATATGCAGTGACAGTAGACGACATGTCAGTAATCGTTGGCAGGTCCTTCAGTCCGGACCAGATGTCAGCATCAGCAGTCGCTCCAGACTGCCCTGCATCACCACCAGTGGGTGGGCTCGGAATTCGTAGCCTTTTCCTCGCACCCCCAGTTGCGGGAGAATGTGAAGGAGGAGATGTTGACGGGTCGCGTTCCGCTTGACTTGACAATTTTCTCACCAGCAGTTCTTTGAACCTCTGCAGACTTGTGTCTGCCGGAAAGAGAGATCCAACGTAGGTTTTAAATCTAGGATCAAGCACGGTGGCCAAAATGTAGTGCTCTGATTTCAACCGATTGACCACCCGTGAATCCTGGTTAAGCGAATGAAGGGCTCCATCCACAAGTCCCACATGCCTAGCGGAATCGCTCTGTTTTAGCTCCTCCTTCAATGCCTCCAGCTTCTTCTGCAAAAGCCTGATGAGGGGAATGACCTGACTCAGGCTGGCAGTGTCTGAACTGACTTCACGTGTGGCAAGTTCAAAAGGTTGCAGAACCTTGCACAACGTTGAAATCATTCTCCACTGCGCTTGAGACAGGTGCATTCCGCCTCCTTTGCCTATATCGTGGCCAGATGTATAGGCTTGAATGGCCTTTTGCTGCTCCTCCATCCTCTGAAGCATATAGAGGGTTGAATTCCACCTCGTTACCACCTCTTGCTTCAGATGATGGCAGGGCAGGTTCAGGTGTTTTTGGTGGTGCTCCAGTCTTCTGTACGCGGTGCCTGTACGCCGAAAGTTGCCCGCAATTCTTCTGGCCACCGACAGCATCTCTTGCACGCCCCTGTCGTTTTTTAAATAATTCTGCACCACCAAATTCAAGGTATGTGCAAAACATGGGACGTGCTGGAATTTGCCCAGATGTAATGCACGCACAATATTGCTGGCGTTGTCCGATGCCACAAATCCCCAGGAGAGTCCAATTGGGGTAAGCCATTCTGCGATGATCTTCCTCAGTTGCCGTAAGATGTTTTCAGCTGTGTGCGTATTCTGGAAAGCGGTGATACAAAGCGTAGCCTGCCTAGGAACGAGTTGGCGTTTGCGAGATGCTGCTACTTGTGCCGCCGCTGCTGTTCTTGCAGCGGGAGGCAATACATCTACCCAGTGGGCTGTCACAGTCATGTAGTCCTGAGTCTGCCCTGCTCCACTTGTCCACATGTCCGTGGTTAAGTGGACATTGGGTACAACTGCATTTTTTAGGACACTGGTGAGTCTTTTTCTGACGTCCGTGTACATTCTCGGTATCGCCTGCCTAGAGAAGTGGAACCTAGATGGTATTTGGTAACGGGGGCACACTACCTCAAGCAATTGTCTAGTTCCCCGTGAACTAATGGCGGATACTGGACGCACATCTAACACCAACAGAGTTGTGAAGGCCTCAGTTATCCGCTTTGCAACAAGATGACTGCTGTGATATTTCATCTTCCTCGCAAAGGACTGTTGGACAGTCAATTGCTTACTGGAAGTAGTACAAGTGGTCTTCCGACTTCCCCTCTGGGATGACGATTGACTCCCAGCAGCAACAACAGCAGCAGTAGGCGTTACACTCAAGGATGCATCGAAGGAATCCCAGGCAGGAGAGGACTCGTCAGACTTGCCAGTGACATGGCCTGCAGGACTATTGGCTTTCCTGGGTAAGGAGTAAATTGACACTGAGGGAGTTGGTGGTGTGGTTTGCGCGAGCTTGGTTACAAGAGGAAGGGATTTACTGGTCAGTGGACTGCTTCCGCTGTCGCCCAAAGTTTATTAACTTGTCACTGACTTATTATGAATGCGCTGCAGGTGACGTATAAGGGAGGATGTTCCGAGGTGGTTAACGTCCTTACCCCTACTTATTACAGCTTGACAAAGGCAACACACGGCTTGACACCAATTGTCCGCATTTCTGTTTAAATAATTCCACACTGAAGAGCTGATTTTTTTTGTATTTTGACCAGGCATGTCAATGGCCATATTCCTCCCACAGACAACAGGTGTCTCCCCGGGTGCCTAACTTAAACAAACCACCTCACCATCAGAATCCTCCTTGTCAATTTCCTCCCCAGCGCCAGCAACACCCATATCCTCATCCTGGTGTACTTCAACACTGACATCTTCAATTTCACTATCAGGAACTGGACTGCGGGTGCTCCTTTCAACATTTGCAGGGGGCGTGCAAATGGTGGAAGGCGCAAGCTCTTCCCGTCCAGTGTTGGGAAGGTCAGGCATCGCAACCGACACAATTGGACTCTCCTTTGGGATTTGTGATTTCGAAGAACGCACAGTTCTTTGCTGTGCTTTTGCCGCAAGTCTTTTCTTTTTTCTAGCGAGAGGATGAGTGCTTCCATTCTCATGTGAAGCTGAACCACTAGCCATGAACATAGGCCAGGGCCTCAGCCGTTCCTTGCCACTCCGTGTCGTAAATGGCATATTGGCAAGTTTACGCTTCTCCTCAGACGCTTTTAATTTTGATTTTTGGGTCATTTTTTTACTGATCTTTTGTGTTTTGGATTTTACATGCTCTGTACTATGACATTGGGCATCGGCCTTGGCAGACGACGTTGATGGCATTTCATCGTCTCGGCCATGACTAGTGGCAGCAGCTTCAGCAAGAGGTGGAAGTGGATCTTGATCTTTCCCTATTTTTTTAACCTCCACATTTTTGTTCTCCATATTTTGCGCACAACTAAAAGCCACCACAGGTATACAATGTAGATGGGTGGATAGTATACTATAATTACTTATACTTATGGATGACAAGTGACGACACAGAGGTAGGTACAGCCATGTCCTACCGTACTGCTGCTTATATATATAATATACTGTATAACGGACCTGGTGGACACTGTCAGCAGACTGCTAAACTAGTATGAAGAAAAAAAAAACACCACAGGTATACAATGTAGATGGATGGATAGTATAGTATTATATTACTTATGGACGACGAGTGCACTGACGACACAGAGGTAGGTACAGCCGTGGCCTACCGTACTGCTGCTTATATATATAATATACTGTATAACGGACCTGGTGGACACTGTCAGCAGACTGCTAAACTAGTATGAAAAAAAAAAAACACCACAGGTATACAATGTAGATGGATGGATAGTATAGTATTATATTACTTATGGACGATGAGTGCACTGACGACACAGAGGTAGGTACAGCCGTGGCCTACCATACTGCTGCTTATATATATAATATACTGTATAACGGACCTGGTGGACACTGTCAGCAGACTGCTAAACTAGTATGAAGAAAAAAAAAATACACCACAGGTATACAATGTAGATGGATGGATAGTATAGTATTATATTACTTATGGACGACGAGTGCACTGACGACACAGAGGTAGGTACAGCCGTGGCCTACCGTACTGCTGCTTATATATATAATATACTGTATAACGGACCTGGTGGACACTGTCAGCAGACTGCTAAACTAGTATGAAGAAAAGAAAAAAAAAACACCACAGGTATACAATGTAGATGGATGGATAGTATAGTATTATATTACTTATGGACGACGAGTGCACTGACGACACAGAGGTAGGTACAGCCGTGGCCTACCGTACTGCTGCTTATATATATATAATATAGTGTATAACGGACCTGGTGGACACTGTCAGCAGACTGCTAAACTAGTATGAAGAAAGAAAAAAAACACCACAGGTATACAATGTAGATGGATGGATAGTATAGTATTATATTACTTATGGACGACGAGTGCACTGACGACACAGAGGTAGGTACAGCCGTGGCCTACCGTACTTCTGCTTATATATATAATATACTGTATAACGGACCTGGTGGACACTGTCAGCAGACTGCTAAACTAGTATGAAGAAAAAAAAAATACACCACAGGTATACAATGTAGATGGATGGATAGTATAGTATTATATTACTTATGGACGACGAGTGCACTGACGACACAGAGGTAGGTACAGCCGTGGCCTACCGTACTGCTGCTTATATATATAATATACTGTATAACGGACCTGGTGGACACTGTCAGCAGACTGCTAAACTAGTATGAAGAAAAGAAAAAAAAAACACCACAGGTATACAATGTAGATGGATGGATAGTATAGTATTATATTACTTATGGACGACGAGTGCACTGACGACACAGAGGTAGGTACAGCCGTGGCCTACCGTACTGCTGCTTATATATATATAATATACTGTATAACGGACCTGGTGGACACTGTCAGCAGACTGCTAAACTAGTATGAAGAAAGAAAAAAAACACCACAGGTATACAATGTAGATGGATGGATAGTATAGTATTATATTACTTATGGACGACGAGTGCACTGACGACACAGAGGTAGGTACAGCCGTGGCCTACCGTACTTCTGCTTATATATATAATATACTGTATAACGGACCTGGTGGACACTGTCAGCAGACTGCTAAACTAGTATGAAGAAAAAAAAAAACACCACAGGTATACAATGTAGATGGATGGATAGTATAGTATTATATTACTTATGGACGACGAGTGCACTGACGACACAGAGGTAGGTACAGCCGTGGCCTACCGTACTGCTGCTTATATATATAATATACTGTATAACGGACCTGGTGGAAACTGTCAGCAGACTGCTAAACTAGTATGAAGAATAAAAAAAACACCACAGGTATACAATGTAGATGGATGGATAGTATAGTATTATATTACTTATGGACGACGAGTGCACTGACGACACAGAGGTAGGTACAGCCATGGCCTACCGTACTGCTGCTTATATATTTAATATACTGTATAACGGAACTGGTGGACACTGTCAGCAGACTGCTAAACTAGTATGAAGAAAAAAAAAAACACCACATTTATACAATGTAGATGGATGGATAGTATAGTATTATATTACTTATGGACGACGAGTGCACTAGCGACACAGAGGTAGATACAGCCGTGGCCTACCGTACTTCTGCTTATATATATAATATACTGTATAACGGACCTGGTGGACACTGTCAGCAGACTGCTAAACTAGTATGAAGAAAAAAAAAAACCACCACAGGTATACAATGTAGATGGATGGATAGTATAGTATTATATTACTTATGGACGACGAGTGCACTGACGACACAGAGGTAGGTACAGCCGTGGCCTACCGTACTGCTGCTTATATATATAATATACTGTATAACGGACCTGGTGGACACTGTCAGCAGACTGCTAAACTAGTATGAAGAAAAAAAAAACCACCACAGGTATACAATGTAGATGGATGGATAGTATAGTATTATATTACTTATGGACGACGAGTGCACTGACGACACAGAGGTAGGTACAGCCGTGGCCTACCGTACTGCTGCTTATATATATAATATACTGTATAACGGACCTGGTGGACACTGTCAGCAGACTGCTAAACTTGTATGAAGAAGAAGAAAAAAACACAGGAGTATTTTTCAGGCAGACAAACGTATACTGGACTGGTGGTCACTGTCAGCAAAACTGTGCACTGTACTCCTGCTATAACTGCTCCCCAGTCCCCACAATTAGGCAGTGTGAGCAGTGCACTCAGCACAGATATATCATGCAGCAGTGCAGCACACTGAGTGAGCACAGATATGGTGGAGCGTTTTTTTCAGGCAGAGAAACAAAGGATTAAATTCACTGGTGTGGTATAATCAAAACCCTGCCCTGTACTCCCTAACAGCTGCTCCCCGTCGCCAATCCTCCCCACAATTATAACTAACTAAGTCACTCTGTGTTCTACTATAACGGAGAGGACGCCAGCCACGTCCTCTCCCTATTAATCTCAATGCACGTGTGAAAATGGCGGCGACGCGCGGCTCCTTATATAGAATCCGAGTCTCGCGAGAATCCGACAGCGTGATGATGACGTTCGGGCGCGCTCGGGATAACCGAGCAAGGCGGGAGGATCCGAGTCGCTCGGACCCGTGTAAAAAAAAGGTGAAGTTCGGGCGGGTCGGATCCCGAGGATCCGAACCCGCTCATCACTAGTATTTATACAGTATGTGTCTGTGCTTGCTTAGGAACCAAGATAACATTAGAGAACCAGTTTTCTCTTTTCCAGTAGTTTCACTGGCAGAAAAAAGAGCTATTAATATTAAGTTACTTTTAATTTTTCGAGTGTTCTTTAAATTAAGGTTGGATCTACAATGATTGTTTTGCAGAAATAATGATAACGTTCACTATCTTTTAGTGATTTATATGTGTAGTTCCTAATTGTCAAATCTACTGTGAAGATACAGGGTTCTAAATCACTCATGCACAGTGGTAGATAAAAACCAATAGTAGTTTATTGATCAGAATGAGTCATAAACATCTCAGCTGTCTTCAACAATACAATACAAACTAACAGTTCCCACAAGGAACCCCTGCCATAATATCAGTCCTTAGGCTTGGAGCAGAGAGTCTCTCTCCAGCCATACATTGTTACAGATAAATCCAATATAATGGGTTCCACAGCAGATCTCTGACAGAGCTTTACATCTTAGCTGAGGGTCAGGGGGCCTAATTCTGATTTGATCGCAGCAGCAAATTTGTTAGCAATTGGGCAAAACCATGTGCACTGCAGGGGGGGACAGATAGAACATGTGCAGAGAGCGTTAGATTTGGGTGGGGAGTATTCAAACTGAAATCTAAATTGCAGTGTAAAAATAAAGCAGCCAGTATTTACCCTGCACAGAAATAAAATAACCCACCCAAATCTAACTCTCTCTGCAAATGTTATATCTGCCTCCCCTGCAGTGCACATGGGTGGTCATTCCGAATTGTTCGCTCTGTAATTTTCTTTGCATCGCATGCGCAATGTTCGCACTGCGCCAAGTAAATTTGCTAAGAAGTTTGGTATTTTACTCACGGCATTACGAGTTTTTTTCTTCGTTCTGGTGATCGTAATGTGATTGACAGGAAGTGGGTGTTTCTGGGCGGAAACTGGCCGTTTTATGGGAGTGTGTGAAAAAACGCTGCCGTTTCTGGGAAAAACGCGGGAGTGGCTGGAGAAACGGGGGAGTGCCTGGGCAAACGCTTGGTGTGTTTGTGACGTCAAACCAGGAACAAAACTGACTGAACTGATCGCAGTGGCAGAGTAAGTCCCGAGCTACTCAGAAACTGCAAAGAAATTTCTATTCGCAATTTTGAGAATCTTTCGTTCGCAATTTTGCTAAGCTAAGATTCACTCCCAGTAGGCGACGGCTTAGCGTGTGCAATGCTGCTAAAAGCAGCTTGCGAGCGAACAACTCGGAATGAGGGCCATGGTTTTGCCCAATTGCTAACAAACCAATTGCTAACAAACTTGCTGCTGCGATCAACTCAGAATTATCCCCAGTGACTCAACCTGCCAGCCATCACAATAGCCCACCTTTATCACACTCCTAATCCCTCCATGGGAATGCCCTTCTCAGGAGAGTTAAAAAAAAAGTTCAGATTGGTGGGGTTTTTGCAATATCCGGCCCACACTACCTCCCCCATGTGTGATATACTATAAAAAAAAACACCTGTATACTTGTGCCAGTTTTGAAAGGAATGGGCCCATTGAAATGGATGTGAAATTATTACAATGAATGGGGAAAACTAAATTAATTCATTAATTATCAATGCTACACCCAAATCTCCAACCAACACTAAAAAGCCTCATTTTCTCACACTGGTCATTTTTTATTGACTATGTAAGGCAGGCATGTCCAAACTGCGGCCCTCCAGCTGTTGTGAAACTACATATTCCAGCATGCCCTGACACAGTTTTGCTGTCAGAGAATACTGAATCTGTGTCAGGGCATGCTGGGATGTGTAGTTTCTCAACAGCTGGAGGGCCGCAGTTTGGACATGCTTGATGTAAGGGAAATGTCAGCAACTCCTGGCTTTGATCTAAAAAATACTTCCAAATCTTTATTTATAAGGGGCATGAACAATTAATGGTGCTGTGGAGCTTCAGGTAGGTTTTCCAGTTTATATAATTTATTTTCAATGGGCCATTTTATTTCAGTTGGGTTTCAAGAAGTACTGTAGCGTAGATGTTAGAAAAACCTCTTTTAAATATTCTGCCATTAACATCAATTTTTTTTTATTTGATTTCTTCCAATTTCTATGGTTTAAAAAGGTTTGCAAATACATATTTAGTAGACTCTTCATAAATATTCTGACATTGGTTAAACAGGAACCTAGGCGACTGAACAAAGGAAACTATATATCATCAACCATAAACCACCCATCCCCAGCAAAAATAAATAAATAAATAAAACTTGAGTTGCAATGTATTAGAAACTAAAGGTATGTGGGTTAACGTTTCCATTCAATTGCTCTTGAACTTTGAATTGTTCAGGTATGGCCTTATTTAATAAAAAGTTAATTTTACATGGTATCTGGATGATAGATCTACAATGTCTAGGTAGACAGTCAATAGGTGGGCACTATATGGTTAACATGCCTTAGGTCGACAGGTACAAAACGTCAACAGATGAAAGGTCGATAATGCTAAAGGGCGACATGAACCAAAGGTCAACAGGTTCAAAAAGGTTGACTGGTTCAATAGGTTGATCTGACAATACTTGACAAACAAATGGTCGACACATGTTTTAATTGGTTTGTCACATGTTTTCCAAAAATGTGCTTGATTTGCTATCCACGTGGACATCTATTGGGAATAGTAACCAGTGGCCTAAAAAAACAAAACAGTTTTGTCTACCATTTTTGTGTTGACCATTGCCATGTCGAACTTTTGTACCTGTTGACCTAATGCATGTCGACCATATGTTGTCAACCTATTGACTGTTTACATAGACATTGCAGATCTATTGTATCATATTTATTTTACATGAACACTGCACTTCAATTTTAGTACATCGGCCCCCTCATATGCTTTCCTTCCAACTTTTGTGAAAAAAGAATCAGGACATAGGGGAAGAGTGTGCTCTGTCACAACTGAAGGGTAAGTGCGGAAAAGCTGCAGGGAGACATGACAATATACAATTGGGTCGAGGCCAACCCCAAATCCCTTACACTCCCCTAAATAACCCCACAATATAGTCTGTTCTGCAAGAACAAAGACAATATACTGACTGTGCAACTCTCTTCTACCATCTCATTTAGATTTTGCAACTTGCTGCAAATATCTTAATCTTTGTTGCTCTTAGCTGGATCTTGTATATGCTGGAATGTTTGGAAAAGTACAGGTATAATTCACCTCACGGAAAGCTGAATAACAATCAAACACTCTTGGGCTGATTCTGAGTTGGGAGCACAGCAAAAAAGAGCAAGTAACATTGAACCCTGGTAAAATTTGGAGTGCTACTTTTACAAGGAGGATGCATTTCCTAACCAAAATGGCCACTGAACCTAGTGTGCATGTGTGGTGCCATCTTGTCACTGGGATAGAGTATCTCAGTGGGAGATAGACATCTTCCACTTAGTTCCAGGCAAGACCCTGCAATTGCTGCCAGTACTTCTACAGAGAGCCACCATGTAGAGCCTGGTGCCGCTAGCATCTGCAACATTAATCAGATATAGTAACTGGCTGGTGTACAGCTGTAGTGTCACATTGTTACTTCAATAAACCATCTCACTGGTTAAGAACTGGGCTGTTCATTAACTTAGGGCATCTGCTGATGTTAACACTCACTCTGCCACACTACCACCACCACCTGTACACACCTATTTCAACAGGCTATGGGCCCAGGTATATAAGCTATTGCTACACAGGCCCCAATAGCTACTATAATGCTCACCAGCACACAGACAACATTTTAAACACCTGCAGACATAGAGTCAAAGGTGCAGTAATATACAACATGGAAGTTTGATATGGAAATGCAACTAAAACATGAACTGTTATGGAAAGTTACAGTAGGTGCTGGCAGTGGCGTGAGGCAGAGCCTTTCCTGTCATACTATCATTAGCATCACAATTTTGACTGTATAAAGTATATGAAAAATATAAAGAATATATTAGAATTATCATCTTTGTATTATTCTAATAATTTTTAGAGTCAAAACTCTGCAGTAAAAGTCTATGGCAGGTGAGGCAGTGCCTCGCCTGCCTACCTTTTCTGCACATTTCTGATCAAAATGCACCAAATTTCCAGGCGTTTACACTGCTGCACCTTTGCATAATGCCCACATGCACCCTTCGGCTCCTCTGTTGTGTGTAAATCTGGCTCTGGTACTAGCCAGTGCTTCCTGAGCCATTTACCTCACCGCACATCCCTGGATGCTGGTGACAGTCCAAACCCAGGTGATGTAGAGAGAGCCATAAGTACAATTTGCTTAAGCGTACAGCATCATGTGCACTCTATAGGGTGATTCAAAAGTCGTGGTACACCCTTTTGTTTCAAAAACTGTGGAAATGGGAAAACTGCATACTCCAGTAAGGTATGGGTGAGGTAGGCTATCTTTTAGGGTATGTACCGAACATGGGCGCCATCTTAAAATTGACCATCTTGAATCTTAGTCAGTTTTCTCAAATGGAAAGGGGGTCATGTAATATATCAAGCAACATCAGAATTTGCTGAAAAGTTTATTGCTGCAAACAGATTTGAAATAGCCATTATGGTTCAAAGGTTACAACACTTTTTTGTTGCAGGTAACTGAAGATGGCTTTGAGTGCAAAATTGGAGAGAGATAAAGTACCAGCAAATTATCTAAAAACTGCCATGTTAAAGGCTATATTTTAAAAATTACAGGAACTGATTGGTTGGTAGTATATCTCACTCAACTTTATCTCCAAGGCTTAGTACATCTGTATCTGAGTGAGAAACTCTGAACTTTCAAGTTCAAGTGCTACATATGTCACAAGATAGGTCACAATGTATTTGAGTATTTGAGTGCATGCAAAGAAATGTTAATGCTATAAAGGACAAGAAATGCAAAAATGCATCAGCCCTGTCACATAGAACCACTTAAGAAACTGTTGGTATATTGATTCAATTCACACAACAGTAATAGCACCTAGCATGATGTTGATAATTATACATCCTTGATAGTGTTCCCCTAATCTGTCAGCCGGCAGCAAGCTTTTTCCCTAGTCCAGGACATGATGCTGCGTGCTGGACTGCATTAGGTCTAGGGAGGCTGCTCCTTTACCTGCGGGGAGAAGAGAGGATTTAATTGATTGCACCCTCTCTATGGATCTGACCCTGGCTGAGGGGCACATGGTGCCGCCCCCTATTCAGTTCAACCTTGCATTACGGCACCTGAACTAGTCAGTTCTAAGTTTTTTTTTTTAAGGGAGCATGGCAAACACATCCGCTATTAGGTCATGCCGCCTTTCATTACCAGGGCCTGGGAAAGTTTTCTATGGCCCTGCACATCTGCCATTAAACATCATGGTTCACTGCATTGCTGCCTACATATTAGACTAGGCACTATTATGAGTAGGCACTACTTAGCATGAAAGCAATAATTTTTACTGGCGACAGGGGGAGCAGGAGGTGGTTGTGGAGCACTTCTTATATAGGTGGTCTTGGGCAAGGTTTCATCTTATATTTCTGCTTGCCTGATCACCATAGGACACTGGAGTGAGAATTATCCTATGCCTGTGTATATATATATATATATATATATATATATAGAATACCATAGGGAGAGATGGCACTCTGAGACTTAAAATTCCAATGAAGCTTGATATAGTTATGGATCAACATTTTGAGGCGTGATCCCCTTTTCCCCCGCTGTCACAATTGCAGTCTCTGAGAAAGCCGTCAAATGCTCACGCTAAACGGAGCCATCCCTGAGGCGAAGATAGGAAACACTGCGCCACCTGTGTATACTGGTGTCACCATGGGAACGGGTGGAACGCAGGGCTGACTTCCGGCAGCGGGTGGAACGCATGTACCGGAAGTGCGGTTGAGCACTGCGGATGCGCTCGGGGCTGCTGATGCTGGCGGGAGCCTCATATGCACACTGTGGTGAGGTATTTAGAGGGGTAAGTTATGCATGTTTTTGTTCTGTTTTTTTTTGCTGTGATGTCATCTTGACAAAGGGGGTTGTTGATCCATAAATATATCAAGCTTCATTGGAATTTTAAGTCTCTGAGTGCCATCTCTTCCTATGGTATAATGCATATGATTTTTCATGGATGGAGCACCTGAGCTTTTCATCTATATAACCGAGTGCCGGCTGATTTGCATGATATATATATATATATATATATAAACCAAAAAAATGTCTCTGTGGAGCGCACTTAATAAAAAATGATCTGGTGTATTTGTATCTGATTACTGATTAGATGTAATTTATAGTATTTATATCTGGTTACTGATAAATAGAGGATGACCATACAAAAACACCCTTTTCTTTAAACCCTTGTTATTTATTAGTAAAAATAAAATTAAATCCTCATTTCTATTAAAAAGAATTGGTAAACATTTTCACGATGTATTGTTGTTCAATAAAGATACAATAATAATTTTCAACTTTTCAGAACAACAAATTGATAAGTTTTCACCCAACGCGTTTTGCCTTTATGGCGACTTCTTCAGGGGTGTTCTCTTAGGGTGTGATCCAAAAATAAAAAAAGAAATAATATAGATAAAAATAAATAAAAAGAACAATAAGAAAGAGAAGATATATGCACAAAACATAATTATATCGGTGTCTAGATTATCTGACATCATTCAGATTTATTTTATCTGTTTATTCAATAGAAAGAAATATTTCTCGGGCTGAATTCCAACACCAATAAAGGTTTATAACATATAATCTGGTAATGATTGTCTAATGAATGACTCCACAATAAATTCATAGATTAATATAGTATTACTTACTTATGAATAGCAAGTTATTTAATTTTAAACAGCTGTATTTTCATAAAAATATGGTCCATAATTTACCTATTTGAAAAAATAGAGGTTCAAATTGTAATGATTGTATTATTATTTTACCTATTTATAGTTTAACTACTAATACTTACTGTAAATTATTATAAAAAATAATACTAGACTTCCACGATTTAGCAATGTTTGATAGAAATTCCTACTTGAGACCGCCCTACAATGAGATGCATGTATGTATAAATATATATGTATTTAAAAAAAATTAATTCATTTGTTTTTTTCAAATAACCAAAAAATAGAATACTCACTGATAGTTTATATTAATCTTTAAAGTGGTAACTTGTAAGTGCTTTATCAAACTTTTTATTTTTAATTTCCCTATTAAAAAACAATAATATATTAATATCGATCTGTATTTAGATCATAAAGCAATTATTTTATCATATCGTAGCTTACCCGCAGCTTTTTCGGATGTCAAAAAACATAAGGATCCAAATGTGGACTGAGTAATCTTAAGCCTCTTTTATTTCCCTAGTAAAGATAAAACATTGCTAAAGATCTTAAATTAGACCATAATAAAATAGGGTTCAAAAATAGCCCTTATAGCTTACCAGCAGCTCTCCTATTTGTCCGCATACATGGAGATCCAAAAGTGGAATGAATGCTGGGCTCAGGGTCTCCCTATTTAAGTACCTTAGCTAATTACATCACTTCCTATCCCATTTGATTAATTGTTTAATTGATAGAATTACTAATTATATTTATTTCTTCCTTTTAATCTTTTTATAAAGTCACTTTGTTTATAATGGCCTCCTGATTCATATGGCCAAACCAAACCTAATGTTGACAAACAGACACAGACAATTAATATTTTAAAGAAACTAAAATAAAAGTTTTAATTGATAATAATGGGACATAGAGCACCTCCTATGTGCGCTCCAAGTCACTGCGCACGTCCCGTCGCCTAGCAACGACCGAAGTACTAATATATGTATTCCAGGCCTCGTTCCCAATGTGTGTGATGTCGTCACGCACGTCCTGTCTCCTAGCAACACCATACCAGTACTTCGGCCGTCACCTAGCAACAACCGAAGTACTAGTATGTGCATTCAGGCCTCGTTCCCAATGTGCCTGACGTCATTACGTACGTCTTGTCTCCTAGCAACTGACTCAGTCCAATACTAAGTATATGTGTTAACGGCCTTATTATCGGCGTGCGCTATGTCATCCCGCACATCCCGTCTCCTAGCAACACGTTCTAATGTACAGCATTTTTTTTATTATTATATACAATCGGCGCTAATTGTAGTGTGTCCTCTACCTGGTACATACATCATTATGTCAAGTTATTGACCCGCTATGGCACCTATTATTGATATTTGCTTATGAGAATGTTTAACAATAAACAAATAATATCAGTGTTTACTTTTGGGTTTAGTGAAAAAATATCTATTAAGTGATGCTTGAAATATATTAGTAAGTGTTAATATGTGTGTCTATTGATCCCGTAAATGTGTAATTAATAATTCCAATATATTAAGCATTTAATAATACTTTAATTATATCTTTAATTATACTAATTTTGTTTATATGTGCTTTTTAATTTTTTTTAATTTAGTGAAGAACCCATATGTGTGTCCTAATAAATACTTTAAATAGTTAATTGCCTAATTTAATTAATTATTCGCTCATTATTTTATTGGTGAGTGTATAAAGAATTTATCCCTTCATAATATTATCCTACTAAATAGTGTAATAGACCCTTATAGTTCCCTTAACCCTCCATAAATTTAATGGTTAAATGCAAAATAATATAAAAAAATATAAAAAAATAAATAAGACTCAATTATCTTGTTCTCCCATATGATTATAACCTAAAGTAATTGATTTAATTAGTTCGCTGCAGTTCCTTCTAATCCTAAGATATTGTCCAAAAGGGACATTGTGTTTCCAAATAGGAAGATGGCAACTGTCAACGGGAATGTAACTATTCATATCGGTATCTTTGAAAAAAGTAGAGGTTTCTATTTTTCCTGAGGTAGAACCTTTTAGTACTAAATCCAAATAATCGATTTTTTTTTAAAACAAAGTGAATACACATAGTGTTCCTAGACATTTTACATAAGTTCATAATTCTGACACTAAAAGTTTAAAATTCACTATATTAGAACATATTACCGAAAATGAAAGAGGGGGTAGCAGAGAGTTACAACTGTCTAAAAAAGAGTCCTATTAGATTTTTACTTTAAATACCCTCATCCCATTTGGAATGAATGAGGGCATTGACATAGTTTCTTTTCTATGATATAGCTATACCATTATTACTTTTTTGTCTTCTAGTCAACAGTTCAATTTTTAGGTCAACCGTATGTATTATGACTAACTTGAAGTAAAAAAACAAGTTGGTCTTATCTGTGTAACTATGTTGTTGCAGGTCCTAAGTGTATATATGTACGTATACATAAAAATTATACATATGTACGTTAGGTATATATATTTATGTATTTATTTATTTCACAATATAAATTGATACTCTATCTGGTAAAATAAATAGAAAAAGATACATTATTCTGACAAAATGCATTATTTGTTCTTTTGTACATATTAGGTTGGTATTAATGTAAAATGTACGTCTTTTGAAAGACTCCAATAGGGGGAGGAGAAATAAGATGAGAGGAGGGGACAAAACAATAAAGGTCAACTCATATTAGGGGGACGAATAGTAGTCCTATTCACTTATTACACTTAAATAATTAAATCAATTACTTTAGGTTATAATCATATGGGAGAACAAGATAATTGAGTCTTATTTATTTTTTTTATATTTTTTTATATTTTTTTTGCATTTAACCATTAAATTTATGGAGGGTTAAGGGAACTATAAGGGTCTATTACACTATTTAGTAGGATAATATTATGAAGGGATAAATTATTTATACACTCACCAATAAAATAATGAACGAATAATTAATTAAATTAGGCAATTAACTATTTAAAGTATTTATTAGGACACACATATGGGTTCTTCACTAAATTAAAAAAATTAAAAAGCACATATAAACAAAATTAGTTTAATTAAAGATATAATTAAAGTATTATTAAATGCTTAATATATTGGAATTATTAATTACACATTTACAGGATCAATAGACACACATATTAACACTTACTAATATATTTCAAGCATCACTTAATAGATATTTTTTCACTAAACCCAAAAGTAAACACTGATATTATTTGTTTATTGTTAAACATTCTCATAAGCAAATATCAATAATAGGTGCCATAGCGGGTCAATAACTTGACATAATGATGTATGTACCAGGTAGAGGACACACTACAATTAGCGCCGATTGTATATAATAATAAAAAAATGCTGTACATTAGAACGTGTTGCTAGGAGACGGGATGTGTGGGATGACATAGCGCACGCCGATAATGAGGCCATTAACACATATACTTAGTATTGGACTGAGTCAGTTGCTAGGAGACAGGACGTACGTAATGACGTCAGGCACATTGGGAACGAGGCCTGAATGCACATACTAGTACTTCGGTTGTTGCTAGGTGACGGCCGAAGTACTGGTATGTTGTTGCTAGGAGACAAGACGTGCGTGACGACGTCACACACATTGGGAACGAGGCCTGGAATACATATATTAGTGCTTCGGTCGTTGCTAGGTGACGGGACGTGCGCAGTGACATCACACCCGCTACAAGGAGGCTTGGAGCGCACATAGGAGGTGCTCTATGTTCCATTATTATCAATTAAAACTTTTATTTTAGTTTCTTTAAAATATTAATTGTCTGTGTCTGTTTGTCAACATTAGGTTTGGTTTGGCCATATGAATCAGGAGGCCACTATAAACAAAGTGACTTTATAAAAAGATTAAAAGGAAGAAATAAATATAATTAGTAATTCTATCAATTAAACAATTAATCAAATGGGATAGGAAGTGATGTAATTAGCTAAGGTACTTAAATAGGGAGACCCTGAGCCCAGCATTCATTCCACTTTTGGATCTCCATGTATGCGGACACATAGGAGAGCTGCTGGTAAGCTATAAGGGCTATTTTTGAACCCTATTTTATTATGGTCTAATTTAAGATCTTTAGCAATGTTTTATCTTTACTAGGGAAATAAAAGAGGCTTAAGAATATTCAGTCCACATTTGGATCCTTATGTTTTTTGACATCCGAAAAAGCTGCGGGTAAGCTACGATATGATAAAATAATTGCTTTATGATCTAAATACAGATCGATATTAATATATTATTGTTTTTTAATAGGGAGATTAAAAATAAAAAGTTTGATAAAGCACTTACAGGTTACCACTTTGAAGATTAATATAAACTATCAGTGAGTATTCTATTTTTTGATTATTTGAAAAAAAAAAAAATTTTTTTTTTAAATACATATATATTTATACATACATACATCTCATTGTAGGGCGGTCTCAAGTAGGAATTTCTATCAAACATTGCTAAATCGTGGAAGTCTAGGATTATTATTTTTTAAAATAATTTATAGTAAGTATTAGTAGTTTAACTATAAATAGGTAAAATAATAATACAATCATTACAATTTGAACCTTTATTTTTTCAAATAGGTAAATTATGGACCATATTTTTATGAAAATACAGCTGTTTAAAATTAAATAACTTGCTATTCATAAGTAAGTAATACTATATTAATCTATGAATTTATTGTGGAGTCATTCATTAGACAATCATTACCAGATTATATGTTATAAGCCTTTATTGATGTTGGAATTCAGCCCGAGAAATGTTTCTTTCTATTGAATAAACAGATAAAATAAATCTGAACGATGTCAACTAATCTAGACACCGATATAATTATGTTTTGTGCATATACCTTCTCTTTCCTATTGTTCTTTTATTTATTTTTATCTATTTTTTATTTTTTATTTTTTTGGATCACACCCTAAGAGAACACCCCTGAAGAAGTCGCCATAAAGATGAAACACGTTGGGTGAAAACTTATCAATTTGTTGTTCTGAAAAGTTGAAAATTATTATTGTATCTTTATTGAACAGCAATACATTGTGAAAATGTTTACCAATTCTTTTTAATAGAAATTAGGATTTAAATTGTTTTTACTAATAAATAACAAGTGTTTAAAGAAAAGGGTGTTTTGTATGGTCATCCTCTATTTGTCAGTAACCAGATATAAATACTATAAATTACATCTACTCAGTAATCAGATACGAATACACCAGATCATTTTTTATTAAGTGCGCTCCACAGAGACATTTTTTTGGTTTCTATTTAATTCTAGTCTCTTTCGACAGGGGATTATCTCTGTGTGGATGCTTGCCCATTGATAAAGGTGTAGGAATATTGTTTCAAAATATACTAACTGATTTGGAATAAATAAAGCAGTAGTTCTAATTTTTGAGCGCATCAAGGGTCTGTTTAGTGTTTTTTATATATATATATATATATATATATACTAGGTGCTTCATCGCGCCCTACGGGCGCTCTTCACACCGTCGAAAGGGGCTACGCCCCCTTAACCCCTGCACGCCTTGCTGCGGTTCAATATTTGTATGAGTATTACCTGCATCCCTAGGTTTGTTAGTGGTTAAATATTGCACGACGAAAGTGCTTCCAATGGTGAAGGGGGCATAGCCCCTTGCGACGGCGTGAACAGTGCCTGCAGGGCACGATGTACAGAATGTAGCGGGTGCGGGGGGGACCGCGGATGAGGCAGGGAGTATGTAGATGCTGCGGGTGGGGGGGGTTGGATGCAGGTGTGTGTGGGGGGGTGCGGGACCTATAACTATGTGATTGTATGTCTAACAATATATAGGACACGGATAAGGATGTATGTGATATAGACATACCCGCATGAAGAGGTAAATGGTGTCATTAGACACAGAGGGGAGTGCTCTTACAATGCGGAGCAGGGGCAGCTGTGTCCTCTCTCTACACCGTACCATCCTTCAGGTGTAGCAACACGGACATGTCCACGCGGCAGCAGGTGCACCAGTCCCCTCTGCATGTGCTATGTGCGCGCCCCCCTCAGGTGCAGTAGGAGGAGGGGGCGATGGCTGGAGGTGGTACCAGGGCCAATGGGCATGGACAGCGCGGTCATGTGCTCGGTGCTGGGCTTACGCCCTGCGCTTGCTGTGTGAGGGATAGGGAGGAGGCGGCAGAGCGGAGCATCACCGATATACCGGTAACTATGGGGGGCACCACAGGGGGTTATGGCTCCTGTACTCCTGGTGAGGGTTTGTCAGGGAGGTATCAAGGAGCCAGTGGTATGGACCGTGTATGGGATACAGGGGGGTAGGGAGGGGATACAGAGACGCGGGGTGGTAGGGAGGGGATACAGAAACGCAGGGCGGTAGGGAGGGGATACAGAAATGCAGAGCAATAGGGAGGTGATACAGAGACGCAGAGCGGTAGGGAGGGGATACAGAGACACAGGGCGGTAGGGAGGGAATACAGAGACGCAGAGTGGTAGGGAGGGGATACAGAGACACAGGGCGGTAGGGAGGGGATACAGAGACGCAGAGCGGTATGGAGGGGATACAGAGACGCAGGGCGGTAGGGAGGGGATACAGAGACGCAGGGCGGTAGGGAGGGGACACAGAGACACAGGGCGGTAGGGAGGGCACACAGAGACGCAGGGCGGTATGGAGGGGATAGAGAGACACAGGGCGGTAGGGAGGGGATACAGAAATGCAGGGCGGTAGGGAGGGGAAACAGACGCAGGGCGGTAGGTAGGGGATAGAGAGACGCGGGCTGGTAGGGAGGCGATAGAGAGAGGGGCGGGTGGTAGGGAGGGGATAGAGAGACGCAGGGCGGCAGGGAGGGGATAGAGAGATGCAGGGCGGTAGGGAGGGGATAGAGAGATGCAGGGCGGTAGGGAGGGGATAGAGAGAAGCGGGGTGGTAGGGTGGGGATACAGAGGCGTAGGGAGGAGGGGATACAGAGACGTGGGACGGTAGGGAGGGGATAGAGAGACGCACGGTGGTAGGGAGGGGATAGAGAGACGCAGGGCGGTAGGGAGGGGATACAGAGATGCAGGGTGTTAGGGAGGGGATAGAGAGACGCTGGGCAGCAGGTAGAGGATACAGAGAGGCGGGGCGGCTGGGAGGGGATAGAGAGACGCAGGGTGGCAGGGAGGGGATAGAGAGACGTGGGCGGTAGGGAGGGGATACAGAGATGCAGGGTGTTGGGGAGGGAATACAGAGATGCGGGGCAGCAGGTAGAGGATACAGAGAAGCGGGGCGGCTGGGAGGGGATAGAGAGACGCAGGGCGGTAGGGAGGGGATAGAGAGACGCAGGGTGGTAGGGAGGGGATAGAGAGACGCAGGGCGGCAGGGAGGGGATAGAGAGATGTGGGCGGTAGGGAGGGGATAGAGAGATGCGGGCGGCTGGGAGGGGATAGAGAGACGCAGGGCGGTAGGAAGGGGATAGAGAGACGCCGGCGTTAGGGAGGGGATAGAGAGACACAGGGTGGCAGGGAGGGGATAGAGAGACGTGGGCGGTAGGGAGGGGATAGAGAGACGCGGGCGGTAGGGAGGGGTTAGAGAGACGTATGGTGGTAGGGTGGGGATACAGAGGCGTAGGGAGGAGAGGATACAGACAGACGCGGGAGGTAGGGAGGAGATACAGAGACGCAGGGCGGTAGGGAGGGGATAGAGAGACGTGGGGCGGTAGGGAGGGGATACAGAGATGCAGGGTGTTAGGGAGGGGATACAGAGACGCAGGGCAGCAGGTAGATACAGAGAGGCGGGGCGGCTGGGAAGGGATAGAGAGACGCGGGGCGGTAGGGAGGGGATAGAAAGACGCGGGCGGTAGGGAGGGGATAGAGAGACACAGGGCGGTAGGGAGGGGATATAGAGACGCAGGGCGGTAGGGAGGGGATAGAGAGACGCAGGGTGGCAGGGAGGGGATAGAGAGATGCGGGCGGTAGGGAGGGGTTAGAGAGATGTGTGGTGGTAGGGTGGGGATACAGAGACGCGGGGCGGTAGGGAGGGGATATAGAGACGCGGGGCAGCAGGTAGATACAGAGAGGCGGGGCGGCTGGGAAGGGATAGAGAGACGCGGGGCGGTAGGGAGGGGATAGAGAGACGCGGGCGGTAGGGAGGGGATAGAGAGACGCAGGGTGGCAGGGAGGGGATAGAGAGACGTGGGCGGTAGGGAGGGGATAGAGAGATGCGGGTGGCTGGGAGGGGATAGAGAGACGCAGGGCGGTAGGGAGGGGATAGAGAGACGTGGGCGGTAGGGAGGGGATAGAGAGATGCGGGTGGCTGGGAGGGGATAGAGAGACGCAGGGCGGTAGGGAGGGGATAGAGAGACGCCGGGTGGTAGGGAGGGGATAGAGAGACGCAGGGTGGCAGGGAGGGGATAGAGAGACGTGGGCGGTAGGGAGGGGATAGAGAGACGCGGGCGGTAGGGAGGGGTTAGAGAGACGCGTGGTGGTAGGGTGGGGATACAGAGGCGTAGGGAGGAGGGGATACAGACAGACGTGGGCGGTAGGGAGGAGATATAGAGACGCGGGGCGGTAGGGAGGGGATAGAGAGACGTGGGGCGGTAGGGAGGGGATACAGAGATGCAGGGTGTTTGGGAGGGGATACAGAGACGCGGGGCAGTAGGTAGATACAGAGAGGTGGGGCGGCTGGGAGGGGATAGAGAGACGCGGGGCAGTAGGGAGGGGATAGAAAGACGCGGGCGGTAGGGAGGGGATAGAGAGACGCGGGGCGGCAGGGAGGGGATAGAGAGACGCGGGGCAGTAGGGAGGGGATACAGAGACACGGGGCAGCAGGTAGAGGATACAGAGAGGCGGGGCGGCTGGGAGGGGATAGAGAGACGCGGGCGGTAGGGAGGGGATAGAGAGACGCGGGGCAGTAGGGAGGGGATATAGAGACGCGGGGCGGTAGGGAGGAGATAGAGAGACGCGGGGCGGCAGGGAGGGTCCCCAGTGAGGAAGCTGAGGAAGAGAGGGGGGAAAGTAGTGGAGAGGGAGGGCACCAGAAGAGGAGACTTGTGTAAAGTGGGGACCACACATAGAATCAGTGGGTAGGATGGCCGGAGGGACTCACCATTGGGGCTGTGGGCGGCTGCTGCGGGCTGGTAAACAGTAGTGTCCAGAGGCGTCACCGGGTCAGTATTATTGTTACACACATCTCTCACACCCCCGCGGCCGAAAAGGGGGCGTGGCCTGCTGTGAAAGGGGCGTGGCCTCGCGGGTATGTTCTCTCTCGCTCCGGGGGTGTTTCCAGCTAGCCTGTAGATGCTGACAGCCCCCGGAGACTGGAGTGTGTGTGCCGGCTCTTCTCTGTGACAGAAGGAGAGTGCTGCAGGAGATGACGTCACTGCAGCTGGATGTGTGTGGAGGAGGCGGCGGGTGTGTGTACACGGCGCAGGGAGGGCTATGAAAGCCTTCTCCTGCGCCACCCGTCCCTCCTGATGTGTATGCCGGGGGCGGCATCAGCCGTTGTTGTTGGCTCGGCGCCGCGGCCGGGGAGTTAGAGCTGCTGATGGGTGGGGGGAGGGGAGAGAGAGAGATGGACAGGCAGCAGGAGCAGAGACTTGCTGACTCCGCCCACCGCTGTGACTCCACCCAGCATTACGGCCAGGCACAGAGTCACAGATGTAGCCAAATATATAGGAGATGTACATACACACATAATTTATATATACAGTATATATATATATATATATATAATTTTTGATGTACATCTGGTGATGCCACACCATAACGTATAGAGGTATTCAAGAAGCACCACAACCACCCATTTCTTTGTTAAATACATACCTGTATAATATATAAATCATATTAGTAAAGCATAACAACATAAAAATAATAAAATTATATGTGTTGTATCATCCAGGTGCTGCCTATCTCTGTTGGGAGTGCAGATAAATGTAGTTAGTGTGGGAGATGCTAGTGTGACAAGATTCTCCTGTTTCTGCAGATCATTAGATACTTGTTGGGAGCTGATCGCTCATTGCTAGGATTCCACTTTAACTGACCCTTGTCTTCTTTACTCAGCTCTTTAAGTCCTGTTTCAATGAGCCGTTCTTCTTGTTTATGATTCTTGACTGAGCGTAGACAGCAGTATGTCCTTTTCTGTATGTGTCGCAGTTTCAGGGTGTTGGATGTCATGGCTTCCTCTGGGTCAGTGGGTCCTTCCTACCTCTATAACTGGCTGTTATTACCCAGTCTTGCTTTTTTTCACTGTTTCCAATTGTTTTGTTTTATGTCGTCACTGTTTCCAATTGTAAAGTGCAACAGAATTTGTTGCGCTATATAAGAAACTGTTATTAAATAATAATAATAATAATAACAACAACAACAACAACAACAACAACAACAACAACAACTCGTTAGTGGTGGGCCAAGGTGCAAAAATATAATTTGGCCCCCCCATCCTCCACCCCAACCCAAGTTTACAATGTACAACATGGCAGTGGATGACAGGTAGAGTCAGAGGGCGGAAGAGGTTGACATTGAGAGGCAGAGGGTGACAACTGAAGTTAAGGAGTGGCAGAGGGTGACAGCAGAAGGCAGTTTGTGACAGGGGAGGCAGAAGATGACAGAGACAAAATGCTCTGGTCCTTAACTTCCTCTTAATATACGACTGCCATCACCTGTGGTGCAACATCTTTCTTCCCAAATAACTAGTTCAATACAATTGATGGCAATCATGACTTAGGAGGTAAGTCCAGGAACAGAACATTTTGTCCCTCTTGGAGATGGTCATGTTGAGAGGTATGGATTAATTGTTTTGAAGCACTTCAGTCTCCAGTGGTCACCTGAAATCTGCCTGCTACAAGTATATTTGACAACCAATTTAAGTGGTGGTGACTTGTCCAGGTTATATAATTGCTGCAGTCTACCTGTTTGGTATGGGTTCTTGTCTCTAAACGATTGTTATCTATATATACTGAATCCCCAAGTTCAAGAGTATACATTTTTGTTTGTTTGTGCTAAGCTGAAGGTGAGCATTTATATTGATTAATGAGGAGATGTAATTGTTGAGCTCTTTCTCATGTCCTGTCCATACATCATCGATGAATCTACTGTACTATAGATAAGAATTTTGTCTAGGACGGGATTGATCTACAAAATATTATTGTTCTCCCACTGGGTCACAAGCAGATTTGGGGTGGTCTTCGGTATGCCGATTTGCATACTCCAGAGCAAATTTTGTGTTTATTACAGTCCCCCATGTTTGTTGATGAAGTTATTTTCTTCAGTGAGGAAGTTGATTTGCTTTCCAGGAAGTTTCTTATATCTGAAGTACTGTATGTGGTTGATAGAATCACATGCAGCATTATGGTATACTAGTTACTCTGTATACAGTAGGTAAGTTATGTCACATGTGCATAGAATGTAGTTACTTTTCTGTTTTTCTGTTCTTTTACTGTTTTGTTCAATGACCAGTGGTTGAAGGAATTGGTCTACTATACGTTTACTGATAAGTTAGTTATTATGGAGTTTGTCCCAGTTGATCTCCTGGGATAATTTTTCATATTATTGTGGATTTAACCAGTAGAATATTGGTAGCACTGAGTTGTCCATTTTTATGAATCCATATTCTTTTTTTTTTTTTTGTTTCGTATCCCTGGTAATGCTTCTTTTACAAAATTAATCAGTTCTGTCTGGTGCATGCTGTTGGGTCATTAGCTTATTCTTTGCATGCTGTTCTATCTACAATGACAATGTACTTGAAAGAATCACCCATCTCTCAGTGCCACTGAGGCCCTACACAGATGAAAGAATATGTTTGACACCATTGTATCCTACTTTTCTGTGCAGGCTATGAGCAATTTGAAGGAGTTGTGTCAAACTAATTTTTACTTGTGACGTAATTGTTACTCTGATTCCTGACAAAGAATCTGTGATGTCACATCCATCAGTAAGAGAAAAAGAATAACAGCATATTGTACCACAAGCTAAGATTAAGTAAGTATACAGATGTGGATAAATCCACAGGGAACCAGCGCTCAAACCCTATTTGTAGTGGTGAATGATACGGTTAATAAGTGAAACTAAAATCAATAATGAAAAAGCAGGTAATATACTTAAGGTTGTTTATTCTAAGATGCTGAGAAACTTTCTTTCCCAAAAGGTATAAATTTGGTTTAAAAGTCAATCAGTGATTGGGGCACGCTCCTGGTTTGAGCTTAAATTCTGAAGTGCAAGGTTCAATTGAAAGAACAAATGCTGTAATCTTTGTAAAGTCGAAAAAAAGAAAAAGAAAAAAAAAGAATAATGCCACAAAATAATAATAATGATAATATGTACTAAAGTCTAAACGGTTTACAAGTCTATACAGACTGCGGCGTCCCGCTAATCTGTGCTCTGAAGTGAAGGATTCTCTTGTGAAGTGATGAACAGTTGACAGCGGTAGTGTATGCTTTGGTTAGAGTGGAGAATAAGGACCCTGGACTGGCGCTATTCCTCCCTCAGCACGTCCCACAGTAGAGCGCCCAAATCAGGCCCGCTCTGCGGGGCCGCTGACCTGGGGTGTGCGCCTGTCACGGAGGCGAAGTGGACCCGGCCGGAGCTCTCCGAGCGGCTGGCCGCGCCTCTCCTCCTCCTACAGGAACTTACCTTCTCCCTTCCCCTCCGCCTTCCACTCTACGCTGTCTCGGGCTTCTTCCGTCGCCTGGCAACCGGTTGCTTCCAGAACTCCGGGTCACGTGACCAGTTGGTTTGCGGAAAGGATTAGCAGTACTGTCCTTCTTTGCAGTGAACATCCGTCCTCAGTCCAATGTAGTATAGATGGGTAGCCCCAACGCGTTTCGACCTGTTAGGGTCTTCCTCTGGGAGTTTTGTGGCATTTTTCTTTTTTCTTTTTCTTTTTTTCGACTTTACAAAGATTACAGCATTTGTTCTTTCAATTGAACCTTGCACTTCAGAATTTAAGCTCAAACCAGGAGCGTGCCCCAATCACTGATTGACTTTTAAACCAAATTTATACCTTTTGGGAAAGAAAGTATCTCAGCATCTTAGAATAAACAACCTTAAGTATATTACCTTCTTTTTCATTATTGACTTTAGTTTCACTTATTAACCGTATCATTCACCACTACAAATAGGGTTTGAGCACTGGTTCCCTGTGGATTTATCCACATCTGTATACTTACCATTTAAGGGGGGGTGGGACATCCCTCATTACCTGCAGCACACCCCGCCTCAGATTAACACCTCAATGCGCAGAGAACCCATTTCTGTATATCTAAGATTAAGTAACAACACTATAGAAAATAGACAAAGTTCTACAATAAACATTATTATGCACTCCTCAATAATTAATTCCATAACATTACATAAAATATGGTTGAGTGGTTTTTAAATTAAGTCCAAGTCATAGAAAGCACCTGTTTATTAAGCTTGAATGTTTTTTCTTTATATGTCATTTTTTAGACAGCAAAATAAGAATAACCATATGATTTTAGAAACTATTTAAGGATCTCTGACACATGCTTTGACAATCTGTTGCATATTGTTACCCTTTTGTTTCAAAGCAGACACCTGTAGAAAAATGTCTATTTATGCAGAGCGAAGTCTGACAGCTACATTAGTTTTCAGTTCCTGGCATTTGGTTGATGTTTAGCAGTAAATTCAATAAAAGCTTAAATAAATACCTCTTTGAATATAGTGTTTAGAACTATCAAAAGGATGTGACAAAAATAGTGTTTGTATTTTATTATAAAATGCAAATTTGAATAAATGTTTTTCAAACAGATTATATAATCGGGATCATCCATATACTATAACAATGGCAATTACAAGCTACACTATATATAATATTTTGTCCCTCAAACAGATATACTGTAACTACTGCATATACTATTAGGGAGTGCAAGTATTGCACAGCGCAAGAGTCTGCTAGTGCTTAATGCAGTGATTCCCAAACTTTTTTTACTCAAGGTACCCTAGAGAATCTGAATTGTTTTCACGTCACCCCGAGGCCAAAGTTTCCTATTGAAAAATAAAAGAAATAGGATTTTAATTACCTACCTAGCGGTAAATCCTTTTCTCGTAGTCCGTATGGGATACTGGGAATCCATTTAGTACCATGGGGTATAGATGGGTCCACTTGGAGCCATGGGCACTATAGAAGTTCGATAATGTGTGCTGACTCCTTCCTTTATGCCCCTCCTACCAGACTCAGTCTAGGAAACTGTGCCCGAGGAGACGGACATACTTTGAGAGAAGGAAATAGATAAGGAAAGTGGTGAGATTTCGAACCAGCACAACCAGAACAAGAGGAAAGCCATGCTAACCAAGCTTGAAAACAGGGAAAGAAACAGCTGAACAAAACAACAGTTCTTAAACAAGTAACCGTGCATGAAGAACAAAGCACCAAGGGGAAAAAACAAAGCACCAGTATCCCCTATGGAGTACGAGAAAAGGATTAACCGGTAGGTAATTAAAATCCTATTTTCTCTTATGTTTTAGGGATACTGGGAATCCATTTAGTACTATGGGGAAGTACCAAAGCTCCCAAACCGGGTGGGAAAGTGCTGAGGTTCTTGCAGAATTGATCAACCAAACTGAAGGTCCTCAGAAGCCAAGGTATCGAACTTGTAAAACTTGGCAAACGTATTAGAACCCGAGCAAGTAGCTGCTCGGCAGAGCTGTAATGCCAAGACAGCCACCCAAGAGGAACCCACTGACCTAGTAGAGTGGGCCTGTACAGATCTCAGAATCGGCAAGCCTGCCATGGAATAAGCATGGTGGATAGTGATCCTGCTCTAGCATGCAGTAGACTGCTTTGAAGCAGGACACCCAATCTTGTTGGCATCATATAGAACGAACAGAAAGTCCAATTTCCTGTGACAAGCAATTTGCTTTACATATTCATTCAAAGCCCTTACAATGTCCAAGGACTTCGAAGTAGCAGAGGTGTCAGTAACAACCGGAACCACAATTGGCTGGTTGATGTGAAATGCCGACACCACCTTAGGAAGGAATTGCTGAAGAGTCCTGAGTTCAGCTCTGTCCTCATGGAAAATCAAGTAGGGGCTCTTGTGAGACAACACTCACAGCTCCGAGATGCGCCTTCCTGAAGCCAAGACCAATAGCGTGACGGTCTTCCGCGTATGATACTTTACTTCAACCTCCTGTAATGGTTCAAACCAGTCCGATTGCTGGAATTGCAGCACCAAATTGAGACCCCAAGGTTGGATATGAAGAACACCCTTAAAGAACACCTGGACCTCAGGGAAAAAAGCCACTTGTTTTTGAAATTTAATAGACAAAGCCGATATCTGAACTTTTATGGAGCCTAGGCGTAGGCCCACATCAACTCCCTACTGCAGAAAAAGCAGGAAACGTCCCAGATGAAATTCCACCATAGAATATTGTCTGCTCTCACACCAAGAGACATATTTCTTCCAGATACAATGGTAATTGTTTTGACATTACTCCCTTCCTGGCTTGGATCATAGTCGGGATGACTTTGTCAGGAATCCCTCTCCTGGCTAGAATCAGCCGTTCAACTTCCATGCCATCAAACGTAGTTGTGGTAAGTCTTGATAAAAGAATAGGCCCTGTTGCATAAAATCATTTCAATGAGGCAGAGGCCTCGGATCTTTGATTAGCATCTCGAGAAGATCTGCATACTAAGCCCTTCGTAGCCAGTCCAGAGCATTCAGGATTGCTTGAACTCTTTCCCTTTTATTCTTTTGAGAACTCTTGGGATCAGAGGAATGGGAGGAAACAGGAACACCAGCTGGTAGATCTACGGAGTTGTCAGGGCTTCGACCGCTACAGTCTGTGGGTCCCTCGACCTGGAACAATACCGCTTGAGCTTCTTGTTGAGTCGAGAGGTCATCTTGTCGATTTGTGGATAACCTCACCGACGTGTCAGCCACTGGAACACCTCCGGGTGGAGGCCCCATTCCCCCAGGTGCAGGTCATGTCTGCTGAGGAAATCTGCTTCCCAGTTGTCTACTCCCGGAATGAAGATCGACGACAATGCCACAGTGTGTTTTTACGCGTTTTTACGCCCAGATGAGAATTCTTGAAACCTCTGACATTGCGGCTCTGCTTTTCGTTCTGCCCTGTCAGTTTATGTAAGACACCGCCGTCACATTGTCCGACTGATTTTGAATGGCCTGATTCTGAAGAAGAGAGGATGCCTGCAGAAGGGCGTAGTAGATAGCCCTGAGCTCCAGGATGTTTATTGAAAGGATGTCTTCCTTACTTGACAATCTTCCTTGAAACTGCACCCCCTGGGTGACTGCACTCCAACCTCTGAGGCTTGCATCTTTGGTTAAAAGAATCCAATTCTGAATCCCGAACCTTCGACCCTCCGCTAGGTGAGAAGTTTGTAGCCACCACAGGAGGGAGATCCTGGCTTTTGGTGACAGGTGAATCCTCTGATGCATGTGAAGATGCTGTCCGGACCATTTGTCCAACAGATCCAGCTGGAAGGGCCTCGCATGAAACCTTCTGAACTGAATTGCCTCATAAGAAGCCACCATTTTCCCCAGAAGGCGGATGCACAGATGTACTGAGATTCGGGTCGGCTTCAAGACAAGAACTATCGACTGGATCACCATTGCCTTTTCCAAGGGAAGGAACACTTTCTGAGACACTGCGGGTCATTCCTAGTTGATCGCTAGCTGCCGTTGTTTGCAGCGCAGCGATCTGTGAAAAAAGGGCTAATCTGCGCATGCGTATGCACCGCAATGCGCACACGCAGCGTACGGGTAAAACGTTCTTTGTGGTTTTGCACAGGTTCTAGCGAAGCTTTCAGTCGCACGGCCGAACGCAGGAAGATTGACATGAAGTGGGCATTTCTGAGTGTCAACCGACCGTTTTCAGGGAGTGCTTAGAAAAATTGCAGGCGTGTTGGGGAAAACGCAGGCATGGCTGGGCGAACGCTGGGTGGGTGTGTGACGTCAAAAGCCGTCCCTCCATCGTTAGAATCAACGCACACAAAGAGTAACTACAAAATGAATTTGCATGCACTCTGCTGCACAAGCGTTTGCACTTCTGCAAAGTGAAAATACACTCCCCGGTGGGCGGCGACAATGCATTTGCACAGCTGCTAAAAGCAGCTAGCGAGCGATCAAATCGTAATGATTTTGGCAGGTTCAGAATCCACCCATGATCCAGGAGTAATCTGGTCATGAGAACAATGTTCTCCAATAACTGCTCCCTGGACGCAGCCTTTATCAGAAGATCATCCAGGTAAGGAATTACGTTCACTCCCTGCTTGTGGGGTAGCATCATCATCTCTGCCATCACTTTGGTGAACACCCTCGGTGCCGTGAAGAGGGGATGCAGTCAAGATCCCGCCGGACGGAATCCCGGCGGTCGGAATCCCGACACCAGAATCCCGACCGGCACAATCCTGACAGATTCTACCTCTGTGGGTGTCCACGACACCCATAGAGGGAGAATAAATTAGTGTGCCGAGCGTAACGAGGCACCGTGCCCGCAAGAGGCTGCATTGCGCCCTCCCCCCTGTCGGAATTGTGCCGGTCGGGATTCCGGTGTCGGGATTCTGACCGCCGGGATCCCGTCTGGCTGGATTTCGTACTGATCCTTGATATCCAGAGCCACTAGGTATTCCCCCTCTACCAGACCTGAGAACACTGCTCTCAGAGACTTGAACACTCGTAAGTATGGGTTCAATGACTTGAGGTTCAGAATCGGTCTTACAAAACTGTCCGGTTTCGGTACCACAAACAAGCTGGAATAGTAACCCTTGTTTTGTGGATGATGTGGATATGGAACAATGACCTGGGTCTGTAACCGTTTTTGAATGGCATTTTGGTTATTCTTGTCTCTTGTGAAACTGGTAATCCTGATTTGAAGAATCTGTGAGGTGGGAGCTCCTGAAACTCCAGCCTATAGCCCTGGGATATACTGTAAGGTCTATGAGCCAGGGATCCTGGAAAGATCTTGTCCAGGTGTGACTGAAGAATTTAGCTGGGCTCCCACCTACCTGTCTGCCAGGCATCGCGGCCCACCGTCATGCGGAAGGCCTTGAGGAGGCAGAACCGGAGCTCTGTTCCTGTGAACCAGCAGCCGCTGGTTTGCGTGGTTTACCTCTAGCACCTCTAGCGGCGGTAGAAGAACCTCTGGCCTTACCCCGAAACTTTGCAGTCTGAAAGGTTTGCAGAGTCTTGTATGTGTTGCAGGAGTAAAACAATTTCCTCTTGAGGTAAGGTGTCTAACCCCTCAATTAAATTACCAGACAAGTTACCAATGGCTCGCGTAATCCACCCACATGCTATAGTGGGTCTCTGGGCCACCACAGCAGCTGTATACAAAGATTTGAGTGTAGTCTCAATCTTATTATCAGCTGCATCCATTAGGGAGGCTGCACCAGGAACAGGTAATACTATTTTATGTGAGAGCCTAGAGACTGAGGCATCCACTATCGGGCGATTTTCCCATTTTTTCCTATCCTCAGAAGGAAAAGGAAAAGATGATAATTACTGCCTAAGAATTTGAAATTTCTTAACTGGATTAACCCACAACTCTTCAAATAGGGTTTTTCTTCACATTAAAGAGAGATTCCTCACACACCTCTATCACCTTATCAGGAATATTTAGGACTTCCCTGATAAAGTCTATGAAAGCCTCAACACCTTGCGACAGAGTACCCTCCTGTACCTCTATGTCCACCTCACCATCCTCCATTTCTGACATTTCATTATCAGAGTCAGAATGCAGGATATGGGCCAAAGTGCGTTTTTGCGGACAAATGGTAGAGGACTGAGACGCTGGTCTAAGTACTGAGTCCTTTTGCATAAACTCAGTCATAGACTGTCTTAAGTATTGCGTCTCCTTTTTATTATGAGATAATTTAGTAGAGATGGTAGAAATCATCCCCAGAATGGAGACCAGCCATGCTGGCTCCATCCCACTAGCCTGAGAAGGGATAATACATTGAGTACACACTAGTGAACCCCCTGGAGAAGAGGAATACTGTGCCTTGCATGATACACACTCTTTGCCTGACATACTGCAGTAGAAACAAGCACACACACAGGAAAAGGTTAAAAGCACAAGTAACCCACAAAAAGCCCTTCCTGAGAGACACAGAGAGAGGACAGAACCAGCACATGGCACCCTTGTCGCTAAAGCCAAGCTTAGCTGGGTCGCACATTAAGTACCTAGATTAGGGACTTAGTACACAGGTATAAAGCTCCCTCCTGCTATGACCCCGTGGTACTTGCTGAGGTAATCTGGAGGCTCTCCGGAGGAGCTGCGCATCCCTGCAGTCAGTGTCTGTGTAGCTGCAGTAGGGTAAAATCGTTACTGTGAGCTGCTGGATCTGCTCATAGTGAAGCCCCGCCCATTCAATGGCGTGCGGTCTTCCCGCTCTTTTTTATACTGGCTTTATGTGTCTAAGTCAGTGGTTTCCAAACTTTTTTGAATCACGGCGCCCTAGAATATCAGAATTTTTTTCACGGCACCCCTAGGCCAAAAATTTCTTATTGAGAAATTTAGAAAGAAATATTACATTAAATAGATCGCGTTTATATGTCATCCTTAGGGTCAGTTGTGTGGTGAGGGACAAGATTTGCTTCTGTTTGGCCACATATTTTATAACTGGCAGCCACCAGCACTGGTTTTGCCTCTTATATTGACCATGAATAATTTGAATTGGTCCTGGACCACCAACCCAGGGCACCCCTGCAAGTGTCCCGAGGCACCCCAAGGAGCCACGGCACACAGTTTGGGAACCTCTGGTCTAAGTGCATAAAATGGAGTAAGCCCCCTTTTTAAGCTGCAATGTCAGTCTGGGTACTGTGTACACCACTGTGTACTAAGTCTGGAGACTCACTCCGCCCCGTTATTAGCCGTGCATCTCCGTACCCTAATGCCACTATAATGGCCAGCGACCCACTAACCGGGACGCTGGCATAGTACTCACCACTCTTCTGTCTTCTTGCTCTGTTAGAGGTGGTGGCATGCTGCAGGAATGTATGCTCACCATCATGGTGCTTGTGAATAGTTCCCTCAGGAGCTAGCGTCCTGTCAGCGGAGAACGGTACCATTAACCCTTAGTGGGGTTGGGCCTCCCCCCCACCCCACCCCCTTGTCCCCCAAAAAAGGGCAGGCTGGTTCCATCCAGTCCTGCCTGAAAATAACAAACTTTTTAAAATAAAAGCAGAAAACTCTTCAGGACCTTCCAGAGATGTGACCGACTCCGTCGGGCACATTTTCTAAACTGAGTCTGGTGGGAAGGGCATAGAGGGAGGAGCCAGTACATATTATCAAACTTCTGTAGTGCCCATCCAAGTAGACCCGTCTATACCCCATGGTACTAAATGGGTTACCAATATCCCCTAGGACGTAAGAGAAATTTTATTTTAAATTAAGTAAATTGTGTTTATATGCCATCCTTAGGTTCAGTTGTGTGGTGAGTGACAAGATTCGCTTTTGTTTGTCCACATATTTCATGATGGGAAGCCATAAGCACAGGTTTTGCCTATTACATTGACCATAAATAATTTGAATTGGTCCTGGACCACCAACCCAGGGCACCCCTGCAAGTGTCCCGAGGCACACCAGGGTGCCACAGCACACAGTTTGAGAACCACTGGCTTAGTGTGATGTGCAGCTGGTTAGACAGGAGATGTCTCAGACAAGACTGCACTCCTCCTTGATACGCCCATGTATTTGATCACAGTTGTATGAGTACTGTCACAAATCTTTTTGTGCTATTTCCTTCTCATGATGGCCTTGTGGGTAAGGTACTTTTCAATTTAGATTTTTAGAGTGTTATTTTACTTTTTTTTTTTTCAGAATTGGTAATGCAAGTTATTTCTGAAAATACATAGGGGGTAATTCAGACCTGATCGCTCGCTAGCGTTTTTTTGCAGCGCTGAAATCAGGTCAGACCTGCGCATGCGTATGCACCACAATGCTCAGGCGCGTCACATGGGTACAAATGGATCGTTGCTGTGCAATGGATTTTACGAAGAATCCATTCGCACAGCCGATCGCAAGGAGATTGACAGGAAGAAGGCATTTGTGGGTGGCAACAGACCGTTTTTAGGGAGTGGTTGGAAAAACGCAGGCGTGTCCAAGCGTTTGCAGGGCGGGTGTCTGACGTCAACTCCGGTCCCGGATAGGCTGAAGTGATCGCAACGACTATGTAAGTCCTGAGTTACTCAGAAACTGCACAAAGTTTTTATTGTACCGCTCGGCTGCACTTGCGATTGCACACTTGCACAGCTAAAATACACTCCCCGGTGGGTGGCAAATATGCGAACGCATGACTGAAAAAAACAGCTAGCGAGCGATCAGGTCTGAATTATCCCCATTGTGTGATGCATGTGACATGTACCGTAAGTGTGGAAAAAGTTAGCAGTAAGCATACGTTAGCTTGTAAAGTAATTGTTTTATGTGGTAACTTAGTCAATATCATACCCAAATGTAGTCTGATGGTATAAGTAGTCCATAGAAGAAGCTGTACAGCAGGGATGTGCGGTGAGCTAATGAGCTAAATGGCTCTGGAGACACTGGCTAGTACCAGAGCCAGATTTGCACACAATATATGGCCCCAAGGGTTCATGATGGGGCATTCAGACCTGATAGCATGCTAGCATTTTTCGCTGCGATCAAGTCAGAACTGTGCATGCATATGCACCGCAATGCGCATGCACGTTGCTCAGGTATGAAGCGGATCGTTGCTGTGCAATGGGTTTTATGAAGAATCCATTTGCACAGCCGATCGCAAGGAGATTGACAGGAATAGGGCGTTTGTGGGTGGCAACTGACCGTTTTCTGGGAGTGGTTGGAAAAACGCAGGCGTGTCCAAGTGTTTGCAGGGCGGGTGTCTGACGTCAATTCCGGTCCCGGACAGGCTGGAGTGATCGCAGCGGCTGAGTAAGTCCTGGGCTACTCAGAAACTGCAAAAGATCTTTTTGTACCGCTTGGCTGCACATGCGTTCACACACTTGCACAGCTAAAATACACTCCCCTGTAGGCGGAGACTATCTGATCGCTAGTGAGCGATCAGGTCTGAATTAGGCCTTATGTAAGGTGTAGCAGTATCAGAGCCAGATTAAAGCAGGGGCGACAGGGGCGGTCGTCCCTGGGCCCCCACACATTAGGGGCCCCCACATACATCTGTGTCCTAGGAGTGAGACGGCAGCACTGAGCACCAAAGCACTCAGCTGTCAGCTCAGAGTCAGACGCTGCCCCTGTGCGATGCACCGTGTTACGTCAGAGGTCACGCAGCGCATCCCCAAGCTGACCCGCCCCTTCAGCCGCGCCCGTGTAGCAGTGCTGTACTCACTGTCCCACTGCCAATGGAAGCAGGCACCGGGACTCGGGAGGAGGAGGAGGAGGAGGAGGAGGGAACCCTGCTGCTGCAGATGAGAAAGTGCCACAGCCTGTTACGGACAGGGGGCTGGGTGAGTCTATTAATTAGTTATTTTATTCCGGGGAAGGGGTGTGTGATTATGTAAATATGATTAAGTATTGTGTGTGGTGGGGGCTGGGGCGGCAGGCCTGTCTCCGTGCTGGTGCAAGGGTTTGTGTGTTTTATGCACAGGGGGAGTTTGTTTCTAAGCAGTTTTACTGGGGGGGGGGCACAACTTCATTGCCCGTGGGCCCCCACCAGACTTAATCCGGCCCTGAGCAGTATATACTGCTGGAAATTTGGTGTATTTTGATCAGAAATGTGCGGAAAAGATAGGCAGGGTAGGCACTGCCTCACCTGTCATAGACTTTTTATTCCAGAGTTTTGACTATAAAAATAATTACAATAATACAAAGAAGAAATTTCTAATATATTCTATGTATTTTTCATATACTTTATACTGTATAGTAAAAACTCTGGCTTATATGTTAGTATGACAGGAAAGGCTCTGCCATACCTACATCACCACACCGTACTGGGTGTTCGGTACTATAGTCATAAAGATAATCTGACAATTTCTAACAAAACATTTCTAACTCAAACAAATTATTCAGTACTCATATAAAATTATACATTTTGCCCCATCATTAAAACTTTTGCTAACACCAATTAATAATTAATATTGATCCTTCAATATAATGATTAAATAATATTGCTATCTTAATAAAAATAACAACCATTTTTTTCACTATAATATATTAATAGAGTGATATTTTCCCTGTAAGAGATGTATTAATTATTTTTATCACTTTATTTCCTTATTCAAAACCTAAGGATTGTGCCAGGCTTGGAATTTTGTGTGGACACTGATCAGGGACCTCTGAGCTTAAGTGGCTAGTACTAGAGTGTATGAAGTTAGATGGTCTTATAACTGCTTTGGGCCAGGATACTATTCCCAATCGTGGTCCAGGTGGATGGTAAAGTATGAAATAAAAAAATTAATAATTAAATAAATAAAAAAATAAATAAAAAATAAAACTCATGTCGACCTTTGACCATGTCAACCATAGGCATGTCAACCATTTGGTGTCGACCTATTTTTTGTCAACCTTTTGACTGTTGACCTATCATCCAGATACTGTCTCATTGCCAGCAGCACATCACCACCTCACTGACTGCAGAACATAACTGCCTCACTGACAGCAGCACATCACCACCTCACTGACTGCAGCACATCACCACCTCACTGACTGCAGCACATCACTGCCTCACTGACTGCAGCACATAACTGCCTCACTGACAGCAGCACATAACTGCCTCACTGACAGCAGCACATTACCACCTCACTGACAGCAGCACATCACCACCTCACTGACTGCAGCACATAACTGCCTCACTGACAGCAGCACATACCCACCTCACTGACAGCAGCACATCACCACCTCACTGACTGCAGCACATCACCACCTCACTGACTGCAGCACATCACCACCTCACTGACTGCAGCACATTACCACCTCACTGACAGCAGCACATCACCACCTCACTGACAGCAGCACATCACCACCTCACTGACTGCAGCACATAACTGCCTCACTGACAGCAGCACATACCCACCTCACTGACAGCAGCACATCACCACCTCACTGACTGCAGCACATCACCACTTCACTGACTGCTGCACATCACCACCTCACTGACTGCAGCACATAACTGCCTCACTGACAGCAGCACATTACCACCTCACTGACCGCAGCACATCACCACCTCACTGACAGCAGCACATCACCACCTCACTGACTGCAGCACATAACTGCCTCACTGACAGCAGCACATTACCACCTCACTGACAGCAGCACATCACCACCTCACTGACAGCAGCACATCACCACCTCACTGACTGCAGCACATAACTGCCTCACTGACAGCAGCACATCACTGCCTCACTCACAGCAGCACATCACTGCCTCACTCACAGCAGCACATCAGCACCTCACTGACAGTAGCACATCCCTGCCTCACTCACAGAAAAAAAATCACTTCATGCTTATCTATCCTCCACGTGGTGTGTAATGTAAAAGACTACTTGTATTATGTATGCCTGTGCCTGATCGCAAGGAGGCGTATTCAGCTGCAAAGTGGCGTATTCAGTTGTAGTGTAATGATTTGTTTCTGCGGTCGGTGAAATACATGTGTTCATCCACCAGGTGTCGCTTTTGAAAACCGCCATTGAGCATGCATGAAGTCTCCATTGAAATGTCAAATGATGCTTCCAGTTTAAGAACTACTTTTTTACATTTTTTTAGCATCTTTTTTTATTATAGTAAACAACTACCATACATGAGAAATATCATTTTTAACACACTGCAAATTTTGCTATGCTCATTCTGGGTCCCTTATGATCACATGTGTCTATTACCCTATTAAGAAAAGTATACATTGTGCAAACATTACTACTGGGCTACTTTAGTCTAGAGGTACTGTCAATACTTAACATGCCCATATATCAGGGTTGAATTCCCGGGAGTAATTACCCTTTTCAAAACAATTCTTTTTTTTAAATCACAACGACTTTTGGTTTGCCTTGGCAGTGACGCAGTGATACCATGCCTTACAAATGAACATTGAGCTGGCTTCAAGGGTGTTCTACGGTATATTATGATCACTATAAGTGAGGACAGGAAAAGGTCTGCTTCTATAATGAGCTGAATGCATCTTTAAATGCAACATACAGTTTATACAGTATATGACATGGACACGCATGATCACTCACAGTGACTACTGGAAGTGCCAGATTAAGGTCCACATGGGCCCGGAGCAGAAATTTATGAAGGGCCTATTGTGTGCTGCCACAGGGGGTGTGACCAATGTTGCAGGGTGGGGGTGGGGAGGAGTAGTCATAAGTCATAAAAAACAACAAAGGACAGATGGGGCCATGGGTCAGATTTTACGCAATACATGGGGAAACTGTGAGTGGAATATATAAGGCAAGTCAAGATAGAGATAGATATGGGGAAGATGAAGAGAGGGCAGCCATCAGGTAAGACAGCAAACCTAAGACAAGGTATGAAAGAGTGACAGGTATCCTATGGGGGAGACAGGTGAAGGTAAGCATAGGGCAGTATTAGATACTGTATGACAATGGTATAAAATGAGACAAGTGAGGCAATGGTGTAAAGTGAGACAAAAGACAAATGAGGGGCAAGAAATGGCCCTACTATGTCAAGAAAGCAAGTAATAATGGGAAAATCAACTGATTTTTAAGTGCATGATGGGTAGAATTGGGGTGAGTTGGCTTGTGGTGCTGCTAGTGCCACCCCAACCCAGGGGATGTGGGGGTGTGGGTGGGTAGAGTTAGCCAAGCGCTCTCTTATTAGACAATGATCCAATAAATCTGTGAGCACCAGCAGCCTTCACAGAGCTCAGCTGCTTTGTCGACTGACCATTTGGTCATAAATAGAGATGAGTGGGTTCGGATCTCCGAGAACCGAAACCCCCAAACTTCACGTAGTTTACATGGGTCCGAGGCAGCCTTGGTTCTTCCCGCCTTACTCGCAAAACCCAAACAGGGGAAAACGTCATCATCCTGCTTTTGGATTCTCACGAGATTCGGATTCCATATAAAGAGCCGCGCGTCACCGCCATTTTCACTCATGCATTGTAGATTGAGAGGAGAGGACGTGGCTACGTTCTCTGATTGAAAAGCTCAATATCAGCTCAATATCAGCTCAATATCTGTGCTCAGTGTGTGGTGACTAGTATACTACAGTACAATAGTCCAGTGCTGTTCTCGCTGCCCAGTGTCAGTTCTAGTATCCTCATCAGTGCTCAGGATCAGTGCTCATTGTCTTGCTGCTGCATTGTGGTGACCAGTATACTACAGTACAATAGTCCAGTGCTGTTCTCGCTGCCCAGTGTCAGTTCTAGTATCCTCATCAGTGCTCAGGATCAGTGCTCATTGTCTTGCTGCTGCATTGTGGTGACCAGTATACTACAGTACAATAGTCCAGTGCTGTTCTCGTTGCCCAGTGTCAGTTCTAGTATCCTCATCCGTGCTCAGGATCAGTGCTCATTGCCTTGCTGCTGTATTGTGGTGACCAGTATACTACAGTACAATAGCCCAGTGCTGTTCTCGCTGCCTAGTGTCAGTTCTAGTATCCTCATCAGTACTCAGTATCACTACTCATTGTCTTGTGCTGCATTGTGGTGACCAATATACTACAGTACAATAGTCCAGTGCTGTTCTCGCTGCCCAGTGTCAGTTCTAGTATCCTCATCAGTGCTCAGTATCACTACTCATTGTCTTGTGCTGCTTTGTGGTGATGAGTATACTACAGTACATTACTAAAAGTCCAGTGTCTTGTGCTGCATCTTGCTGCTGTAGGGTGCTGTGGTAGTGGTAGGTCATGATCATTCCAGTCACAGTGGTATCTGGCATCTATCTAGTGGTATCTAATTCCAGACATTACTGCCGTCTAATTCAAGATATATTACTGGCATATAATTCCACACATTAAAAAATGGAGAACAAAAATTTGTAGGGTAAAATAGGGAAAGATTAAGATCCACTTCCACCTAGTGCTGAAGCTGCTGCCACTAGTCATGGCAGAGACGATTCAATGCCATTAACGTCGTCTGCCAAGGCCGATGCCCAATGTCATAGTACAGAGCATGTAAAATCCAAAAAACAAAAGTTCAGTAAAATAACCCAAAAATCTAAATTAAAAGCGTCTGAGGAGAAGCGTAAAGTTGTCAATATGCCATTTACGACACGGAGTGGCAAGGAATGGCTGAGGCCCTGGCCTATGTTCATGGCTAGTGGTTCAGCTTCACATGAGGATGGAAGCACTCTGTCACGCACCTCGGGCAGCGGCGACCGCGCTTGTCCCTGCGGGTGGCCTGGTCTGCCCGGCGCCTCTCTTCTCCTGGCGGTCTCGGGCTTCGGCGGCGGGTCGGCGCGTCCCTCCGGCGGCTTCCCGGAAGCAAGGACGCCGCCATCATAAGCGAGGGCAAGGAGGCGGAGCAGGTCTGACGTCACCTGCCTTCTCCGCCAATCAGGCTAGGGCGGGGGATTTAAAACCAGACACCAGGCAGAGATCCGGTGCCTGAGTATCTTCGTTTCTCCTGCGGAAGCTGTGATTCCAGAGCTCCCTCGTCCCTGTGATCTCCTGTGCCTACAAGCATCCTGTGCCTACAAGCATCCTGTGCCTCCAAGCATCCTGTGCCTCCAAGCACCCCATGCCTCCAAGTACCTCCGTGCCTCCAAGTACCTCCGTGCCTCCGAGCACCTCTGTGCCTCCAAGCACCTCCGTGCCTCCAAGTACCTCCGTGCCTCCAAGTACCTCCGTGCCTCCAAGCACCTCGTGCCTCCAAACACCTTGGTGTCTCCAAATACCTCCGTGCCTCCAAGCACTTTGTGCCTCCAAACACCTCTGTGCCTCCAAGCACATCCATGCCTCCAAGCACCTCGTGCCTCCAAGCACCTCCGTGCCTCCAATTACCTCGTGCCTTCAAGCACCTCCCTGCCTCCAAGCACCTCGTGCCTCCAAGCACCTCGTGCCTCCAAACACCTCGTGCCTTCAAACACCTCCGTGCCTCCAAGCACCTCGTGCCTCCAAGCACCCCCGTGCCTCCAATTACCTCGTGCCTCCAATTACCTCGTGCCTCCATGCCTCCAAGCACCCTCGTGCCTCCGAGTGCCTCCCAGCACTCCCTGTACTCCCAGCACCTCAGTGCCTCCAACACCACAGTGTCTCCAACACCACAGTGCCTTCAATATCTCAGTACCTCAGCCTTCAGTATTTCTACAAGTCTTGTCTTTCTGGAGACCTTCAAGAATTCCTCTGTGCTTCCTGCCTGCCGTCTTAATCCTGCATGAGGAAGACCTACATCCGGCCATCTCTACTGCGACCCAGTAGCGGTTCCTCTTCCCGGTCATCGGAAGAAGCCCCGAGTCCACAACACTCTCAAACCAGGTCAGTGATAGTATACTCAGGCCCCATGGACCCGGGGAATCGGAACACGGACTCAAGTGCCATCCAGAACCTGGCTTCTCGAGTACAAAGTCAGGAAGCGGCACAAGGCCAGGTGATGCAGTACCTCCAGCAGTTGTCCGGGCGTCTGGATCAGATTCAGGCGTCTCTAGCCTCAGTAATTCCGGCACCTGTTCCAGTAGTCGCACCAGTCGCCGTTGCCAGCAATGTTCAACCATCGGCCGGTATCACTCCACGCCTTCAGCTGCCTACTCCGTCCCGCTATAATGGGAATCCTAAAAATTGTCGTGGTTTCTTGAACCAATGCGAGGTACATTTCGAGCTACTTGCACACAACTTTTCTACAGCCCGGTCCAAGGTAGCATATATTATTTCTCTGTTGGAAGGTTCTGCTTTGGATTGGGTGCCTCCATTATGGGAACGATCTGATCCCATGGTTTCCAACTATACCAACTTCATCTCGTCCTTTCGAAGGATTTTCGACGAATCCGGCAGAATGACCACTGCTTCTTCCGACTTGCTCCGTGTTCGACAGGGCGCCCGTTCCGTGGGTCAGTACGTGGTTCATTTCCAGACCATTGCTTCCGAACTACGCTGGAATAATGACGCCCTGAGAGCTGCCTTCTGGAACGGTCTTTCCGACCGGCTGAAAGATGAGCTGGTTACCAGAGATCTGCCGGATCCATTAGAAGATCTGATTTCCCTTTGCGTCAAGGTGGATCTTCGGATGCAGGAGCGTGGAAGAGAACGTAGCCGTCCGGATCGTTCCAGGTTCCGGAATCCTACTCCTAGACCGGTGGCCTCACCTAGCTCAGATGAGCCCATGCAAATTAACCGATCCCGACTGTCTCCGGAAGAACGACAGCGTCGTCGTGAGGGTAAACTCTGCCTTTACTGTGGAGCCGCGCATCATTTTCTTAAATCTTGTAAATCTCCTCCGGGAAACGGGCAGGCCTAGCTTGTTCCGGAGGAGTCAAGCTGGGGGTTACGACAAAAGCTTCTCCAACTTCGGACTGTTTGCTTCCAGTAACTCTAGTCTCCGATTCAGTCTCCAAGTCTTGTGAAGCCCTATTGGATTCCGGAGCTGCAGGGAACTTCATTTCTTCCTTCTGTGCCCAAAGCTTGGGTTTAAAGTTACGGCCTATCGAGCGGCCAATTTCACTGACGGCTATCACCGGGACTAGAATTTCCAAAGGTCTTATAATGTGGCGCACGGGGCCAGTTAAGCTGCAGGTCGGGGCTCTACATCAGGAAGATTTGGAACTCTTGGTAATCCCAGAAATGCCCCATGATCTGGTTCTTGGAATGCCTTGGCTAAAAAGTCATAATCCCCACATCGACTGGAAGTCGTCACAAATTCTGTCCTGGAGTTCCTTTTGTCACACTAATTGTCTTACTCCTGTTTGTCCGCTCCGTGTGACCTCCAAAACGGATGAAGAGCACATTCCGGAGGCATATCAAGGGTACAAGGACGTATTTTCGGAACAAGCTGCTGACCTGTTACCACCTCACAGGCCTTGGGACTGCCCTATTGACCTTGTCCCAGGGAAGACGCCACCCCGTGGTCGCACATATCCTCTGTCTCTTCCCGAGACTCAAGCCATGTCGGAGTATATTAAGTCCAATATGCTCAAGGGATTTATTCGCCCCTCTTCCTCCCCTGCTGGTGCGGGCTTCTTTTTCGTGAAGAAAAAGGACGGGGGGTTGAGACCATGCATCGACTACCGCGGCTTAAACGACATTACTATTAAGAATAAATACCCCTTGCCACTAATCACAGAATTATTTGATAGGGTTCGTGGTGCCCGCATTTTTTCCAAACTCGACTTGAGGGGAGCTTATAATCTTATACGCATCCGAGAGGGGGATGAAAGGAAGACTGCCTTTAATACCCGAGATGGGCATTACGAATACTTGGTGATGCCGTTTGGTCTTAGTAATGCTCCCGCGGTTTTCCGGGGATTCGTCAATGAAATCTTTCGTGACATGCTGTATCAGAGTGTTGTGGTATATTTGGACGACATACTGATCTTTTCCAAGAATCTTGTCGAACACAGGACTCAAGTCAAAGAGGTGCTCCACCGTTTACGAGAGAATCATCTCTATGCCAAACTTTCCAAATGTACCTTTGAAGTAACATCTATTCCGTTCCTCGGTTATATCATCTCGGGGACGGAGCTTCGCATGGATCCGGAAAAGCTGTCTGCCATTCGTGACTGGACTCAGCCTCTTTCTTTGAAAGCAATACAAAGGTTCCTGGGCTTTGCGAACTACTACAGGAAATTCATTAAGGGTTTCTCCACCATTGTTGCGCCCATTACCGCCCTGACGAGGAAGGGTTCTAATCCAAGTTTGTGGCCTCCGGAAGCCATTGTAGCTTTTTCTCACTTAAAGTTAGCTTTCATGACGGCTCCAGTTCTCCAACAACCAAATTTCGATGAACCCTTCTTCTTAGAAGTTGATGCATCTTCAGTCGGGGTTGGGGCTGTTCTCTCCCAGTACACCTCTGATAAGAAATTACATCCGTGTGGCTTCCATTCTCGTAAATTCTCTCCGGCCGAACGAAATTACACTATTGGAGACCAGGAACTCTTGGCTATCAAATCTGCCTTGGAAGAGTGGAGATATCTTCTGGAAGGGGATCACAAGAATTTGCTGTACATCAAATCCGCACAATGCTTGAATCCTCGCCAGGCGAGATGGGCACTTATCTTTTCCCGATTCTCGTTCATTATCAAGTACCGGGCCGGGACTCTCAATATTAAAGCAGATGCGCTTTCCCGTTCACAAGTTTCCACAGACGAGGATGAACCTCCTGAGCGGGGTTTAATTCTGAATCCAGTTTCTGTCTCTGCTGCTTTAACTACTCCAGCTCCTCCTCCTGGAAGAATGTCCGTACCAGCTAGATTCCGGCCAGGAATACTACTGTGGGTCCATAACTCCAAGTTTTCCGGTCATCCCGGTGCCCAGAAGATGTACAAGTTTCTGCAAAGGTCTTACTGGTGGAACACCATGAGGAAGGATGTACAAGATTGCGTTAATTCTTGTCCCCAATGTACACAACATAAATCTCCTCGTCTGCCTCCTGCAGGGTTACTTCATCCTCTGCCTATCCCTGTGAGACCCTGGACTCACATTTCCATGGACTTCATCACTGACTTGCCCTGTTCCAAGGGTTGCAACACCGTTTGGGTTATCGTTGACCGTTTTTCGAAGATGGCACACTTTGTGCCTTTGACTGGTCTCCCGACAGCACCGAAACTGGCTCTACTGTTTATCCGAGAACATTTTCGTTGGCATGGGTTGCCACAAGAGATTGTTTCTGACCGTGGAGTACAGTTCACCGCCAGGTTTTGGAAAGCCCTCTGTTCAACCCTACAAATTAAACTTAAGTTTTCGTCCGCTTATCATCCCCAAACAAATGGTCAAACGGAACGAGTCAATCAAGATCTAGAGACTTTTCTTCGTTTGTATCTCTCTCCTTCACAGGACAACTGGGTGGAGTTGTTGCCTTGGGCGGAGTTTGCCCATAACCATTTGTTTCATTCTTTCACTGGGGAATCACCATTCTTCGTCAACTACGGGTTCCATCCCCGTGTTCCAGAATTTCCAAGCCTTCTGATAGTAGAGGTTCCTGCTGTAGCGTCCACTCTACAACACTTTGGACAAATTTGGAGAAAGGTTCATGCTAATCTTAAGAAGGTTTCTGTCCGGTACAAAATCTTCGCAGATAAGAAACGGCGAGCCGCACCTCAATATAAAGTTGGGGACAGGGTATGGCTGTCCACACGTAATCTCCGGTTGAAGGTGCCCACCATGAAATTCGCTCCAAGGTTCATCGGTCCTTACCCGGTGCTACAAGTCTTAAATCCTGTGGTCTGTAAACTGGGTTTGCCTGCCCATCTTCGAATACCTAACGCCTTTCATGTTTCTCTACTCCGTCCCCTCATTCTGAATCGGTTCCACTCAGCATTCCCTAGGCCAACGTCTGTAGTTGCAGAAGCTGGAGCAGAGTTTGAAATCAAAGCTATTCTTGACTCTCGTTATCTTCATAAAAAATTACAGTACTTGGTGGACTGGAAGGGTTATGGTCCTGAGGAGAGAAGTTGGATTGAGGCTACTGAAGTAACGGCTCCTCGTCTGGTTCGGATCTTCCACTCCAGACATCCGACTAAGCCCGGGAAGTGTCCAGGGGCCACTCCTGGAGGAGGGGGTACTGTCACGCACCTCGGGCAGCGGCGACCGCGCTTGTCCCTGCGGGTGGCCTGGTCTGCCCGGCGCCTCTCTTCTCCTGGCGGTCTCGGGCTTCGGCGGCGGGTCGGCGCGTCCCTCCGGTGGCTTTCCGGAAGCAAGGACGCCGCCATCATAAGCGAGGGCAAGGAGGCGGAGCAGGTCTGACGTCACCTGCCTGCTCTGCCAATCAGGCTAGGGCGGGGGATTTAAAACCAGACACCAGGCAGAGATCCGGTGCCTGAGTATCTTCGTTTCTCCTGCGGAACCTGTGATTCCAGAGCTCCCTCGTCCCTGTGATCTCCTGTGCCTACAAGCATCCTGTGCCTACAAGCATCCTGTGCCTCCAAGCATCCTGTGCCTCAAAGCATCCCATGCCTCCAAGTACCTCCGTGCCTCCAAGTACCTCCGTGCCTCCAAGCACCTCCGTGCCTCCAAGTACCTCCGTGCCTCCAAGTACCTCCGTGCCTCCAAGCACCTCGTGCCTCCAAACACCTTGGTGTCTCCAAATACTTCCGTGCCTCCAAGCACTTCGTGCCTCCAAACACCTCTGTGCCTCCAAGCACACCCGTGCCTCCAAGCACCTCGTGCCTCCAAGCACCTCCGTGCCTCCAATTACCTCGTGCCTCCAAGCACCTCCCTGCCTCCAAGCACCTCGTGCCTCCAAGCACCTCGTGCCTCCAAGCACCTCGTGCCTCAAAACACCTTGTGCCTTCAAACACCTCCGTGCCTCCAAGCACCTCGTGCCTCCAAGCACCCCCGTGCCTCCAATTACCTTGTGCCTCCAATTACCTCGTGCCTCCAATTACCTCGTGCCTCCAAGTACCTCCGTGCCTCCAAGCACCCTCGTGCCTCCGAGTGCCTCCCAGCACTCCCTGTACTCCCAGCACCTCAGTGCCTCCAACACCACAGTGTCTCCAACACCACAGTGCCTTCAATATCTCAGTACCTCAGCCTTCAGTATTTCTACAAGTCTTGTCTTTCAGGAGACCTTCAAGAATTCCTCTGTGCTTCCTGCCTGCCGTCTTAATCCTGCATGAGGAAGACCTACATCCGGCCATCTCTACTGCGACCCAGTAGCGGTTCCTCTTCCCGGTCATCGGAAGAAGCCCCGAGTCCACAACACTCCCAAACCAGGTCAGTGATACACTGTCAAAGTCAGAAAAATATCACTATGCACACTGCCATATTTGCACCTCATGCAGGTCCTCGCTGCGCATGCGTGCGCTCTCCCGTGCGTACGCATACCCGCTGTTACGTGCACCCGCAGGCGCACGGTATGCGCATTTACGGTAGAGTTTATGTGTGCCTAGCGTGCGACTCAATCGTTACATATTTTAATCATATAATGTATTTTGTAGATTATGGTCCCTTTGATAGAATCTGAAAGTTTAGTTAATGTAGCATGTTCATAAACAAAGAGATCCCTCTTTGTTTGATACGAAGGGTCAGACAAGGGTTATACAGTGGTGTTTAGTATCCATCGGAAGAGTATTTAATTAGCAATATTCCGGTGTTGGTTTGAAGCGGATTAATCGCTCGTGCGAATAGTTATGGACATAAGAAGTTTATGTACTTTTACTATTATTTGCACTCACTTATCCATGCGGCGGGAAACCTAGTTTCCCACCCACCTGAGCAGTTGGAAATAGTCACAGCCCACCTGTATGAATCAACCTATGACCTCTTGTTATAATGCGAAGACGAATTCCTGTGTCCAATGAACAATGAGATTGTAGGGACCATTGTATTGTATTGTGTGTGGGGCATAAATAGACAAGCCGATCTGATCCAGCTCACTCTCTTCAACGGTTCTCATCACTGATAATCGGGAGCAGGATATTCAGAAAGGCGCATGCGATCGTTCCCTTTGTGCGTAAGTTTTCTCCGCAATCATATTGTCTTTATTGTTATTGTGAGCCATATCTCTCTCTCTCTCTCCTCTCCTCTTTCTCTCTCATTTTCCCTTAAACGTAATTGTATTGTATTGTATTTCATGTGTAGTTATCTGGTTAGTTAGTCTATGTTATATTGGTAGTGTATGACTTGTATTGTATTATTCTTTTGCAAATAGAACGTTCATAGAAGGTGTTAGAACCTAAGATCGGTATATGTGTATTTCTTATATTTCTAAGTATTCTCAGAGCGTCGGAGACGCTCGAACAGCTTTTAAGTTAATAAGGTTACACTGTGTTACATCTACACTTTATCACTACACCAGGGTTTACTGCATAATACACTGTTTTTTGGTATAGTTATAAAGGTTTTACACTGTGAGCGTCAGCGCCGCTGGTGATCTCCTCGTGGTCCCGAGCGTCCGCTACGCTAATTGCGTATCATTACGTTAGTCGGCAGCCAATAGCGTGCCTGCCTGTGATCTCTTGGCCGTGAGCGAACGTGACGCTTGAGCGTCTCGACTACGGCTAAGCGATTGTTACGCAACGTGCGTACCCTTACGGTATTCCATACGTCAATAGCGTACAGTGTTCTTAGACCTCTTAAAGGGTTTTAAGAAAGATAAATATTTAGCTTTACCAATTGGCGGCTCGTCCGTCCTTCACATATCTGCACTAGGTAATTTCAGCAGACATTATCCATCAGCAAAGGGCGGGAGATCATAGTCCTCGTAGTGCTGCCTGGATAAGCGTCTGCTTCGCTTAGTAAAGGGTGCTGAAGGAATCCGGAACCGGAGGTAAGAACAACACGCTAGTGTCTTTTAAAACTGTTTATTTCTGTCTTGCGTACGCACACACGCACGCATATATCTGCATTTCTTTTTCATTCGTGTATTTTCATATCACTCTCCTGTTTGCCATTTTATAAATTGATAAACGTGCTAAGAGAGATTTGTCGCTATTTAATAGTTAAAGAGTAAAAGTAATACATTAAGGTGTAAATTGCAAAGCACGTACACAGCTCTGCCTAAAGATACAAGGAGAGATCTGTGTGGTGCTCGGTAGATGATCGAGGATCGTCTACATTGATAAACGTGTTAATTGTGTTACGGTGGATATCTGCATTGCGTACACGTGTCTCTAACAAAAGGCTGAGACCCGCGTGCGCAACCCAAAGGCCGACGCACGCAGCGTATATTACGCAACGGAGCGTCCGGGTACGCCCACGTAACTCAAATCACACGATAGTGTTATTTTAGCAGGCGAAAAAGTGGTAACGCGATAAATAGCGCAAATCGATTTTAGTGTCCGAAATTTAAGTTAATAGATCCTTCTCCAATTTACAACTCATCTGGTCTAAAGGAAAGAAATTTCTGCGCAGAAATAGAAATAGAAACAAAAGTGTACATGTGGTGAGTGAGTGTTTGCAATTATATAAGTTCTACAATTTTTGAGGTTGAACCACAAGAAGTCGAGTTCTCGTGAGGTACATGCATGTAAGTGACGTACATGGTGGCTAGGGAGGCATCCCTTGTTAAACATAAAATTTGAGCATTAGAGTATAGCAGACCAGGAGGTCTACTGTAGCACAGACCAGGAGGTCCGGAACAGACCAGGAGGTCTAGGTACAGCAGACTAAGAAGTCCGCTATAGAGAAAAGTAGCACAACACCAAGAAGGGTTGGTGCGGAACCCATATAGGCCATAAAGCTCTGGCTGAAGGAATTCGCAGCCGTAATTTTCGATTCCGTTGGTCGCTCCGTACATAAGATTAGTTGCTTATGTACTGAACGATTGTACCGCACGTAATTGTGTGCATTAGTTAGTAATCTGACCCAGTGCCATTTGTGTACGAAAGGGGTCATAAACGCTATTTGTACATTCTAACGTGATTTGTGTAATTTTTTTTATTTTAAGGGAGGTTCGCCAGTCACTTGGGAACTATCCAGCAACCAATAGTTACTGGAAAGAGTAAGTGCTCTGCGGATCACCCTCACATGTTCCAGTAAATAGAGGTTCAGGTTGCAGGGGCCCTGGGTCGAGTACGCCAGCACTAGGGCAGTGTGTAGGTCGTATTGGTCGGCGTGGGCGAGTGAGTGGGGTACTCGGTAAACCGCCACCGTCAGCCTATCTTGAACATTTTGGTTTTTGTAAGGGTTCGCTGAAGAAAGCAACACCTGCAGGTATGGGGGCCAATTGTTCAGGTAGGGGGCGATCAACCTCGGTTCGGGTTGATTCAGTAAACCGACCAATCAGGTCGGCAAGGTATGTAATGTGTGAAAAATACGGTTCACACACAGAGGTTTTATGTGATGAATGGGAGAGAATGACGGTACATGACGGGGAGAAGTTCCCAAGAGTAGGCAGCTTTAGCCCAGATGTGTTACTGAATCTAAGGAGGAGGATATGTCTCATTAAATCAACAAAGAGACGGATCAAACATTATGATTATTTGCAGTTATGGCAACAGGAGGGTGAAATACAGAGAGGATTGGCTCAGGCGGCGGGATCCAACCCTATCAGGAAACTGATAGCCACGGCACCGCCGCCACCATATATATCAGGAGAGAAATTGGTTGCGGAGAATGACGCACTAGGGTGTAACAAACAAACACTTAGCAACTGTATAAATGTTAAGGATAATGTTAATAAGTTAACCAATGCAAATATTAACCCGTGCAAGTTGTACCCTGTTTTAAACTTTCCCCAGGAGTGTGATCAAGAGGACGAATCGGCAACAATATCGGCGCTCTCTCTAGCAGCCACCTTATCAGAAACAACAGTAGGCACGGCCCAACCCTTAATATTAGTAGCAAAGGCCCCTAGCGGAGGGACAGGTGAGGTCGTATCAACGGGTAAGTACGGCACCTTACACTATGCTGAAACCATTTCACCACAGGCTGTAGAATCTACTCAGAATGATGTTGTTAGGCTTAATCCCGTTAGGGTAATAGCTGTGCCAAATGGGAAAACTGACACTACAGGAGTCTCTCCTATCAGAAACATTGCCATGTACAGCCCATTTTCCCGAATGGAATTAAGAACCATAGTATCTGAATTCCCTGATCCTAGAAAAGATCTAGTTGCTAGCCAGAAATACATCAGAGACCTAGGGAACACTGTAGAGCCCAATAACAAAGACTGGCAGATATTGCTGAGGGCATGTTTACCCTCCAATGTCGACTCAGCTCAATTTTTAGCTGACTGTGGATTGGATCAGGATGTACCCCTTACAGATGTGTACAAGTAAGACAATGTAAAAAGAATAAATTTACAGTTAAAAGAGTATTTTCCAGCTGTAGTTAAATGGAACAAAATTTTCTCCATTAAACAAAAGGAGTCAGAAACAGCTGCAGAATATTTTCACAGGGCATTACTAGATATGGCTAAATACACAGGCATAGAGGACATTAAAACCAACATAAATCATAGAGAAGTAGCAGTATCTGTGCTAATGGATGGTTTAAAAGAAGCATTAAAGACAAGGGTACAGACCACGCAACCATGTTGGCGAGGTCTGTCGGTGGCTACTTTGAGAGAGGCCGCTATTGATCACGATCGGAATATCACCAGACACAGGGAATTACAAGGTGATAAGTTAATGGCCGTAAGTATACAGGCCCTGACCACAAGGCAGCCTTTGTATAAATCACCAAACCCTGTGGGTAAGTCAAATGTGGTAACTTGTTATTCTTGTCATAGACAGGGACACATGGCACGAGACTGTAGAGTGAAAAATTCACAAAAATCATACCAACCCCCTAGACCACGACATGACACACGACATTGGGATCAGGATCCGCAGAGACGGAGTTATGAGCCACATGCAGGGAAAACAAAAAGATATCCCCCAAAAGGAGACTGGCAAGCTTCTGGCAGTTCCCAGTTAACCCCTTCACAAGTAGTTGCTGCCAGCGGGATTCAGGGAGGTCACCATACCCAATAGGGGTGTGGCCATACCTGTAATCTGCAGCCAGTAAAATTGATTGCAAGCCTTGGAAGTGAACCCGAAATTGCAATTGACGTAGCTGGTAAAACATTAAACTTTCTTGTAGATACGGGGGCGGCCAAATCAGTGATAAATTCGACAGTGGGCATGAGAACCACTGGTAAGACAATTCCAGCCATGGGAGTAACGGGAGTAGTCCAGCATTACCCTGTTAGCAAACCAGCAGAGATTACAATAGGGCCTTTACATACCAAGCATTCCTTTTTGCTGGCTGCATCGGCACCGACTAATCTCCTGGGAAGAGACTTATTGTGTAAAATGGGGTGCGTCATTTATTGTACTCCTGAAGGTGTATTCTTGGACATACCTGAGAATCACGCTCAGGAAGTGCGAGACATGTTAGACTCCCCATCAAAATTAATGACACATACCGTTATGACAAATAGGACTCCATCCCAAGTAGAAGAAATGACATCCCAGATACCAGAGTCACTGTGGACTAAAGATGGACAAGACACTGGATTAATGGCAAATGTAGCTCCGGTAGTTGTACAAGTAAAAGATGGTAGGATAGCTCCAAAAATCCCACAATACCCTCTGAAGCCAGAGGTGGAGTTAGGAGTGTATCCCGTAATAGAGCGCTTGCTACAACAGAGCATTCTGGTAAGAACATCCAGCACTGCCAATAGTCCCATCTTCCCTGTAAAAAAGAGTGGGGGGAGGGGTTACAGGCTAGTGCAGGATCTAAGGGGGATTAACAAAATAGTTGAGAGTCAGTTCCCCGTAGTGCCAAATCCAGCTGTCATCCTTATGCAAATCCCTCCCACTGCGAAAATTTTCACTGTTATTGACCTCTGCTCCGCTTTCTTCTCGGTACCTCTACATCCTGACAGCCAATATTTGTTTGCATTTACACACAGAGCAGTCCAATACACATGGACTCGATTACCACAAGGTTTCATAGACAGTCCAAGTATATTTTCCCAGGCTTTGCATGATTGTTTACAGTCTTTCCAACCAGAGAGTGGATCAATATTGATACAGTACGTGGATGATTTACTACTGTGTTCAGATTCATTGGAAGCGTCCCTGAAGGATACAAAACAGCTCCTGTTTCATCTTTCAGACACAGGACACAAGGTTTCCAAAGACAAATTGCAATTATGCCAAACTAAAGTAAAATATCTAGGACACTGTCTAACACAAGGACTGAGACACCTGACCGCTGATAGAATCCAAGCAATTAGAGACATGACTCTGCCACAAACCCAGCAACAGATCAGAACGTTTTTAGGAATGTGTGGGTATTGCCGTAACTGGATCCCAGGATTTTCCATTCTAGCGTTACCTTTGCAGGATTTCGCATACAGACGAGTCCGAGATGGCATTTGAGAGACTTAAACAGTGCCTAACGCAGGCACCAGCATTAGGTATGCCAGACTATGGGAAACCCTTTGAGCTGTACGGAACAGAAAGTGCTGATTGCGCGGCAGGCGTCCTAACCCAAAAGCATGGTGATGCCAGCAGGCCGGTAGCATACTACAGCGCTCAGCTAGATACGGTAGCGCGATCCCTCCCCACATGCTTGCGAAGCGTTGCTGCGATAGCATTGCTAGTAACAAAAAGCGAAGATGTAGTGCTAGGTCACAACCTCACAATTCATACACCACATGCAGTGTCAGCCCAAACCAGGCACGTCTCATCAGCACGGTTTACAAGATGGGAGTTGGCACTAATGGCCCCCGTAAACATCACCATAAGGAGATGCAGTGCATTAAATCCTGCAACATATCTCCCAGGTGTGCCTGGACAGGCACAAAGGGTGGAGGATGAGAGTGGTGGGGAAGGAGGATTTAATACAAAAGATGACATGCATGATTGTATGGAATATTTGACCCAAAATTTCACGGCAAGGCCTGACATCAGTGACAACCCACTGGAAGATGTAGATCTTACTTTTTACACTGACGGTAGTTGTCACAGACAGTCAGACTCGGGAGACTTGTGTACTGGATACGCAGTCGTAGATGACCATGGCACCATAGAAGCAGAACCGCTAGGCCCACCTCACTCAGCCCAGGTTGCTGAACTGGTCGCCCTAACCAGAGCATGTGAATTGGCTAAGGGCAAGTCAGCCAATATCTACACCGACTCTAGATACGCATTCGGGGTAGTCCATGATTTCGGAGCCCTATGGCGCCTCAGAAATTTCATGACGGCAGCTGGTACACTGGTAGCGCATGCAGCTCACATCAAAGGCTTCTAACAGCGATACAGGAACCCGACAGAGTGGCTGTTATCAAGTGTAAAGCACACACATATAGCCAGGACCCAGTATCACTTGGTAACAGCTGAGCAGACGAAGCTGCTAAGTTAGCAGCTGGTACCCCCAGACAGACAGACACCACACAATTGATGGTATTTAATACCATCAACACACAAAAGTTGTGTGAAATGCAAAATTTGTGTTCCACACAGGAAAAGGCAGTCTGGAAGGCAAAAGGATATGGCCAGGAGTCCTCAGGACTCTGGACGGATGGACAAGGTAAACCAGTGGCCCCCAGAGCATACCTTCCATGTTTAGCTGAGGCAGCACACGGGCTGACTCATCTGGGCAAGGAGGGAATGTGTAAGTTGGTAAGAGCATATTGGTGCGCCCCAGGATTTTCATCTCATGCAGGTAAAAGAGCAATGTCATGCCTTACCTGCTTGAGAAAGAATATCGGAAAGGCAATACCAACAGAACCATCTCATATCCCACCTACAGGCGGCCCTTTTCAGGTAATACAGATTGACTTTATACAATTACCCCCTTGTCGAAATTTGAAATATGTACTTGTTTGTATAGATGTATTCTCAAATTGGGTCGAAGCATTTCCTGCGGCCACAAATACCGCTATGTTTACTGCTAAGAAAATTGTGCAGGAATTTGTATGTAGATACGGTATCCCTAGAATAATTGAAAGTGATAGGGGTACCCATTTTACAGGTGATGTCTTTCAAGGAATGTGTAAGTTAATGGGAATTGATAGTAAGCTGCACACTCCATACCGCCCCCAGGCGAGTGCGAAGGTGGAAAGAGTGAACAGCACTATTAAAAATAAACTGAGCAAAGTTATGGCAGAGACAGGATTGACATGGCCAGAAGCTTTACCCATTGTACTATACAGCATCAGAACCACTCCCAGGTCCCCTCTTAATCTGTCTCCCTTTGAGATCTTATTTGGTCGACAACCGCATGTTATGATTAACCCTCAGGATGATTTGAAGTGTAACAATGAAGTGACTGTAAAGTACCTGGTTAACATGAGTAAACAGCTAAGGAATCAAAATGATAATTTGAAGTTAGTGATTCCTGATTTACCAGATAGTAATTGTCATGACATTGAACCTGGGGATTATGTAATGATACGAAATTTTCTACGCTCAGGTTGCCTTATTGACAGATGGGAAGGACCATACCAAGTCTTATTGACTAGCACTACAGCATTGAAAGTTGCAGAGAGAGAGACTTGGGTTCATTCGTCCCATTGTAAGAAGGTTGCTGATCCAGAGAGGTCCCGTGATAAGGAACAGACTGTAGAGGAAGTTGTATCACTGGAGTGTCTGTTTCAGGAGGACTGAGGCGGCACCTGAGCATTGAAAATCATAAGACCAAAAGCAGTTGTCGATTCCCTGTTCCCTTTTATTGTTTTTCTCCAAACTTCCCATCCCATCTCCCTCAAATTATTTCTTTCCCCCTTCTCATTCTTCTCCGTTTCCTCCTATAAGATGGACTTGCCCCAAGAGACTGTGATCCGGATTTTCCTGTTGACCATGATGTTGACCAGAGCAGTCTGTTCCGGCGAGAGTACCATGGAGGTCGAGAGAGGTTCTGGAATGGGTTCTGATGACAAAGATGGAGGCGTAGTTTTCCAAGAACAACTTAATCAACAAGTAAAGGCGAGTATCAGAAAACGATCTGATAGCATTGACAATAGAAGGAATTGTGAAGGATTGTTAGCTGAAGAAAACTGTATCTGTAGGCTCTGTGACAATGTAGTTGAGGATGGGTGCATCAAGAAATGCCAATCCAGTTTTAATATCCACATGGACCGGCATCCATTGAGTGACTATCACTCCTTAGTGGGTAAAGTGTTAAATCAGACAGATTGTTGGGTATGCTCTCAAGTACCTCAAGGCCATAGTAAATTTCCCTTTAACGATAGGGGAGGTACTTGAGCTAAAGGGTGGGAGACCGGTGGACAGGAGGTTTAATATCTCCAGTCCTCCTAGTTTGAAGCTCCACCAATATCATGTGGATAGATCCCTAATATGTTTTAACATTTCCAATCCCCGAAAGCCGGGAAATTGGGAAGTGTCATGGAGTAACCAAACCATGACCTTTTCATATAGAGCAGATAGAATGCCTACAGATACAGAACTTATACGCCACATAGCCAGTAGAGAAAAATCTTTCCGATATAGGTATACCCTAGGAAGTAGGATTACGAGAGTTGGAGAGGTATCACCAGGATACTGTGCACATATCATACAAACTGATACGTGTACTAGACAGATGGGAGAATTAGGGTTAGGAGATTTCACATGGAAGATGTGTAATATGGTTATGTCCTACTCCGTCCCATATGTTCTCCCCGATGATGCATATTTCATATGCGGGAGGAAGGCGTATAAGTGGCTTGCCCCAAACTCTGAAGGATTGTGTTATATTGGAAAAGTACTGCCTGAAGTAATGACTGTATCACATGCCAAAATGAAAGATATACACCGTGGTGCCCAAGCTCCTTATACTCACACCCATTACGAGCACGTAGTTAAAAGGCAACTGACAGAAAGGACAGAGCATTCGGCCTCTGACATGATCCATGAATCCACCGGGATTCAGGTTCTACTTGCGCTAGATTTCACTCGCACCGCTAGAGAAGTGCTGAACTATAGGTATATCTCTGCGCTTGCAAATTTATTAGACAATATCACAGAAATGTATGATGACACTTTTAGGTATACTGGAAGAGAGCTTCAAGCTTATAAAACAGAACTGGTTCAGCATAGAATGGTTCTTAATTATCTCACAGCAGTGACAGGTGGATATTGTGTCACACTGGCAACGCAGTACGGCGTGAAATGCTGCACATATATTACGAATAGTACCGAGGATCCGGTCGAGGTCATAGACCAAAAGATGGACGATATTCTCCAATTAAAGTGGGAATTTCACAGGAGACACAATCTCACCCTTGCTGCTGTGGGTAATGAGCTGACTGGTTGGGTGTCATGGTTGAACCCGCGAAATTGGTTCTCTGGTTTAGGAGAATGGGCTCAAGGAGTCATAATGGATGTAGGGAAGTTTCTCCTATGTATCTTGGGTGTTGTCATATCGACTGGCTTGATATTTAGATGCGGTCAGGTTTTAATGAAGTGCAAAAGTAGTACCAGGGTAATGAGTCTAAGGAGTCAGGAAATTGTAATTCCAATGAATTTGATTTATGACCCAACGGTAGAGACAATGATGTGATGAAAATGCGATTATACGGTCCGTTTCTTTCACCTGTTTCTCCGTTTTCTCCAAGGTAAAAAGACCCACTTGGACGAGGAATTTGATGATCCTGTACACAGACAACAGATGGATTAAAGAAGAAGTTTTGACAACCTTATACACAGATAATTGATGAACTATGCCATAGACCCCCAGTTTCCCTAGAAATTTTAAATTTACGCTAGCCCAACACTTTTGTAAGTCTATGGACATTGACAAAGCTTTTTGCCCACACATTTTGGCAAAAGCCCAAAGAAGACTGCATTCAACAGACACCAGACAAGACTTCAACCGACAAATGTTCATTAACCTGACATAGAATACCACTGCATTTACCATAATTGTTCTTTATCTTCATCTCTACAACCTTCAGGTAATGACACACATAGTCGATAGGGATATCAGCAATCACATATACCCCCCCATTCATGTATCATCAACTAAAATGTGCTCCCCCATTTTGTTGCAACCAAAATCCGAAAAGAGCTCGGTAAAGTTTGACAGCCCATCCACAGACCCGTACCGCGGGATAAGAAGGAATTCAAATGTATACTTCGCAATACCTCAAAGCTTGATTTTAAAACACGTACGGCACGATGATACATGACCCCTCAAACATGGATTCATACACACATGCTTCTGCTATCTCACTAGGTCATACCCTTTCCTACCTTCTCCTCTCCTCCCCTACCCAACCATAGAAATATATTTACACATGACATATATTTTTCTCTATTTGAAATGTTTTAGAAAGTGGCAGTAATTGGTGACTGCCAAAGGGTGGACTGTCAAAGTCAGAAAAATATCACTATGCACACTGCCATATTTGCACCTCATGCAGGTCCTCGCTGCGCATGCGTGCGCTCTCCCGTGCGTACGCATACCCGCTGTTACGTGCACCCGCAGGCGCACGGTATGCGCATTTACGGTAGAGTTTATGTGTGCCTAGCGTGCGACTCAATCGTTACATATTTTAATCATATAATGTATTTTGTAGATTATGGTCCCTTTGATAGAATCTGAAAGTTTAGTTAATGTAGCATGTTCATAAACAAAGAGATCCCTCTTTGTTTTTATACAAAGGGTCAGACAAGGGTTATACAGTGGTGTTTAGTATCCATCGGAAGAGTATTTAATTAGCAATATTCCGGTGTTGGTTTGAAGCGGATTAATCGCTCGTGCGAATAGTTATGGACATAAGAAGTTTATGTACTTTTACTATTATTTGCACTCACTTATCCATGCGGCGGGAAACCTAGTTTCCCACCCACCTGAGCAGTTGGAAATAGTCACAGCCCACCTGTATGAATCAACCTACGACCTTTTGTTATAATGCGAAGACGAATTCCTGTGTCCAATGAACAATGAGATTGTAGGGACCATTGTATTGTATTGTGTGTGGGGCATAAATAGACAAGCCGATCTGATCCAGCTCACTCTCTTCAACGGTTCTCATCACTGATAATCGGGAGCAGGATATTCAGAAAGGCGCATGCGATCGTTCCCTTTGTGCGTAAGTTTTCTCCGCAATCATATTGTCTTTATTGTTATTGTGAGCCATATCTCTCTCTCTCTCCTCTCCTCTTTCTCTCTCATTTTCCCTTAAACGTAATTGTATTGTATTGTATTTCATGTGTAGTTATCTGGTTAGTTAGTCTATGTTATATTGGTAGTGTATGACTTGTATTGTATTATTCTTTTGCAAATAGAACGTTCATAGAAGGTGTTAGAACCTAAGATCGGTATCTGTGTATTTCTTATATTTCTAAGTATTCTCAGAGCGTCGGAGACGCTCGAACAGCTTTTAAGTTAATAAGGTTACACTGTGTTACATCTACACTTTATCACTACACCAGGGTTTACTGCATAATACACTGTTTTTTGGTATAGTTATAAAGGTTTTACACTGTGAGCGTCAGCGCCGCTTGTGATCTCCTCGTGGTCCCGAGCGTCCGCTACGCTAATAGCGTATCATTACGTTAGTCGGCAGCCAATAGCGTGCCTGCCTGTGATCTCTTGGCCGTGAGCGAAAGTGACGCTTGAGCGTCTCGACTACGGCTAAGCGATTGTTACGCAACGTGCGTACCCTTACAGTATTCCATACGTCAATAGCGTACAGTGTTCTTAGACCTCTTAAAGGGTTTTAAGAAAGATAAATATTTAGCTTTATCAACACTCATCCTCCCGCTAGAAAAATAAAAAGAGTTAAGCTGGCAAAAGCACAGCAAAGAACTGTGCATTCTTCTAAATCACAAATCCCCAAGGAGAGTCCAAATGTGTTGGTTGCGATGCCTGACCTTCCCAACACTGGACGGGATGAGGTGGCTCCTTCCACCATATGCACGCCCCCTGCAAGTGCTGGAAGGAGCACCCACAGTCCAGTTCCTGATAGTCAAATTGAAGATGTCACTGTTGAAATACACCAGGATGAGGATATGGGTGTTGCTGGCGCTGAGGAGGAAATTGACAAGGAGGATTCTGATGGTGAGGTGGTTTGTTTAAGTCAGGCACCCGTGGATACACCTGTTGTCCGTGGGATGAATAAGGCTATTGACATGCCTGGTCAAAATACAAAAAAATCACCTCTTCGTTGTGGAATTATTTCAACAGAAATGCGGACAACTGGTGTCAAGCAGTATGGTGCCTTTGTCAAGCTGTAATAAGTAGGGGTAAGAACGTTAACCACCTAGGAACATCCTCCCTTATACGTCACCTGGAGCGCATTCATCAGAAGTCATTGACAAGTTCAAAAACTTTGGGTGACAGCAAAAGCAGTCCACTGACAACTAAATCCCTTCTTCCTTTTGTACCCAAGCTCCTGCAAACCACACCACCAACTCCCTCAATGTCAATTTCCTCCTTAGACAGGAACGCCAATAGTCCTGCAGGCCATGTCACTGGCAAGTCTGATGAGTCCTCTCCTAACAGGGATTCCTCCGATGGATCCTTGAGTGTAACGCCTACTGCTGCTGGCGCTGCTGTTGTTGCTGCTGGGAGTTGATCGTCATCCCAGAGGGGAATTCGGAAGACCACTTGTACTACTTCCAGTAAGCAATTGACTGTCTAACAGTCCTTTGCGAGGAAGATGAAATATCACAGCAGTCATCCTGTTGCAAAGTGGATAACTCAGGCTTTCACAACTATGTTGGTATTTGACGTGCGTCTGGTATCCGCCGTTAGTTCACAGGGACATAGAGAATTTCTTGAGGTAGTGTGTCCCCGGTACCAAATACCATCTAGGTTCCACTTCTCTAGGCAGGCGATACCGAGAATGCAGTTGTACCCACTGTCCACTTAACCACGGACATGTGGACAAGTGGAGCAGGGCAGACTAAGGACTATATGACTGTGACAGCCCACTGGGTAGATGTTTTACCTCCCGCAGCAACAACAGCGGCGGCACCAGTAGCAGAATCTCGCAAACGCCAACTCGTTCCTAGGCAGGCTACGCTTTGTATCACCGTTTCCATAAGAGGCACACAGCTGACAACCTCTTACGGAAACTGAGGAAAATCATCGCAGATTGGCTTACCCCAAATGGACTCTCCTGGGGATTTGTGACATCGGAAAACGCCACCAATATTGTGCGTGCATTACATGTGGGCAAATTCCAGCACGTCCCATGTTTTGCACATACAATGAATTTGGTGAGATGCTGTCGGTGGCCCGAAGAATTGCGGGCCACTTTCAGCATTCAGCCACCGCGTGCTGAAGACTGGAGCACCAGCAAACACTCCTGAACATGCTCTGCCATCAGCTGAAGCAAGAGGTGGTAACAAGGTGGAATTCAACCCTCTATATGCTTCAGAGGATGGAGGAGCAGCAAAAGGCCATTCAAGCCTATACATCTGCCTACGATATAGGCAAAGGAGGGGGAATGCACCTGACTCAAGTGCAGTGAAGAATGATTTCAACGTTGTGCAAGGTTCTGCAACCCTTTGAACTTACCACACGTGAAGTCAGTTCAGACACTGCCAGCCTGTGTCAAGTCATTCCCCTCATCAGGCTTTTGCAGAAGCAGCTGGAGAGATTGAAGGAGGAGCTAAAATGGAGCGATTCCGCTAGGCATGTGGGACTTGTGGATGGAGCCCTTCATTCGCTTAACCAGGATTCACAGGTGGTCAATCTGTTGAAATCAGAGCACTACATTTTGGCCACCGTGCTCGGTCCTAGCTTTAAAGCCTACGTTGTATCTCTCTTTCCGGCAGACACAAGTCTGCAGATGTTCAAAGACCTGCTTGTGAGACAATTGTCAAGTCAAGCGGAACATAACCCACCAACAGCTCCTCCATCATTTTCTCCCGCCACTGGAGCTGCCAGGAAAAGGATAACATTTCCAAAACCACCCGCTGGCGGTAATGCAGGGCAGTCAGGAGCGATAGCTGACATCTGGTCCAGACTGAAGGACCTGCCAACGATTACTGACATGTCGTCTACTGTCAATGCATATGATTCTGTCACCATTGAAAGAATGGTGGAAGATTATATGAGTGACCGTATCCAAGTAGGCATGTCAGACAGTCCGTACGTATTCTGGCAGGAAAAAGAGGCAATTTGGAGGCCCTTGCACAAACTGGCTTTATTTTACCTAAGTTTCCCCCCCTCCAGTGTGTATTCCGAAAGAGTGTTTAGTGCAGCCGGTCACCTTCTCAGCGATCGGCATAGGGGGTTACTTCCAGAAAATGTGGAGAAGATGGAGACATTTACCAGCAATTACCTCCAGAAAGTACACAGGGACCTGTGATGGTGGTTTCCAGTGGGGACAAATGAATACTCTGTGAGGAGGGGGATGTACACAGTGAAAGGGGTGAGGAATCGGACGATGAGGAGGAGGTGGACATCTCTCCTCTGTAGAGCCAGTTTGTGCAAGGAGAGATTGATTGCTTCTTTTTTGGTGGGGGCCCAAACCAACCAATCATTTCAGCCACAGTCGTGTGGCAGACCCTGTCGCTGAAATGGTGGGTTTGTTAAAGTGTGCATGTCCTGTTTATACAACATAAGGGTGGGTGGGAGGGGCCGGGCCCAAGGACAATTCCATCTTGCACCTCTTTTTTTATTTTTTTATCTTTGCATCATGTGCTGTTTGGGGACTATTTTTTTAAGTGCTATCCTGTCTGACACTGCAGTGCCACTCCTAGATGGGCCAGGTGTTTCTGCCGCCCACTTGGGTCGATGAGCTTAGTCATCCAGCGACCTTGGTGCAAATTTTAGGACTAAAAATAATATTGTGGGGTGTGAGGTGTTCAGAATAGACTGGAAATGAGTGGAAATTATAGTTATTGAGGTTAATAATACTATAGGATCAAAATTACCCCCAAATTCTATGATTTAAGCTGTTTTTGAGGGGTTTTTGAAAAAAAAAAAAACACCTGAATCCAAAACACACCGGAATCTGACAAAAATTCTTAAGGGAGGTTTTGCCAAAACGCATCCGAATACAAAACACGACCGCGGAACCGAATCCAAAACCAAAACACAAAACCCGAAAAATGCCCGCTGCACATCTAGTCATAACCAGTATGGTAGTTGGCAGTGTGACATCCCAAGCCAGTACAACAGCAGCATACCCCAGCAGTATCGCTGTCATTATGAGGCACTCTCCCATGAGCTCAATGCTAATGCTGCATCGAGCAGCTGGAACCAGAGCCCTGACCACGTGTGTATGCAGTGTTACCAGACGGTGCTCTGGGCTGCGCAGCTCTGCGTTACAAAGAATCCCAGTCCAGAGCACTTTAACTGGACCTCACTGCAGCCAACTGCACCACCCCACCACCCACCACTGGGGAGTGGGCCCCAAGCACTCACTGTCCCTGACAGTGCCCATCAGCTGGTCCAGCAGATCTCTTATTTAGACCTGAGCCAACATGATGCTGAGATACCTCTGCCTGCCAGCGCACATTGAGCTCCCTCTCTGCCGTCTCTGTCCTCCTCCAACAGTCCAGTCGGTTGGGCACAGTGCAGTCACATGGTGGAGGACGTGCTGAGATACTAGGTGTCGCAGGGATGGCCTATGACTCCTTCCACTGTCCTGCCTTTTTTATTATGGTCGAGATATGATGCCCTCGACTCTACAGATGGCCAGGAAGGTGTGTAGTGTTGGACTTCAGATGGCCCTGGCAGCCTTTAAAAGATTTTTTTTCTCTTTCCTGCAGATTGGGATACTATAGGGCCTATTTTTACTGTGGGTATGGAACTTCAGTTCCATCTGCCCCGTTGTTAATCAGGCCCTGACTACAGGACAAGTATCAGCGTAGAATGTTTTTTTTTTCATTCAGCGGATTGTTTGTCTATAATCCCACTAAGAAAATAAAAGTAAAATTGAATGCACATGGGTTGATGGTGGGCTACTTTAGTTTAGAGGTACTGTCAACGTTAAGCATGTCCATGAACCCAGGTTTGATTCACAGAAGTAATCATACTTTTTAAAACAATTCATTTTAGTTTTTTGTAATTAATATTATGTTGTATTATACACTGTATATATTTTACATTACAAATATCATGTTATTGTACACAATGATTTGTGGCTTGCCGTAGCAGTGCCGCAGTGATACAAATGAACAAATGGCTTCAAAGACATTCTATATTATGGTCATTTTAAGTGAGGACAGGAAAAGGTCTGCTTTTGTAATGAGCTCACTATGCATCTTTAAATGCAACATATACAGTATATGACAGGGGCACGCATGATCTCTCACAGTGACTACAGGACAAGTACAGTATCAGCACAGAAAGTATTATTTTTTTTGCATTGAGCGGATTGTGTGCATCTATTACTTCACTAATGCTGGGTACAATCAATTGATCATCCAATATATCTTTTGCTGATCTGTAGGTGTATACAAGCAATATGTCGGGGAACGACGTCTTTCACAGATATATTGCATGTGATAGATATATTGCATCTTTCTGTGTGTATGAACAACCTCCATCTGCATATATAACTGCAGAGAGATTGAACAGCACATATATCTTTAAGATATATTAGTGAATCTTTCAGATTGATTGAACTGCAGACATATCTCTCAGTGTGTACCCACGATAAGAAGTTAGCTCTATTTGAGTTATCTCATTGGTGGGACTGCTATACAGCAGAGGAATGATTGCACAGTTGCTGGAGCCTGAGACATCACACGAGGAGGTGACTGCTGAAATCACGGTGTGCCAGATCTGCGCAGTTCCTGCATAAAGGCTGCAGATAGAGAGGGGGTTATTGAGTATGTGTAATAATGGCACATTTCTCATACCATACCTCTCACATAGTATTACACAAGAGGCTATCACAAGGTGCTCACTGTACCATGCCACAAATCTCTAATAATCTATCCCACACTACTAGGCAGTGACTTGTGGGGAGATGTACCAAGCTTCCTAGTAGCCCATAGCAACCAATCACTTTATATAATCTGCTTGATAAATAATGTTACCTAGATGCTGCCTGGGTGCAATTGGCAACTTTGCACTCTGTACATCTCCCCCATGGATCAGTGTGTAATCTGCCCTTGTGCCTCCAAGCGCAACCTGATGAAGTGTGTATATGCGCAGCACAGCCTGATGTAGTGTATATATACTGTGCAGCCTGATGGAGTGTATATACAGTGCAGCCTGATGGAGTGTATATACAGCGCAGCGCAGCCTAATGTAGTGTGTATATGCACAGTGCAGCCTGATGTAGTGTATATATACTGTGCAGCCTGATGGAGTGTATATGCAGTGCAGCCTGATGGAGTGTATTACAGTGCAGCACAGCCTGATGTAGTGTGTATGCTGCTAAAAAGGTGTTTCACTTCCTAGATGTTACCATTACAAAATCTGTGTATAGGTTGTGCACATCCCTTTTTGTGAAACCCACCGATTGGCTCATCCATGTCGATTGAAAGATGCCTTGTCGTACTCACACTTTCTGAGGTCTCTAGAATTTCTAGTACCAGGGAGGAAGGTTTGAAACAGATTGGCACCTATATTTGAGGTTTATAGAGAGAGGATACATTGCAGCCAATTTAGATAAAATGAAACAGAAATCTCTCTCTAATGGTGCATACACAATGACCGATATATCGGCTGTCCTACTGAACAGCCAATATATTGCAGGTCCGTCGGCCAGTGAGTACGAGCGATATATCTGTAAATGCCGTCGTTCACAGACATATTGCATTGGCCCTGCAGCACAGCCGACAGCCGACAGCCGGTATACCTAATGATATATTGGTGCATCGTGCTGTGTGTACGGACGGTCAGCTGCCCGCCTGTACACTTGCTGCAGACGCTGGCAGTGATTAACAGCACAATTGGGCGGGCGCATGTGCATGCCCAGTTCGTGATATCAGTCCCAACGGATCGGGCAGTGTGTATGCGCAACACACCAGGGACGTGCAGTCAGGGGAGGCAGGGGAGGCAGAGCCTCACCTGTCATACTCCCTGTCAATACTCCAGAGTTTTAACTATAAAAATTATTAGAATAATACAAAGATGATATTTATAACTTAGAAACATCTTCTTTGTATTAAAGTAATCATTTATTTAGTTAAAACTCTCCAGACGTATCTCCCTGGAACTGAAGGGAGAAACAAGACGTGAGGCAGCAACAGCCCTGCCTCACTTCTCATGGTTGGGGACTGCTGCAGCGCTGCCCTGTAGAGTGAGGCGGGGTTTTGCAGGGGCCAATCACACCACTTAAAAAAGAGCAAAGTGAGGCATGCCTCACAGAGGCTTGAGCTGTAATTGGAGACCTCATGTCATGTGACCATCCAGGAAGTGAGACCGGAGCTCCGTACCCGCTGCTATAGTAGCGCACACCTTTCACAGGGGATGCCTGTCTCCCACTGCACCGCTGGGCCCCACATACTGGTAGGAAGTTGCTGCAGCTAGCAGAGGAAGTCTGGCCGTATGCCAGGAGCGAGACCCGCAGACCCGAGTCGCCTGTCCGCCGTCGAGCTCAGTCTCTCCAGCAGGGGATTGAGAGGAGTGAACACCGTCACTGCCAGCGAAAGACGGGGGGAAAAGAAGTCCAGCAGGTACCTGGGTGACGTGTGGCAATGCCTAGGCTCAGCTCTCTCATTACATGTCCACTTATACTGTGTGTGTATGTGTTTAGACTGTCACTGACCTGTGTGTGTGTGTGTGTGTGTGTAGGCTGTCACTGACCCGTGTGTGTGTTGTCACTGACCCGTGTGTGTGTGTGTGTGTGTGTGTGTTTAGGTGACCTCTGTGTGTATGTGTGTGTGAATGGTGGCACTGACCCCTGTGTGTATACCTGGTCCAATGTGTATAAAGTGCTCTGCCTGGTGCAAAGTGTATGACGTGCTCTACCTGGCGCAATATGTATAACATGCTCTGCCTGGCGCAAAGTGTATAACGTGCTTTACCTGTTGCAAAGTGTATAACGTGCTTTACCTGGTGCAATGTGTATAAAGTGCTCTACCTGGCGCAAAGTGTATACCGTGCACTATTATGTGGCCATGCCCCTTCCCACGAAGCCACGCCCCTAAAATTTTGATGCGTGCATGCGGCGCTCACCTTCCTTGCATTCATTTGATTATGCCTTCTAAGCAGTAATCCAGCCCACTTCACAGACTCCACCCCCTCACACAGACCCCATCACTATTAGGGCTGCTACCATAAATTCCCCCCCCGCTGGTTTTCGATCCCAATCCACCTCTGCATATATGTATGTGTAAATCTGGCTCTGATGCTAGCCACTGCCTCCCCAGCCATTAACCTCACCGCACGTCACTGCAACACACTGCCTGTACCGTCTACAGCTATATCTGCAGATCAATTGATCTGCAGATGAATCTACAAGTGTGTAGCCAGCATTACACAGCAAAATTGTTACATATAAATACTGTTTCTAAACAGAAACTGAAACATACAAGGGTTAACTGTTTTAACTGTATGAGCACCAAAATAAATCAAGAAGCTAAAAAATTCTGTCCAGTATTAACATCTGATAAGGATTTGAGACCCCTGCATGGCACATCTTTGATGTCTTGCTTTCATAGGGGTAAAAATCTAAAGTATTATCTTGTGCGTACAGATATCATCAAACTGGGGAATAATAAAGTTAGTGATTTCCTCAAAGGGTAAAAAGGAGTGCTTTTAGTGCCCGAACTGCAAACAGGTCCAATTTTATTTCATTCCTATACATTAGACATCATCATCAACATGTTCTAGCAAATTTGTTGTGTACACGATAACTTGTCCTTGTGCCAAAGTATATGTAGGTAAAACTAACTGCCAGGTCATGGTGCGAATGACACAGCACCGCTCGGCAATTAGGGCAGCGCTGGTGAACAACCACTGGTCAGGCATTTCTGCCTTAGGAAAAGATGATCTGTCAAGTCTCAGATACTGCATCATTGATCATGTATCACCATTGGCTTTATTTTCCAGTTTATGATATATTAATATATATATCTTTCATATCGGAAGTGGGCCGGAAGAGGGAGTTAGCGTCCGTGGGTGTTTGATTGAGGGTGCTATATATTTTGGTAAGTGCACGAATGTACTGTATGTGTTACATGCTTGACAAAAGCTCAATAAATAGCTGAAAAGTTGCCTTAAAAGCAAACTTACTGGTCTTATTTTGATTGTTGGGGGTGCCGCCTATGGTCTCTCTCTCTCTCTCTCTCTCTCTCTCTCACTATATAGTCTGTCATGGCCGTTTTCGGTGCGGTGTTTCAGCATGTAACTGTGATCTCATATGCATAAAATATGGACTAGAGTTGCAGCTCATGCGGCTACTCTCTGGTGCCATAACATAGTTACATAGTTGTCGACATTGAAAAAAGACAATTTATCCATCGAGTTCAACCTATAATTTTATCTACTGCTAAGCACTGCGTTTTCTTTCATCTGTTATAGATTATTATTACAGATTATATCCTTGGATGCCGTTTTCTACTATAAATTTGTCTAACCCTTTCTTAAACACATACATTAAGTCAGACATTACAACCTTCTCTGGCAGCGAATTCCATATCCTTACTGCCCGTAGTGTGAAGAAACCCTTCCTTCGCTTGGTATGACACTTCCTCTCCTCTAACCTTAGAGGGTGACTGCGTATCCTGTGTACAGATCTCTCGATAAGCAAATTGCTTGACAGTTCCATGTACTGACACTTAATGTACACTGCTCAAAAAAATAAAGGGAACACTAAAATAACACATCCTAGATCTGAATGAATAAAATATTCTTATTAAATACTTTGTTCTTTACATAGTTGAATGTGGTGACAACAAAATCACACAAAAATGATCAATGGAAATCAAATTTATTAACCCATGGAGGTCTGGATTTGGAGTCACACTCAAAATTAAAGTGGAAAAACACACTACAGGCTGATCCAACTTTGATGTAATGTCCTTAAAACAAGTCAAAATGAGGCTCAGTAGTGTGTGTGTGGCCTCCACGTGCCTGTATGACCTCCCTACAACACCTGGGCATGCTCCTGATGAGGTGGTGGATGGTCTCCTGAGGAATCTCCTCCCAGACCTGGACTAAAGCACCCGCCAACTCCTGGACAGTCTGTGGTGCAACGTGGCGTTGGTGGATGGAGCGAGACATGATGTCCCAGATGTGCTCAATTGGATTCAGGTCTGGGGAATGGGCGGGCCAGTCCATAGCATCAATGCCTTTGTCTTGCAGGAACTGCTGACACACTCCAGCCACGTGAGATCTAGCATTGTTTTGCATTAGGAGGAACCCAGGGCCAACCGCACCAGCATATGGTCTCACAGGGGGTATGAGGATCTCATCTCGGTACCTAATGGCAGTCAGGCTACCTCTGGCGAGCACATGGAGGGTTGTGCGGCCCCCCCAAAGAAATTCCACCCCACACCATTACTGACCCACTGCCAAACCGGTCATGCTGGAGGATGTTGCAGGCAGCAGAACAATCTCCTTGGCGTCTCCAGACTCTGTCACGTCTGTCACATGTGGCTCAGTGAGAACCTGCTTTCATCTGTGAAGAGCACAGGGCGCCAGTGGCGAATTTGCCAATATTGGTGTTCTCTGGCAAATCAGAATCATCAGAATCAGAATCAGAATCAGCTTTATTGGCCAGGTATACTTACGTATACCATGAATTTGTCTTCGGTTTGCTATACAACAGCCAAGTAGGTAACAGGTAAGCAGGTGTGTGTGTGTGTGTGTGTGTGTGTGTGTGTGTGTGTGTGTGGGGGGGCAAGTAAAGTTACACAGATAGGTATACCGTAGGGACACAAGTGAGTTACATGTACGTCTAGTCAGTCAATGTTCAGGAGTTCAGCAGGCGGACAGCTTGGGGAAAGAAACTTTTGAGGCTTCTGGTGGATCTGGCGGGGACAGCCCTGTAACGCCTGCCTGAAGGAAGCAAGTTAAACATGCTGTGGCCGGGGTGTAGCTGGTCTTTTACTATCTTCATTGCCCGCTTTTTAGCTCTGGACAAGTACAGGTCCTGGACTGAGGGAAGGTCGGCCCCGATGATCTTCTCTGCGGTTCTGACCACATTTTGGAGCCTGCATATGTCCCTCGCGCTGGCGGAGCTGTACCATACGAGTATCGAGGAGCACAGTACCGACTCCACAATCGCGGAGTAGAAGAGGAACAGGAGCTTCTGTGGGATGTTGAACTTCCTTAGTTGCCTGAGGAAGAACAACCTCTGCTGCGCTTTCCCAACAGTGGCGTCAGTGTTGGACCCCCATTTAAGGTCCCTGGAGATTGTGTTCCCTAGAAACTTGAAGGAGTCCACTAGCGATACCACACTGTCAGCAATCATTAGCGGAGGTGCACTAGATGACTTCTTCCTGAAGTCCACTATCATCTCGACAGTTTTGAGGGGATTGAGGTCAAGGTTGTTGTGGATGCACCACTGGGCCAGCCGGTCTACTTCCTGTCTATAGGCCGATTCGTCCCCATCCTTGATGAGGCCGATGACGGTGGTGTCATCGGCGAATTTGATGATCCTTACTGATTGCGCCTCTGAGGTACAGTCATGCACGGTGTTGGGCTGTAAGCACAGCCCCCACCTGTGGACGTCGCGCCCTCATACCACCCTCACGGAGTCTGTTTCTGATCGTTTGAGTAGACACATGCACATTTGTGGCTGTCTGGAGGTCATTTTGCAGGGCTCTGGCAGTGCTCCTCCTGTTCCTCCTTGCACAAAGGCGGAGGTAGCGGTCCTGCTGCTGGGTTTTTGCCCTCCTATGGCCTCCTCCACGTCTGCTGATGTACTGGCCAGTCTCCTGGTAGCGCCTCCATGCTCTGGACACTACGCTGACAGACACAGCAAACCTTCTTGCCTCAGCTCGCATTGATGTGCCATCCTGGATGACCTGCACTATCTGAGCCACTTGTGTGGGTTGTAGACTCCGTCTCATGCTACCACTAGAGTGAAAGCACCGCCAGCTTTCAAAAGTGACCAAAACATTTGCCAGAAAGCATAGGAGCTGAGAAGTGGTCTGTGGTCACCACCTGCAGAACAACTCCTTTATTGGGAGTGTCTTGCTAATTGCCTATAATTCCCACTTGTTGTCTATTCCATTTGCACAACAGCATGTTAAATTGATTGTCAATCAGTGTTGCTTCCTAAGTGGACAGTTTGATTTCACAGAAGTGTGATTGATTTGGAGTTACATTGTGTTGTTTAAGTGTTCCCTTTATTTTTTTGAGCAGTGTATTTGTAAATATTAATCATGTCTCTTCTTAAGGCCCGTACATACTGGCCGATATATCGGGCGTATATCACATGTCCGTCGGCCAGTGTGTACGGGCGATATGTCTATGAACTCCATCGTTCACAAACATATCGCGTTGGCGCTGCAGCACAGCCGAAGGCCAATATAGCTACCGATATATTGGCACATCACTGTGTGTGTACGGGCGACCAGCCGACCGCCCGTACACATGCTGCGGCAGCCGGCGGTGATTGACAGCTGAACTGGGCGGGCGTGTGTACACGCCCACCCAGTTCATGATGTCAGTCCCCGATGCATTGGGCAGTGTGTAAGCACAGCACACTGCCCAATCCGTCCATAGATATATCTGCATATCAATTGATCTGCAGATATATCTATCAGTGTGTACCCACCATTAGATGCCTTTTTTCTAGTGATGTGCACCGGACATTTTTCAGGTTTTGTGTTTTGGTTTTGGATTCGGTTCCGCGGTCGTGTTTTGGATTCGGACGCGTTTTGGCAAAACCTCCCTGAAATTTTTTTGTCGGATTCGGGTGTGTTTTGGATTCGGGTGTTTTTTTACAAAAACCCCTCAAAAACAGCTTAAATCATCACAGAATTTGGGGGTCATTTTGATCCCATAGTATTATTAACCTCAATAACCATAATTTCCACTCATTTTCAGTTTATTCTGAACACCTCACACCTCACAATATTATTTTTAGTCCTAAAATTTGCACCGAGGTCGCTGGATGACTAAGCTAAGCGACCCAAGTGGCCGACACAAACACCTGGCCCATCTAGGAGTTGCACTGCAGTGTCAGACAGGATGGCACTTCAAAAAATAGTCCCCAAACAGCACATGATGCAGAGAAAAAAAGAGGTGCAATGAGGTAGCTGTGTGACTAAGCTAAGCGACCCAAGTGGCCGACACAAACACCTGGCCCATCTAGGAGTGGCACTGCAGTGTCAGGCAGGATGGCACTTCAAAAAAATAGTCCCCAAACAGCACATGATGCAAAGAAAAAAGAGGCGCAATGAGGTAGCTGTGTGACTAAGCTAAGCGACCCAAGTGGCCGACACAAACACCTGGCCCATCTAGGAGTGGCACTGCAGTGTCAGACAGGATGGCACTTCAAAAAATAGTCCCCAAACAGCACATGATGCAAAGAAAAAAAAGAGGTGCACCAAGGTCGCTGGATGGCTAAGCTAAGCGACCCAAGTGGCCGACACAAACACCTGGCCCATCTAGGAGTGGCACTGCAGTGTCAGACAGGATGGCAGATTTAAAAAATAGTCCCCAAAAAGCACATGATGCAAAGAAAAAAAGAGGTGCATGACTTAAACAAACCACCTTACCATCAGAATCCTCCTTGTCAATTTCCTCCCCAGCGCCAGCAACACCCATATCCTCATCCTGGTGTACTTCAACAGTGGATCCTGTCCATAGCGGCACTGGGACATTACAATCTACCCTGCATCGCATAGGGGCAGAGATAGCACACGGAGGTGCGAGAATCTTACCCGAAAAATCCCCCCTCTCTGCCGGATCCATTGGAAGATCCCACGCCTTCCAACGGGCGCATCACTGGGTATTGACCAGGTACTCAGGGCTGCCCTCTCATCCACTGCTTGGTATCTGTGGGCCCCCCTGCAATGCTCCTAGGTAACAGGGGAGGGGGAGACTAAACGTGGACAGTAGAAGCAGCCCGCACTGTTCTATCTATTCAGTCCCAGGTGGACGGCTCTTCCCTGCTCTCATTGTTCCCATTCACTGCCCATAAGGGCACATGGGACAAAAGCAGAAAGGGAATCTGTTTCCACACACCTGAGACTCTTTTTCATCTTTACCTGTACCTTGGTTATAAAATGTTATAAATGCACTTATCTTAACAAGCGTATATAGGCCTGTTTGGGAACACTAGCAAATGACATCAGTTTATAGCCTGTCTAGCTAATATATTTATTTTTAGAGAGCATATTTAACACTAGCCCCTCTCTTCCTATTGATTGTATCTACACAAAATGGATTATATCACCATATAGAACAGAAAACTATTAAATCAATGTGCCAACAAATTAGCCCTAATCACGAACCAGAGAATGATTTCTAGTAATACCTGCACAAGATCCCTTATACCAGGGCGATATCTACCTACGGTTTCTGTATGAATTTGAATAACAGTTTAATTAATATTTCAGGGAGGTATTTGTCCACAGTTTCTGTATGAATTTGAACAACAGCTGAATTAACCCTTCTTTCTAAAGAATATGGAGTGACATGATATCACTAGAGCAAATTGACAGGTACATTTTATCATGTTAACCCTTTCTCTACCAGGAAGCAGTATGAATGTCTACTTTCCATTTATGTTATGAAATTATTGGCACCCGAACGGCAGAAAGAGGAGCCTTTGGCTGTTTACTTTATATCAGTCAGTAATAGGATTTTCCTATAGGGTTTTTCCTCCTGACCTAAATACTTGAGACAGTGTAACTATTATCTGTTCTCTAGTATCGGTTGTCCTGTCAGCTATACACTGTTGCGGAATGGTGGATGCAAACTTGTATCAAATACATTAACACTGTTACTGCAGTCTTGAACAGTAGACTGGTGTAAAGGGTGCATATATGTTACAGAACCTTTATTAAATTCATAGTGCTCTTCACGTTTCCCTTTCCCCCTGTCTCCCCTGTCATTTCCCTGGTTTAAATACAAGTAGTGATATCCCTGGGAAATAATTACGGGTCAATTGGATAGGGATGTGTGTGTGTATATATATCTTTCCCTCTATATAAGAGTACACAAGTGAGTGATGTTACAGGGATTATTGTTTCAGCATAGTCTCTCGAAAGAGCCTAACAGTAGCTAAATAAGCACTGATTAATCTCATTAATATTTCACATAGCTTAATTAATCCAAACAAGAAACCCTTTTCCCCCTTTTTTTGCTTAGATAACAAATTCACTGGAAACTGGCATCACTTTGATGACCCAACTCCACTGGCAAAATACATATGGTATTTATCCTACACTTATATCTTATAAAGAATTTTTGTCTGCACTTTCAGGCCATCAGATAAGATACCATGCCTGTTTATGGTGCCTACTTTTAAATATGGAAATAAAAATTTAAAATATTTTAATATAGAATAATCATTTCAAAAGAGTGCGCCACACACTAAGCCTCTTTTAGTGATAGGCCCACTAGTGGCTTACACTAATAATCTCCCCCCAAAGAGTACTTCAACAGTGACATCTTCAATTTGACTATCAGGAACTGGACTGCGGGTGCTCCTTACAGCACTTGCAGGGGGCGTGCAAATGGTGGAAGGCGCAACCTCATCCCGTCCAGTGTTGGGAAGGTCAGGCATCGCAACCGACACAATTGGACTCTCCTTGGGGATTTGTGATTTAGAAGAATGCACAGTTCTTTGCTGTGCTTTTGCCATCTTAACTCATTTAAGTTTTCTAGCAGGAGGATGAGTGCTTCCATCCTCATGTGAAGCTGAACCACTAGCCATGAACATAGGCCAGGCCCTCAGCCGTTCCTTGCCACTCCGTGTCGTAAATGGCACATTGGCAAGTTTACGCTTCTCCTCAGACGATTTTGATTTAGATTTTTGGGTCATTTTACTGAGATTTATTTTTTTGGATTTTACATGCTCTCTACTATGACATTGGGCATCGGCCTTGGCAGACGACGTTGATGGCATTTCATCGTCTCGGCCATGACTAGTGGCAGCAGCTTCAGCACGAGGTGGAAGTGGATCTTGATCTTTCCCTATTTTACCCTCCACATTTTTGTTCTCCATTTTTTAATGTGTGGAATTATATGCCAGTAATATATCAATAGCAATGGCCTACTACTATATATACGGCGCACAACTGAAATGCACCACAGGTATGGATGGATAGTAGACTTGACGACACAGAGGTAGGTAGAGCAGTGGCCTTCTGTACCGTACTGCTATATAGTATATACTGGTGGTCAGCAAACTGTGCAAAACTGAAATGCACCACAGGTATGGATGGATAGTATACTTGACGACACAGAGGTAGGTAGAGCAGTGGCCTTCTGTACCGTACTGCTATATATTATATACTGGTGGTCAGCAAACTGCAAAACTGAAATGCACCACAGGTATGGATGGATAGTATACTTGACGACACAGAGGTAGGTAGAGCAGTGGACTACTGTACCGTACTGCTATATATATAGTTATACTGGTGGTCAGCATACTGTGCAAAACTGAAATGCACCACAGGTATGGATGGATAGTATACTTGACGACACAGAGGTAGGTAGAGCAGTGGCCTTCTGTACCGTACTGCTATATAGTATATACTGGTGGTCAGCAAACTGTGCAAAACAGAAATGCACCACAGGTATGGATGGATAGTATACTTGATGACACAGAGGTAGGTAGAGTAGTGGCCTTCCGTACCGTACTCCTATATATTATATACTGGTGGTCAGCAAAATTATGCACTGTACTCCTACTAATTACTACAATGCAGCACAGATATGGAGCGTTTTTCAGGCAGAGAACGTATAATACTGGTGGTCACTGGTCAGCAAAACTCTGCACTGTACTCCTCCTATATAATACTGCTGGTCCCCAGTCCGCACAATAAAGCAGTGTGAGCACAGATATATGCAGCACACTGAGCACAGATATGGAGCGTTTTTCAGGCAGAGAACGTATAATACTGGTGGTCACTGGTCAGCAAAACTCTGCACTGTACTCCTCCTATAATACTGCTGGTCCCCAGAATAAAGATATTTGCAGCCCCCTGAAAGTTCTGAAACAAAGTGAGAGGACGCCAGCTACGTCCTCTCACTATCATTTCCAATGCACGAGTGAAAAATGGCGGCGACGTGCGGCTCCTTATATAGAATCCGAATCTCGCGAGAATCCGACAGCGGAATGATGACGTTCGGGCGGGCTCGGGTTAACCGAGCAATACTGGAGTATCCGAGTATGCCTCGGACCCGTGTAAAATGGGAGAAGTTCGGGGGGGTCCGGATTCCGAGGAACCGAACCCGCTCATCACTACTTTTTTCTAGTGTAAACATATCTAACCTAGATAGATAGCCTTTCCTCATAATTCAATAACTCAAAGCCTGTAATGAATTTTGTAGCTCTTCTCTGAACCTTTTCAAGTTCTATGATGTCTTTTTTATAGTGTGGAGCCCAGAACTGTACACTGTATTCTAGATGCAGCCATACCAATGATTTATACAGTGACAGGATTATACCTTCATCCCTTGTATTCCTCATTTTATGCATGCTAATACCTTATAGACCTTTTCCTGCTGTATTCTGGCATTGGGCACTACTGCTAAGTCTACGGTCAATGAGCACGCCCAAATCCTTCTCCATTTCTGATTTCCCTATATTTATCCCATTTAATGTATAGATTGCCTGTTTGCTTTTGGTCCCAAAAAGTATAACTTTACATTTCTCTAGTTCAGTGATGGCTAACCTTGACACTCCAGCTGTTGTTGAACTACACATCCCAGCATGCCCTGCATCAGTTTTGGCATGGCCAAATAGCAAAACTGTAGCAGGGCATGCTGGGATGTGTAGTTCAACAACAGCTGAAGTGTCAAGGTTAGCCATCACTGCTCTAGTTTAAACCTCATACTCCACTTTGCTGCCCAAAACTCCAGTTTAGTTAAGTCATTCTGACAGTGCTGTAACTAGACATTTTAGCTCTGTGTGCAAGAAACAGCATTGGTACCCCCCATATTTAAAATAGGGCCAGTGCATGCTGTAGGCACGCATCAAAAATATAGGGGGGGTGTAGCTACATGGGGAAGGGGCGTGACCTTAAAATAATACCAATTCATATTACGCCCCACAGTAGTCTCCATTATTCAAATTACACTGCACAGTAGCACCACTTACATAAAATTAACCCAGATAGAGCCCCTTTTGCACAGTACACCAGGTAGAGTCTCCTTTTACACAGTACAGCAGGCAGAGTATCCTTTTACAGAGTAAGGCAGGCAGGGTCCCCTTTTACACATTACGGAAGGTAGAGTCCCCTTTTACACAGTACTGCAAGTAGAGCCCAATTTTACACAGTACGGCAAGCAGAGTCCCCTTTTGCACAGTATGGCAGGTAGAGTCCCCTTTTACACAGTACGGCAGGCAGAGCCCCTTTTTACAAAGTACGACAGTTAGAGTTCCCTTTTACACAGTACGACAGATAGAGCCACCTTTTACACAGTACGGCAGGCAGAGACCCCTTTTACACAGTACGACAGGTAGAGTCTCCTTTTACACAGTACAGCAGGTAGAGTCCCCTTTTACACAGTACGGCAGGTTAAGCCCCCTTTTACAAAGTACAGCAGGTAGAGTCCCCTTTTTCACATTACGACAGGCAGAGCTCACTTTTACACATTAAGGCAGGCAGAGTCCCCTTTTACACAGTACAGCTGGTATAGCCCCCTTTTACACAGTATGGCAGGTAGGGTCATGAGAGAGAGGGAGAGAGAGAGATGGAGAAAGATAATGATGGGGTTTGGAGGGATAGAGAAAAAAAGGTGCCAGGTAGAGAGGCAGAGAGAGAGAGAGAGAGAGAGGTGGGAGGGGGACAGAGGATAGAGAGAGAGAGAGAGAGAGAGAGAGAGAGGGGAAAGACACACACAAACACAGTGGTACTTGATGTTCTGTGTGCCCAGCCCCTTCCTGCAGGCAAAGGACTGAACATGACAGCAGCAGCAGCTCACCAGGTCTGCAGATTCTGGAATCCGTGTCTCAGAGTCTCCCCTTCCTTCAGACTGTCACGATCCGGGTATCTGGACGCCATTTCTTACCTATCAGATGCCTCCTAAGGCTGGCTCAGCGCTCCAGGACCGGATCCCATCTGTTATCCTGATGTGCACATTCCCGCATCCTCTCCTGTCTCTCTGGACGCAGTCACAGTAACGCCTTATACATCTGGCATGGCGTCTCCCGCGGCCTCCGCCGCCGTCCCTGAGCTTCTGCATTCAGAGTGGCGATTACGTCAGCCGCGGCCTCCGCTGTGTCCGCGTGGTCGGATGTGCATCTGTCAGCCTGGCGTCTCCTGTCTCCGGTGGCCGGCGCCGCCATTACTGTTTTCCAGACCACATGGATTACAATCCAAACTTCCCTCCAAGTGTCTGCATGGGCGCAGCCATCTTGGATTCTGTCAGCTGATCTTTCCTACCAATCCGTTGTCAGTATTATTAATTTGCATAATTGCCTAGCCAATGCCTTCCTTGCTGCAGGTATAAATAGGTTGTGCCTGAGCAAGGAAGGCGTCAGTGCTTTGGTTGTCAAACCTAGTTCCAGTTTGTCTCTCTCCTGTGATTGTCTTCCAGGTTCCAGCTCCTGTCTCCAGACTTCTGCTATAGAGACCCGCACCAGCATTCCATCTGCGGTGTAGCCTGACTCTCCGATCCATTCTGGACTCACCTGTTTCCAGCTACAACATCACCTGCTTCCAGCTCAGCTTCCAGCAGTGTACAGCTTCTCTTAAAGGGCCGATGTCCTTTCTGCAGTTTACCACTCTCCACCGGTATTATTATTTCTCCGCTCTCAAATTCTACATTTCATCTATATTGCATCGCTCTCAAGCTTTATTTATTATTTAACTGGTTCCAGCCAGTATCCACTCCGTGCCAACACCTGTCTGGTTCTAACCAGTACCCACAGCAGCATTTTATCTACAGCAGTCCAGCTTTCCCTGGAACACCAGCTGGTACAACCCTGGGCTTTCCTCATTGCTACAGTTGAGCCTGGTAAGGACTTTCCAATTTGCACATAATAAGAACTGTCTCATACCACCAGAGCTCTGTGGCCCCTGCCACCCTGTAGTACCCAGGAACTGTATTATTATTTCTCTGCTGATTTTTATGTTTCTTTTTACTGCTACTGTGATGCATGGAGTTTGTCATAAATAAATATCATTGACTTTTACTCAAGTTGTCGTGGTCACGCCTTCGGGCGGTTTCTCTTCATGTTACTTACATGTCCAGGGGTCTGATACAACCTCCCAGGTTCCGGTACATCTCAGCCCCTACAACTGAGGCTGCCTTCCGTCAGCTCAGGCCCTCAGTTGTGACACAGACTACTCACGACTGCTCTCTGCACTGTATATTAACAGTGGTGCATCTGGCAGAGAGGGAGCCGGGCGCACCACTAATATTACACATTACAGCGGGCAGTGGCTTATACATACAGACAGGCAAGCACAGGTGGATGCGGATGCCAGCCCCAGCACTGATTACTGGGAATCAGAATAAGCCTAAGCCATTTTTACTGCTAAGCCCGCCCCCCAGCCAAAAGGAGTCCAGGCGGTGGGGTAAACTCCATAATGGAGTATACTGATCCCGGGCGCCATGCACGCTGCATGGCTGTCCATGGGGAATCAGTCAGTAGTATGCCCAGAAATATTCCGGGGGTTGCCAGCGCTGGCTAGCCCAGAAGGTTTCCAGGCAAACCACTGAAGGGGTTAATATACCTTCCAATATTTTCCCCACTATAGATGTCAGACTTACTGGTCTGTAATTTCCAGGATTGGATTTACCTTTTTTAAATAATGGCACTACATCTGCTATTCATCTGATGTAATAGAATCTTAATGGAGGTGCACAGGGAGTCAACAATCCTCGCATCTATGTTACAGTTGCAGTTGAGTACGCAGTAGCTGAGAATGTTGTGGGCATGTCTTGCATTGCCTAGCAGTTCCACCACTGCATTGATCATTGCTACCTCTGAATCAGGCCCAACATTTGCAAGATATAATTAAGAAAGAAAATAACTAAATTATCAATAATTAATAGTCAAACTATATACATATACTGTTAACATGCTAATATCATGAATGATCAAACTTATTTAATTTAAAAATGTTTTAAAATGTAATATGTAATGATATACCTTGTGCTATGGCAGTGAAAATAATATAGTTGGAACAAGTTAGAAAAAATTCCAGTTCCAAGCTTGAAGTCTTGTAGAGAACACCTCATAAACACACCTGGGGGCATATATAATAGGGTCCAAGTTTGCTGGAGGTGCAGGATGCCGGACGATCATGGATGTTTATTTAAACTGGCAATCATTGAAAATAGAATTATTGCTAGCCAACAGTGAATACAAGCTAATACACAACGTCAAGCACATTTCCTCAGTGTTTTAAAATACCTGCATTTTCTAATCTACTGTATAGCACAGATTTAACTAAATTGTGAAAGCTTGGTTCTGACTGTTCCAGTAATGAATTACTGTATTACGATAAATCTCATATGTAACAAAAAAGGAAAAGCATCACAGCTGCAGACTCAAAGTCTGATAATGAAACAATGCCAGTAATGAAAAATGTGCATCAGCATCCTAAAATGAGAAGTAACAAGTCTGTGCAAATTGAGTTCCTGTGATGACAAAACAGAAAAAAGCTTAAAGCAGGCAGTCTCATATTATGTGTATGATACCCATGGCTCACTAAAGACAATGAATCTTCCAATACATACAATATAAAGATTTCCTTAAAGTACAAACCAGCAACCAAGAAACTTGTAAAAAGTTTAGATGTAAGAATCACACAAAGCAAAGCTACATATCCTTTAAGTGGTGTTGGGACAGATTCATACAGTTCAATAAAGTAGAAGCAGAAATATAAAAATCTACTTGATGCATTTATCCACCTCTGTAGTGGCATCGTAGCCCTCTACTGCTTTAGATTTTAAGCTTGCGAGCGGAGGCATCCTACCTCTATGCAGTGGTGCAAGTAGAAAAAAATTCTTAAAGGTATTGTGTGCGACCCCCAAATGGGCGTGACCAGATGCCAAAGGGACATGTCCAATGAAAATGGGGGGAAGGGGGGAAAGGGTGTCAACATGATATGCCACCCATTTATCATCACTTTTGGAACATTCCTTTTCATTCCAAACGCACCTTACTGTCTGTATATGGAGGTTTCTCACAATGTGGAACCTCTGAAGAAATGTATCCTCCCTGGGCAGTGTCTTCAGTCAGTATTCACTATGCATGTAGGACATCCCATAGCCCGAAAGATGCCTGTTTGTGTAGGTATATATCCAAAGTCATCATCATACAACAGCGGTTCAAACAGAGTCATGCCACCTGTGTCACCTTCTACCCCATTTGTATCCCAGCCACACCATCTTCTTCCCCCTTGCATTTCTCAGCCACACCATCATCTAAGTGACCTATATGTGGGTGTTAGATGGGCACTGTGGGGTTAAATATATGTGGGAGCTAGATGGGCACTATGGGATGACCCATATGTGGATGTTAGATGGCCACTATGTGGTGGACATTGGTTTGGGACTTTAAGAGGGGCATACAGAGGATATAATAGTGGGTTACAGGATAGCAGGAGACCATTATTAGGCTGAGAAAAAGCCATTATAGGGGAACCAGGTAAGGCATAATGAGGCTGAGGTGGATGATATAAGGGCATTGGGTTTGAAGCAAGGAGCGGGTCAGGCCTAGGTCATGTTATCGGGGTTACAGCCCCAAATCCCTACTTCATAGCCACATGGTGCCGGATAATGGTGACATGAGCCATTTCCCTGCTCTATCCCAGCTGTAAGTGCATCACTGTATCTCTGTGCATCTCCTGTGCAGACCCACCCCCAGATAATCCCTGGCCAGGCCTCCTCCTCTCACCCGCTGGATGTTACACACCCGGCTTCTGCCTGGGCATTCCACCTGACTTCCCGCCTGTGCGTTCCACCTGGCTCCGGCCTGTGCATTCCACCAGACTACCGCTCCCTGTGTTGCACCCGACTTTAGCTCCCTGCGTACCACCCGACGTCCGGTCAGAGCGAAGGGAAATAGGCTCAACCGAAATGTAATGGCACGGTGGGTCACACATGTAATGGAAAGTGTGCGGTGGGTGGTTCGGCGTAGCCACTGCCAAATTCTTAAGAGTACCCACACACTTGCACTACTGCCTCTATGACTGTCTGTTATTATTATTATTATTATCCTTTATTTATATGGCGCCACAAGGGTTCCGCAGCGCCCAATTACAGAGTACATGAATAATCAAACAGGAAAACAGCAACTTACAGTTGATGACAGTATAGGACAAGTACAGGGTAAATAAACATAGTTACATCAGCAGATGACACTGGAATAAGTATCAGGTGGCAGAAGACTGCTGGAGTTGATGCAGTTTTAGATTATTAAAGTAAGAAAGGATAAGCACATGAGGGAAGAGGGCCCTGCTCGTGAGAGCTTACATTATAAAGGGGAGGGGTAGACAGACAGGGGTGACACAGATGGGGTACATGGAGAGTGTAGAACAGAGGGTTAGGATGAGATTTGGCTGGGTTAGGTGAAGAAGTGGGTCTTGAGAGCCCGTTTGAAGTTTTGTAGAGAGGTGGAGAGTCTGAGGGGGAGAGGTAGGGAATTCCAGAGAAGTGGTGCAGCACGTGAAAAATCTTGGAGGTAGGAGTGGGAGGAGGTGATCCGTAGGCAGGAAAGTCGTCGTGCATTAGCAGAGCGAATAGGACGTGTGGGAATGTAAAGGGAGATAAGATCAGAGATGTAGATGGGAGAGGAGTGGGTGAGGGCTTTGTAAGGGAGTGTGAGAAGCTTGAAATGGATTCTGAAAGGGAAGGGGAGCCAGTGAAGGTCTAGTAAGAGAGGAGAGGTAGACGTAGAGCATTTGGTGAGGAAAATGAGCCAGGCAGCAGCATTGAGGATAGATTGGAGTGGAGAGAGGTGTTTGTCAGGAATGCCAGTCAGGAGGAGATTACAGTAATTCAGTCTGGAGATGACCAGTGAGTGGATAAGAGTCTTAGTAGCATCCTGGGTCAGAAAGGGTCTGATCCTGGAAATATTTTTTAGATGAAAACGGCAGGTTTGTGAGAGGTGCTGAATGTGTGCTTTGAAGGAGACGGAGGAGTCAAGGATTACTCCAAGACAGCGCACTTGGGGGCTAGAGGAGATAGTAGTGCCATCAATAGATAATGAGATTGTAGGAGGTGAGGTTATGCGGGAGGGAGGAAAGATGATCAGTTCGGTCTTAGACATGTTAAGTTTAAGAAAGCGCTGGGACATCCAGGAAGAGGTAGCAGAGAGACAGTTGGAGATACGAGTGAGGAGAGCAGGGGAGAGGTCTGGAGAGGAAAGATAGATTTGGGTGTCATCAGCATAGAGATGATATTGGAAACCAAAAGAACTAATGAGCTTACATAGTGAGGACGTATAGAGAGAGAAGAGGAGAGGACCAAGGACAGAACCTTGGGGTACACCTACAGTTAGCGGAAGTGAGGGGGAGGTGGAGTCATGAGAAGAGACAGAGAATGAACGGTCAGAGAGGTAGGAAGACAGCCAAGAGAGGGCAGTGTCGCGCAGACCAATGGAGTGAAGGATTTGCAGTAGGAGAGGATGGTCCACAGTGTCAAAAGCAGCAGAGAGATCAAGTAGAATAAGTAGAGAGTAATGTCCCTTAGATTTAGCAGCATGGAGGTCATTGCATACTTTTGTAAGGGCAGTTTCAGTGGAGTGTAGAGGACGGAAGCCAGACTGGAATGGGTCAAGTAGTGAGTGTGAGGAAAGAAAGGCAGTAAGGCGGTTGTAGACAATACGCTCAAGGAGTTTGGAGGCAAAAGGGAGGAGAGAGATGGGTCGGTAGTTGGAGAGAGTGTTTGGATCAAGGGTAGGTTTTTTAAGTATAGGAGAGATGAGTGCATGCTTGAAGGCAGAGGGGACAGTGCCTGATGAGAGGGAGAGATTGAGAAGGTGGGAAAGGTGGGAACAAGCAGAAGGAGAGAGGTAGCGGAGGAGGCGGGAGGGGATAGGGTCAAGTGGGGAGGTGGTGAGGGGACAGGAACGAATGAGGGCCATGACTTCCTCTCCAGTTGCATGGGAGAAAGAGGTCAGAGTAGGTGGGAGGGATGGGGAGGGGTGGTAAGGGATGGGGGAAAGCTGGCTACTGATGGTCTGGTGTGATGTGATGTCCTTACGTATGGAGTCAATTTTGGATATGAAGTTAGTGGCAAAGTTAAGAGCAGAGAGTGAGGAAGGGAGACGAGGTGGAGGTGGGCAGAGGAGTGAGTTGAGAGTGGCAAAGAGGCGCCGGGGGTTGGAAGACTGGGAGGAGATGAGGTTCTTGAAGTATGACTGTTTAGCAAGAGAAAGGGCAGCACTGAAGGATGAGAGCATAAGTTTGAAATGGAGGAAGTCTGTCTTAGAGTGTGATTTCCTCCAGTGTCGCTCAGCAGTACGTGAGCATTTTTGCAGATATCTGGCGCATTTGGTGTGCCAGGGTTGAGGTGTTAATTTGCGAGGGGGAATAGTGGTTGGTGGAGCAACAGAGTCAAGAGCAGAAGTAAGGGATGCATTGTATATGGAAGTGGCTTGTTCAGGGCATGAGAGATAGAGAATAGGAGAGAGAAGTGAGTCAAACAGGGAGGAAAGGAATGTGGTGTCAATAGCCTCAATGTTACGTTTAGTGATGGTAGCCTTGGGAGGTAGAGATGGGGAAGTCGAGAGAGATAGGTTAAAGGAGAGTAGATGGTGGTCAGAGAGGGGAAATGGGGAATTTGAAAAATCAGAAATATCACAGCGGTGAGTGAAGACCAGATCCAGTGAGCTCCCATTCACATGGGAGGGTGAGGAGGTCCACTGGGAGAGACCAAGTGAAGAGGTGAGGTTAAGGAGTTTAGAGGCAGGGGATTGTGCGGGGATGTCAATAGGGATGTTGAAATCGCCTAGGATAATGGAAGGAATGTCAGAAGAGAGGAAGTGAGGAAGCCAGGAAGCAAAGTTGTCGATGAATTTGGAAGCAACGCCAGGGGGGCGGTAAATGACAGCTACTCTAAGATGTTATTATCCAATTTTGATATTACACAGTTTTGTTTTATCATTGTTGTTTTCAATTATAAAGCGCAACAGAATATGCTGCGCCATATAAGATACTGTTAATAAATAAATAAATAAATAAATAAATACTGCTGTGTGTTTTCTCTCCTTTGTACTGAGGCTGATTTACTGACGTTAGCTCTAGGAACATTTCAACGGTATCCGGACTCTGGGTCGACACCACTTAGGTCGAAACCCATTAGGTCAACACCTGTCCCGGTAGCAGCGGTAGCGGAGCGAGGCATCTTGCCCGAAGCTCGCTCGTCATGCGAGGGCATACAGTGCACTAATTTGGGTTCTTGGTAACTTTACGAAGAAAACGACACCAACAAACATGAAAAACTCACTTTGACCTTTTTACATGTCGACCCAATATATGTGTCGACCTATTTCTAGTGTCGACTTAGCCATTGTCAACCAAAAGGTGTTTCTCAGCGGCGGCGGGCGCTGCGGGCTGTGTTAGTGCTGCCGCAGATCGCAGGTCCTGCTCGTCTAAGTAACCGGAACCGGCCCCTTTTATCCCGCCGCAATATGTGTAGGGGGGGCGTTCGCCCTTTTCGCCCCTGTCTGTATCCACCACTGTGGCTCTCCTGCTGTTATGAAACTACACATACATATACATTCGCATTCTCTTATAGCAAAACTGTGGCAGGGCATGCTGGGACTTGTACTTTACAACAGGTTATCCAGGCTTGATCTTTAGTGTTTAATAGTAATACTGTATTCCATACAGTATTCAGTGTATAAAAAGATGAATGTTTACATTAATGTCCTGGGTCATTACTAGGCTCTTCTACCGCTCCCCAAGACTCCCGCACTTGCTCCAATGTTCCGGAGTGTGGGAGATTGTGGCCTGCGTTTTGAAAACCCCATCTAGTAATCCTGTGTTTGCTATAGGTCATCTGTCCTGCGAATGGGTCACACTAGCTGCTGCATCATGAGTGTATCTAGCCACACCTGTCCATGGGACCGTACGCACCCCTGTGAGCCTATGGATCATGGGTGTGGGCACAGTACTGAGGAAGGCCACACCTGTAACTTTAAAAAACAGAGCCCATGTGACTGAGCCACATGGAGGAAACAAAGAAATTGTTAAGATCACAAGCTAAGGTTGCTAATGTGAAACACTGATTTATAGCAAAAGGAGGAGACAAGAAGCAGATATTGAAACAAGCTGGGTAACACACATACAGATGTGTACTCCTACATCGTGGCTGCAGTCACGTTAACCAGCCCTTCTAGTTGCACCTAGTCGTGAGTGCTTTTACTAAGATCGACAGCCCTTTTGTGCATTTATTTCCATATGTCTTATTCATATCAATATGTGTCTTATTCACATCACTATGTGACTAAGATGCACAAGAAGACTCCACTGATTAAGCAGGGACGTGCAGTCAGGGGAGGCAGGGGAGGCAGTGCCTCCCCTGTCATTAATGACTCAAATAATGCAAAGAAGATACTTATGACACAGATTTTGTGTCATAAGTATATTTGTATTATTTTAATAATTTTTATCTTTAAAAAATCTGTGTTACGGAGGCACCGCTGTCGGTGCCTCACGCTGACATATAAAATGGCCGGAAGTGGGGGGCGGGGCCAAGCAGCAGGGAGCGAAATCCCATTGAAAAAAAGCACTATAAGCGGCACTGGTATTAGTGCCGCTTTGACAGGGGCGTGCTATTCCCACCCAGTCCCCTCCTCCCCTGTGCTCTCCCTCCCGGCAGAACTTGTATTTACATAGGACGCGGCAGGGAAACGAGAAGTGCCGCGGTCAGCAGCGTCTGGCAGCGGTATGGTGTGAGGTGAGTCCCTGGTGCTCGGCGGTGCAGCGTGTGCGGGGGTCCCTCGTGCTTGGTGGTGCTGGTGCACGGCGGTGCGGGTGTCGTGTGGCGCAGTGAATAGTAAAGGCTTTGGCAGCACAGCGCCTTTGCGGTCTCTGAGTGTCACCATCTTTGCCGACACCAGTGTCGGTACATGGAGTGCTGCCATTATAGATGCATTAAAAATAAATGGAATAAGCGCTATATTGGAATATGTACCAAACCCAAATAACCTATTTCAGAGACCATTATACTGCAAATACCATGTCCTTATTCCTTATTATACACTTGGGTTTCAAGAAAAATAGTCCATGGAAATAAATGTTTCTCCTCTAAATACAGTATACACCCCTCCCCCCCCCCCCCCCGCCCAAAAAAGAAAAAAAAAACACTTTCTTGATTACATAAAAACACATATAAACCACTTCCCATCGTGGAAATTAGTGGCTATACACAAAAATCGACAGGCAGATGCTCCAGTAGTGATACGTAATGCGTACTTTTATGTCCTGGTACAGGCCAACCTCATTGCATGGGTATTAGAAATACATATGATCCTCAATCCCTCCTTCCAGCCTCTGTATGAATTATGGGCCCTACACACCGATAGATCCGCCGCCGAGCTGCCCGACGTTGAATACAGGCGACGCGCGAGGGGGGGGGGGGGGAGTGAAGTTAATTCACTACCACCGGCTCCGTAGCATAGCAGGCAAATATGGACGAGATCGTCCATATTGGCCTGCATGTATAAGCGACGGGGCACCAGCGATGAACGAGCGCCACGCTGAGCTCCCGGTCCCCAGCCATGCAGACAAGCTCCGTGTGAGAGCTTCTCTGCCTGCATGTGACGTTGCCTGGGGCACTGGGAGCTAAGCTCTTGGACCTCAGCACCTTGCACTGATCAGGGAGCGGGTAGCCCGATCCCCCTGTGTGCCGCACACTCGGGCCGCTGCGGAACCTGCACTGATCAGGGAGCGGGTAGCTCGATCCCCCTGTGTGCCGCACACTCGAACCGCCGCGAACCCTGCACTGATCAGGGAGCCGGGTAGCCCGATCCCCCTGTGTGCCGCACACTCGGGCCGCTGCGGAACCTGCACTGATCAGGGAGCGGGTAGCTCGATCCCCCTGTGTGCCGCACACTCGAACCGCCGCGAACCCTGCACTGATCAGGGAGCGGGTAGCCCGATCCCCCTGTGTGCCGCACGCTCGGGCCGCCGCGGACCCGTCCTCCCCCCGTCTTCTGATTTCAATAGTGGACGTGGACACAGCCTCATTGAATGTAAGAACAAAAGTGTGGACAAAATTAAAACGAAAAACTTGCTTAATTAATAATAAATTTAGTAAATTGTGATTAAGATTAATACACTTAAAATAATCAGTTATACCAATAATTCAGACATATGTTTAAACATATGTCTGAATAATTGGTATAACTGATTATTTTAAGTGTATTAATCTTAATCACAATTAATTAAGCAAGTTTCTCTATTTTATTTATTGATTGAAATTAAAACACACAATTATACCGATTTAAAGTGTCCACACTATTGTCGGTACATTCAGAGCACCGGGGGACAACACTGGGTAGTGCTGCCTTGTGCTGCTGGGGCTCCCTGCATGGAACCCCTGACAATGAGCATGAAAGCAACTAGCATGAAACCGCTGGCAACGAGCATGGAACCCAGGACATGAAACCATTGGCAACGATCATGAGACCCCTGGCAACAATCATGAGACCCCTGGCAATGAGCAGGTAATTTAAAAATAATTGGAGGCCTTACTGTGGCATAATTTGTATAGGACATTATTGTGTGAGGAGCATAAAATGGTATCTGGCATAACTGTATGTGGCATAATGTGGAATGGGCATTATGGTGTGTGAAATACTGTGAAATGGGCATTATGGTGTGTGGAATAATGTGGAATGGGCATTACGGTGTGTGGAATAATCTGGAATGGGCATTAAGGTGTGTGACATAATGTGTAAAAGGCATTACTATAAGGAGCAAAAATGACAAATAATGTAAAGGGCATCATTAGTTTTTTCCCCTGTGTTTTATTTTTCCTGTGTTGTATAGGGGGCTCTACCTTGCGTAATGTTTATAAGGGGTACTACTGTGGGGTGTAATGTGACTGACAGACACTACTGTGGGGTGTAATTTGAATTAGTACTATTCTGTGTCCACGCCCCTTCCCCATGAAGCCATGCCCCTGTCACCCACTGCTGCCACCCTCTCCCTTGCGTCTCCTCTCCCTGGTGTCACACTCTTCCTGTCACCCTCTCCCTGGCGTCACCCACTCCCTGTCACCAACAGCTGTCACCCTCTCTCTGGTGTCACGCTCTCCCTGTCACCCACTGCTGGCTATTTTGTTGTCCAGGACTTCCATTAACTTAATAGTGCCACACCCACGGTGCTATTAAGTTAATGGAAGCCTTGGACAACAAAATTGCATTCATGTTCTCCTCCCACTCCCTACCCAGTCCCAAACACGTTTTTTTTTTTCCCTATAAAAATTTACAAAATATTACCCGCCTGCTCATCACATGTTTGATAAGCAGGCAGGCTGCGGGCATTAGCGGCGGTGGCGGCATCGGACTGAGATGCGAATTAGTGGTGGAGGGTCCGGGTAGTTGATGGTGGGTGAGTTTGTAAGCCATTGGCGGTGGCGGGGGTAGTGGGCATCGGCTCAGGGGCAGAAGGGGGCATTGGCTCAGCGGCGGTAGGGGTCATCGGCGGGATTCGGCGGACATTATGGCTGCAGTGCCTCACCAGCCACTGACCTCACCGCACGCCACTGTGATTAAGATGATATGTGGCATGCATATATTCTGTTTGCGACTGTGGCTGTATCTGCATACAAAATGCTACATTACAGTGTTTTCCAGGAAAACACTGCAATCTAGCATTTCATATGTAGATACAGCCGCAGTAGCACACATAATGTAGGCATGCCACACACAATTTTAATCAGCAGAGTCTGCTTTAATGTATTATTCACAAAAAGATGGCTGATGTTATCAGAGTTGCCCAGGAACAAGGGCTGCAATCAGAGCCGGCCCTAACCAGTATGATGCCCTAGGCAAGATTTTGGCTGGTGCCCCCTGGCACCACCTCTGACCCTGCATCATCACTCCTCACCTATAGCAGTCCTCATTTTGGTGCTCCTACCCCCTATAGTTTAAATAGGAACAGTGTGCAAAGCCCAAAAAGGGGTGTGTTTTTGCTGAGAAGGGGCATGTCCACACAATAGTACCCCAATTCAAATTACGTCACACAGTAGTGCAACTTTATTCACATTTATCATGCAACGGTGTCCCTTATTCACGTTACATCACACAGTAGTAACACTTTATCTTATATATGTTACTCCTCACAGTAGTGCCCCTTATTCACATTACATCACACTGAATTGCTCCTTATTCACATTACACCACACTATATTGCTCTTTACTCACATTAGACCACACAGTAGTGCCATTTCTATACACTATGCCACACAGTAGAGCAGCTTATACACATAAAGCCACACTTTAGTAATGCATTTATACGCATAATAGCACACAGTAATGCCCCTTACACTTATGCCATGCATTATTAGTGCCCTTATCGACCTAATGACACACATAATGCTCCTTACACATATGTCGCACATTATTAATGCATTAATGCACGACACACATAATGCACCTTAAACATATGCCAAACACTACTGCACAACCAACACACATGCATACAGCACTCACATGGGCGCTAACACTGTGACCTCTGCTTCTGCTTGGATACAGATGTGTCCTCATACATCTTGCCTTAACTTAATATACCATGCAGCAGAAGATGCCTGGCGTGAATCAGCTGACAGTTCTGCTAATGTTGTGCGTCTTTTTTGATGCAAATGCGTCTTATTTGCATTACTATGTGGCTAGGATGCACAAGCAGCTTCTGCTGATTAAAATGATATGCGGCATGCCTATATTCTGTGTGTGGCTGTATCTGTATACGAAATGCTACGTTACAGTGATTTCCAGTAATACACTGTTACGTAGCATTTTGTATGCAGATACAGCCACAGTCGCACACAGAATATAGGCATGCTACATATCATTTTAATCAGCAGAAGCTGATTATGCCCCTGGGCATACCAAATGCCCTAGGCAATTGCCTAGTTTGCCTATGCATAGGGCCAGCTCTGGCTGCAATGCCCATCTGGCACTTGTGGCATATGCCAGAAAGGCTGATGGGCTAGTGGTCCAGTCCAGTCCCACAAAGAGCCGGATAGGTCACGCACAGCGCAGCCTCCGGCTCTCTGGTTTAGCCACCCACACCACCCAAAGTGTGAATCGCACTGAAAATGGGGGCATGCGCGAGTCCACCCCCCCTGACTCTCGGCACGCCCCCGTGAGTCATGTCCATGCACCACCCTGTGACATGAGCATGCCCCCCTGCGCATTCACAAATGCCCAGGATGCTAAAGAGCCCTAGTCAGTCCCTGTCGGGAACTGCCAGCTCACTCACACCAGGCATCTCACGGTGCATGGTGTACTGAAGCTAGATGTATGATGACACATCTGTACTGTATATCAAGAACAGAGAAAAACTAGAACGCTGGAGACTAGCTGGTTTATTTACTAAAGGTCGATTTTCATCAATATAATTCAGGAGCGAAAAAATACACATGCATACCCCTTTCAAACAGAAGCCCCAGCTCCGACAGGTGTCCAACCTGGGATACTACACACAGGTTGGAGGTGGGGCTTCAGATGCACTTACACTTTCACAATGCAAACAGGACCTTTTTACCGGGTTATTGCTCTTTACACAAGATGCATGGAAATTATGTACAGTCAGGGGCGTATCTAGAGAGGAACCGGCCCATGTGCAGGCTCATTTAGGGCCCACTCTTCTCTGGCCAGCGGCAGAGGCTGTGACTCTGGCCACTAGGGTCCCTAAGGGACCCTAGCACTCTCCCAGAGTCTAGAGCACATGTGTAGATCTCCGGGAATAGGGTGCAGCGACCATTTTCCCAGTGATTTTCCTACTGCATATGCGCAAAACTCCGGGAAAATGGTGCTGCACCATTTTCCCAGTGAGTCCTGCAGTGCTGCTGCTGTGCCATGGGACTCTGGAGGGTAAGTATTACAAATAACGTGTGCAGGGTGTGTGGTGTGGGCCCCCCTAGACCCCAGGGGCCCGTGTGTACCACACACACTGCACGCATTATAAATATGCCAGTGTGTACAGTAGTGATGTGCACCGGAAATTTTTTGGGTTTTGTGGTATGCAGATTCGGTTCCCCAGCTGTATTTTGGATTCGGATGCGTTTTGGCAAAACCTCCCTGAAATTTTTTTGTCGGATTCAAGTGTGTTTTTGATTCGTTTTTTTTTTTTACAAAAACCCCTCAAAAACAGCTTAAATCATAGAATTTGGGGGTCATTTTGATCCCATAAAATTATTAACCTCAATAACCATAATTTCCACTAATTTTCAGTCTATTCTGAACACCTCACACCTCACAATATTATTTTTAGTCCTAAAATTTGCACCGAGGTCCCTGGATGACTAAGCTAAGCGACCCAAGTGGCCGACACAAACACCTGGCCCATCTAGGAGTGGCACTGCAGTGTCAGACAGGATGGCCGATTTAAAAAAATAGTCCCCAAACAGCACATGATGCAAAGAAAAAAAGAGGTGCACCAAGGTCGCTGGATGGCAAAGCTAAGCGACCCAAGTTGCCGATACAAACACCTGGCCCATCTAGGAGTGGCACTGCAGTGTCAGACAGGATGGCCGATTTAAAAAATAGTCCACAAACAGCACATGATGCAAAGAAAAAAAGAGGTGCACCAAGGTCGCTGGATGGCTAAGCTAAGCGACCCAAGTGGCCGACACAAACACCTGGCCCACCTAGGAGTGGCACTGCAGTTTTCTAGCGAGAGGATGAGTTCTTCCATCCTCATGTGAATCTGAACCACTAGCCATGAACATAGGCCAGGGCCTCAGCCGTTCCTTGCCACTCCGTGTCATAAATGGCATATTGGCAAGTTTACGCTTCTAATCAGATGCTTTTAATTTTGATTTTTGGGTCATTTTACTGAACTTTTGTAGTATACTTGACGACACAGAGGTAGAGCAATGTACCGTACTGCTATATATATACTGGTGGTCAGCAAAATTCTGCACTGTCCTCCTACTATATAGTATACTGCGCACAACTAAAATGCAGCACAGGTATGGATGCATAGTAGACTTGACGACACAGAGGTAGAGCAGTGGACTACTGTACCGTACTGCTATATATATACTGGTGGTCAGCAAAATTCTGCACTGTCCTCCTACTATACAGTATACTGCGCACAACGAAAATGCAGCACAGGTATGGATGCATAGTAGACTTGACGACACAGAGGTAGAGCAGTGGACTACTGTACCGTACTGCTATATATATACTGGTGGTCAGCAAAATTCTGCACTGTCCTCCTACTATATAATACTGGCACAACTAAAATGCAGCACAGGTATGGATGGATAGTATACTTGACGACACAGAGGTAGGTAGAGCAGTGGACTACTGTACCATACTGCTATATATATACTGGTGGTCAGCAAAATTCTGCACTGTCCTCCTACTATATAATACTGCGCACAACTAAAATGCAGCACAGGTATGGATGGATAGTAAACTTGACGACACAGAGGTAGGTAGAGCAGTGGACTACTGAACCGTACTGCTATATATATACTGGTGGTCAGCAAAATTCTGCACTGTCCTCTTACTATATAATACTGCGCACAACTAAAATGCAGCATAGGTATGGATAGATAGTATACTTGATGACACAGAGGTAGGTAGAGCAGTGGACTACTGTACTTTACTGCTATATATATATACAGGTGGTCAGCAAAATTCTGCACTGTCCTCTTACTATATAATACTGCGCACAACTAAAATGCAGCACAGATATGGATGGATAGTATACTTGACGACACAGAGGTAGGTAGAGCAGTGGACTACTGTACCGTACTGCTATATATATACAGGTGGTCAGCAAAATTCTGCACTGTCCTCCTACTATATAATACTGCGCACAACTAAAATACAGCACAGGTATGGATGGATAGTATACTTGACGACACAGAGGTTGGTAGAGCAGTGGACTACTGTACCGTACTGCTATATATATACTGGTGGTCAGCAAAATTCTGCACTGTCCTCCTACTATATATACTGCGCACAACTAAAATGCAGCACAGGTATGGATGGATAGTATACTTGACGACACAGAGGTAGGTAGAGCAGTGGACTACTGTACCGTACTGCTATATAATACTGGTGGTCAGCAAAATTCTGCACTGTCCGTCTACTATATACTACAATGCAGCACAGATATGGAGCATTTTTCAGGCAGAGAAGGTAGATATTTTTAGCACACTGAGCACAGATATTTGCAAGCACACTGAGCACAGATATTTGCAGCACACTGAGCACAGATATTTGCGGCACACTGAACACAGAAACTGAGAGAACGCTGCACGTCCTCTCCCTATCATCTCCAATGCACGAGTGAAAATGGCAGCGACGGGCGGCTCCTTATTTAGAATACGAATCTCGCGAGAATGCGACAGCGGGATGATGACGTTCGGGCACGTTCGGATTAACCGAGCAAGGCGGTAAGATCCGAGTCTGCCTCGGACCCGTGTAAAATGGGTGAAGTTCGGGGGGGTTTGGATTTCGAGGAACCGAACCCGCTCATCACTAGTGTACAGTAATCTCCAAGTGCTTCTGAGCCTGCCAACCAACAGCCTTTTAAGCATGACCCAAGTGAACCGGGCCTTGGCTTTCACAATCAGTATTCATTTTGGCAAGGATTTTCAATTTAGTAGCTTACTTAAAATTGTACATAAATTCACATTTTAGTCTTTTTTTTTTTTTTTTGCTTTGTTTTAGTCAAGATTTAGGGACTTATTGAGGTTTGTCAGCAAACCAGAAACATATACTAATGGTCAAAACCATGTTGCACTGCAGGTGGAGCAAATGTAACATGTACAGATAGATTTAGATTTGGGTGGGTGTGTTCAAACTGAAATCTATATTGCTGTGTAAAAATAAAGCAGCCAGTATTTACCATGCACAGAAACAATATAACTAGGTATGTATGTCGCAACAAATCTTGGGTTTTGGTTTTGGATCTTTATTGCTTTTTCCAAAACCACCCTTGTGGGTTTTGGTTTTGGATCAGTTTTATTTTTAATTATAAAAACAGCTAAAATTACAGAATATTGGACTGCTTTTGTTCAGTATTATTAACCTCAATAACTTTAATTTCCACTCATTTCCAGTCAATTTTGACCACCTCACAATGGGGGTAATTCCAAGTTGATCGCAGCAGGAATTTTGTTAGCAGTTGGGCAAAACCATGTGCACTGCAGGTGAGGCAGATGTAACATGTGCAGAGAGAGTTAGATTTGGGTGGGTTATTTTGTTTCTGTGCAGGGTAAATACTGGCTGCTTTATTTTTACACTGCAAATTAGATTGCAGATTGAACACACCACACCCAAATCTAACTCTCTCTGTGGTTTTGCACAACTGCTAACAAAATTCCTGCTGCGATCAATTTGGAATTACCCCCAATATCGTTTTCATTCAGCATCAAATCTTGCAGGTTTTGGATTACATATATGGGAGCCCTAGCCGGGGCACAACACAATTTCACTTCCTTTCTGCCAGGCTGTCATTTTTTTCCCCATAACAATATGGACAGAGCACTACGGGACAAACGGAGCCCCCTGGAGTACACAGCATCCCCTTGACATATACAGCAGATGACAGACAGAGCAACCCTGGACTAACACTGATAGGACACAGCTGCCTGGATGTACGGTATACTGGTTTTTAAATTAACACTGGGGCAGAGCCCCTGGATGTATGGACAGATCACCTCTAGGTGACCAGAGTACTCCTGGAGGACACAGCAGCCCCTTGTCAGATACAGCAGACAGATCACCCCTGGACTGCTCCACAGCAGCCACCAGCCCCACGCCACACAACCCAGCCCTGAGACTGACACGTCCGTTCAGTACACTCTCAACAGCTGGAATGAAAATGGCGCTGATCACCGGGACCTTTATAGAATCCAACACCCAGCAATAATCCGACAGCGGGATGATGACGTTTTACCTTGTTTTGGGATCCGAGTCTGGTGGGAAACTCCGAGCTGGACTTGGATCTGGACTCGGATCCCAAAGTTCGGGTGGGTCAGATTATCGCGAACCCAATGTACTATACAATTTTTATTTTATTTACATAAATACTGTGACCCTGCCAGTCAGGCCACAGTACACTATTATTTTGTATTCATACACATATTTTGCAACGCTGTAGGTGAAGGTGGTACCACAGTGATATATTTTCATACTCATACATGTATTGTGCGACACTGTTGGTGACATTAAACTGCAGAGTTGTATTTCTATTTCTGACTCTACATGTATTCTGCGACACTATTGGTGAAATTAAATCGCAGTGCTTCATTATTATTTCATACACATATTTTTGCGACACTGTTGGTGAAATTAAACCACAGTGTTTGATTACTATTTCTGACTCATACTTGTATTGTGTGACAGTGAAGGTGGTACATTTTTTGTATAAATTGTAGTGTGTGTTATACCCCATTTAATTTGTGTTTGTGGATAGATATGGAGGACAAACAATTGAGAGGAGAGCAGAAATCACATATTAGTGGTGTAGGTGCTGCCACCAGTCATGACCATACAAGTCCGTCAACGTCATCTACTAAGTCCAATGCCCAGGGGCATAGAGGGCTTAAGTCAGGTCATGTAAAATAATTTAATTTTACAGTGGTGAAGTAAAAAACATAAAAAGGAAAGTTAGTTACAGAGTGTCATGTCTGAGATTATTCGTGAACCCCGTCTAGGTCTATACTCTAGGTCTGGTCTAGAGAGTTGCGGACAGACTTGCGCAGGCTTAAGATATGATCTCCTCATGTAGACATGCCAGTTGGCTGAGGAACATAGGATATGAAGTGACCAGCTATTTGGGTACTCAAATACTTGTGGCGCGAACCACCAGTACAATGGATATTTGACTGGTCACTGATAATGGAAGTCTATGAAGACTAGCAGTAGGAATGCTGGGAGTTACCAGCAGGCAGGTTGGCAGAAGGTTGGGTGGGACCATCCAGCACAGCAGGTTTTCCAGATGCTGGACGGAACCAGCAGAGTACAGTTTGCTAAGAATGGTGTGTGGAGTCAGCAAGGCAGGTTTTCCGATGTGCTAGACAGAGCCAGCAGCACAGGTTGTCTGAGAATGCTGTGTAATGTCAGCAATGCAGGTTTTACATAGTGCTGGATGGAACCAGCAGCACAGGTTTTCAGAGTATGTTGTGTGATGTCAGCAATGCAGGTTTTCTGAAGTGCTGAACAGAACCAACAGCACAGGTTTTCTAAGAATGCTGTGTGATGTCAGCAAAGCAGGCTCTCCAAAGTGCTGAGCGGAACCAGCAGCACAGGTTTTCTGAGAATGCTGTATGATATCAGCAATGCAGGTTTTCCGGACGCTGGTTGAAATCAGCAGCACAGGTTTTCTGAGAATGCTGTGAGATATCAGCAATGCAAGATTTCCAGATGCACCAAATAGAAATTAAATCTTTGAACACATCTTGAGCGGCAGGGATATCCAACAGTAGAATAGAATGAAACTTTGGAACCCATGGATGTTGTCCATAAACTGTAAAGAATGGTGTAGTTTCAGAAGAGGAATGATAATTATTATTTTGAGAGAAGTCGTCCTAAGGAAGGATATCTACCCAGTTGTCTTGAGAGGAAGAAAGGAACATGCAGAGAAAAGTCTCTAAATCTTGATTGACTCGTTCAGTTTGTCCATTGCTCTGAGGATGATAGGCGTTGGAGATTTTCAGTTTGATTTGAAGAGAAGAGTAAAGAGATTTTCAAAATATTGCCAGAAATTGAACACCCCTATCAGAGATGATTTCCTTGGAGAGACCATGGAGATGGAAGACTTCAGAAATAAACAGCTTAGCGAGTTGAGTAGTGGAAGGTAAGCCGGACAGTGGTATGAAGTGCGCCATCTTAGAGAATTGGTCCACGATGACCTAAATAGTTGTCTTACCTTGAGATGCAGGAAGATCTGTGATGAAATCCATTGATAAATGAGTCCATGGATGAACTGGAATGGACAAAGAATGGAGTGGTCTCACTGGAACCTGATGTGGAGATTTGTGCTGGGCGCACGTAAAAAAGCTTGAGTGTCCTGTTGCATAGTAGGCCACCAGTAGGATCTGCCCAAGAATTCTAAAGTTTTTTGAACTCCCACATGTCCTGAAAAGAGAGAGAAATGAGCCCATCAAAGAAGTAGCTTACGAAGATTTGGAGCACCAAATGATCTCCCAGTAGGAGGAGTAGGATTGGTCTTCGCTGAAACAAACATCGTCGGATACAGAATAGGACATTGGTCCTCAGAAGATGGATCCTTCTCTTGTGAAAGAGAGCAGGAAAGAGCGTCCACTTTCCCATTTTGAGAGTCAGGCCAATAGGTGATTTGTGGTTGGGAGAGAGAGCGCTCACTGGGGGACGGTTTGGGTTAGCGCTGCTAGACCTGGAGGTGTCCTACCTCCTTTTGCAGATATTTGAAAGGAAATGGTCAGCGCACTCTAGGGGTATGGATATCAGGAGGGGGGGGAAAGAAATGGATGAAAAAGGGGGGGATGTCTGGTTTATTGTATGGGGAGTGTCAGTAATAACTATATTCCCTGTGTGTACAATGATAATCGTGAGACAGAATGGGTTGTGTATATTTATTGATTATTAGCTTTTGTGAGTCCCTCTTCAGGTGTGTCATGCAGACCACCCTTTCTGAGTGTACCCTCCTGAATGGTACACTTGTACCCAGACCCTTACAGTCAATATGTCAAATTACCACTATCAGGTGTGTCTTGCAGACCACCCTTTATAAGTATACCCTCCTGATGGTATACCCTACTCAGAAGGACCCCGGCTGGGGTTAATGTCGGGTGTACCCTGGTGTGGGTCACCTTTACCATAGGTGTGGTATGCCTATGTACTTCCGATTAGTCTCTGTTTGTTTGATGTAAGTGAGTGTGACAGTTTGCGGCGTCCCGCCTGCCAGACTCTAGCTGTTGTGCTCGGCTGGAGGTAGCGGGTGTGGGGCTGTGAAAATCTCACTTACCGCCGGAGGCAGGCTGGCGCGCCTACCGCCGGTGTCTGCAGTCCCATCCCGCGTCCTACGCTGCCTCCATGAGTCCTGTCTGTAGCTCCGGTCCCCGTCTCGATCACAGGCACTGCTGTCTCTCTCCTGTTTGCGGGTCCCGCCTGCTACTTCCTGGTGTCAGCGTCATGTGGTGGGTCACGTGAGCGGACGAAGTATGTCCGGAATCGTGTGTTCTCCCTCTCCGGCCTGAGAAGGGGATCTGTGGTATAATTTCGGGGTGAAAAGTCTGTGTTAAGGTGTATATCAGGTCTCCAACGCATTTCAGCATACGTGCCTTTTTCTAGGATTCAGAGAAAAGTCTCTAAATCTTGATTGACTCGTTCAGTTTGTCCATTGCTCTGAGGATGATAGGCATTGGAGATTTTCAGTTTGATTTGAAGAGATGAGTAAAGAGATTTCCAAAATATTGCCACAAATTGAACACCCCTATCAGAGATGATTTCCTTGGAGAGACCATGGAGATGGAAGACTTCAGAAATAAACAGCTTGGCGAGTTGAGTAGTGGAAGGTAAGCCGGACAGTGGTATGAAGTGCGCCATCTTAGAGAATTGGTCCACGATGACCTAAATAGTTGTCTTACCTTGAGATGCAGGAAGATCTGTGATTAAATCCATTGATAAATGTGTCCATGGATGAACTGGAATGGACAAAGAATGGAGTGTTCTCACTGGAACCTGATGTGGAGATATGTGCTGGGCGCACTTAAAAAAGCTTGAGTGTCCTGTTGCATAGTAGGCCACCAGTAGGATCTGCCCAAGAATTCTAAAGTTTTTTGAACTCCCACATGTCCTGAAAAGAGAGAGAAATGAGCCCATCAAAGAAGTAGCTTACGAAGATGTGGAGCACCAAATGATCTCCCAGTAGGAGGAGTAGGATTGGTCTTGGCTGAAACAAACATCGTCGGATACAGAATAGGACATTGGTCCTCAGAAGATGGATCCTTCTCTTGTGAAAGAGAGCAGAAAAGAGCGTCCACTTTACCATTTTGAGAGCCAGGCCGATAGGTGAGCTTGAAATTGAACCGGGAGAAGAATTGATACCATCTTGCTTGGCGAGGAGAGCAACATTGCAAGTTCTTTAAATACAAAAAATTCAGATGATCAGTGTAGATGGTAATTGGGACTTGAGCTCCTTCTAGAAGATAATGCCATTCTTTGAAGGCTAACTTGATTGCAAGTAGCTCTTTCTCCCCAGTGGAATAGTTCTTCAAAGTGGGAGCAAATTTTGAGGAAAAATAGGCACAGGGGTGAAGTTTTTCATCTGAAAAGTATTGGGAAAAACTGCTCCCACTTCAACAGAAGAGGCATCAACCTCTAAGAAGAATGGACGGGAGATGTCCGGTTGTTGAAGCACAGCAGCAGAAGTGAACGCTTCTTTCAATAACTGAAAAGCTTGTTGATCTTCAGGAGGCCAGGATCTGGGATAAGCACCCTTGCCGGTAAGAGCTGAGATAGGGACAATCAAAGTGAAGAAGCCACTGATAAATTTCTGGTAATAATTAGCGAACCCTAGGAATCGCTGTGTAGACTTGAGAGATGAGGGTTCATTTCAAGTGAGAATAGCCTTAACCTTTTCAGGGTCCACACAAAGACTGGATCTGGAAATTAAGTATCCCAGGAATGCAATAGTTGGGACCTCAAAGAGGCATTTCTAGAGCTTGCAGAAGAGTTGATGACTCCTAAGATGATGAAGCACCTCTTTGACTTGCTGTTGGTGAGATTGAAGATCCCAAGAGAATATCAAGATGTCACCTAAGTACACCACAACAGACTGCTACAGCAGGTCCCGAAATATCTCATTAACAAAATGCTGGAACACAGCAGGTGCATTACTAAGACTGAAAGGCATCACTAAGTATTCATAATACCCATCTCTGCTGTTAAAGGCGGTTTTCCATTTGTCGCCTGCTCAAATGCGTATGAGATTATGGGCCTAATTCAGAGTTGATTGCAGCAGCAAATTTGTTATCAGTTGGGCAAAACCATGTGCACTGCAGAAGGGGGGGCAGATATAACATATGCAGAGAGCGTTAGATTTGGGTGGGGTGTGTTCAAACTGAAATCTAAATTGCAGTGTAAAAATAAAGCAGCCAGTATTTATGATGCACAGAAACAATATAACCCACCCAAATCTAACTCTCTTTGCAAATGATATATGTGCCACACCTGCAGTGCACATGGTTTTGCCCAACTGCTAACAAATTTGCTGCTGCGATCAACTCTGAATTACCCTTCATATGCTCTCAAATCCATTTTTGTGAAGATGGTTGTTTCTGTTACTTGGTCAAAGAGTTCTGTAATGAGGGGTAACGGGTAACATTTTTTAATTGTAATGTTGTTCAAACCCCTATAAACAGTGCAAGGGCGGAGGCCTCCATCTTTTTTTTTGACTAAAAAGAAACCTGCTCCAACAGGCCAAGATGAAGGTCGAGTGAAGCCTTTCTCAAGGTTCTCTTTAGTGTACTTGGACGCGGCAGCAGTCAATGGAATAGAAAGGGGATAAGTTCTTCCCCTTGGGGGCGCTTTGCCTGGTATAAGATCAATTGGGCAGTCCCATTCTTTGTGTGGAGAAAGTTTATCTGACCCTCCTTTACTGAATACATCTGCAAAAGAATGGTATGGCTTAGGCAAAGCCTCAGGAATGGATACATCGAATTTCAGCACAGAAATGCTTTTCTGCAGGTACTGAGAGCGACAGTCAGTTCCCCAGGAAAGAAGTTGCATGGTGGTCCAGTCCACCTTTGGGTTATGCTGCTGGAGCCAGGGAAGTCCGAGAACAATTGGCTGAGAGGACTTAGGTAATAACATGAATGAAAGGACTTCAGAATGTAACACTCCCACTAAGAGAGTCAGAGGATAAGTCTCTTGAGTGATAGTCCCACTCCCGTCTACTGCTGTGAGAGTGATTGCTTGTGGAAGCTTTTTAAGAGGTATTTGGTAATAAGAAATCCAGTCTGCTGAAATAAAGTTCCCTGCTGCACCGGGATCCAGGAGAGCAGACACATAGTAACATAGTAACAAAGTAACATAGTATCTAAGGTTAAAAAAGACAATTGTCCATCGAGTTCAACCTATTTGTGGTCTCCTATGCAGGATTGTTTGGTATAAAATTTTGACTGATGCTGATGTCTGCCGTTATGTTTTACCCCTCTTTTTTATAATAACTGTAGTGCGGGACTATGCACCATAACCCTGGATATCCTTATCCATTAGGAATTTATCTAACCTATTCTTTAAGGTGTTGACTGAGTCAACCATTACAACTCCCTCAGGCAGGGAATTCCAAACACGTATCGTCCTTACCGTAAAAAAGCCTTTACGCTGTATTGTGCGGAATCTCCTCTCCTCTAACCTGAGCGAGTGTCCACGAGTTCTCTGTGTTGATCTAACCAAAAACAGGTCCTGTGCAAGATCTGTGTATTGTCCCCTTATATATTTGTAGATGTTGATCATGTCCCCTCTTAGTCTCCTCTTTTCCAGTGTAAACATGCCTAGTCTTGCGAGCCTTTCCTCGTATTCCAGCTTCTCCATACCCTTAATTAGTTTGGTCACCCGCCTCTGAACCTTTTCTAGCTCCAGGATATCCTTTTTGTAGTTTGGTGCCCAGAATTGTACACAGTATTCAAGGTGTGGCCTTACTAGTGATTTATATAACGGGAGTATAACACTCTCGTCCCTTGCATCAATTCCCCGATTTATGCATGCTAATATCTTATTAGCCTTCTTTGCTGCAGCCCTACTTTGGGTACTACTGCTTAGTTTGCTATCTACGAGGACACCTAAGTCCTTTTCCAGTACAGAATCCCCTACTTTTACCCCATTTAATATGTAGGTGTTATTTTTGATCTTGTTACCACAGTAACCTTACACTTGTCTGTATTGAAGCGCATTCTCCATTTCGCTGCCCAAGCTTCTAATTTAACTAAGTCGTTCTGAAGCAACTCAGCATCCCCCTCCGCATTTATAACTTTACACAATTTGGTATCATCTGCAAAAATTGACACCATGCTCTCTAGACCTTCTGTTAGGTCGTTAATGAAAATATTGAACAATAGCGGTCCTAATACTGAGCCTTGTGGCACACCACTTAGCACTTCAGTCCAATTTGAAAAAGATCCATTAACCACAACGCACTGCTCCCTATTATCTAACCAATTTTTGATCCAAGTGCATACTGTGCTTCCTAGCCCTATTTCTTGTAGCTTGTAGACAAGTCTCATGTGCGGTACAGTGTCAAAAGCTTTGGCAAAGTCTAAAAAGACTACATCCACCTCTTAACCCTGATCTAGGTTTGCGCTTACTGTTTCATAAAAGCCAAGTAAGTTGGTTTGACAGGATCTGTCCTTCATAAACCCATGTTGATTCCTTTTAATGACCTTATTGACTTCAAGGAACTTCTGAATACTATCTCTTAGAATACCTTCCAATACTTTCCCCACTATAGATGTAAGACTAACTGGTCTATAATTACCTGGTTCAGCTTTACTTCCCTTTTTGAATATAGGCACTACTTCCGCTATACGCCAGTCTTTGGGAACCATACCTGATATTACTGAATCCTTAAAGATCAAAAATAGCGGTTTTGCAAGTTCATAGTGAAGCTCCATTAGAACCCTTGGGTGAATACCCTTGGGACACGGTGACTTATTAATCTTTAAATGTTTTAATCGGTCACAGACTACTTCCTCGCTTAAATAAGTACCTATCAGTGGGATATTCTCATTATTGAGATTATGTGTTAGTCCCTGAATTGGGTCCTCTCTAGTAAATACTGTTGAAAAAAACTCATTTAGTGTGTCCGCTATGTCATTATCATTTTTGCTTAAGACTCCCATTTTGTCTTTTAAAGGGCCTATACTCTCCTTCTTTAATCTCTTGCTATTAATGTATTTAAAGATTTTTTTGGGATTCACTTTGCTTTCCTTTGCTACTAGTTTTTCAGTTTCTACTTTAGCCGATCTTATTTCCTTTTTGCATATTTTGTTACAGTCCTTATAGTGCTGAAATGACTCCGCTTCCCCGTCAGATTTGTATTTTTTAAATGCTCGCCTTTTCTTGCCCATAAGTTCCTTTATCTTTTTGTTAAGCCACATCGGTTTATGATTTTTATTCCTTTTTTTTTTTGCTTCTCATAGGATTAAATTTGAGAGTATTTTTAGCTAGCAGGAATTTTAGTACATCCCATTTCTCCGTAGTATTTTTTCCTAGAAACAAATCTTCCCATTCAATATCTCTGAAAAATACCCTCATCTTTTCAAAATTCGCTTTGCTAAAGTTTAGAGTCCTAGTTGAGCCAGTATAGGACTGTTTATGAAAACTGATATTGAATGTGACTATATTGTGGTCGTTGTTTCCTATGTGTTCCCCTACTATAATACCTGATACTAAATCCCCATTGTTTGTTAATACCAGGTTTAAGATTGCATTGTACCTGGTAGGTTCCTCAACTAGTTGAACTAAGTAGTTATCATTTAGTGCGTTTAAAAACATATTGCCCCTAGCAGTGTCACATGAATCGTTTTTCCAGTTTATCTCTGGATAGTTAAAATCACCCATCACTACTATGCCACCTACTCCTGCTGCTCTATCAATTTGCTTTAGTAACAATTCCTCAGCAGATACGTTAATACCAGGCGGCCTATAGCATACACCCAATACCAACTTTTTAATTCCTTTATCCCCGCATGACATTTCTACCCATAACGTCTTGACAGTGTCTACAGTCCCCTCCTGAATATCTTCCCGTATATCAGGTTTTAAAAACGGCTTTACGTAAAGACACACCCCTCCACCCTTTTTATTTAGTCTGTCTCTCCTAAACAGCGTATAGCCCTCTAGATTGACTGTCCAATCATGAGATTCATCCCACCAAGTTTCAGTAATGCCTATAATATCATACTGTTTGCTTGCTGCAAGTATTTCTAGTTCGCCCTGTTTACCAGTAATGCTTCTAGCATTTACATACATACAACTAAGATAAGTATTTCCCCTTGCGTTAGGGACATCTTTCACCTTATGTAGCAATGATGACCTGTAATCGTCATTGGTTAGTGCTTTGGTAAAATCTCTTTTAGTACCCATGTTAGTAACCTTATCGGCTGCTCTTACCCTCCCCCCAACTTCTCCCCCATTTCGTTTACTACCACCATCCCCACTATTCTCACTGCATGACCTGTAGTTTCTAGCTAAATCCTCCCCCCAGGCTCCTAGCTTAAAATCTCCTCCATCCTTCTAACCATCCTTCCCCCCAGCACCGCTGCCCCCTCCTCATTCAGGTGCAATCCATCACGACAAAAGGGATGGCGCCTGACTGAGAAGTCCACCCAGTGTTCCAGGAACACAAACCCCTCTTTCCTGCACCAATCCCTAAGCCACACATTTACCTCCCTCTGCCTCCCTGGACTAGCGTGTGGCACGGGTAATATTTCAGAGAATATTACCTTAGATGTCCTTGCCTTAAGTTTCTTTCCTAAGTCCCTATAGTCTTTCTTAAGGACATCCCACCTTCCGCTTACTTTGTCATTGGTGCCAACGTGCACCAAAACCGCTGGGTCTTTCCCAGCCCCTCCCAACAATCTATCTACCCGGTCCGTGATGTGCTGTACCCGAGCACCCGGGAGACAACAGACTGTATGGCGATCACGGTCCCGGTAGCAGATTGCCCTATCTGCCTTCCTGATTATAGAATCCCCTACCACCACAATCTGACTAGGTACCTCAATATCTTTTATCCCAACTGCACCAGAGGGACCGCACCTCTGGATGCTAGAGGGAGCAGTCCCCTCCGGTACCGTCATTTCCTCACTATCATCCTCCGATTCCTCGTCCAGTCGGGCAAATTTGTTCGAGTTCGATAGTTTGGGGATGTCGAGCCTCCCCCTCTTTTTCTTCCTTCTAACTGTGACCCAGTTAGCTACCTGATCATCTTCCTCTTCTACCAGTGACCCCTCCCGCAACTCCTCCACCGTTCTGTCTAAACTTCGCTCGAGATTGTGAATTTCCCTCAGTTGCGTAACGGTTTGCTCTAGATCAGTTACCTGGGCTTCCAGGGCAACCGTTTGCACACACCTCATGCAGATGTAATCACACTGGGCCGGTAGCGCCAGGTGTGCATACATCTTGCACGACATGCAGTGAGTGAGGTCCCCAATCTTGAGACCGGTGGGTAACTGCAAGGATACAGAAATAACAGAGTCTTTCTTGATTGGAGAGATTTTAAAAGTTCCTAGCTTCGACCCTCCACCCGAACCTAGGACAGTCCATTTCCCAGATGCTTGGGACAAGTAGTCAACAAGTGCCCATTCTCCCCACAATACATACATAAGTTCATCTGGTGGCAACACTGCTTCTCCTTAGCAGAAAATTTGGGATGGTTCACCTGCATGGGTTCAACATAAGAAGAAGGTGAACTGGGACGAGGAGCAGGACACGGTCTCGACTGGTCTAGGCAAGACTTCTCGTGAGATCTCTCTCTGAAGCAAAGGTCTGTCTTATTACACAATGACATCAAGTCCTTGAGAGTTGCTGGCATATCATGGGAAGCTAACTCATCTTTGAGTTTCTCTGAAAAGCCATGCCAGAAGGCTGCAATAAGAGCCTCCTCATTCCATTGAAGTTCCGATGCCAGAGTTTGGAACTCAACTATATATTGGCCGACAGGCCTGGAGGCCTGATGAATCCTCGTGATCTCAATAGGAATGGAAGTAGGTTGCCCAGGATTATTGAAGATCCCACAGAAGGACTCAAGGAACTTGGTGTAGTCACTAAGAATGGAATCAGATCTCTCCCATAGGGGAGATACCCACTCAAGGGCTTTCCCAGTTAGTATGGAGACAATGAAAGCCACTTTGGATTTGGAGGTTTGGAAAGTTCTCTGGTTGGGGGGGTGAAGTGTACATCACAGAGTTTTAGGAATCCTCTGCACAACTTTGGGTTCCTGTCAAATTTCTCTGGTGTAGGGAAATGAAGGGTCTTGGATACCCCTGAGGAATTCTGAACTAAGTCACAAACAGTAGATGGAGTAGAGTTGTTTTCCAAGGATGCCTGAAATCCGTCTTATCGAGCTAAGAGATCTTGTTGGCCTTTGACCACTTTGGTTTCAAGTCCTTCCAGACGAGCTGCTATGGCTTGAAGCAGGTCTGCACTTAACCCAGCTCCACCTGCCAGATCCATTTTGTCAGTGCTTACTGTCACAACTGAGGTTATTTGTGAACCCAGTCTAGGTCTGGTCTCTAGGTCTGGACTTGATAGTTGCGGACAGAATTGCGCAGGCTTAAGATACGATCTCCTCATGCAGACGTGGCAGTTTGCTGAGGAACATAGGAGAAGAAGTGACCAGCTATTTGGGTACTGAAACACTGGTGGTGCGAACCACCAGTGCAATTGATAGCTGGATGGTCACTGAAACAGAAATCTGTGAAGACTAGCAGTAGGAATGCTGGGAGTTACTAGGAGACAGGTTGGCAGAAGGCTGAGTGGGACCAGCACAGCAGATTTTCCAGATGCTGGTCGGAACAGACAGAGTAGAGTTTGATAATGATGCTATGTGGAGTCAGCAAGGCAGGTTTTCTGAAGTGCTGGACGGATCCAGCAGCACAAGTTGTCTGATAATGCTGTGTATTGTCAGCAATGCAGGTTTTCCAAAGTGCTGTGCGGAACCAGCAGAACAGGTTTTCTGAGAATGTTGTATGATGTCAGCAATGCAGGCTTTCCGGACACTGGTTGAAATCAGCAGCACAGGTTTACATAGAATACTGTGAGATATCAGCAATGCAAGTTTTCCGGATGCTGGTTGAAACCAGCAAGGCACAGATGCTGCAGTGGTATTCAGAACAGTATTTAGATGCACTGGGATTGCACACCCATGCACCTTGACACGCTGAGATGTAATAGCGGTAAGGCCCTTTAAGAGCAGCCAGGGAGTCAGCTAGTACTGAGATGGAATTAGTATTATGTCAATTACAGCTGGAGATTCAGGAGCTCTACACAGACTGAGAGACAACAAAGCACTGACAGCTTACCAGTGCTGGGACTTGGAATTTATACCTCCTGTACTCAGCTGACTGGCTGAGGGATTCACCTGATGAGGAAGTGATTCCGGATTGGGCCCAGGAAGGTCAGCGGACCGGGAACTGTCATGGCGACGTCCATAGTTGGTTTTGAAGGGATCTCTGGCATAGTGAGGCCTAGGGAGTTTGCTAAGGCCACCGGATCCATTGGCGCTGACAGGGGAGCCACAGCGTAACAGCTGACTGCGCAGGATGCCAGGAGACCGCACAGATGATGGAGCATGCCAGGGCTTGCGGCAGAGGTAAGACAGAGCACGGCTTGGTAGCGCTGAACGCCTCCATTTCGTGACACAGAGGCAGTAAGACAAACTGTACATTCAGAATCAGAACCATCAGACATTCTTGAGGAACATTTAGGGCAGGGATGAGCGGGTTCGGACATTGCTATCCAAGGTGGGATCCGAGTCCAGTTCGGGACTTTACGCCTTACTCGGATTCCAAAGCGAGGCCGAACGTCATCTTTCTGCTGTCTGATTCTTGCGGGTTTTTGATTCTATATAAGTCCCCGTGCATCTGCGCCATCTTCATTCTGGCTGTTGAGAGTGTACTGGATGGACGTGTCCTTCTCCAGTACTGTGTTGTCTGGTATGGCATGGGGCGGGTGCTTTGTCTGCAGTATCTGAAAGGGGTGTTCCCTCTGTTTGCTGTATCTGAAAGGGGTTCTACAGCAGGCAGAGTGAGCACCCCTTTCTAAGATACAGCAGACAGAGAGAGCACCCCTTTTTCAGATACAGCAGACAGAGGAAGCATCTCTTTTTCAGATACAGCAAACAGAGAGAGTACCCCTTTTCAAATACAGCAGACAAAGAGAGCACCCATTTTTCGGATACAGCAGACAAAGAGAGCACCTCTTTTTCAGATACAGCAGACAGAGAAAGCAGCTCTTTTTCAGATACAGCAAACAGAGAGAGTACCCCTTTTCAGATACAGCAGACAGAGAGAGCACCCCTTTTTAGAAATGTGTTACAAGAGAAAAGAGAAAATACTTCTTTTTTGGTGTACTGTTTGAAAGATAATAAGAAATTAATATGATGAAAGGAGTTTAAAACGCAACCTTTAATATATTACATTAAAATAGCATCTCCCAAGACAAACAAGAACAAATAAAATCAATTTAGGCGGTGGGCAGTGAAATAATAAAGAATAATTCACATATAAATGCCCTAATCATGGGTAATACACAGTGGTCCTAATATGAACCGAACTCAGTGCAACCTACTATCTTACAAATAGTAACATAGTAACATAGTAACTAAGGTTGAACCTATTTGTGGTCTCCTATGCAGTCTTATTATAGGACTAGTTATTTTTATGTTAGGACTAGTTATATTAACTATAATTCATGCCTACGCACCATAACCCTGAATATCTTTATCCAATAGGAATTTATCTAACCCATTCTTAAAGATGTTGACTGAGTCCGCAGTTACTACTCTCTCAGGCAGGGAATTCCAAACACGTATTGTCCTTACTGTGAAAAAACCTTTTCGCCTCAATGTGCGGAAACTCCTCTCCTCTAATCTAAGCGAGTGACCACGTGTTCTTTGTGCTGATCTTATAGAAAACAGGTCCCTCCCAAGCTCTGTGTATTGACCCCTTATATATTTGTAGATGTTGATCATGTCCCCTCTTAGTCTCCTTTTTTCCAATTAAAACATGCCTAGCCTTGCAAGCCTTTCCTCGTATTCCAACGTCTACATGCCCTTGATTAGTTTGGTCGCCCGCCTCTGAACCTTTTCTAGCTCCAGGATATAATTTTTTGTAATATGGTGCCCAAAATTGCACACAGTATTCAAGATGAGGCCTCACTAGTGATTTATATAACGGGAGTATAATACTCTCGTCCCTTGCATCAATTCCCCATTTTATGCATGCTAATATCTTATTAGCCTCATTTGCTGCACTTCTACTTTGGGTATTGCTGTTTAATTTGTTATCTATGTGAACCCCTAAGTCTTTTTCCAGTACAGAATCCCCTAATATTATCCCATTTAGTATGTAGGTGTTATTTTTGGTCTTGCCCCACAGTGTATTACCTTACATTTGTCTGTGTTGAATCTCATTCTCCATTTTGCTGCCCATGCTTCCAGTTTAGTTAAGTCGTTCTGAAGAGACTTAGCATCCCCCTCCGTATTTATAACCTTACACAATTTGGTATCATCTGCGAAAATTGATACCATGCTCTCTAGACCTACTGTTAGGTCGTTGATGAAAATGTTGAACAAAAGTGGTCCAAGTACAGACCCTTGTGGCACACCACTTTGTACTTTAGTCCAATATGAAATGATCCATTGACCACAACGCGCTTCTCCCTATTATCTAACCAATTACTGACCCAAGTGCATATTGTGCTCCCTAGCCCTATTTCTTGTAGCTTGTAGATAAGATGCATGTGTGGTACAGTGTCAAAAGCTTTGGCAAAGTCTAAAAAGATTATATTCACCTCCCTACCCTGATCCAGGTTCGCACTTACTGTTTCATAAAAGCCAAGTAAGTTGGTCTGACATGATCTGTCCTTCACAAATCCATGTGTTAGGCGCCGGGGTCCGCGATGTCATCGTGGTCCGGCGCCTAGCAACTAGGGACGCCGTGCGTACGTAGCCGCCGGCTCCCTAGCAACACAGGGACGCCGAGCGGCTGAGCCGCCTGGACCCTGGCAACGGGGACGCCATGGACGGACCGCGTTCCCCGTTGCAGGGTCAGATTTCAACATACACGCTGGTCTTGTGGGCGTGCAGCAGGGCAGCTGCACAGCATTTGGGGCAATAAGACTGGGGCCATCTGATTGGAGGACTCTTTGTTAAATGCCTCTCAGTGCTTCACACAGACGCCGGTAATAGCTTCCTGCATGCTGTTTTGGTTTGCTGAACGTCTGTTCCAGTCCTGCTGTGTCCGGTCATTCCTGTCCTCAGAAGTCCTGTATCTTGGAGTGGTCATCTCATCCCAAGAAGTCGTTTGGTCCCCTGTAGTCCTCATCGATCACCAGAGAATATCGAGTGGTGTGCGTGAGTTGCGGCTCTGCCATGTGTTGCGGCTCAGCCGCTTTATCTTTATATTCAGTTTCGGAGCATTTGCGGAGGGTTCCGCTTCCACAAGTCCTCTCCGGAACTCGGCGGTGCCGGGTAGGAGAGTGGACAAGTGGATATTTTGGTTGTCCTTTTCCCTGGCGGTTTTTCCGCACATATTCTAGTTTCCAGTTAGCTTGTAGCCCCTGGCCTGGTTGTTTAGTCAGAGGGCCCCTTGTTATCACCCTGTCTCGGATTTCCCTTTGTCTCCCATTGAGGGGGCATCTGAGTTGGGCAGACATAATCCGCCCTTCAAACGCGGCTGCCATGGGCTCAAGCGACCATAGTCTCGCAGGGGATTTCTGACAGCACGGGCGAGACAACGGAGTTAGGGCGCCAGGGGCTATTTTCCATTCCCGCACCCTTCCCCAGCATTACGTTCCAGTGCTCCGGTCCTTGCAATAAGATCTCCTCAGACCAGAGTGCTGGAATCATAACATTATTACCGGCCAAACCAAAAACTAAAATTAAACAGGGTTTAATTTTTTCTCATTCAGTTTTTGTTAAAGTTTTTTGGCCTCATGAATCCGACAGGTTTAGGGCCAAATCCTGGCCAGCTCTTAGTCAATCAGATTCAAGAACTTACTCAGATGGTTCAGGATCTTTCTCTTCGGGTGAGGTCGCAGGAAGATCTTTTGCGAGCCTCCCCAAAGGTAGTCCCTGAACCAAAGATGCATTTGCCTGACCGTTTTTCTGGTGATAGAAAATAATTTTTTAATTTTAAAGAATCCTGTAAACTTTATTTTCGTTTAAGACCTACTTCCTCTGGTACTGAATCTCAGCGGGTTGGGATTATTATTTCTTTACTCCAGGGGGATCCTCAGACCTGGGCATTTGGTTTAAGAGCAGAGGATCCTGCGTTGTTGTCAGTAGAAGCTTTCTTTAAGTCTTTAGGGCTCTTGTATGATGACCCAGATAGAGAGGCGTCCGCTGAAAGTCAGCTGCGCGCTCTCAAACAAGGTAGAAATCCTGCAGAGGTTTATTGTACCGAGTTTCGCCGTTGGTCGAACGACTGTGGCTGGAATGACCAAGCCCTGCGCAGTCAGTTTCGCCTCGGTTTATCAGAGTTTATTAAAGACAGTCTCCTCCAGTACCCCGCTCCTGAGACTCTCGATAAACTCATGGAGCTTTCTATAAAGATTGATCGTCGTCTCAGAGAGCGGAGGGCTGAAAGAGGAACATCTGTAAGGTCTAGTCCCTGTGTTTATTCCATTCCAGAGGACGTCGAGGAGCCCATGCAGATGGGTCTCTCCTGGCTGTCTCCTGAGGAAAAAACCAGAAGGCAAAATTCCGGTCTTTGTTTGTACTGTGGTGGTAAGGGACATTTTGCTCGTAATTGTCCGAACAAGTCGGGAAACGCTTTGACCAGGTGAATTGTGAGGGGGTTCACCTAGGTCTGCAGCTTATCTCCTCGAATAACTCTCTTTTAGTCCCAGTTAAGGTTTCCTTTGGCAGCCTCAGTTCTTTGGTGTCGGCTTTTGTTGACAGTGGAGCTGCAGGAAACTTTATGGATTTAATTTGGGCTAAGGCCTTAGGCATTCCACAGTTACCATTGGATAGGTGTATCACCATGCACGGCTTAGATGGGAGTCCGCTTTCCCATGGGGTAATTACTCACCGTACACCTCCCGTAGTACTTACAGTAGGAGCCTTACATTCCGAAAATATTGAATTCTACCTAACACATTGCCCAGCAGTTCCAGTTGTTCTGGGTCACCCTTGGCTGGTCTTTCATAATCCCACCATTGATTGGCGGTCCGGGGAGATTTCCCAATGGGGTACATTTTGTGCTAAGGAATGTATTTCGTATCCAGTCAGAGTAGCAGCTATCATTCCAGAGCTCATTCCTGTGGAATACCAGGAGTTTGCCGATGTATTCTCCAAAGGCAATGCGGACATTCTGCCTCCCCATCGGCCTTATGATTGTGCTATTGAGCTAGTTCCAGGTGCCGCATTGCCAAAGGGGAGATTATATGCATTGTCCGGGTCAGAAACTTCGGCCATGAATGATTATGTTCAGGAGAGCTTAGAGAAAGGATTTATTAGACCATCAAAATCTCCTTTAAGTGCAGGGTTTTTCTTTGTGGAGAAAAAGGATGGCTCGCTTAGACCATGCATTGATTTTAGAGCCCTGAATAAGATCTCAGTAAAAAACACCTATCCTTTGCCGTTAATTTCTGTACTTTTTGATCAGTTACGTTCTGCTGTGATTTTTTCTAAAATTGACCTCAGAGGAGCTTACAACCTCATCCGAATTAAATCTGGAGATGAGTGGAAGACGGCTTTCAGCACTCAGTCGGGTCACTACGAATACCTGGTGATGCCGTTCGGCCTGTCTAATGCTCCAGCAGTTTTTCAAGACCTCATTAATGATGTGCTCCGTGACTTCCTAGGGAAATTCGTGGTCGTTTATTTAGACGACATCTTGATTTATTCTGAATCAATGGAACAGCATGTTACCCAGGTGCGTCTGGTTCTTCAAAAGTTACGTGAGAATCATTTATATGCCAAGCTGGAGAAGTGTGATTTTCACGTCACGGAAGTATCTTTTTTAGGGTACATAATTTCCCCTCAGGGATTTTCCATGGAACCAAAGAAGCTCCAGGCCATCCTTAATTGGGCGCAACCCACCAATTTAAAAGCAATTCAGCGCTTTTTAGGGTTTGCGAATTATTATAGGAGGTTCATCCATTCTTTTTCTGACCTGGTTGCTCCCATAGTGGCTCTGACAAAGAAAGGAGCGGATCCTACCAACTGGTCGCATGAAGCTGAGTTGTCTTTCCGGGCCTTGAAACAAGCCTTTGTCTCGGCTCCAGTCCTCAGACATCCTAATCCGGAATTGCCCTTTGTTGTGGAGGTTGATGCCTCAGAGGTTGGAGTGGGGGCTGTCCTTTCTCAAAAGGATCCGGAGTCTCTGGAGTTACATCCCTGTGCCTTTATGTCCAGGAAATTCTCCTCCGCTGAATCCAACTATGACATTGGTAATCGAGAGTTACTGGCGGTAAAGTGGGCTTTCGAGGAGTGGAGGAATTGGCTGGAGGGAGCAAAACATACTATTTCGGTTTTGACCGATCATAAGAACCTGAAATACATTGAATCAGCTAAACGGCTTAATACCCGGCAAGCACGTTGGGCATTATTTTTTACTCGTTTCAAATTTATAATCACTTTCAGGCCTGGTTCCAAGAATACTAAAGCTGATGCCCTGTCACGTAGCTTTCTTCCGGTTCACAATAGCAATCCTGTTGTTACCCCCATACTTCCATCTTCGGTCATCCGGGCAGGCCTCACACAGGATTTATTTACCCAGTTAAACCAGCTTCAACACCAAGCTACTAGATTTACTTCTGCTGGTCGAACTTTACGTCCCTGAATTTTTGAGAGCCACTGAATTTCATGACAACAAAGTTTCAGGGCATCCGGGAGTCACTAAGACATTGGAGTTAGTCTCTCGCTCAGTATGGTGGCCTAGTCTTTCTAAAGACGTTAAGGAATTTGTTTATTCATGTCAGGTTTGTGCACAGCATAAGGTTCCCCGTTCCTTGCCTATCGGGCAACTTATGCCCTTAACTGTTCCTCTCAGGCCATGGTCTCACATTTCCATGGATTTTGTGGTTGACCTTCCCCTTTCAGCCAGATTCCGAGTCATATGGGTGGTAGTGGACCGTTTTAGTAAAATGGCTCATTTTATTGCTCTTCCTCGATTGCCTTCTGCTCAAGGGTTGGCAGTTTTGTTCCTCCGCCATGTGTTCAGGCTTCATGGGTTGCCCACTGATATTGTTTCTGATCGGGGTCCACAATTCATCGCACAATTCTGGAAATGTTTTTGTGCCTCATTAAAGATGAAACTGTCGTTAACATCCGGTTACCACCCACAATCCAACGGGCAAACCGAACGAGTCAACCAGTCATTAAAACAATATTTGCGCTTGTATTCAGCCAAACTCCAGAATGATTGGTCCGAGTTTCTCCCTTTGGCTGAATTTGCTTACAATAATTCTTGTCATTCCTCCACTAAAGAGTCTCCATTCTTTTCAGTTTTTGGTTTTCACCCCAGAGCCAATTCTTTTTTTCATCATTCTCCAGTCTCCTCGCTAACCTTAACCTCCCATCTCAGAGCAATTTGGAAAAAAGTGCACCTTGCTCTCAGAAAAGCGGCCTTCCGAGAGAAGAAATTTTCTGACAGGCTCCGACGTCCTTGCACTTTTAAAGTGGGAGATAAGGTGTGGTTGTCAACTCGCAACATCAGGCTTTGACAATCCTCGGCTAGGTTGGGACCCAAATTTATTGGACCGTTTCTTATTATTAAGAAGGTCAACCCAGTTGCCTTTCGGCTACGTTTATCAAGATCCCTTAAGATTGGAAATACTTTTCATTGTTCCCTGTTGAACCGATACGTTTCTTCCAGTAAATTTCCTCGGAGGATCTCTCAGGGTAGATCTCCAGTGGATGTACAGGGACAACAGGAATTCTTGGTAGAGAAAGTTCTTGACTCTAAATTGTCCCGAGGTCGGCTTTATTTTTTAGTGCACTGGAAAGGCTATGGTCCGGAGGAAAGGTCTTGGGTCCTGGATAAGGATCTTCATGCCCCTAGGCTCAAGAGGGCATTTTTTCGAGAATTTCCTCAGAAACCTGGCTTTAGGGGTTCATTGATCCCTCCTCAAGGGGGGGGGTACTGTTAGGCGCCGGGGTCCTCGTTGTCCTCGCGGTCCGGCGCCTAGCAACTAGGGACGCAGTGCGCACGTAGCCGCCGGCTCCCTAGCAACACAGGGACGCTGAGCGGCTGAGCCGCCTGGACCCTGGCAACGGGGACGCCATGGACGGACCGCGTTCCCCGTTGCAGGGTCAGATTTCAACATACACGCTGGTCTTGTGGGCGTGCAGCAGGGCAGCTGCACAGCATTTGGGGCAATTAGACTGGGGGCATCTGATTGGAGGACTCTTTGTTAAATGCCTCTCAGTGCTTCACACAGACGCCGGTAATAGCTTCCTGCATGCTGTTTTGGTTTGCTGAACGTCTGTTCCAGTCCTGCTGTGTCCGGGCATTCCTGTCCTCAGAAGTCCTGTATCTTGGAGTGGTCATCTCATTCCAAGAAGTCGTTTGGTCCCCTGTAATCCTCATCGATCACCAGAGAATATCGAGTGGTGTTCGTGAGTTGCGGCTCTGCCGTGTGTTGCGGCTCAGCCGCTTTATCTTTATATTCTGTTTCGGAGCATTTGCGGAGGGTTCCGCTTCCACAAGTCCTCTCCGGAACTCGGCGGTGCCGGGTAGGAGAGTGGACAAGTGGATATTTTGGTTGTCCTTTTCCCTGGCGGTTTTTCCGCACATATTCTAGTTTCCAGTTAGCTTGTAGCCCCTGGCCTGGTTGTTTAGTCAGAGGGCCCCTTGTTATCACCCTGTCTCGGATTTCCCTTTGTCTCCCATTAAGACCTGAGGGGGCATCGGAGTTGGGCAGACATAATCTGCCCTTCAAACGCGGCTGCCATGGGCTCAAGCAACCATAGTCTCACAGGGGATTTCTGACAGCATGGGCGAGACAACGGAGTTAGGGCGCCAGGGGCTATTTTCCATTCCCGCACCCTTCCCCAGCATTACGTTCCAGTGCTCCGGTCCTTGCAATAAGATCTCCTCAGACCAGAGTGCTGGAATCATAACACCATGTTGATTCCTTTTAATTACCTTATTTGCTTTAAGGAACTTTTGAATACTGTCCCTTAGAATACCTTCCAATACTTTCCCCATTATAGATGTAAGACTAACTGGTCTATAATGATAATGTCAAATATTACCTTAAAACATAAAGCTGTACACTATTACGGTGGAGCCGCTATGGCCGCTAGACTTATTACACACACTACGGACTAAGTACGCTATTTGCGTACTGAGTACCGTATGGATACGCACTTAGCGTATCCGACTCTATGCCGTGGACGCGACGCACGAGCGGCACGTACGCACACGGATTCACGCTTCATACTAAGCACGCTGTTAGCGTACTGAGTACCGTACTGATACGCTATTAGCGTATCAGACACCGTGCCGTGGGTACAGCGTACATGCGGCGCGGACACACACAGAGTGATATACAGTAAACCTTAAGTAATGAAACAGTGTAAGGGTGTGCTTATACTTTAAACCTTAGCAGTCTAGTACTGCAACGATGTAATACCTGAAAACCTTAACAATGCTTATACACCTTATAGCGATTGAGATGCTAAGAAAGCCCTTTGCAGGAAAGTGAAAACACAACACCGGTTTGTGGTAAACCACTGGGCTCTAACACCGCAGCGGATTATTCAGAGAAAAGGGGTAAACAGATACAGGTTATACACTACAGGCTAACAAGGAAATCTAAACAGAATAATAGAGAATAATAGCTACAAAGAATATACATACGTGGGGAATCGTTCGCAAGCGCGTCCTGGACCAGTCCTCAGCTATCAGGGAGAAAGCCTTCAGAGTCTTGTGTCCGGCCAGGCAACAGTGGTCTTTTTATACACAACATACATTCACAATACAATGGTCACTGTAATCTCATTGTTCATTGGACACAGGGATGTGTCCCTACATTACAGCAAAGGTCATAGGTGGATTTGAACAGGTAGGCGATGTCCTTCCCTAACTGCTCTGGTGGGAGGTATCCTCTGGATATCCGCTGCATGTTTAATTTACAGCAAATACAGTTAATGTTCATAATCTACTTTTGTACATAACTATACGCAGGAGCAAGCGATCTTTTCCTAGCAAACACCGGAATGTTACCCTAAAAATACCCTACAGCTGGATACCAGACATCACCTACCAACCTTTGTCTGACCCTTCCTATCATGCAAAGACGAATCTCTCTGTCCAGGAACTGTTTAAACTAACATTACTCGCTGACATGATCTAAGGGAACTATATCTACAAAATGCACTATTTGGGTTAAATATGCTACGTTCGAGTCGCACGCTACATGCTCACAAACTCCGCCGTAAATACACATATCATGCGCACGAGTCACCGGAGCGTCTCTTACGCAACTTGCGGGTATGTGTACGCACGGGGGACCGGGTGCACGAGCAGCGTGCATGTGCATGAGGGGTTAGTACAATGGATATGTATAACAATATTTTTCGACTTTGACAGTCGACCCTTTGGCAGTCAACAATAACTGCCACAATCTAAAAAATTAAGCAGAAAAATATACAATACAATGAAATACCTATAAATGATTGGGTGGAGGGAGGAGAGGAGTAGGCGGGAAATGTATGGCCTAGTGGGATAGTAAAAGCATGTATGTATGTATGAACTTCATGTCTGAGGGGCATGTATCATCGTGCTGTACATGTTCTAGATAAGCTTCGAGGTATTGCAAAGTATACATTAAATCCTTCTTATCCCGTATTAAGGGTCTGTAAGTGGGCCAACAAACACTACCGAGCTCTTTTCGGCTTCTTGTTCCAACAAATGGGGTGCACATTAGTTGATGATACATGGAGGGGGAAAAAACATGTGAGTGCTAGTATATGTACCTATATCACCTGTCGACTATGTGTGTCACTACCTGAAGTTTGTAGAGATGAAGATAAGAAACATGTCACAAATACATTCATATGATAATGTGTGCAATTGTCCTTGGGTGTCTGTTGAAGTCTTGTCCGGATAGGTGTATCCTTGCTGTGGGTGATAATCAAAGTCTTTCAAGTGTCCATAAAAAGTCTTTAAAGTCTCTAAGTGTCTCTCAAAGTCTGTAGAAATGTACATCAAATGTCTGAAGTCTTCTCCATCAAAGTCTTTAGTCTTCTTCCGAATGGATGTCTTTTCGCTTGGGAGAAAAACAAAGGAGAAACGGGTGAAAGAAACGGACCGTGGAATCACATCTTATCACAACATTGTCTCAATTGATGGATCATAAATTAAACCAGTTGTTGTAACAATGCCCTCGCTCCTTAAACTCATCACTTTGGTACTGCGCTTGCGCTGCATTAAAATCCGAACACATCTAAATATCAAACCAATCATTATGACAACTCCCAGGATACATAGGAGAAACTTTCCTACATTCACGATAACATTTTGAGCCCATTCTCCTAAACCTGAGAACCAATTGCGTGGGTTCAACCATGAAACCCAGCCGGTCAGTTCATTACTCACAGCAGTCAGGGTAAGGTTGTGTCTCCTTCGGAACTCCCACTTCAACTGCAAGATATCGTCCATCTTTTGATCTATGACCTCGGTGGGGTCATCAGTGCTGTTTGTAATATACGTACAGCATTTCACACCATACTGAGTTGCTAGGGTGACACAATACCCGCCTGTCACCGCTGTGATGTAATTAAGAACCATCCTGTGCTGGATCAGTTCCGTTTTGTAAGCTTGCAATTCCCTCCCAGTATACCTGAAGGTGTCATCATACATCTCGGTGATATTGTCTATAAGGTTCGCTAGCGCATGAATATACCTAAAATTTAAAATTCCTCTGGCGGTACGGGTGATATCTAACGCGAGTAGGAATTGAATCCCGGTGGATTCGTGGATCAAATTAGAGGCTGCGTGCTCTGTCCTATCTATAAGGTGTCTCTTAACAATGTGTTCGTAATGAGTGTGAGTGTAAGGAGCTTGAGCATTGCGGTGAACGTCTTTCATCTTATTATGGGTAATGGTCATTACTTCTGGCAACACTCTTCCAATGTAACACAATCCCTCTGAGTTTGGGGCAAGCCACTTATACGCCTTCCTCCCGCATATGAAATATGCATCATCGGGGAGAACATATGGGACAGAATATGACATCACCATATTGCAAACCTTCCAGGTGAAAAATCCTATCCCTAACTCTCTCATTTGTTCAGTACACGTATCAGGCTGTATGATATGCGCACAGTATCCTGGTGATACTTCTCCAACCCGCATGGTCCTACTTCCTAGAGTATACCTGTACCGAAAATATCTCCCACCGTCGGCTATTTGGCGTATAAGTTCTGGGTCTATGGGCATTCTATCGGCTCTGTGTGAAAATGCCATGGTTTGGTTGTTCCATGTCACTTCCCAATTTCCCGGCTTTCGGGGATTGGAAATGTTAAAACATATTAAGGACCTTTCCATATGATATTGGTAGAGCTTCAAACTAGGAGGCCTAGAAATATTAAATTTCTTATCCACCGGTCTCCCACCCCTTAATTCAAGTACCTCATCTAGTGTTAAAGGGTACAGTACTAATCCTGACTTGCTCTGACCTTGAGGTACTTGTGAGCACACCCAGCATTCCGTTTGGTTTAAAACCTTACCCACTAATGAGTGATAGTCACTCAATGGATGACGGTCCATGTTGATATTAAGGCTGGACTGACATCTCTGGATGCACCCGTCCTCAACTATGTTTTCACAATTTCTACAGATACAATTCTCCTCAGCTAACAATCCTTCACAATGTCTCCTAGTTTCATGACTACTTGATCGTTTTCTGATACTCGCCTTTGCTCGGTGACTGTGTTGCTCTTGGAATTCTACTAATCCGTCCTTGTCATCAGAACCCATTCCAGATCCTTTCTCGACCTCTCTGGTACTCTCACCGAAATAGACTGTTCTGGTCAACAACAGGGTCAACAGGAAAACCCGGAACGCAGTCTCTTGGGGTAAGTCCATCTTGCAGGAGGAGAAAGAAAGAGTGGTAATGGGAGGTAAAGAAAATAATAGAAGGGAAAGAAAACTGGTGCGACAACCGCCTCTGGTCTTGTAGTTCTCTGTGCTCAGGTGCCATGACAACAGTCCTGCCTCTCAACCTTCCCGGAACAGGCACTCCAGTGATACGATTTCCTCTACGCTCTGCTCTTTGTCACGGGCTTTCTCTGGGTCAGCAACCTTCTTACAGTGGGACGAGTGGACCCAAGTCTCTCTTTCTGCAACCTTCAATGCTGTCGTGCTGGTTAGTAAGTCTTGGTACGGTCCTTCCCACCGGTCAATCAGGCAACCTGAGCGTAGAAAATTTCGAATCATTACATAATCCCCAGGTTCAATGTCATGACAATTACTGTCTGGCAGGTCAGGAATCACCAGCTTTAGATTGCTGTTTTGATTCCTCAACTGCTTGCTCATCTTAACCAAATACTTTACAGTCACTTCATTATTGCATTTCAAATCATCCTGGGGGTCAATCATTACATGGGGTTGTCGACCAAAAAGAATCTCAAAGGGTGATAGGTTAAGAGGGGACCTGGGAGTTGTTCTGATGCTGTACAATACAAGTGGCAAAGCTTCTGGCCACAACAATCCAGTTTCAGCCATCACTTTGCTCAACTTGTTCTTAATAGTGCTGTTTACTCTTTCCACTTTCACACTCACCTGTGGGCGGTACGGAGTATGCAGCTTACTATTAATTCCCATTAATTTGCACATTACCTGACAGACTTCACCTGTAAAATGGGTACCCCTATCACTTTCAATTATCCTAGGGATACCATACCTGCACACAAATTCCTGCACAATTTTCTTTGCAGTAAACACAGCAGTATTTGTGGCAGCTGGGAACGCTTCTACCCAATTTGAAAACACATCAATACAAACCAACACATACTTTAAATTTCTACAGGGTGGCAATTGTATGAAATCAATCTGTATTACCTGAAAAGGGCCGTCTGTTGGTGGGATATGGGATGGTTCTGTTGGTATTGACTTTCCAATATACTTCCTCAAGCAGGTAAGGCATGTCATTGCTCTTTTACCCGCATGAGAAGAGAATCCTGGCGCGCACCAGTAGGCTCTTACCAACTTGCACATACCCTCTTTGCCCAGATGAGTCAGACCATGTGCCGCCTCAGCTAAACTTGGAAGGTATGCTCTGGGAGCCACTGGCTTACCCTGTCCATCTGTCCAGAGTCCTGAGGACTCCTGGCCATATCCTTTTGACCTCCAGACTGCCTTTTCCTGTGGGGAACACAAATTTTGCATTTCACTCAATTTTTGTGTGTTGACGGTATTGAATACCATCAGTTGTGTGATGTCTGTCTGTATGGGGGTGCTGGCTGCTGATTTAGCAGCTTCGTCTGCCCGGCTGTTACCAAGTGACACTGGGTCTTGGCTGTACGTGTGGGCTTTACATTTGATAACAGCCACTCTGTCAGGTTCCTGTATCGCTGCTAGAAGTCTTTTGATGTGGGTCGCATGCGCCACGGGTGTGCCAGCTGAGTCATGGAATTTCTGAGGCGCAATAGGGCCCCAAAATCATGCACTACTCCAAAGGCATACCTAGAATCAGTGTAGATATTGGCTGACTTACCCTTAGCCAATTCACACGCTCTGGTTAGGGCGACCAACTCAGCAACTTGTGCTGAGTGAGGTGGGCCCAGAGGTTCCGCTTCTATGGTACCTTTGTCATGTATGACTGCGTATCCAGTACACAAGTCTCCCGAGTCCGTCTGTCTGTGGCAACTACCGTCAGTGTAAAAAGTAAAATCTACGCCTTCCAGTGGGTTGTCACTAATGTTGGGCCTTGCAGTGAAGGTTTGGTTCAAATATTCCATACAATCATGTGTGTCAGTGTCTGTACTAAATCCTCCTTCACCATCACTCTCATCCCCCACCCTTTGTGCCTGTCCAGGCACACCTGGGAGATACGTTGCAGGATTTAGTGCGCTGCATCTCCTTATGGTGATGTTTACAGGGGCCATTAGTGCTAATTCCCACCTTGTAAACCATGCTGATGAGACGTGTCTGGTTTGGGCAGAATTCAGTAAGGCTGACACTGCATGGGGTGTATGGATGGTCAGGTTGTGTCCTAATACTACGGTGTCCAATTGTGCACTGTAGTAAGCTACCGGCCTGCTGGCATCACCATGTCTCTGGGTTAAAACACCTGCCGCACACCCAGCACTATCCGTACCGTATAATTCAAAGGGTTTCCCATAATCTGGCATACCTAATGCTGGTGCCTGTGATAGGCACTGTTTGAGTCTCTCAAATGCCAGTTCGGACTCATCTGTGTGCGAAATCCGATCTGGTTTGTTTGACGAGACCATCTCTTGCAAAGGTAAGGCTAGTATAGAAAACCCTGGGATCCAGTTTCGGCAATACCCACACATTCCTAGGAAAGTGCAGATCTGTTGCTTGGTTTGTGGCAGAGTCATGTCGCGAATCGCCTGTATTCTATCAGCGGTGAGGTGTCTCAGTCCTTGTGTTAAGCAATGTCCCAAATATTTTACCTTGGTCTGGCATAACTGCAACTTATCCTTTGAAACCTTGTGTCCCGTATCAGAAAGATTAAACAAGAGCTGTTTCGTGTCTCTCAAGGACGATTCGAGTGAATCAGAACACAGCAGTAAGTCATCTACATACTGTATTAATACTGATCCGCTCTCAGGTTGAAAGGATTGTAAACAGTCATGCAAAGCCTGTGAGAAAATACTTGGGCTGTCAATGAAACCTTGTGGTAAACAAGTCCAGGTGTACTGTACTCCTCTGTATGTAAATGCAAACAAGTATTGGCTGTCAGGGTGCAGAGGGGCCGAGAAGAAGGCGGAGCAGAGGTCAATTACAGTGAAAAATTTTGCAGTAGGAGGGATTTGCATAAGGATGACAGCAGTGGCGGATCTAGACTTAACTTTTAGGGGGGCGGTTTAAGAATTATGACTCCTCCCCCTAATCATAGCCCCTCCCACTTAGTAATGCCCTTCCCGTTCGCTTCTAAATTTCCTATTGTTGCCATTACTAATAAAATGTTGCCAGTTAGTGGAGAGAACCCTGCGCACTGGTGATACAAACTGGCGAATCGCCATTCCTTCCATCAGGGATGGTAGAGGCTAAGACAGTAGGGCAATTTAAACATGCATGGGATAGACGTAAGGATATTCTTACAAAGAAATAAGGATCAGATAAGGTTAGAGATAAAAAAATAATGTAAAAAAAAAAAAGGGGGCAGACTAGATGGGCCAAGTGGTTCTTATCTGCCGACAAATTCTGTTTCTACAGCACACAGAATGAGCCGAAATTCACATTGTAGCACACAGTATGATCCAAAATTCACATTATAGCACACTGTATGAGCCGAAATTCACATTATAGCACGCAAAATGAGCCAAAATTCACGTTATAGCACACAGAATGAGCCAAAATTCACATTATAGCACACTGAATGAGCCGAAATTCACATTATAGCACACTGTATGAACCGAAATTCACATTATAGCACGCAGAATGAGCCAAAATTCACATTATAGCACGCAGAATGAGCCAAAATTCACGTTATAGCACGCAGAATGAGCCAAAATTCACATCATAGCACACTGAATGAGCCGAAATGCACATCACAGCACACTGAATGAGCCGAAATGCACATCATAGCACGCAGAATGAGCCGAAATGCACATTATAGCACACTGAATGAGGAGAAATGCAATCATAGCACGCAGAATGAGCCGAAATGCACATCATAGCACGCAGAATGAGCCGAAATGCACATTATAGCACGCAGAATGAGCCAAAATTCACGTTATAGCACGCAGAATGAGCCAAAATTCACGTTATAGCACACTGAATGAGCCGAAATTCACATTATAGCACACTGAATGAGCCGAAATTCACATTATAGCACGCAGAATGAGCCAAAATTCACATTATAGCACACTGACTGGGCCGAAATTCACATTATAGCACGCAGAATGAGCCAAAATTCACATTATAACGCACTGACTGGGCCGAAATTCACATTATAGCACGCAGAATAAGCCAAAATTCACATTATAGCACGCAGAATGAGCCAAAATTCACATTATAGCACACTGAATGAGCCGAAATTCACATCATAGCACAATGTATGAGCCGAAATTCACATTACAGCATGTAGAATGAGCCGAAATTCACATTACAGTACACTGAATGAGCCAAAATAATGCCGGGACATATACACTTTAGCTAGGCGCGGAGGGGGGAGACATGGAACACAGAGGGGGCACACACACACACACACACACACACACACACACACACACACACACACACACACACACACACACACTTACTTTAGTTTGGAGGGTAGGAGACATGGCATACACACTGACAGTGACACCTGCTGCAGCCAGCAGCATGAGGAGTCGGATGGAGGCCGGGTGCCGCGGCGGCATTGGGAACGAGGTGGAGAGCGGTGCAGCGCGGCGGGGACGGGGAGAGAGAGCGTCCCGACGCGCGTACAGGAAGGAGGGGGCGTGGTCAGAACAGAGGCCGCTCAGCCGCTGTATGCGCGTCAGGACGCTCTCTCTCTCCCCTTCCCCCGCCGCGCTGCACCGCTCTCCACCTCGTTCCCAACACCGCGGCGGGACACGGCCTCCATCCCGGTGCCGGTAAGTGTAGGGGGGGCGTTCGCCCTAATCGCCCCCCGCTAAATCCGCCACTGGATGACAGCTGGATTTGGCACTACGGGGAATTGGCTCTCAACTATTTTGTTTATCCCCCTTAGATCCTGCACTAGCCTGTTACCCCTCCCCCTACTCTTTTTCACAGGGAAGATGGGACTATTGGCAGTGCCGGACATCCTAACTAGGATGCCCTGTTGCAGCAAGCGCTCTATGATTGGGTACACTCCTAACTCCACCTCTGTCTTCAGAGGATACTGTGGGATTTTTGCAGCTATCCTACCATCTTTTACTTGCACTACTACAGGAGCTACATTTGCCATCAATCCAGTGTCTTGTCCATCTTTGGTCCAGAGGGACTCCGGTATCTGGGAGATCATTTCCTCTACCTTTGATGGACACCTGTCTGTAACAGCAGTGTGTGACATTAACCTTTGTGGGGAGTCTAACATATCCTGCACTTCCTGAGCGTGATTCTCGGGTATATCTAAGAAAACACCTTCAGGAGTACACACCCCATCTTACACAGTAAATCTCTCCCAAGTAGATTAGTCGGAGCCGATGCAGCTAGCAAATAGGAGTGCTTGGTCTGCAAAGGCCCTATCGTAATCTCTGCTGGTTTACTTAAAGGGTAGTGTTGTACTACTCCTGTTACTCCCATTGCTGGAATTGTTTTACCCGTGGTTTTCATACCCACCGTTGAATTTAACACTGACTTGGCCGCCCCCGTATCTACAAGGAAAGGTAGTAATCTACCAGCTACATCAATTGTGACCTCAGGTTCACTTCCAAGGCTCGCAATTAATTTCACTGGCTGCAGACTACAGGTGTGGCCCCCCCCTATGGTGTGTGGTGTCCCCCCCGCAGCGCGCTGGCAGCTACAATATGTTAGGGGGGTAACTGAGAATTTTCAGAGACCTGTCACTCTCTCTTTGGTGGGTACCTCTTTGTTTCCCCTGCATGCGGTCCATAACTTCTCCTCTGCGGTCCCTGATCCCAATTACGTGCGTCATACTGAGTGTCATGTTCTGGTCTAGGGGGTCGATATACCTTATGTGGGTCTTTAAAATTACAGTTTCGTGCGTAATGTCCTCTCTGACAGTTATAACATGTTATCACATACGACTTACCAAAAGGGGTCTGGGGTTTAGGCTGATGTGGCTTCGTTGTCAGGGCTTTGATACTTACTGTCATCAGCTTATCCCCCTGTGACTCCCTGTGCCTAATGATGTTCCGATTATGCTCAATAGCGGACTCTCTTAACGCAGCCACCGAGATACCTCTCCAACTTGGTTGAGTGGTTTGTACCCTGCTTCTCAACACTTCCTTTAACCCGTCCATTAATACGGACACCGCTACCTCCCTATGGTGCACATTATCCTTAATGTCTTCGATCCCAGTAAATCTAGCCATTTCCTGCAGTGCTCGATGGAAATAGTCAGAAGCAGTTTCACCTTCCTTTTGTCTAATGGAGAAAATTTTATTCCACTTGACAACAGTTGGGAAATATACTCCTAACTGCAGATTGATCTGTTTTACGTTCTCCTGATTGTATTCATCAGTGAGAGGTACTTCTGCATCTAATTTACAGTCAGCAATGAATTTCACAGGGTCAATATTGGAGGGCAAACATGCCCGTAGCACTGTCCGCCAATCTTTGTTATTGGGTTCGGTGGCGTTACCTAGTTTTCTAATAAACCTCTGACATGCGGCTAGATCTTTCCTGGGATAGGGGAAATTCAGACATAATTGTTCTCAATTCTGTCCGGGACCAGAGGCAATGCATAGCAATGTTCCTGACGGGAGTGATTCCCAGAGCGTCAGTCTTCCCATTGGGGACTGCGATCACCCTGACAGGATTCAGTTCAATTACATCACTTTGTGTTGATTCTACAATGTGAGGTGCAATGGTTTCTGCATAATGTACAGTACCGTAATTACCTGTGGACACGACCTCACCTGTCCCTCCACTAGGGGCCTTTGCTACTGCTCTTACTGGTTGGGCCGTGCCCACTTGAGTATCTTGTATGGTGGCTGCTAGAGAGAGTGCCGATATCGTGCTCGGCTCATCCTCTTGGTCGCAGTCCTGAGGGAAGTTTAAGATGGGATACAACTTGCACGGGTTAGCATTAGCATTAATACATTTATCTACTTTACTCTTATCGTCATTAATATATTTATTAAGTGCACTCTTATCGTATACCAGTATGCCATTCTCTGTAGCCATTTTCTCCCCTGTAATGTATGGTGGTGGTGGTGCAGTTGCTGTCAGTTTCCTGCTAGGGTTGGAACCAGCTGCTTGAGCTAATCCCCGTTGTATCTCACCCTCCTGTTGCCATAACTGTAAACAATCATAATGTCTAATCCTTTGTTTCCTGGATTTTATCAGACATATCCTTCTCCTTAAATTTTGCAATACCTCAGGACTAAAACTGCCTACCTTAGGGAACAGTTCCCTATCTTCCACAGTCATACGTTCCCATTCATTGCATAAAACCTCTGTGTGTGATCCATATTTCTCACACATTATGTACCTCGCCGACCCTTTGGGCCGCGGATTATCAACCTGAACCCTGGTTGATCGTCCCTTACTTGAGCAACTGGCCCCCATTCTTTTGCAGGTATTGCCTTCTCAGCTAATTCCTACAAAAACCAAATTACTCAGTGGTAAGGCGACGGTGAAAGTTCTCCGAGCGCTCTCACCCACTCACACCCACGTTGGCCAGTAGACTCACACACTGTGCCCAATGCTGGTCGTACCCAACCTAGGGCCCTGCGTAACCGCTATTTACTGAGAGCGTGTGGGAGTGTGCTACCCCTCCCAGTAAATATCAGTTGTTGGAGATTTCCTGAGTGAACAGCGAAACTCCCTTAAAATACAAAAACCTGTTATACAAATCACGTCTGTATGTACAATTAGCGTCTATGATGGCGTAATGGGTATCAAGTTGAACCAACTATTGCACACACTAACGAGCGGAACAGTCGCACTGCGTATAAGTAACTATTACTTATCCGCCGGACGACCAACGGAATCGATTGTTTAGGCTGCGAAACCTCAGCCAAAGCGTATCTGAATGGGCCTATATGGGTACTACGCAAACCCCCGGGGCTGCGCTCTCACCGCTGACCTTTCTCAGGCCACGGTTTTCAGAGCTTCGCTTGACTTAGTCAGCGGATTTCTGACTTCGCTGACCTCTTGGTCTGCTGTTATACTTGCTACCTTGCTCCTTTATACCTTATAAAATGTTAAAGTGAGAAAGCCACTCCCACGCCACCAAGTGTCCACTCACCTGATGTGGTCTCCTACGGGATCCCGACTTCTGGGTTCAAAAAACCTTTATTTGCACACTCACGCCCGTTCACTCATATACACTTTGATTTTTCTGTACAGAAAATTAACTTTCATTCAGGTGAAACAGCCTAGTCCCAGAGGTGATGCAATAAGAGAAGGTTCTTTTAAACGAAATTTTGGAAACTGAACAACATTTGTGCTATTATCGCGTGGCTACCGTATCGCCTAAACTAAAACAATGCTATCACGCTATTTGTATTAAGTGGGCGTATCTGTACTCTGTACGCACGTTGCGTAAAATACGCCACGTGTGTAGGCCTTTGCATTGCGTACGCAGTCTCGCACGCTGTCCGAGACACGTGTACAATGGCCGTATACGTACGCAGTAATACAAATACCACACTTCTATAAATGTAAACGATATTTCTCTGACGTCCTAAGTGGATGCTGGGGACTCCGTCAGGACCATGGGGGGATTAGCGGCTCCGCAGGAGACAGGGCACAAAAATAAAAGCTTTAGGACTAGGTGGTGTGCACTGGCTCCTCCCCCTATGACCCTCCTCCAAGCCTCAGTTAGGTTTTTGTGCCCGGCCGAGAAGGGTGCAATCTAGGCAGCTCTCCTGAGCTGCTTAGAATTAAAGTATAGACTTAGGTTTTTTTATTTTCAGTGAGTCCTGCTGGCAACAGGCTCACTGCATCGAGGGACTAAGGGGAGAAGAAGCGAACTCACCTGCGTGCAGAGTGGATTGGGCTTCTTGGCTACTGGACATTAGCTCCAGAGGGACGATCACAGGCCCAGCCATGGATGGGTCCCGGAGCCGCGCCACCGGCCCCCTTACAGAGCCAGAAGAGTGAAGAGGTCCAGAAATCGGCGGCAGAAGGCATCTTGTCTTCAAGAAAGGTAGCGCACAGCACTGCAGCTGTGCGCCATTGCTCTCAGCACACTTCACACTCCGGTCACTGAGGGTGCAGGGCGCTGGGGGGGGGGCGCCCTGAGACGCAATGAAAACACTATTTATGGTAAAAAAATACATCACATATAGCTCCTGGGCTATATGGATGTATTTAACCCCTGCCATTTTACCTCATAAAAAGCGGGAGAAAGGCCGCCGTGAAGGGGGCGGAGCCTCTCTCCTCAGCACACAAGCGCCATTTTCCCTCACAGCTCCGCTGGAAGGACGTCTCCCTGACTCTCCCCTGCAGTCCTGCACTACAGAAACAGGGTAAAAAACAGATGGGGGGGGGCACTAATTTGGTATATAAAAACATATATAGCAGCTATAAGGGAGAAACACTTATTTATAAGGTTGTCCCTATACATATATAGCGCTCTGGTGTGTGCTGGCAAACTCTCCCTCTGTCTCCCCAAAGGGCTAGTGGGGTCCTGTCCTCTATCAGAGCATTCCCTGTGTGTGTGCTGTGTGTCGGTACGCGTGTGTGGACATGTATGAGGAGGAAAATGGTGTGGAGGCGGAGCAATTGCCTGTATTAGTGATGTCACCCCCTAGGGAGTCGACACCTGACTGGATGGTCTTATTTAAGGAATTACGTGATAGTGTCAGCACTTTACAAAAAACTGTTGACGACATGAGACAGCCGGCAAGTCAGTTAGTGCCTGTCCAGGCGTCTCAAACACCGTCAGGGGCTCTAAAGCGCCCATTACCTCAGTCGGTCGACACAGACACAGACACGGACACTGACTCCAGTGTCGACGGTGAAGAAACAAACGTATTTTCCAGTAGGGCCACACGTTACATGATCACGGCAATGAAGGAGGCTTTGCATATTTCTGATACTACAAGTACCACAAAAAAGGGTATTATGTGGGGTGTGAAAAAACTACCCGTAGTTTTTCCTGAATCAGAAGAATTAAATGAAGTGTGTGATGATGCGTGGGTCTCCCCCGATAAAAAATTGCTGATATCTAAGAAATTATTGGCATTATACCCTTTCCCGCCAGAAGTTAGGGCGCATTGGGAAACACCCCCTAGGGTGGATAAGGCACTCACACGCTTATCAAAACAAGTGGCGTTACCGTCTCCTGATACGGCCGCCCTCAAGGAGCCAGTTGATAGGAAGCTGGAAAATGTCCTAAAAAGTATATACACACATACTGGTGTTATACTGCGAACAGCGATTGCCTCAGCCTGGATGTGCAGCGCTGGGGTGGCGTGGTCGGAGTCCCTGACTGAAAATATTGATACCCTGGACAGGGACAGTATTTTATTGACTATAGAGCGTTTAAAAGATGCGTTTCTATATATGCGTGATGCACAGAGGGATATTTGCACCCTGGCATCAAGAGTAAGTGCGATGTCCATTTCTGCCAGAAGATGTTTATGGACACGACAGTGGTCAGGTGATGCGGATTCCATACGGCATATGGAAGTATTGCCGTATAAAGGGGAGGAGTTATTTGGGGTCGGTCTTTCGGACCTGGTGGCCACGGCAACAGCTGGAAAATCCACCTTTTTACCCCAACTCACCTCTCAGCAGAAAAAGACACCGTCTTTTCAGCCTCAGTCCTTTCGTCCCCATAAGGGCAAGCGGGCAAAAGGCCAGTCATATCTGCCCCGGGGTAGAGGAAAGGGAAAAAGACTGCAGCAGACAGCCTCTTCCCAGGAACAGAAGCCCTCCACCGCTTCTGCCAAGTCCTCAGCATGACGCTGGGGCCTTACAAGCGGACTCAGGTGCGGTGGGGGGTCGTCTCAAGAGTTTCAGCGCGCAGTGGGCTCACTCGCAAGTGGACCCCTGGATCCTACAGGTAGTATCCCAGGGGTACAGATTGGAATTCGAGACGTCTCCCCCTTGCAGGTTCCTGAAGTCTGCTTTACCAACGTCTCCCTCCGACAGGGAGGCAGTATTGGAAGCAATTCACAAGCTGTATTCCCAGCAGGTGATAATCAAAGTACCCCTCCTACAACAGGGAAAGGGGTATTATTCCACACTATTTGTGGTACCGAAGCCAGACGGCTCGGTGAGACCTATTCTAAATCTGAAATCTTTGAACACTTACATACAAAGGTTCAAATTCAAGATGGAGTCACTCAGAGCAGTGATAGCGAACCTGGAAGAAGGGGACTATATGGTGTCCCTGGACATCAAGGATGCTTACCTTCATGTCCTAATTTGCCCTTCTCACCAAGGGTACCTCAGGTTCGTAGTACAGAACTGTCATTATCAGTTTCAGACGCTGCCGTTTGGATTGTCCACGGCACCCCGGATCTTTACCAAGGTAATGGCCGAAATGATGATTCTTCTTCGAAGAAAAGGCGTCTTAATTATCCCTTACTTGGACGATCTCCTGATAAGGGCAAAGTCCAGGGAACAGTTGGAGGTCGGAGTAGCACTATCTCGGGTACTGCTACAACAGCACGGGTGGATTCTAAATATTCCAAAATCGCAGCTGATCCCGACGACACGTCTGCTGTCCCTAGGGATGATTCTGGACACAGTCCAGAAAAAGGTGTTTCTCCCGGAGGAGAAAGCCAGGGAGTTATCCGAGCTAGTCAGGAACCTCCTAAAACCAGGAAAAGTGTCAGTGCATCATTGCACAAGGGTCCTGGGAAAAATGGTGGCTTCTTACGAAGCGATTCCACTCGGCAGATTTCACGCAAGAACTTTTCAGTGGGATCTGCTGGACAAATGGTCCGGATCGCATCTTCAGATGCATCAGCGGATAACCCTGTCTCCGAGGACAAGGGTGTCTCTTCTGTGGTGGCTGCAGAGTGCTCATCTACTAGAGGGCCGCAGATTCGGCATTCAGGATTGGATCCTGGTGACCACGGATGCCAGCCTGAGAGGCTGGGAAGCAGTCACACAGGGAAGAAATTTCCAGGGAACGTGGTCAAGTCTAGAGACTTCTCTCCACATAAATATACTGGAGCTAAGGGCAATTTACAATGCTCTATGCCTAGCAAGACCTCTGCTTCAAGGTCAGCCGGTGCTGATCCAGTCGGACAACATCACGGCAGTCGCCCACGTAAACAGACAGGGCGGCACAAGAAGCAGGAGGGCAATGGCAGAAGCTGCAAGGATTCTTCGCTGGGCGGAAAATCATGTGATAGCACTGTCAGCAGTGTTCATTCCGGGAGTGGACAACTGGGAAGCAGACTTCCTCAGCAGGCACGACCTCCACCCGGGAGAGTGGGGACTTCACACGGAAGTCTTCCACATGATTGTGAACCATTGGGAAAAACCAAAGGTGGACATGATGGCGTCCCGCCTCAACAAAAAACTGGACAGGTATTGCGCCAGGTCAAGGGACCCTCAGGCAATAGCTGTGGACGCTCTGGTAACACCGTGGGTGTACCAGTCAGTGTATGTGTTCCCTCCTCTTCCTCTCATACCCAAGGTACTGAGAATTATAAGACGGAGAGGAGTAAGAACTATACTCGTGGCTCCGGATTGGCCAAGGAGGACTTGGTACCCGGAACTTCAAGAGATGCTCACAGAGGACCCATGGCCTCTGCCGTTAAGAAGGGACTTGCTTCAGCAAGGACCCTGTCTGTTCCAAGACTTACCGCGGCTGCGTTTGACGGCATGGTGGTTGAACGCCGGATCCTAAGGGAAAAAGGCATTCCGGAAGAGGTCATACCTACCCTGGTCAAAGCGAGGAAGGAGGTGACCGCACAACATTATCACCGCATTTGGCGAAAATATGTTGCGTGGTGTGAGGCCAGGAAGGCCCCCACGGAGGAATTTCAACTCGGTCGATTCCTGCATTTCCTGCAAACAGGAGTGTCTATGGGCCTCAAATTGGGGTCCATTAAGGTTCAAATTTCGGCCCTGTCGATTTTCTTCCAGAAAGAATTGGCTTCAGTTCCTGAAGTCCAGACATTCGTCAAGGGAGTACTGCATATACAACCCCCTTTTGTGCCTCCAGTGGCACCGTGGGATCTCAACGTAGTTCTGGGATTCCTCAAATCACATTGGTTTGAACCGCTCAAATCTGTGGATTTGAAATATCTCACATGGAAAGTGACCATGCTGTTGGCCCTGGCCTCGGCCAGGCGAGTGTCAGAATTGGCGGCTTTGTCTCACAAAAGCCCATATCTGATTTTCCATTCGGACAGGGCAGAACTGCGGACTCGTCCCCAGTTTCTCCCTAAGGTGGTGTCAGCGTTTCACCTGAACCAACCTATTGTGGTGCCTGCGGCTACTGGGGACTTGGAGGACTCCAAGTTGCTAGACGTTGTCAGGGCCCTGAAAATATATATTTCCAGGACGGCTGGAGTCAGGAAAACTGACTCACTGTTTATCCTGTATGCACCCAACAAGCTGGGTGCTCCTGCTTCTAAGCAGACGATTGCTCGTTGGATTTGTAGTACAATTCAGCTTGCACATTCTGTGGCAGGCCTGCCACAGCCAAAATCAATAAATGCCCATACCACAAGGAAGGTGGGCTCATCTTGGGCGGCTGCCCGAGGGGTCTCGGCTTTACAACTTTGCCGAGCTGCTACTTGGTCAGGGGCAAACACGTTTGCAAAATTCTACAAATTTGATACCCTGGCTGAGGAGGACTTGGAGTTCTCTCATTCGGTGCTGCAGAGTCATCCGCACTCTCCCGCCCGTTTGGGAGCTTTGGTATAATCCCCATGGTCCTGACGGAGTCCCCAGCATCCACTTAGGACGTCAGAGAAAATAAGAATTTACTTACCGATAATTCTATTTCTCGTAGTCCGTAGTGGATGCTGGGCGCCCATCCCAAGTGCGGATTGTCTGCAATACTTGTACATAGTTATTGTTACAAAAATCGGGTTATTATTGTTGTGAGCCATCTTTTCAGAGGCTCCTCTGTTATCTTGCTGTTAACTGGGTTCAGATCACAAGTTGTACAGTGTGATTGGTGTGGCTGGTATGAGTCTTACCCGGGATTCAAAATCTTTCCTTATTGTGTACGCTCGTCCGGGCACAGTATCCTAACTGAGGCTTGGAGGAGGGTCATAGGGGGAGGAGCCAGTGCACACCACCTAGTCCTAAAGCTTTTATTTTTGTGCCCTGTCTCCTGCGGAGCCGCTAATCCCCCCATGGTCCTGACGGAGTCCCCAGCATCCACTACGGACTACGAGAAATAGAATTATCGGTAAGTAAATTCTTATTTTAACTATAATCGCTTACCAACACCACACAGTATCTCCTGTATAAACCTTTATAACTAGGTCAGGCTGCGTGTGTGTTTTACACGTACTCCCTTAAATATTACTCTATATTTTTAACTAAATAGCAACAAATTTCCCAGCACGTAATCAATGCTAATGGCAACAAGCGAGTAGATATGCAAAATACACAAATAAAATACAGGTGTGTGCGTGTGTTACGTGTGTTGCGTGCGCAGTTGGCACCAAACAGAAATTTAACAGATTTAAAAAAAACAATAGCTTTACGTTCTTACCTTTCAGATCCCACCAGCATCCCTACAAACCATGCGGAGCAGACGCTTATCTAATCAGCACCAGTGTATCCCCGACCAAGAAAAGGCTAACAGGGGATACTACCTTCCCGCCCTTTGCTGATAGATAAAGTCTGCCTTGTCCTGCTAGGCTGCGGATATGAGGAGGACCGGACGATGCCCCCAATTGATAATGTCAAATATTACCTTAAAACATAAAGCTATACACTATTACCGTGGAGCCGCTATGGCCACTAGACTTATTACACACACTACGGACTAAGTACGCAATTTGGGTACTGAGTACCATATGGATACGCACTTAGCGTATCCGACGCTATGCCGTGGGCGCGACGCACGAGCGGCACGTACGCACACGGATTCACGCTTCATACTAAGCACGCTGTTAGCGTACTGAGTACCGTACTGATACGCTATTAGCTTATCAGACGACGTGCCATGGGTACAACGTACACGCGGTGCGGACGCACACAGAGTGATATACAGTAAACCTTAAGTAATGAAACAGTGTAAGGGTGTGCTTATACTTTAAACCTTAGCAGTCTAGTACTGCAACGATGTAATACCTGAAAACCTTAACAATGCTTATACACCTTATAGCGATTAATACGCTATGGAAGCCCTTTGCAGGAAAGTGAAAACACAACACGGGTTTGTGGTAAACCACTGGGCTCTAACACCGCAGCGGATTATTCAGAGAAAAGGGGTAAACAGATACAGGTTATACACTACAGGCTAACAAGGAAATCTAAACAGAATAATAGAGAATAATGGCTACAGAGAATATATATACGTGGGGAATCGTTCGCAAGCGCGTCCTGGACCAGTCCTCAACTATCAGGGAGAAAGCCTTCAGAGTCTTGTGTCCGGCCAGGCAACAGTGGTCTTTTTATACACAACATACATTCACAATACAATGGTCACTGTAATCTCATTGTTCATTGGACACAGGGATGTGTCCCTTCATTACAGCAAAGGTCATAGGTGGATTTGAACAGGTAGGCGATGTCCTTCCCTAACTGCTCTGGTGGGAGGTATCCTCTGGATTCCCGCCGCATGTGTAATTTACAGCAAATACAGTTAATGTTCATAATCTACTTTTGTACATAACTATACGCAGGAGCAAGCGATCTTTTCCTAGCTAACACCGGAATGTTACCCTAAAAATACCCTACAGCTGGATACCAGACATCACCTACCAACCTTTGTCTGGCCCTTCCTATCATGCAAAGACGAATCTCTCTGTCCAGGAACTGTTTAAACTAACATTACTCGCTGACATGATCTAAGGGAACTATATCTACAAAATGCACTATTTGGGTTAAATATGCTACGTTTGAGTCGCACGCTACACGCTCACAAACTCCGCCGTAAATACACATATCATGCGCACGAGTCGCCGGAGTGTCTCTTACGCAACTTGCGGGTTATTTGTACGCACGGGGGACCGGGTGCACGAGCAGCGTGCATGTGCATGAGGGGTTAGTACAATGGATATGTATAACAATATTTTTCAACTTTTGCAATAATAACCTGGTTGAGCTTTGCTCCCCTTTTTAAATATCAGCACTACCTCCGCTAAACGCCAATCTTTGGGAACCATACCCAATTTAACCGAATCCATGAAGATCAAAAATAGAGGTCTTGCTAGTTCAGCGTGCAGCTCCATAAGAACCCTCGTGTGAATTCCATCGGGACCAGGTGACTTATTAATCTTTAACTTTTTTAATCGGTCACAGACTACCTCCTCACATAAATAAGCATTTAGCAGTGGGACATTATATTTATTGAGATTTTGTGTTAGACCCAGCATTTCGTCCTCTCTGGTAAATACCGTTGAAAAAAACTTGTTTAGTTTGTTTGCTATGTCATTATCATTTTGATTAAGATTAGGTGGGTGCTAATCCAAATAGCCTTTTTCTTGAGATATATAAATTGTTTTGAGTTTGAGTCTAGAATAAATTGTATCACTTTGTGAGTAGTGTCCAGAGTGGCTGAAGCGAAAGTTAAGGAAAGATTGAATCTGCTGTAAGCATTAGACTGGAGTTGTTATAAACTCCTTTCATCATATTAATTTCTTATTATCTTTCAAAGTGTGTGCCAAAAAAGAAGTCTTCTCTTTTTTCTCTTGCAACACGTATCTAAAAAGGGGTGCTCTCTCTATCTGCTGTATCTGAAAAAGGGGTGCTCTCTTTGTCTGCTGTATCTGAAAAAGGGGTGCTCTCTTTGCTGTATCTGAAAGGGTGCTCTATATGTCTGCTGTATCTGAAAACGGGGTGCTCTCTCTATCTGCTGTATCTAAAAAAGGGTGCTCACTTTGCCAGCTGTATCCGAAAAAGGGGTGCTCTGCTGTATCTGAAAGGGGTGATCTGTCCATTCATCCAGGGGCTCCGCCTCAGTGTAAAATGTAAATAATAAAAGCTAAAAACAAAAAGCCTATAATTATAATTATAAAAAATATATATATGTTGTTTTGTTTGTGCTATACCCCAGTGTACTATACACATTTTTATTTTATTTTTATAAGTACTGTGACACTGCCAGTCAGACCGAAATATATTATTTCCTACTCATACACGTGTTGTGCGACACTGTCAGTGAAGGTCAACGCAGTGTGTAATTATATATATTTCTATCTCATTTGTGCGACACTGTAACCGCTGGTGTGTGATATAAAAAAATTATACATATTTTTGACTAATTTTTGCGACACTAACCACAATGTATGATATAAAAAATAATATATTTATATTTTGATTTAACTTAAAATGTTGTGCTGTGTCATCCCAGTATACATCCAGGGACTGCTTCTTTTCAGGGGTGTTCTGTCAGTTGACCCAAAATAAAATACATCTTTTTCTTGTTTTATATTTTGTGCTTTATCCTCCCAGTATACATCCAGGCGTGCTCTGTCCATTTCAGGGTGCTGTGTTTGTAGCTTATATTCTTATGTTACAACTTATTGTCCTAGTTTCATAATTCTTTTTATCAGCACATTGTGAGTAATTAAAATTAATATTATTAATAATAATTATAAATTAACTAAATTTTAATTAAATTAATATAACTAAACTCTCTACACTTGTATAGTGAACCTTCTGCGTATCAAAGATATATTTGAGGTACAGAAGAACTTGATCCTAGTTAAAAAAAAAATAACAGATGATTACAGCGTTTAAAAATAGAGTATATTGTTAACTGCCACATGTTTGCTGCCCACTGCTGTCGCTTAGCGTAGTCATCCAGCTAGCTTATTTTAGTCATCCAGCTACCTCGGTGCAACCTTTTGGCCTAAAGTGGATAAAAACTATATTGTGAGCTAAGAGGTGTTCAGAATAGGCTGGAAATGAGTGGAAATTAATGTTATTGGGATTAATAATACTGTAGGAACAAAAACACCCCCAAATTCTGTAACTTTAGCTGTTTTTATGATTTTTTCACATAAATACAGATCCTAAACCAAAACCCACAAGGGCAGTTTTTGCAAAACCAATGCAGATCCAAAACACGACAGAGATCCAGGTCCAAAACCAAAACACAAAATAAAAAAAATGGACCAGTGCACACCCCTAGTTTAAAGGTGTCCACGTCAGCTATGTGTGAGTCTGACATTTCTCACACTGTCCTCATAGAGAAGCCTCTTTCACACCTTCCACCATTTTTGCACCATCTGCACATATGAGGAGCAATACAAGTAAAGATGCTGATGATGAGGAGGACATACTGTAATAGAAATTGAGAATTCATGTGTGGAAGTGGAACAGGATTAGGGGGATATGTGTGTAGTACTACTAGCTGACATTGGGGGTCATTCCGACCCGTTCGCACACAGCGGTTTATCGTTGTGGTACGAACGGGTCCGGAATGTGAATGCGCTGTGGCCGCAGTGCGCGACATTGCCCGGCGACAGGGGTCACCACGTTACATTGCGTCTAAAGAAGGAAGCGGTCACAGAGCCGACCGCAAAAAAGATTGACAGGAAGAAGGCGTTCCAGGGCGGATCTGGACCGTTGGCTGCCGTTTTTGGGGAGTGGTAAGGAAAATGCAGGCATATCCAGGAGAACGGAGGGCGGATGTCTGACGTCAAAGCCGGCCCCAGCATCGCAGGGATCGTCGCACAGGGTAATTAGGTATAGGCCTAGTCTACATCTGCTTGAATTTTTTTTCGCTTAACAGGGCTGCACAAGCAATCGCAGCCCTGCTAAGTAAAAATACAGTCCCCCATAGGCGTGTACTAGTTGATCGCAGCAGCAGCAAAAAGTTGCTGGCTGCGATTAACTCGGAATGACCACCATTGAGGATTTTGTTTGTGTTAGTCAGCCACCAGTGGCTGCAGTTGTTGAACATAATAAAAAGAAGTCCATTGTAATGCATGCGCAGAAGACCAAAAACCCACCTCTTGGATGTGGCATTATTTTTACCCCAATCCTGACAATGTTTGTGAAAGTATCTGCTCCATTTGTGAGGCCAGTTAGTAGAGGTAGGAATGTTAGCCATCTAGGCACCATGTTACATCATTTGTGGCGAAGACATGAAATTTATTGTACAAGATTATAACGTAATTAACACCCTCATCATCACTAGAGATGTGTGGCGGTCACTTTTCGTGTTTTGTGTTTTGGTTTTGGTTCTGGTTTCATGCTCGTGTTTTGGATCTGGATTGGTTTTGCCAAAACCACCCTTTCGAGTTTTGGTTTTAGATCTGTAAAAAAAACAGCTAAAATCACAGAATTTGGGAGTAATTTTGATCCTACGGTATTATTAACCTCAATAACATTCATTTCCACTCATTTCCAGTCTGTTCTGAATACCTCACACCCCACAATATTGTTTTTAGGCCAAAAGGATGCACCGAGGTGGCTGTATGACTAAGCTAAGCGACACAAGTGTGCAGCACAAACACCTGGCCATTCTAGGAGTGGCACTGCAGTGTCAGACAGGATGGCAGATTTAAAAAATAGGCCCCAAACAGCACATGAAGCAAAGAAAAAGAGGTGCAATTAGGTAGCTAGATGGCTAAGCTAAGCGACACAAGTGTGCGGCACAAACACCTGGCCCATCTAGAAGTGGCACTGCAATGGCAGACAGGACGGCACTTAAAAAAACTAAGCCCCAAACAGCACATGATGCATAGAAGAAAAAGAGGTGCAATGAGGTAGCTGTATAACTAAGCTAAGCGACACAAGTGTGCGGCACAAACAACATGGGACGTGCTGGAATTTGCCCAGATGTAATACACGCACAATATTGGCGGCACAGGAGAGCGTACCCCTAAACCACACACACACACACACACACACACACACACACACACACACACACACACACACACACACACGGCAAAGCCTGTACAATTAATTTGGATAATAATAACCCTTTTATTTGGAGCTATTGTAATAATATGCAGGCGAGCGTACCCCTACACCACACAGGGCAAACCCTGTCAAGTAATGTATATAACCCTTTTATTTGGAGTAAATAATATACAGCACAGGACACCACCACTGGACTTATGGCAGCACAAGACGCCACCACTGCACTGATGCAGCACAAGACCACACCACTGGACTTATAGGGCAGTACCACTGGACTGGATTTATACGGCAGTATCACTGGATTTATATGCCAGTACCACTGGAATTATACGGCAGTATCACTGGAATTATACGTCAGTATCACTGGACATATACGTCAGTATCACTGGACTGGATTTATACGCCAGTACCACTGAATTTATACGGCAGTACCACTGGACATATACGGCAGTATAACTGGATTTATACGGCAGTACCACTGGACATATACGGCAGTATCACTGGATTGGATTTATACGCCAGTACCACTGGATTTATACGGCAGTACCAGTGGACATATATAGGACATATACAGCAGTATAACTCTACATATATACGGCAGTATCGCTGGATTTATATGGCAGTACCGATGGACATATACGGCAGTATCACTGGACATATACGGCAGTATCACTGAACTGTATTTATATGCAAGTACCACTGGACATATATGGCAGTATCACTGGAACTATATGGCATTACCACTGGACATATACGGCAGTATCACTGGATTTATACAGCAGTACCACTGGACATATACTGCAGTATCACTGGACTGGATTTATACGCCAGTACCACTGGAATTATACAGTAGTATCACTGGAATTATACGGCAGTACCACTGGACATACAGTATATGGTAGTATCACTCTACTGGATTTATACGAAAGTACCACTGTATTTATATGGCAGTACCACTGGTCTGGATTTATACAGCAGTATCACTGGATTTATAAGGCAGTACCACTAGACATATACTGCAGTATACCTGAACTGGATTTATACACTAGTACCACTGGATTTATACGGCATGACCACTGGACATATACAGCAGTATCACTGGAATTATATGGCAGTACCACTGGACATATACGGCAGTATCACTGGACTGGATTTATACATCAGTACCGCTGGAATTATATGCCAGTACCACTGGAATTATACGGCAGTATCACTGGAATTATACAGCAGGACCACTAGACATATACAGCAGTATCACTGGACTGGATTTATACGCCAGTACCGCTGGAATTATATGCCAGTAGCACTGGAATTATACGGCAGTACCACTGGAATTATACGACAGTACCAGTGGACATATATATGGCAGTATCACTGGACATATACGGCAGTATCACTGGACTGGATTTATATGCCAGTGCCATTGGAATTATATGGCAGTACCACTGGACTTATACGGCAGCATCACTGGATTTATATGGCAGTACCGCTGGATATATACGTCAGTACCACTGGACATATACAGCAGCACAGGTACATCACCACTGGACTGATACAGGACATCACAGCACCACTGCAATGGTCTGGATTTATACAGCAACACTGGACATATGGCAGCAGAGGACACCACCACTGTGACTGGACTGATGCAGCACAATACGCCACCACTGGACTGATGCAGCACAATACGCCACCACTGACCTGATGCAGCACAACACAGCACCACTGGACTGGACTTATACAGCAGCACTGGACATATGGCAGCAGAGGACACCGAGCCGGGCTTGGATCCGGACTCGGGTAGGGAGGTTCGGTAGGGTTCGGATCTCAGGGATCCGAACCCGCTCATCTCTACTTCAAACAATACATAATGCAAAGAAAAAAGGTGCAAGATGGAACTGTCCCACCCTCCCTTTTGTCGTATATATGAAACAGGACATGTACAGTTTAACAAACCAATCATTTTAGTGACAGGGACTGTCACTTGTAGCTGAATTTATTGGTTTGTTTGGGCCCCCACAAAACATATTTTTAGAAAGACTACCTCTGATCAGTAATGAGGATGGGGATGATTAGAGATGAGCGGGTTCGGTTCCCTGAGTACCAACCCCCCCCCCCGAACTTCATAAATCAGGTTTTTTCACCTGACTCGGAAACCAGAATGAGGCAAAACGTCATTATCCCGCTGTCAGATTCTTGCGGGGTTTGGTTTCCATATAAAGACCCGCGCGTCACCGCCAATTTCACTCCAGTCTCGGAGAGTGTAGTGAGAGGATGTGTCCTCAGTGTCTGTGTTGGCGGGAAAGTGGGGTGGAGATTCCAGTGCTGTTTTGTGCTGCTCAGTCCAGTGAAGTGTATTGTGCTGCAGCCAGTCACAGTGGTGGTGTCCTCTGCTGCCATATATCCGGTGTAGCTGTATAAGTCCCTTGCAGTCGTGCTGTGTTGTCCTGCATCAGACCAGGGGTAGTGTCTTGTGCAGTATCAGTCCAGTGACCAGTCACAATGGTGGTGTCCTCTGCTGCCATATATCTGTCACAACTGAGGGCTGGTGTTGACCTGAAACATCCTCAGTTGTAGGGGCTGGTGTAAATGTGAATCTGGGTAGTAGAATAGGACTCCTAGACATACAGATGACTTGTACCACCAGTGCCCGAAGGTGTGACCACGACAACAAAAATAAAATGAATGTTTGTTTATTGAACACAGTTCTGATGGTAAATCGGCAGTTGCAAAGATATGATATGAGAAATGATTAAAAACAGTACACAGTTCCACAAGAAATAGCAAAGCTGGTATTCCCTTAGGTGTGGTATCCGCACAAGGCTAGCTTGGGAGATTAGGAGATAGAGAGTCCTTTTACCATCACCTAGGTGCTGTATGGTAGATGAAAGCTGGAACTGGTCAGCAGATATTGTACAGAGGCAGAACGTGCTGTAGAGTGAGTAGTACACGTAGACTGCCGGTTTTGCCGGATGGAACCGGTAACAAAGAACTGTGGATGAAGTGCAGATGAACCAGTGTTAGCAGAGGAGTTGAATGACACTGGTGACGCTAGAGATCGATGAATTTGAAGAACAGATGACTTGAGCACTGAAGATGTTAGGGAAACCGATGGCGGAGCACCGATGACATCAGGAAGCTGAACACCGCTGTGAGCCAAATGCTGGAAGCCGGTGTTTTAGAGCACTTGCCAATAGCAGAAGGCAATGAGGATACTATGGAGTCAGGCAGGCACCGCAGGGTGGTGATTGGTGCGGGTCTCTGAAGAACTGAAGACACAGGAGCTGGAATACCTGGAACACAGTTAGTAATCACAGAGAGCAGAGACAGGATACACTGGTAATGACAACCAAAGCACTGACAACTTCCTGGTTCAGGATCAGTCCTTTTGTACCATCAGCAGTGCAGGGATTGGATCAGCAATCAGGCAGAACTCAGCGATGCTGTAGATTGGAGGAATTAGCGTCATGTGATCAGAACCAACATGGCTGCGCCCATACTGGTCTTTGGAGGGAATCCTGGTTTGTAATCCCATATGGAGATTTTGCAGTAATGGCGGCTACGGCCGCAGGGGACAGTGGACGCCAAGCTGCACAGCTAACCCACAGAGCCGGCAGCAGAGGCCACGGCAGGTGAGAGGCACCGCACAGACCCGTTAGTGCTTTGAACTGTAATAATAGCGGCAAAGGCCGCAGCTGACAGGGGACCCTATGCAGATCCATCCAGGCGCTGAGAGCGCAGTAATGGCGGCGGAGGCCCCGATGTGCTAGAAACGCCATTCCACCTATAAGAGTTCTGGACTGGCAGAGAGGAGATATGAAGTAAGGATGTTTAGCAGCATGATTGAGACCCGACCCTGGAACGCTGAGCCAGCCTCAGGAGACACCTGAAAGGTAAATAATGGTGTCCTGTAACCCGGATTGTGACAATATACAGTGTTACTGCTGTATAATTCCCGTGATACTGGCGTATAATTCCAGTGATACTGGCGTATAATTCCTGTGATACTGGCGTATAATTCCAGTGGTATTGCTGTATAATTCCAGTGATATTGCTGTATAATTCCTGTGATACTGGCATATAATTCCAGTGATATTGCTGTATAATTCCCGTGATACTGTTGTATAATTCCAGTGATATTGCCCTATATTTCCTGTGATACTGTAGTATAATTCCTGTGATAGTGCCATATAATTCCAGTGATATTGCCATATAATTCCTGTGATATTGCCGTATAATTCCCGTGATACTGGCGTATAATTCCAGTGATATTGCCATATAATTCCCGTGATATTGCAGTATAATTCCCATGTTATTGCCGTATATTTCCCGTGATACTGGCATATAATTCCCGTGATATTGCCGTATAATTCCAGTGATTTTGCCATATAATTTCCGTGATACTTGCATATAATTCCAGTGATACTGGTGTATAATTCCTGTGATATTGCAGTATAATTCCAGTGATATTGCTATATAATTCCAGTGATATTGCCGTATAATTCCAGTGGTACTGGCGTATAAGTCCAGTCCAGTGGTACTACCATATAAATCCAGTGGTACTGGCGTGTAAGTCCAGTGATCCTGCTGTATAATTCCATATAAATTCATATAATTCCGTCTAAATCCAGTCCACTGGTGCTGCCATTTAAATAAATTCAGTAGTGCTTTCCTGTGCTGTATATTATTTACTCCAAATAAAGGGGTTATTAATATTTAATCCAAATAATTTGCACAGGGTTTGCCCTGTGTGGTGTAGAGGTACCCTCTCCTGTACCGCATATTGGGGGTCATTCTGACTTGTTCGTTCGTTGCCGATTTTCGCGACGGAGCGATTAAGGCAAAAATGTGCATATGCATGGTACGCAGCGCGCATGCGCTAAGTATTTTAGCACAAAACTTAGTAGATTTACTCACGTCCGAACAAAGAATTTTCATCGTTGAAGTGATCGGAGTGTGATTGACAGGCAGTGGGTGTTTCTGGGCGGAAATTGACCGTTTTCTGGGAGTGTGCGGAAAAACGCAGGCGTGCCAGGATAAAACGCGGGAGTGTCTGGAGAAATGGGGGAGTGGCTGGCCGAACGCAGGGCGTGTTTGTGACGTCAAACCAGGAACGAAACGGGCTGAGCTGATCGCAGTGTAGGAGTAAGTCTCGAGCTACTCAGAAACTGCTAAGAATTATTGATTCGCAATTCTGCTACTCTTTCGTTCGCTATTCTGCTAAGCTAAGATACACTCCCAGAGGGTGGCGGCCTAGCGTGTGCAATGCTGCTAAAAACAGCTAGTGAGCGAACAACTCGGAATGAGGGCCATTGTTATATAACATCCAGAAAAATAATGGGGAACAAAAATTTGGAGGATAAAATAGGGAAAGATAAAGAACCAGGGACGTGCAGTCAGGGGAGGCAGTGCCTCCCCTGTCATAATGATTAAAATAATACAAAGAAGATACTAATAACACAGATTCTACTTTGTATTATTTTAATAATTTTTAGCTTGAGAATGCAGCCAAATCTCTATGGGAGGCAGCAAGAGCGCTGCCTCCCAGTGACAATAATAAAGTGTCTGAAGAGGGGGGCAGGCAGGGGGCGGAGCCAAATCACGGGCTAGAAAAGCCCATTGAAAAATGAATGGAAAGCGGCACCAGCACAATTGCCTCATTGACAGGGGCTGTGCCTTTAGCTCACATCAAGGCACACCCCTGTCAATCATTGGGCAGCGGCAGGGGGTGGGCTGGAACAGATGGGCAGAGAGTCAGATGCCCCCGCCCTCCCCCTTCCCCCCCGCCCCCCAACCCCACCCACGGGCCGGATGCATTTTTATTGCTTACAATACACTTACCAGGGGCGGATTTACCAGGAGTTTACACAGTAAATCAATCCGTGTGGGGGCCACTGAAGTCATCTGTCATGACTCATGCCTCTGCCAGCACTGATCAGGAGCCAGCCACAGAGTCAGAGAGAGGCCACGCCTACTGACCTCACAGGAGGTCAGGCTCTCGCTGATGGAGGCTGCATGAGACAAACGCTGGGCTCAACAGTCTCTTTTCCTCAGGATCCCACTGAAGAGCACGGCCAGGCATCTGCGGGGCTGATGTGTGAGGGTGTGATGCTGCAGCTAGCATGCGGGACCAGGGACAACAGCAACAACAACAGGTCAGTGCTCAGTCCAGTGTCCCTGTCCACCACCATTACTGACTCCCCCTTCCCTGTGTCTCCCTTCCATCCCCTACCAGCCCACTGCAGCCATCTCACTACCCCATGACCTCCTCCAGGAGGGACAGAATGCTCTGCCCCTGGACTTCCCTCTTAATCTATGATTGCCATCACCTGTGGTGAAACACCTTTCTTATCCAGTAACCTGTTCAACACAGGTGCTGGTAATCATAAATGATGAGAAAAGTTCAGAAGCAGAGCATTGTGTCCCTCCTGGAGGGGGTCATATTGGGAGGTATGCTACCCCTACTTCCAGAAACCCCCAGCCAGTACAGTCACAGTGTCCCCCCTCATTCAGCTCAGAGTCCCCCTTCTCCAGCCTAGTGTGTCCCCCTCCAATCACCATCTCACTGCCCCCCTTTCCAATCCAGCCCAGTGTCCTCCCATTCAGCCCATTGCCCCCCTGTATCAGGGATGTGCTGGCAGGGGAGGTAGGAGGCAGTGGCCTCCCCTGTGATTCATTATTAAAATTATAAAAAGAAGATACTTATGACACATATTCTGTGTCATAAGTATCTTCTTTATTTTATTCTAATAATTTGAGGTCCCTAAAGTACTTTGGGAGGCACTGATAGCAGTGCCTCCCCTGGATAATGGGAACGGGGACAGAGCGGGGGTCGGGGCCAAGCACTGGGCTGTAAAAGCCCATTAAAAAAGACAGGGAAAGCAGCACTTAAACAAGTGCCTCGCTGACAGGGACACCACCCTCATGTCAGCGAGGCACCTGTGATTGGACAGCGGATCGAGGGCTGGATCCGCTTGTCCAATCACCCACAACAGCGCTGGAGGCGGTGAGTGGCATTGGAGGTAGCGGGAAGCAGCGGTGGGCCTGCAGTGTGTGCGGCTCCCCCCCCCATCCTCCTCCGCCGGCTCCGTCCTCCTGCTCACCTGACACCCAGCAGCGGTGGGCCTGCAGTACATGTGTCTCTCCCCCGTCCTTCTTCGCCGCCTCCGTCCTCCAGCAGCAGGTTAGTTTGTGTGACTCTCTCTCTCTCTCTTTTTCTCTCTCTCTCTCCTGTGGATGTGTAAGTATAATGTTCATTTTTACAGGTCCCCCTACCCTATTGGATTCTACTGTACAAGTGGACGTGACCGGCGTGGGATGTAGGTAAGTAATCTGTCTCTCATTTTTACAGGTACCTCTATTGGATTCTACTGGACAAGTGGACGTGATCGGCGTGGGATGTAGGTAAGTATGTGTGAGTGTGTAAGTGTGTTATAATAAAATGTTACTTTCACGGTGTGTGTGTTGTGTTTTTATTTGGGTATTTTTGTTGTTGTAGAACTACAGGTACCAGCGAGCCCGTTATTTCCCCACATGCTGGTACTTGAGGTTCTCCAAGTACCAGCAAGCGGTGGAGGCTTGCTGGGCCTTGTAGTTCCACAACAAAAAACAATATTCTTTTTTTACACACATGGCTATCAGCCTGGCACCCACCGCCCAGGGGTGCTGGGGACAGCCTCGGGCTTCACCCTGGCCCTTGGGTGCCTGGAGGGGGGGACCCCTTGATTTAAGGGGTCCCCACTCATCCAGGAAACCCCGGCCAGAGGTGACTAGTTGGGGGGGGTAATGCCACGGCCGCAGGGACCTACATAAAAGTGTCCCCCGGCTGGGGCATTATGTCCCTGGCTAGTGGAGCCTGGTGCTGGTTTTAAAAATACGGGGGACCCCTACATCTTTTGTCCACCATATTTTTGGAACCAGGACCGTCCTAAGAGCCCGGTGCTGGTTGTTTAAATATGGGGAACCCCTGTCCAATTTCTTTCCCTGTATTTAAACAACCAGGACCTGCTCCAAGAGCCCAAGGCTGGTTATACTTAGGAGGGGGGACCCCACGCATTTTTTTTATTTTTTTTAACCAATTCAGACCCTTCTCCATTAAGTTAATGGAAGCCCTGGACAACAAAATTGCATTCATGTCCTTCTCCCACTCCCTTCCCAGTCCCAAACACTCATTTGTATTTTTTTTCCTTTAAAAATGTACAGTATATCACAAGTATGATGAGCAGGCAGGCAGCGAGCATTGGCGGCATCAGAGTGAGATGCAAATTAGTGGCGGAGGGCTGGGTCAGTTGATGGTGGGCGAGTTTGTAAGCCATTGGCGGTGGCAGCGGGCAGCGGCTCAGAGGCAGTAGCGGGCATTGGCTCGGCTGCGGTAGGGGTCATCGCCAGGATTCAGCGGACATTATGGCTGTAGTGCCTCACCAGCCACTGACCTCACCGCACGCCACTGTAAAGAACCACTTCCTCCTAGTGCTGAAGCTGCTGCCACTAGTCATGACATAGATGATGAAATGCCATCAATGTCGTCTGCCAGGGCCGATGCCCAATATGATAGTAGAGGGCATGTAAAATCAAAAAAGCCAAAGTTCAGTAAAAAGACCCAAAAAAAGAAATTTAAATGGTCTGAGGAGAAATGTAAACTTGCCAATATGCCATTTATGACACGGAGTGGCAAGGAATGGCTAAGGCCCTGGCCTATGTTCATGACTAGTGGTTCAGCTTCACATAACGATGGAAGCCCTCATCCTCCCGCTAGAAAAATGATTTAAGAGTTAAGCTGGAAAAAGCAAAGAAAAGAACTGTGCATTCTAAGATGGTATCACAAATCCCCAAGGAGAATCCAAGTGTGTCGGCTGTTGCGATACCTGACCCAGAGCCGTAACTAGCTATGGGCGAGAGGGGCATCGCACACAGCGCAATGCGCTGTGAGGCGGAGAAATCTCTGCAGACACCCTTCTCCCCACTGCTGCGCTACTCAGAGAGGAGACAGCGGGAGCAGCGGTGGAAAGCGCAGTGCATCCTTTTATTACAGAGCCAGCGCGGGGATCCAGTACTGGCACCCGCGCGCTGGCTGCTTAATAGCACGCGTCATAGGCGGGGCGGCAGTGCATCCGATCACCATGATCGGATCCGGACCGCAGCGCAGAGCTCCCCACTGACACCACTTACTGCCCTCAGTGTGTCATAGCCGCAGGGTTATACTGGGCTGCCGAACTTCCGGGTCTTCTGTCCAGTGGTATGTACAGCTGCAGCCTGCAGCTCCATGTGTGGCTGGAGCGCAGGCTGCAGGGAAGAAGGAGACAGGATCCTTGCAGTTCACACATCCGCAGTGTGTGGAGGTGTTGTGATCGGAGGAGCAGAGAGAAAGTTCAAGCTCCCGTTCCTGTCCTTGGCTGAGTGAGTTTTTGCTAGCAGCTGATCAATGTTATTAATTAAATTAGAAGTGGTGGCTCTGGGTCATATATATATATATATATATATATATATATATAAAATTGTGTATATAAGTCTGTAAGCATATACATACAATAGATGTGTGTAGATATATATATATATATATATATTCATATATGTATATATATATATATATATATATATATATTAGTATGTGGTAAGCTAGAACTCCCAACTTGTACTGTAATCGCCTTGCGTCGGTATCCTCCCAACGCCGAGCTCCAGCCAAGAAATAGATCCACCAGGGCGGCACCCCAGACAACTTGTACTAAAAGACTCTTAGTCCCATTGATGTCAACGTTTCAGAACTTTTCACTTATGTTCTTTCATCAGCATCCTGAAGAAAGAATAGAAGTAAAAAAACATAAGTAAAAAGTTCTGAAACGTTGACATCAACAGGACAAACAGTCTTTTATTAGAAGTCGTCTGGAGTGCCGCACATATACAACTGCCAGAGTCAGGTAGCACTCCCAGGAATTAAACGGGGACAGTAATCAGGAGACCAAGTCACAAATATATATATATATATATATTTCTGTTACCTTCACCCACCAACATTGCTCCCTACTCTGCGCTCTACGCTGTCTGCTGTAATGTGTAAAAAGAGGACTCTGTCTGCAGTAATGTGTAAAAAGGGGATGCTGTCTGCCGTAATGTGTAAAAAGGTGGATGCTGTCTGCCGTAATGTGTAAAAAGGAGGACTGGCTGTCGTAATGTGTAAAAAGGGGGACGCTGGCTGCTGTAATGCGTAAAAAGGGGGATGCTGTCTGCCTTAATGTGTAAAAGGTGGACTCTGTCTGCCGTAATGTGTAAAAAGGACTGTCTGCCGTAATGTGTAAAAGGGGCCACGCTCCTTCCCCACGAAGCCACGCCACTATATATTTTTTGTGCGCCTGCATGGGGGGGGCGCCAATGCAGTTTCTTGCACACAGCGCTAAAATGCCTAGTTACGGCACTGACCTGACCTTCCCAACACTGGATGGGAAGAGGTGGCTCCTTCCACCATTTGCATGCCCTCTGCAAGTGCTGGAAGGAGCACCCACAGTCCAGTTTCTGATACTCAAATTGAAGATGTCACTGTTTAAATACACCAGGATAAGGATATGGGTGGATTCTTATGGTGATGTAGTTTGTTTAAATGAGGCAATGGGAAAACACCTGTTATCCATGGGACGAAGAAGCCCATTGTGATGCCTGGGCAAAATACCAAAAAAGCCACCTCTTCAGTGTGGAATTATTTCTCCCCAAATCCGGACAACAGGTGTCAAGCCGTATGTTGCCTCTGTCAATCTGTAATAAGTAGGAGTAAGGATGTTAACCACCTAGGAACATCCTCCCTTATACGCCACCTGCAGCGCATTCATCAGAAGTCAGTGTCAAGTTGTGAAACTTTGGGTAAGAACGTAAGCAGTCCATTGACACCTAAATCCCTTCTTCCTCTTGTGCCCAAGCTCTTGCAAGCCACACCACCAACTCCCTCAACGTCAACTTCCTCCTCAATCAGGAACATCAGTAGTCCTGCAGGCCATGTCACTGGCAAGACTGAGGAGTCCTCTCCTAACCAGGATTCCTCCGGAGGATCCTTGAAGTGGTATGCCTGCTGTTGCTGCCACTGCTGTTGTTGCTGCTGGGAGTCAATCGTCATCTCAGAGGGGAAGTCAGATGACCTCTTGTACTACTTCAACTAAGCAAATGACTGCCCAACAGTCATTTGTGAGGAAGATTAAATATGACAGCAGCCATCATTTTGCAAAGTGGATAACTGAGGACTTGACAGCTATGTTGGTGTTAGACGTGCGTCCGGTATCCGCCATTAGTTCAGTGGGACTTAGAGAATTGTTTGAGGTACTGTGTCCCCAGTATCAAATCCCATCTAGGTTCCACTTCACTAGGCAGGCGATACCGAGAATGTACAGAGACGTCAGAAAAAGTGTCCTCAGTGTCCTACAAAATGCGGTGGTATCCAGTGTCCCCTTAACCATGGATATGTGGACAAGTGGAACAGGGCAGACTAAGAACTATATAACTGTGACAGCCCACTGAGTAGATGTATGGCCTCCCGCAGCAACAACATCAGCGGCACCAGTAGCAGCATCTCACAAACACCAACTCATTCCTAGGCAGGCTACGCTATGTATTACCGCTTTCTGTAAGAGGCACACCGCTGACAACCTCTTACGGAAACTGAGGGACATCATTGCACATTGGATTACCCCAATTAGACTCTCCTGGGGATTTGTGATATCGGACAACGCCACCAATATTGTGCATGCATTACATCTGGGCAAATTCCAGCACTTCACATGTTTTGCACATACAATTAATTTGGTGGTGCAGAAAGTTTTTAAAAATGACAGGGGCGTGCAGGAGATGCTGTCGGTGGCCCAAAAAATTGCGGGCCACTTTCGACATTCAGCCACCACGTGCCGAAGACTGGAGCGCCATCAAACACACCTGAACCTGCCCTGCCATCACCTGAAGCAAGAGCTGGTAAGAGGTTGAAATCAACCCTCTATATGCTTCAAAGGATGGAGGAGCAGCAAAAGGCCATTCAAGCATATACATCCACCTACGATATAGGCAAAGGAGGGGGAATGCCCCTAACTCAGGGGCAGAGAATGATTTCCATCTTGTGCGAGGTTCTCCAACCCTTTGAACTTGCCACACGTGAAGTCAGTTCGGACACTGCCAGCTTGAGTCAGGTCATTCTCCTCATCAGGCTTTTGCAGAAGCAGCTGGAGAGATTGAAGGAGGAGCTAGACGGAGCGATTCCGCTAAGTATGTGGGACTTGTAGCTGGAGCCCTTCATTCGCTTTGCCAGGATTCAAGGGTGGTCAATCTGTTGAAATCAGAGCACTACATTTTGGCCACCGTGCTCGATCCTAGGTTTAAAACCTAAATTGTATCTCTCTTTCCGGCAGACACAAGTCTGCAGAGGTTCAAAAACCTGCTGGTGAAAAAATTGTCAACTCAAGCGGAATGTGACCCATCAATAGCTCCTCCTTCACTTTCTCCCACAAGTGGGGCTGCGAGGAAAAGGATAACATTTCCTAGCCCACCCCTGCTGTCAGTGATGTAGGGCAGTCAGGAGCAAGTGCTGACATCTGGTCCGGACTGAAGGACCTGCCAATGATTACTGACATGTCTACTGTCTCTGCATATGATTCTGTCACCATTGAAAGAATGGTGGATGATTATATGAGTGACAGCATCCAAGTAGGCATTTCAGACAGTCTGTACGTATACTGGCAGGAAAACAAGGCAAGGTGGATGCCCTTGCACAATCTGGCTTTATTTTACCTAAGTTGCTCCTCCTTTAGTGTGTACTCCGAAAGAGTGTTTAGTGCAGCCAGTAACCTTGTCAGCGATCGACATAGGAGGTTACTTCCACAAAATGTGGAGAAGATGATGTTCATCAAAATGAATTATAAATTTCTCCAGGAAGACCTTGACCAGCAATTGCCTCCAGAAAGTACACAAGGACCTGTGATAGTGGATTCCAGTAGGGACAAATTAATACTTTATGAGGAGGAGGATGTACACAGTGAAAGGGGTGAGGAATCGGAGGATTAGGATGAGGTTGACATCTTGGCTCTGTAGAGCCAGTTTGTGCAAGGAGAGATTGATTGCTTCTTTTTTTGGTGGGGGCCCAAACAAACCAGTCATTTCAGCCACAGTCATGTGGCACACCCTGTCGCTGAAATGATTGGTTTGTTAAAGTGTGCATGTCCTGTTTATACAAAATAAGGGTGGGTGAGAGGGCCCAAGGATAATTCCATCTTGCACCTCTTTTTCTTCTTTGCATCATGTGCTGATTGGGGACTAGTTTTTTAAGTGCCATCCTGTCTGCCACTGCAGTGCCACTCCTAGATGGGCCAGGTGTTTGTGCCGCACACTTGTGTTGCTTAGCTTAGTCATACAACTACCTCATTGCTCCTCTTTTTCTTTCTTGCATAATGTGATGTTTGGGGCCTATTTTTTTAAATCTACCATCCTGTCTGCCACTGTAGTGCCACTCCTAGATGGGTCAGGTGTTTGTGCTGCACACTTGTGTCGCTTAGCTTAGTCATCCAGCCACCTCGGTGCAACCTTTTGGCCTAAAAATAATATTGTGAGGTGTGAGGTGTTCAGAATAGACTGGAAATGAGTGGAAATGAATGTTATTGAGGTTAATAATACCGTAGGATCAAAATTATCCCCAAATTCTGTGATTTTAGCTGTTTTTATGTTTCCCCCCAAAAAAAATCATCCAGATCCAAAACCAAAAGCAAAACACAAAAGGGTGGTTTTGGCAAAACCAAGCCAAAAGCAAAACACGAACAGGGAATTAGAACCAAAACACAAAACACGAAAAGTGTCCGCCGCACATCTCTAGTTTGAAGTATTGCTGACTGTGTCGACAAACATTTGTATAGTTTATTAAACTGCCACCCTGTCTGCCACTGCATTGCCATTCTATTTCCTAGATGTGCCATGTTGGAAGTTTAAGTGCCACATGTTTGTGCCGCCCACTGCTGTCACTTTGCTTAGTCATCCAGCTATCTCGGTGCAACCTTTTGACCTTAACTGTGTGAAAACAATATTGTAAACGGTGAGGTGGCCAAAATTTGACAGGAAATTAGTGGAAATTAATGTTAATGAGGTTAGTAATACTGTAGGAACAAAAACAGGCCCACATTCTGTGATTTTACCCTTTTTTATGATTTAAAAACAAGATACAGATCCAAAACTCTCAAGGAAGTTAGAGGCAAAACAAATACATATCCAAAACTCAAAGATGATACAGATCCAAAACAAGAACCCAAAACCCGAGATTTGGGCTGGTGCACATCTCTACTACATACTAATTTATTCATAATGATAAAACTGTAGTGTATAAAAGACAAAAAAAACAGTATTAAAAAATACAATTATAAACTTACTTATTGATTACAGCCAAATTGTTTAAAACTACAGATAAGCCTTAAGGTGATTGGACATAACATTTAGATAATCTGCATGATTTTCTGATCTACGCAGTGAGTTGACGATGTATACAGTTTACTAAACTCTGCTTAGGACATTCAGGAAGCACTTTTCTGCCTTTTTCCAAGTAAGATGGTGCGATGGACCCTTGTCATTCAGGTCCCCTGTAACACTAAACAAAAACATCTGCCTGGCAGAAGCATGTGATGCAGGCATTGCAACTTGTTGCAAGTAAATCTATGACCGGAGAGGCTTGACAAATCAGTATAAAAAATACAGTATTAAAAAGTACAATAAATTACATAAATACAAATTAGGTGATTGATTACAGTGCTACTACAAATAAGTACAAACAAATAAGCTTTAAGGGGCATACTATATAGCTAAGCAATGTGATTGTCCTGGCTGACAGTTAACATAATACAATTTACTTAGATCTATTTTTTTCAGGAAGGCTCTTCTTCCAAGATGACCCTTGTCCTGTTGCGACAGTATATGTAACACTGAACACCCGCTCAACAAAAGTCTGTGATGCAGGCACTGCAAGTAAATCTAGGGCCAGAGGCTTCAAACTCACATATGTCACTGAGTTCTATGCTAACCTAAAGTCCATTCCACATTCAAAATCTGAGATCTTCTGAGATGAAAGCTCATCTTTGTTTTTCCTTATCTCTTGTTGAGCACTGGTCTTAGGTGGTTTTGATAGTTAAGATGCCAACTTGGCGGACAAATACCTAAATTGCAGTTGCTTTTCTCTTAATAAAAACACCTCTTCAGCATCATCCTTTATTAATGATCCCTGTCATCCTTTTCATGTATTCCATCATCTGTGTTTTCAGTGAGTACATCTTCAGCAACTTTTGGGTCAAGGAATATTGCAACTGACGACCTGCGAAACTGACAACTGCTTGCACATTTTCAGACGTTCAACCGACACTACTTTGTGGATCATGTTGATGACCAACTTTAATATGTGAGCAAAGCAGGGTGTCCCATCTATAATGCCTCCATAATTGAGAAACAGAAGACAAACAGAGGACTTAATTATATTTTTAATGAAAATATTTAAAAAAAAATCTTTTTATTTGAAATGTAATAACTAATAGTATTACATTGCCTTCTCATTTTCATGTTCTCCCTCACTCTCCTCAACCTCTTTTTAATCCGCAGCTTAAAGCTTAGTTCCTCTTCCAGTCTGAATGCTGCAGCCATGCTGCTCCCACTATCTGTGATGACTGTAAGGATCTTGGTATCTAGTATTCCCCATATTTCAGTTCTCCTGTCAACACTTTGACGAAATCAGCAGTATGTGGATGAGAGATTTTTTTCAAGAAGTAATATGTGTTCATTGCCCTGCAAAGTGCAAAAGTAACATGCACTTATAGCAAGGTAGGAAGCACTAAGTACCATAGTTGTCCAAATATCTAGACCAATCACTGTTTTCTGTGCATTGGCTACTCTGTCTTTAAATATATTTATTTCGTCCTTATAAATTTTATTAATAAAGTTACTAATTTTTGAATTCTTAGGGATGGTCAGCCTCCTGTCAACCACCTCCATCATGTGAATGAAGTCGTTGTCCTCCACTGCCTGGGCTGGCATCTGTATTGGTCTGTATTGGTCACCATCTGTATTGGTCCACATCACTGAATGTCTGAACTTAACTGTTGTTAACTCTACAAACCCCCCCACAAACTCACTGCCTAGGTGGTGTCATCCTTGACTCTGATCTGTCCTTTTGTTCCCCACATTGAATATATTTTGAAGCAAATTCAATATCATGCTACAGTTACAGATTAAATCTAAAAACATATCCCTAACTACTAACAGACATGTTTGACATTGATATGAAGGTTTTTTACTTTTCTGATGTACGTGTAATTAATCCTAAGTAAACCATTGTGCTTTTATTAAACTGTGTGAAACCTACTTCTTTTTATATTTGATATATATAAGGTGATGACGTTTCAAGGCCCACAGGCATTTTCATCAGGTCATGCAACATGATACAAACAGAAAATGCAATATCACATTGCTTGACCTAATGAAAAGGCACGTGGGCCTTGAAACGTCATTATTGAGGCCTGTTATACAGGTTGAGTCTCCCTTATCCAAAATGCTTGGGACCAGAGATATTTTGGATATGGGATTATTCCGTATTTTGGAATAATTGCATGCCATAATGAGATATCATGGTGATGGGACCTGAATCTAAGCACAGAATGCATTTATGTTACATATACACCTTATACAGACAGCCTGAAGGTCATTTTAGCCAATATTTTTTATAACTTTGTGCATTAAACAAAGTGTGTGTACATTCACACAATTCATTTATGTTTCATATACACCTTATACACACAGCCTGAAGGTCATTTAATACAATATTTTTAATAACTTTGTGTATTAAACAAAGTTTGTGTACATTGAGCCATGAGAAAACAAAGGTTTCACTACCTCACTCTCACTCAAAAAAGTCTGTATTTCGGAATATTCCGTATTTCGGAATATTTGGATATGGGATACTCAACCTGTACTTTCATTGAATAATAAACCTCCTAACACCAGCCTGCGCAGTGCTGCCTCGTTTTTTTCAGAGAAGTGCACTGCTATGTCTCATGGAGGGTTCTCCTCTATATGCCTATAAGAAGGGTACCCTGCCATCATTGTGTCTTTGTCTACAGTGCTAAATGCCACTAATATAAATATATATATATATATATATATATATATAAATAAAATCTATCTATCTATCTATCTATCTATCTATCTATCTATCTATCTATCTATCTATCTATCTATCTATCTATCTATCCATCTAATAGATTGTGTAGAATAGTGCAATGGTATTTTACCAAGTCACATGTGTATAATAAATAGTAAATGTAATTATGATAAAAATTTAAATGATAACACTCCTCATCAAATAAATGGTTGGCTGCTCTAACCCAGTATCCTGTGAAGTGCACAATAAATATAAACCAAATAAAGTGCAAAAGAGCACCTACTGGCAGGCCCGGCGCTACCAGCTCAGCAAATGGATGCAAAGCAGGTAGGCATCGGACCGGAGAGGCGCTCTCCCTGCTTTGCATCCCTGTGCTGTGCCTGGCCTCCCTGCTGCTGCTGCCGGCTGCTGTGCCCGTCACACTGACAGGCAGAAGCACCGGCAGCTTGTAGCCTCCTCCCTTCCCTATGTGACACCAGGGGGTATATTTACTAAGATTCGTATTAGTACCGATTTGGAGTGAGAATGATCACGAATGACATCGAAAGTGTATTTGTGCAACTTTTTGAATTTGTTACGCCTCATTTACTAAGCTGTCGTATTTGTATTTTTCGTGTTTTACGATGTCGATGTCATTCGTGGTTTTGTAAGGTATAATGCGGCCGATTTAGAGGTTTGTCGGCCGTGTTCTGAGGTTTTTGTTACGACTGCGTCACATTTCGGTTACGGCAGTGTTTGTCCGTTCACTGACGCGTTTTTTTCCTAAGTTTCGTTTTTGTCACTCGTTCGTGATTGGTTTGATTCGTGATGGAGGAGTGTCTGTGCACATTACTATAAAAACGCCCCAAACCGGCCGCACCTCGTGGGTTTAGCTAGTGGAGAGGAGAGAGGAAGGTGTGTTAGGAGTTGGAGAGTTTTGTGGAGTTTGTGGAGGATTTGAGGTGGAGTTTTGTGATTGTTGAGTGCTGTACTGTGTGTGTAAGTAGTCTTGTCATACTAGTTGTGTAGTTATTTAAAAGTCTGTCTATTTTATTGTCTATTTTTTTTAGTTACGTCTATTGTCATTGTTTGTGAGTGAGTGAGTGAGTGAGTGTGTGTGTGTGGTGTGTAGTGGTAGTGGAGGAGTGTGTTATTTGTTTTATTTTCTCAGTGTTATTTGTGGTTTGTCCAGATTATGTCCCAGTCAGAGGTGAGTGTGGTGGAGGAGGTGAGTGAGGTGGAGGAGGTGAGTGAGGTGGAGGAGGTGAGTGAGAGGGAGGAGGTTAGTGAGGTGGAGGAGGTGAGTGAGAGGGAGGAGGTTAGTGAGGAGGAGGGGGAGGTTGCTGCTGCGGCTTCCACTAATAGTGATAGTGATGGTGTTGTGGCTCCGCAGCCACGCACCACTACAAAGACGGGCCGCAATGTTAAGTTCAGTTACGCTGAAAATATGGCTCTGGTGCGGGAGCTGATGAGGCATCATCGCCAGTTGTTTGGGTCTGATGCAGCAAAGGTGTCGACCCGCAGGAAGACTGTTCTGTGGGGGAAGGTTGTTGCTGCTGTGAACAGTGAGGGTGTGGTGAGGCGGACCGAGGACACCTGTCGTAAACGCTTCTACGACATCAAGCGCCGTGTGAAGGCGAAGATGGCGAAGGAGGCAAAATCTGTCCGTCAAACCGGGGGTGGACACCCCTTCCGAGCGTCTTATAGAGATTGGGAGGAGCCTGTGCGTACGCTGATTCCGCCTGTGGTTTGTGCCACTCATGTCCGGGATTCGGACCGCCCAAGGCAGGATGGTGAGTTTTTTATATTTCTGCCTTTATTTGAAACATCTGTGCTTTGTCCTTAGTTGTGTGAAATGTATTTACGCTAATTGTGTTTGTAATTTGTTTATTTCTTCTAATGTGTTGGTGATGTAGTGCAGGCCTGGCCAACCTGTGGCTCTCCAGCTGTTGTCAAACTACAAGTCCCATCATGCCTTGCCACAGTTTTGAACTTAGTGAATGACAAATGTGTTGGCGGGCATGCTGGGATGTGTAGTTTCACTACATCTGGAGAGACACAGGTTGGCCCGGGCTGGTGTAGTGTGACTCTTAATTCTGTTTTTCTTGCCATTATGTATTGTCAATGTTTCTGGTTGTGTTGGCCATTTTCTGCTGTCTGCTTTTCCAAGTAAATGTTAGTTGGAGTTTATTAATGAAGTGTGATGACTGTGTTTTATGCATATGTTTTCTAATAATTGCATTTTCCATGGATGTATGTTTATTTTGTGTTGTTCTGGGTTATCATTTGTGTTGATTATGTGTATTTGCATGCATTTGTAGGTTTGTTGATTTCATTTTAGTGCAGATATTTGTGGCTACTGTATTATTTTTTGCGTTAAAAATTGGTAACTGAGCATGCAATATTGTGGCTGTGTAAAGCTACGATATATGTGTTTTAAGTAGTATAATATTGGGCATTATTTGCATTTGTGTATGTATTGTATGGTTAATTTGTTTTGCATTTAAAGTATACACACCCAATGTAGTCATGCATTCAAGGCTAAGCATAGCTTAGTTTAAGTCACAGCAGCTACCACATATGTTTTTTTCATCCCAAAAAGAATTTTGCATAAACATAACAACCAAAGAGTATGTTCATATCGACATTCTTCTTCTTTCTACAGTACGCCAGAGAAGCAGCACAGCCAGGCCACATCCAACACTGCCTAGAGCTGCAGATGGTGGGAATGCAGGTAAGATTTAACTGTAACCACATATTCTGCAAACACATAGAAAAACAAAATGATAATGAAGATATAATCACACAGGTTCTTCGTCTGTTCCGCCTCCACTAAGGCGCCCATCACAGGGCAGCGTTACTGTGGCTCCAAGGCCACCCAAGAGGACCCGTGTTCATGCTCCAGCTCCTGCTCTGCACCAGCATCACCACCCCAAAGGTGCATCTCTGCAGTGTCTGCCGTGCCACCACTCACTCTTTTGGCCAGCCCCCAAAGTGAGGATCCACAATCCCCACAGTTGTCTGGTGAGTAAATAGATTTTATTATTGAAAATAAGTTAGAAAACAGTGGAGTAGATTTAATAACCAGGAGAAGGCATAAGGAAGTGTAAAAACACTGTTATGTGCAAGATGATAAAGGCAGCAGTACAAAATTTAATAAAAATGTGAAGGTACATTTTGGAGATGCTTGCCTTGTGCCTTTACCACCTTGCACATATCACTGGTTTCTCACTTCCTTATGCCTTCTCCAGGTTTATACATCTGCACCACTGTTAGTACTGTAAAATCAAAACTCAAAATGACCACTCATACTTGCAATAATAAACAACTACAAGCAGATGGTGCTAACGTAATTTTAGGATGTTAATTGTCAAATTTGAGGATGCCCATATCAACACATTTACGCAATTGCTTTTTTGCTACCTAAATAAAATCATTTAAAAAAAAAAGGATTGACATGGGCACAAATACCACTTCTAAACATAGGGCACCTTAAAAATTTGAATAACATTGTTAATGTGTACATTTTATACCACTATATTAGTAAACGTTTTGGCCAGACCACTGACTGCCTTGACCAATGTATGAGTGTATTGTTCCACACATTTTTTGATTTTTGTGTGTTGGCCCAAAGGAGGCTTCATAATCCAAAAGAAAATGTAGTACTTTGATTTTGTAAGAGTTCATGGAGTTTAAACAGTAATTATGACTCTGAATCCTACAATTTCAACACACTTTAAACAACTGAGTAGTATACGTTTGGAGCCACATCATTTAATTAAAAGGTGACCAACATAGTTAAGTTTATTCCACAATCTATAAGGCTATTACATTAATATTATGAAGTAATGCATGTTGATGAAAAACTATCGTAAGACCAATGCGACATATGTACTAAATATTGCCTGTGTTCAACCCCATACAGACCCAGCCATTATGAGCGACGATGTCCAGCAGGACCGTGACCAGGAGACCTTCACACTCTACCTGCAGCCCATCGATCCAACACAGGCAAACATGCCTCAGGACATACCCCAACCACCTCAAACATCCCAAAGCCCCCAAATGAGCACAACACCAGGCCCAACACAAATGGGCCCAGAGTTTTGGTCAAGTTGGTCCTCACAACAGGCACAACACTACGCGTGCCTCACCACCCAAACCCAATACCTGTCAAGTCTGCCCCATCATTTGCCAAGACTGAGTCGCAACTCAGGCAGACTCATAGTGCAGGTGGGCCGAATTGCGAACACTATGGAGCAGATGAGGGCAGACAACACCCAAATGCAGGCAAACCTTCAGCGCATCTTGGATGATCAACAGCGGCAGCAGCAAACACTTATCCAGATGATACAGCATAACCAATTAATCAATGACAATCTGTCTCGAATGATTGGAAACAACACTGCCGCTAATACACAGCTAACGGCAAGTTTGAACATTCTTAGCCAAAGTCTAAGTGTGTTGGGCCCACACCATGTGACCTCGAGCTCAGGGACAACAACCCCAAGCCACACCCCAGTTCAATCCCCAGTTCGACGCTCAAATCGAAGCCGCGCCCACGAGCCACCACAATCCTCTGCACCCAGCACACAAAAAAGAAAAAAATAATATTGACTGGCCAGAATATGGTGGCCATTTAATTAGTTACATTTTCTGTTATGCCAAAATTGGTATGTTGTTAAAAATAAATTGTTAACACCAAATATGTGTATTGCTTAATTAGCTACAAAAACAAACACCACATTAGTGTCTAGGGCCAGATGAGTATTGGTATAAATATATTGCCTGCCCCTAGGTGTCCTCAGCTCACCGTATGTCTAATCTATGACACCCAGCACATTGGCCATGGCCGCAAGATCACATAAAGCTACCCTGACTGCAGGCCACTGCGACTCCTGGGTAGGGAAGCAGAGAGACGCATCTATGTAGCCTGCCAAGACATCCAAAACCTGAGTGGACCATCAAAAAATAAAGGTGAGTGTCATGAACTGTAAGCAAGTCCAAATTGAGTTAAATTACATTACAGAAGCAACACTTAGACGTAGACGTGTATGTGGTTTTCAATCACCTGAATTACATATTTCTAGAAGGTGGCCTGTGAAATACTAATTACTTTGCAACTCACAGGCTGGAAGCTGCCAGTAGCCATAAAGTGCAACACAGGAAGGAGTTTGTGCAGGCCTGAGACAGGGCGAGAGCGTGCTGTCTCAGGGTCTAGGGTCAGTTTGACCAGATCATACAGAGTGAAATTAGTTATAACATTTAGTCTGAGCATCTGTATAACATGGTCATCAGCAATTTAGTTCTCGTTTAAACTACCACTAAAAAATAAAGGCATGCCCAGCCTACGCGGAACATGTACAACTTGCTGACCCTGTTGATTTTCCTGGCCTGGGTTTATTGTAGCCTCATGGAGCAGTGTCAGGTATCCCACAGCAAACAATACAGCAGTACGACACACAGTAGCAGCCTTTTCAGATTGAGAATGTTGAGAAATGTGATGGGGCCCCTTTTAAAGGTCTAAAACGACAGGTGTGAGTAATGTATAATTGACAACACATGTAAACACGCTTCTCAAAAGCAGGTCTACTTTTTTTTAGGCTTTTTGTACGATTAGTAAATTATTACGACCGCAAAACCATTTTCACGGTAGAAAATACAAATACGAATGCTTAGTAAATGACCGAGTTCTATATCTAATCAGCCGCGTTTGACCGATGGTGTATTCATTCATACTTTTACTACACAGCCGTAATAAAAATACGAATGCACTCTTCACTGCCGTGATTTGAGTTTAGTAAATTCCCGAGATGACACTTTGAAGAAAAAACACCATCTCGGTCAAAATCGGGACCTTAGTAAATATACCCCCAGGTGTGTTATCTTCCTAGACCGCAGCTGGCGATCTTCGGGTAATTTGTCACTATCAGCACACCATGACAGAGAGGTAAGCATAAAATATCCCTTTTTGAGCAGACACAGAATGACCTGCAATAGGTACAACACAATTTTATTATAACACACTAAGAGCAATTACAATAATAAAGATGACATTGACAGAGTATGTAAAAATTCTGTTGAAAACTCTTTTTTTACATACACAACAGAAAAGAAAACTTGGGTATAAGCTGGCGTTGTCTTTATAATAGCACAGTCTCGTATAACCAGCAATAACAATAGGCAGGTAAGTTGCGGGAACAGGTAAGCAAGATGGCGTTGTCTTTATAATAGCACAGTCTCGTATAACCAGCAATAACAATAGGCAGGTAAGTTGCGGGAACAGGTAAGCAAGATGGCGTTGTCTTTATAATAGCAGTCTCGTATAACCAGCAATAACAATAGGCAGGTGAGTTGTGGGAACCCACTGCTGGGTTACTCCCGAGTCGCATCTGTTTTCACGTAACTCGGGTAAGCTCTGTAAAAGCCTATTGATGTAATTAAAAATTTACTTTTTACTGTCTTATCAAGATGATGTCACGAAAAGGAACAAAAGGGAGAGGTGGGGCCTGCTCACAGCAAGCATTGCAGTAATGGAGACCGATGCAGTAGCTGCGTCTAGCATGGAGTTGCAGACTGTAGTTTTTTGCTGCTTATATCTGCTACAGACAGCTTGATGCAGCTTCTCGCCTTGTGCTACCTACTGCTGAGCTGGAGAAGGAGGGCACAATTCTTTGCCGAGAGTGCTAGTTCCTGACACAATTATTTGAAAAGGAGGAGAGTGCTGATATCAGCCACAGTTACTTCTCTCATAAGAATGAGCTCTACACCAAGCCGAAGAATGTGGGTGAGAGATCGCAGACATGGAGGAGCATTCATGCAGACCATTTTAGAGTATCAGGAGGAGCAGTGGATGGCACATTTCAGGATGTCTCGTGCTACATTCGACTATATTTTGGAACTACTGTCTCCCACAATCACCAAGCAGACCACCAGACTCTGGAAGCCCATTGAGCAGAGAAGTAGATTAGCGATTGCTCTCTGGTGGTATGGTACCCCTGGAGAGTATTGCACAATTTCCTGTTTATTTGGAGTAGGGATTGGCGCGGTCTGCAAGATTGTCTACCAGATCACACGGGCATTGCTGGATACCATGTACCATTGCTTTATTTCCTTGCCACAAGGACAGCTGCTAGATGATACTATAAAAGGATTTAAGAAGCGTAGCTATCCACAGTGTGCTGGTGCCATAGATGGGACCCACATCCCCATCATCGCCCCCCATGACAACCCAGCAGATACTACAATCACAACGGTTGACATTCCATTGTCCTGCAAGCTGTAGTGGACCACAAATACTGGTAAGCACTGTTTTATTAATGTGTTTGAAATAGTCTTGGGCTTTTGTTGATGATGCATAAACTGTAATAAACCTTTATTTTTAGTTTCACAAATGTCTTCATAGGGTGGTCCGGACGGTCACATGATGCGAGGGTTCTCGCCAACTCCGATCTTTACAGTATTGCTGACGACAAGCTCGGTGGATGGCTTTTCCCTCGATAGGTAAGATTATTTACTCCTTAAACTAATGTTCACCCATAAACCAATATTCATGTTTTACCCCTGGAATAATATTAATATTTAATATTTAATATTTTATTAACAAAAATCGGTGATCGTAGATGGTGTGGACATCCCGGTCCACCTCATTGGTGATGTTGCATACCTGTTACAGCGCTGGCTGATTAAAGGCTACACCCAGCATGTTCAGTTATCTCCCAAACAGACATCATACACCCATGCCCTAAGTTTGGCCCGTATGGCAGTAGAGAATGCGTTTGGGCGTTTAAAAGGACGCTGGTGCTGCCTCATGAAGAGGAATGATGTCGACTTGAAAATCATGCCAGATATAGTAGCAGCCTTCTGCATTCTCCATAATATATGTGAGATTCAAAAGGAAAACGTTCTCCCCGAGTGGAATGTACATGATCATGGGGCAGGGGTCACTGTACATGCTGCACCAGGCTGGGTGGTGGTGGTGGTGGTGGTGGGGGGGGGGGGGGCATGACATAGGTGGCGAGCGCATCAGGGCCACCATTGCAGCCAATCTTCCCTCAATGTTGCAGTAGATAGAGAAGACAGACAAGTTTTTGTGTGCCGTTTTGTGTTTATTTTGTTTTCTACAATTTCTCAGTTATAAATATATAAATATTGTTCAAAAGTTATAAGTTATTACATGTGTGCTCTTAAACAGTTGCCACACATTTTCTGAGGTAACAATATAAAATATTAAGTGCAAACAGAACACTCTGTAAAAAATCCCCATAACGCAGGGGGACTTTAACATGTGGCCCTCCAGCTGTTGTGGAACTACATGTCCCAGCATGCCTTGCTATGTATTTCCACAACAGCTAGAGGGCCACACGTTGAAGACTCCTGCCCTAATGTTTGGCAGGTATCAGGGTAACCCCAATATTTGGATCCCACTGCCGCACATTCTTGAGGTAACATTCTAAAAGAGTAAAGTGCAAACAGAACACTCTGTAAAAATCCCTATAACGTTTGGCTTTGTAGGTATCAGAGTAACCCCAATATTTGGATCCCACTGCCGCACATTTTTGAGGTAACTATATAATAACTAGTGATGAGCAGGTTCAGTTCCTCGGGATCTGAACCCCCCCGAACTTCACCCATTTTACACGGTTCCGAGGAAGCCTCGGATCTTCCCGCCTTGCTCGGTTAACCCGAGCGCGCCCGAACGTCATCATCCCGCTGTCGGATTCTCGCCAGATTCGTATTCTATATAAGGAGCAGCGCGTCGACGCCATTTTCATTCGTGCTTTGGAGATGATAGTGAGAGGACGTGGCTGCGTTCTCTTAGTTTCTGTGTTCAGTGTGCTGCAAATATCTGTGCTCAGTGTGCTGCAAATATCTGTGCTCAGTGTGCTTGCAAATATCTGTGCTCAGTGTGCTGAAAATATCTACGTTCTCTGCCTGAAAAATGCTCCATATCTGTGCTGCCTTGTAGTATATAGTAGGAGGACAGTGCAGAATTTTGCTGTGACCACCAGTATATATATAGCAGTACGGTACAGTAGTCCACTGCGCTACCTCTGTGTCGTCAAGTATACTATGCATCCATACCTGTGCTGCATTTTAGTTGTGTGTAGTATATAGTAGGAGGACAGTGCAGAATTTTGCTGACCACCAGTATATATATAGCAGTACGGTACAGTAGTCCACTGCGCTACCTCTGTGTCGTCAAGTATACTATGCATCCATACCTGTGCTGCATTTTAGTTGTGCGCAGTATATAGTAGGAGGACAGTGCAGAATTTTGCTGACCACCAGTATATATATATATATATATATATATATATATATAGCAGTACGGTACAGTAGTCCACTGCTCTACCTCTGTGTCGTCAAGTTTACTATGCATCCATACCTGTGCTGCATTTTAGTTGTGCGCAGTATATAGTAGGAGGACAGTGCAGAATTTTGCTGACCACCAGTATATATATAGCAGTACGGTACAGTAGTCCACTGCTCTACCTCTGTGTCGTCAAGTATACTATGCATCCATACCTGTGCTGCATTTTAGTTGTGCGCAGTATATAGTAGGAGGACAGTGCAGAATTTTGCTGACCACCAGTATATATATAGCAGTACGGTACAGTAGTCCACTGCTCTACCTCTGTGTCATCAAGTATACTATGTATCCATACCTGTGCTGCATTTTAGTTTTGCGCAGTATATAGTAGGTGTCAGGAATCGACTTACCACAGCTGCATCTGTCCGTCGGTGCGGACTCCATCCGGGGTTCCTACATCTCGCTGTCGCTAGTCTCCCTGTCGCCGGATGCCATCCTGGGCCTAGGAACGCTCCTGTTGTCAGCGGGCGTGCATGCACGCCGCGTTCCCGCCGGGCCGCGACATGGGCGCTGCCATGACAGCTTTCCTCAGACTGCCGCATCAGCCAATCCGGAGCTTGGCCGCACCTCCTCGTTTCCCTTCCAGCCAATGCCTGCAGACCGGGGGGTATATCAGGAGCAGCAGGGTGAGTCAGTCCTTGTCCTGGACTTCATGTCACTCCTATGACCTGTGTCTCTGACTCCGTTCTCCAGTTCCTCCGTTTACCTGCTTTGCCTTCCAGTTTGTTCCTGTACTACCGTGGAACCACAAGCACCAGCAACCCTTGCACTTGAGTTCTAGCTTCACACCTTTACCAGCTACAGTGTGCTCCAGCCCTCTGCAGTAGAGACTCTCCTCCAGGTGCATCTCATCATCTACACCTGTTCATCAGCCTGCAAGCTGCCAGTGTTATTCAAACTGCGCTGAGAACTTTAACACTTGTCTCCTGCAATTGCTACCAGGTTTGCTATTCCCACCAACATCTCTGCTGGCTCCACGGTCCAACAACTATCGGTTCCCATACCGACACATCGATCCCCTGATCGATTGAACTTACCATATAGACTTTGCCCTAGACTCTCAGCTTCCACGCTGCATATTCACAATTGCATTTGTTTCTGTTGTTATCAAGTATTCCTGCTGCCATATTGTTTAAGGCCTATTGTTTAATAAACAACATTGCGCACATGCGCAGGAATCCAATCCGGCCACCTCACTTCTTCCATCCTACCTCCACTGACCCACTAGCGCCCCCTTCGGGAACACAAACTAAACAGAGCCTGACAGTAAGTCCAGGACCCATGGACTCGGATGGTGGTCAGAATGTGGGGTCAGGGGCCTTACAAAATCTGGTCTCCCGCTTGGATGGTCAAGAGGCTGCGCAGCAGCAGATGTTCCAGTTCCTGCAAGGAATGTCCTCCCGTCTCGATACACTACAACAATCTCTGCCCAGTGCTCTTGTTTCTTCAGTTCCAGTCACCCCTGCGCCTGCAAGTGCAGCGGGTTCTCCTTCACCGGCTGCATCAACTCCTGTGTTACGCTTGCACCTGCCCATGCCCAGCAAATATGATGGCAGCCCTAAGCTATGTCGCAGGTTTCTTAATCAATGTGAAATCCAGTTTGAGTTGTTATCACACAATTTCCCCACGCCAAGATCCAAGGTTGCCTACATCATATCACTGCTCTCTGGATCAGCTTTGAGTTGGGTGTCTCCTCTGTGGGAACGTGCCGACCCTCTTATGAATAACTATACCGAATTTGTGTCAACCTTCAGACGCATCTTTGATGAACCAGGTCGCGCAACATCAGCTTCTGCAGATCTTATCCAACTTCGTCAATGTACCCGTAGCATGGGTCAATACGTCATCCAGTTCCAGACGTTAGCCGCAGAGATTCAATGGAATAACCAAGCACTGGTAGCAGCCTTCTGGCATGGACTCTCTGATAGGATTAAAGATGAACTAGCCACCCGTGACATTCCTGAGCAATTATCAGAGTTAATTTCTTTGTGTATCAAGTTGGACTCTCGCATTCGCGAACGGTACAGTGAGCGTGCTCGTAGTGAGTCTCGCAAGCCAAGAATGGTACCTCCGACACAATTTCAGCCTCCACCTTCTCACGAGCCTATGCAAATTAATAGGTCCCGCTTAACCCCTGAGGAGCGTTCAAGAAAACTTCGAGAGAGACTGTGTCTTTTTTGTGCGGCTACAGGTCACCAAATTAAGTCTTGTACAGCGCGTTCGGGAAACGCCATATCCTGACTTGTAAAGGATGAGTCAAGTTGGGATCTTCTAGAAGAGCTCCTTCAAACCAAGACCTTATCCTTCCTGTGACTTTAGAGACTAGGGCTGGACTCCAGTCTGTAACTGCATTAGTGGACTGTGGAGCTGCTGGAAACTTCATTACTCAAGCTGCAGTTGATAAGTTTCGTCTGCCTGTCTGCGAACTCACATATCCAGCCTACATCACTGCAGTGGATGGTAGCCGAATTTCCAAGGGTAACATCTCTCATCAAACCAAACCAGTGGTGCTGGGAGTCGGGTTTCTGCATTCTGAATTAATTGAGTTCCTAGTCATCCCTCAGGCAACCCAGGAGGTCGTTTTGGGTATGCCCTGGCTCCAGCTACATAATCCGCAGATTGACTGTCCACGTTACAACTGACTTCTTGGGGTTCACACTGCCATCAGTCCGGCCTAGCCCAAGTTCGTCCTGTGAGGTCTTTAGAAGTTAAAGTTCAATCAAGTCTTCCTGTGGCTTACCAAGATTTCTCTGACGTCTTCAGCGAAAAGGCCGCCGATGTTCTGCCGCCCCATAGAGAGTGGGATTGCCCCATCGATCTCATTCCCGGCAAGAAGCCACCTAGAGGGCGTACTTATCCGTTATCCGTACCTGAAACCGAGGCAATGAGTGAGTACATCAGGGAGAATTTACAGAAAGGATTCATCCGCCCTTCGTCTTCACCCGCTGGAGCGGGTTTTTTCTTCGTTAAAAAGAAAGATGGAGGATTACGTCCATGCATCGATTACCGGGGGCTCAACGATATTACCGTCAAAAACAGCTATCCATTACCTCTCATCACTGAATTATTTGACAGAGTCAAGGGAGCCTGCATCTTCACCAAGTTAGATCTCCGCGGTGCCTACAAACTCATCAGGATCCGAAGTGGTGATGAATGGAAAACTGCCTTTAATACTCGGGATGGTCATTACGAGTACCTATTAATGCCATTCGGGTTGAGCAATGTCCCAGCAGTGTTCCAGCACTTTGTTAACGAAATCTTCCGTGATGTTCTGTACAAATATCTCGTAGTCTACCTGGATGATATCCTTATCTTCTCTCAAGATCTCTCCTCACATCGCTTACAAGTTCGTGAGGTCCTCCGACGTCTTCGTGAGAACCGTCTCTACGGCAAGTTGTCTAAATGTACCTTCGAAGTTTCTTCCATACCCTTCCTAGGGTATATAATTTCTGGATCGGATCTCCAGATGGACCCGACAAAATTAGAAGCTATTGCCAATTGGTCTATTCCGAGTACTCTCAAGTCCATTCAGCGATTCCTGGGATTCGCTAATTATTATAGGAAGTTCATCAGAGGATTCTCAACTCTCATTGCTCCTATTACCAGCCTAACTCGAAAGGGGGCAGATCATTCCAATTGGTCAGAAGATGCCTTGGCTGCGTTTCAGAAAATCAAGCAGGCTTTCATGACCGCCCCAGTTCTGTCACAACCAGACGTTAACAAGCCATTCGAGTTGGAGGTAGATGCTTCTACAGTGGGAGTCGGAGCTGTTCTCTCCCAAGTGGGGGTTGATGGAAAGATTCACCCTTGTGGGTTCTTCTCTCGCAAATTCCTTCCTGCGGAAGTTAATTACTCCATCGGTGACCAAGAACTACTGGCGATCAAGCTGGCTCTTGAGGAGTGGAGGTATCTCCTGAAAGGAGCAAAGTTCCCATTTAACATCTATACGGATCACAAGAACTTCCTCTACCTAAAGGCAGCCCAGTGTCTTAATCCTCGCCAGTCCCGGTGGGCAATGTTCTTCTGTCGTTTCAACTTTAAGCTTCATTTCCGTCCAGGTTCTCAGAATACCAAAGCTGATGCTCTGTCTCGTTCTATGGAATCCGAAGAGGAGATTTCCGATCCAGTTCCGCATTCCATTCTGAATCCAGTTGTGTTTGCTTCGTCTCAAGTTACTCCTGTTCCGCCTCCTGGCAAGATTTTTGTTTCTCCTGAGCTTCGTTCTAAGTAACTGTCTTGGGCTCATCAGTCTAAGTTCACTGGGCATCCTGGTGTCCTAAAGACTTTCAAGTTCCTGTCTGAAACTTACTGGTGGCCGAAAATGAAGGTCGACATCAAGGACTTCGTGGCGTCCTGCCCCAAGTGTGTTCAACACAAGACTCCCCGTCAGTCTCCGGCAGATCAGTTACAGCCGTTATCAGTACCCAGCCGTCCCTGGTCACACCTGTCCATGGACTTTATCTCTGATCTTCCCTCCTCTCAAGGATTCAATACCATCTGGGTAGTTGTCGACAGGTTTACCAAAATGGCCCATTTTGTTCCACTCCAAGGTCTTCCTTCTGCTCCGAAACTTACTCAAGTCTTCCTACGGGAGATCTTTCGTTTACATGGACTGCCTACTGAAATTATATCTGACCGTGGAGTTCAGTTCGTGGCAAGATTTTGGAGAGCCCTTTGTTCTGTACTGCAAGTCAACCATAAGTTTTCGTCAGCCCACCACCCTCAGACGAATGGACAGACGGAAAGGGTGAATCAAAATTTGGAGACCTTCTTGAGACTTTATGTTTCATCTTCCCAAGATGACTGGGTAGACCTGCTTCCGTGGGCTGAATTCGCTCACAACTTTCGCTATCATACTGCCACGGAAACCACTCCGTTCTTTGCTGTATATGGACAACATCCTCGTGTCCCAGATTTCCAAGACCTTCCTAACATCGATGTTCCTGCAGCCACTTCTGTTCTAAGTCAGTTTTCATCAACTTGGAAGAAAATTCATGTTTCCCTTAAAAAGGCTTCAAGTCGATACAAGTTCTTTGCAGACCGCAAAAGACGTGCAGTTCCCAGCCTAAAACCCAAAGATAGGGTTTGGCTTTCCACTCGGAATCTTCGTCTCAGAGTGCCGTCGATGAAGTTTGCACCACGCTTCATTGGTCCTTTTCCCATTGACAAAGTCATCAGTCCTGTGGCCTACAAGCTCAAATTGCCTCCTTCTTTACGAATACCTAATGCCTTTCATGTCTCTCTCCTCAGACCTTTGATCCTGAATCGTTTCCAAAGAGCTCTTCCAGTTGGTCCCAAAATACGAACCCAGTGGGGCATTGAGTTCGAAATAGAGAAGGTTCTGGATTCCCGTTGCTGGTACGGTCGTCTGCAATATCTCATCGACTGGTCCGGTTATGGTCCTGAGGAGAGGAGTTGGGTAAATGCTACAGATGTCCATGCTCCAAGGTTGGTCCATGTTTTCCACAGAACTCATCCTTCCAAGCTACGTGGGTGTTCGGTGCCCACCCGTAAAGGAGGGGGTACTGTCAGGAATCGACTTACCACAGCTGCATCTGTCCGTCAGTGCGGACTCCGTCCGGGGTTCCTACGTCTCGCTGTCGCTAGTCTCCCTGTCGCCGGATGCCATCCTGGGCCTAGGAACGCTCCTGTTGTCAGCGGCCGTGCATGCACGCCGCATTCCCGCCGGGCCGCGGCATGGGCTCCGCCATGACAGCTTTCCTCAGACTGCCGCATCAGCCAATCCGGAGCTTGGCCGCACCTCCTCGTTTCCCTTCCAGCCAATGCCTGCATACCGGGGGGTATATCAGGAGCAGCAGGGTGAGTCAGTCCTTGTCCTGGACTTTGTGTCACTCCTATGACCTGTGTCTCTGACTCCGTTCTCCAGTTCCTCCGTTTACCTGCTTTGCCTTCCAGTTTGTTCCTGTACTACCGTGGAACCACAAGCACCAGCAACCCTTGCACTTGAGTTCTAGCTTCACACCTTTACCAGCTACAGTGTGCTCCAGCCCTCTGCAGTAGAGACTCTCCTCCAGGTGCATCTCGTCATCTACACCTGTTCATCAGCCTGCAAGCTGCCAGTGTTATTCAAACTGCACTGAGAACTTTAACACTTGTCTCCTGCAATTGCTACCAGGTTTGCTATTCCCACCAACATCTCTGCTGGCTCCACGGTCCAACAACTATCGGTTCCCATACCGACACATCGATCCCCTGATCGATTGAACTTACCATATAGACTTTGCCCTAGACTCTCAGCTTCCACGCTGCATATTCACAATTGCATTTGTTTCTGTTGTTATCAAGTATTCCTGCTGCCATATTGTTTAAAGCCTATTGTTTAATAAACAACATTGCGCACATGCACAGGAATCCAATCCGGCCTCCTCACTTCTTCCATCCTACCTCCACTGACCCACTAGCGCCCCCTCCGGGGACACAAACTAAACAGAACCTGACAGTAGGAGGACAGTGCATAATTTTGCTGACCACCAGTATATATATAGCAGTACGGTACAGTAGTCCACTGCTCTACCTCTGTGTCGTCAAGTATACTATGCATCCATAAATGTGCTGCATTTTAGTTGTGCACAGAATATAGTAGGACAGTGCAGAATTTTGCTGACCACCAGTATATACTGTATATAGCAGTACGGTACAGTAGTCCACTGCGCTACCTCTGTGTCTTCAAGTATACTATGCATCCATACCTGTGCTGCATTTTAGTTGTGCGCAGTATATAGTAGGAGGACAGTGCAGAATTTTGCTGACCACCAGTATATATGTATATATAGCAGTACGGTACAGTAGTCCACAGCTCTACCTCTATGTCGTCATGTATACTATGCATCCATACCTGTGATGCATTTTAGTTGTGCGCAGTATATAGTAGGAGGACAGTGCAGAATTTTGCTGACCACCAGTATATATATAGCAGTACGGTACAGTAGTCCACTGCTCTACCTCTGTGTCGTCAAGTACACTATGCATCCATACCTGTGCTGCATTTTAGTTGTGCGCAGTATATAGTAGGAGGACAGTGCAGAATTTTGCTGACCACCAGTATATATACAGCAGTATGGTACAGTAGTCCACTGCTCTACCTCTGTGTCGTCAAGTATACTATGCATCCATACCTGTGCTGCATTTTAGTTGTGCGCAGTATATAGTAGGAGGACAGTGCAGGATTTTGCTGACCACCAGTATATATATATATATATATATATATATATATATAGCAGTATGGTACAGTAGTCCACTGCTCTACCTCTGTGTCGTCAAGTATACTATGCATCCATACCTGTGCTGCATTTTAGTTGTGCGCAGTATATAGTAGGAGGACAGTGCAGAATTTTGCTGACCACCAGTATATATATAGCAGTATGGTACAGTAGTCCACTGCTCTACCTTTGTGTCGTCAAGTATACTATGCATTCATACCGGTGCTGCATTTTATTTGTGCGCAGTATATAGTAGGAGGACAGTGCAGAATTTTGCTGACCACCAGTATATATATATATATATATATATATATAGCAGTACGGTACAGTAGTCCACTGCTCTACCTCTGTGTCGTCAAGTTTACTATGCATCCATACCTGTGCTGCATTTTAGTTGTGCGCAATATATAGTAGGAGGACAGTGCAGAATTTTGCTGACCACCAGTATATATATAGCAGTACGGTACAGTAGTCCACTGCTCTACCTCTGTGTCGTCAAGTATACTATGCATCCATACCTGTGCTGCATTTTAGTTGTGCGCAGTATATAGTAGGAGGACAGTGCAGAATTTTGCTGACCACCAGTATATATATATATAGCAGTACGGTACAGTAGTCCACTGCTCTACCTCTGTGTTGTCAAGTATACTACAAAAGTTCAGTAAAATTACCCAAAAATCAAAATTAAAAGCGTCTGATGAGAAGCGTAAACTTGCCAATATGCCATTTATGACACGGAGTGGCAAGGAACGGCTGAGGCCCTGGCCTATGTTCATGGCTAGTGGTTCAGATTCACATGAGGATGGAAGCACTCATCCTCTCACTAGAAAACTGCAGTGCCACTCCTAGATGGGCCAGGTGTTTGTGTCGGCCACTTGGGTCGCTTAGCTTAGCCATCCAGCGACCTTGATGCACCTCTTTTTTTCTTTGCATCATGTGCGGTTTGGGGACTATTTTTTAAATCTGCCATCCTGTCTGACACTGCAGTGCCACTCCTAGATAGGCCAGGTGTTTGTGTCGGCCACTTGGGTCGCTTAGCTTAGTCACACAGCTACCTCATTGCACCTCTTTTTTTCTTTGCATTATGTGCTGTATGGGGACTATTTTTTAAATCTGCCATCCTGTCTGACACTGCAGTGCCACTCCTAGATGGGCCAGGTGTTTGTGTCGGCCACTTGGGTCGCTTAGCTTAGTCACACAGCTACCTCATTGCACCTCTTTTTTTCTTTGTGTCATGTGCTGTTTGGGGACTATTTTTTAAATCTGCCATCCTATCTGACACTGCAGTGCCACTCCTAGATGGGCCAGGTGTTTGTGTCGGCCACTTGCGTCGCTTAACTTAGCCATCCAGCGACTTTGGTGCAAATTTTAGGACTAAAAATAACATTGAGAGGTGTTCAGAATAGACTGGAAATGAGTGGAAATTATGGTTATTGAGGTTAATAATACTATGGGATCAAAATGACCCCCAAATTCTATGATTTAAGCTGTTTTTGAAGGGTTTTTGTAAAAAAACACCCGAATCCAAAACACACCCGAATCCGACAAAAAAATTTCAGGGAGGTTTTGCCAAAATGCGTACGAATCCAAAACACGGCCGCGGAACCGAATCCAAAACCAAACCCGAAAAATTTCCAGTGCACATCACTAATAATAACATAGTAAAATGCTAACAGACATCTTAACACAAACATTTTTATCAACAGCTGCCCTTATTTAAGGCAATTGTCTATACACCTGATAGTGTGAAGATTGTGGGATTTGTGTTGTAGGATTTGAGGGAGGCTCATAGTTGTATGGACCATATGGGTGCTGTGGGTAGGCTGTGTCGTGCTTGTGTGGTATTCCCTAGAGTACGTGGAAACGTGCGCTCTAAAAATTACATCTGCCTATCATGCATGGTCATTAACTGCATCATAAATGATTGATGCGTTTCCTTTTCAGATGCAAGATATCTCTCAATTCGTTCATCTTTCTGGGAATTTAGCTCACTATCCGCCTCACGCAGGTGCTCCACGATAATGGACGACATTGCTCTGACTGTTTGTTCTATTTTGTTCAGTTTCTTTTTCTGCTGTAAAACGTTGTAGACTGTGAAGGGGATGAAAAAACTATTTAATCAACAATGATTCTATATAAAAATAGCAGTGGTAGCATATACATGTTTGTGGCCTTCTCCCACCTGCACACTATCTATCTATAGTCTGCAACATTTCCATGCGCCAATCACTGACAATGCAAAACTGCAGTACTGACTGGAGCACCCTCACTGCTACTGAAATAGCTAAAACTTGTTGAGAAACTCGCAGCCCTCCAGCTGTTGTGGAACTACACAACTCAGCATGCCTTTACATAGATTTTGTATAGGGACTGCTGCAACTGTGGCTAGGATGTGTAGTTCTACATAAGCTGGAGGTCCAGGAGTTTTTACACCCCTGCTGTACAGTGGTTTGTATGTATGTATGTAAATGTTTGTAAATGGTAATACTTGCTATTTGAGTCAAAGTCATGGTCTTTGGGGGTTGCAACAACGTCTCCACCTGAGACTCTGGTACGTCCTCAGTAGTTGTGCTGATGGAATCATTGTTGGCTGTTGATTCTTCTAAACTGCTGTCCGATATAAGCAGCGGGGATGGTGGGCTGCATTGTGAGCTGGGAAGGCTGTGCTGTGTTTCCTCACTGTCCTCCTCTACTGACATCTGGCGACTGGCACAGCCAGATAACTGTAGTGCTATAGGATTTGTTATCGAAGTTTTGCCGAAAACACTAGAGATGAGCGGGTTCGGTTCCTCGGAATCCGAACCCGCCCGAACTTCATGTTTTTTTACACGGGTCCGAGCGACTCGGATCTTCCCGCCTTGCTCGGTTAACCCGAGCGCGCCCGAACATCATCATCACGCTGTCGGATTCTCGCGAGGCTCGGATTCTATCGCGAGACTCGGATTCTATATAAGGAGCCGCGCGTCGCCGCCATTTTTCACACGTGCATTGAGATTCATAGGGAGAGGACGTGTCTGGCGTCCTCTCCGTTTATAGAGATTCGAGAAGAGAGTGAGACAGAGAGAGACACAGTAGTAATTTGGGGAGCATTAGGAGGAGTACTACTACTACTAGTACTTGCTGAAGTGATAGAGAGAGATAGTGTGACTGTATTATCTGACTTGTGGGGGAGACACTGACAGTGGGGAGCAGTTAGAGTCTGAGAGCAGGACTCAGGACTCAGGAGTACATATAACGTACAGTGCACACTTTTGCTGCCAGAGTGCCAGCCACACTGCCATTGTTTGTGACCACACTGACCACCAGTATAATATATATTGTGATTGTCTGCTTAGGACTCAGGAGTACTACTTGCAAGTTGCTGATAGTGTGACCAGTGACCTGACCACCAGTTTAATAAATCACCACCAGTTTATGAGTTTAATATATATTATATATATATATATATATAATTGTATATAATATATATATATAATATTGTATACCACGTAGCACCTACCCGTGTTTTTTTTTTCTTTCTTCTTTATACATACTACTATAGTAGCTTACTGTAGCAGTCTGCGGTGCTGCTGAGCTGACAGTGTCCAGCAGGTCCGTCATCAGTCATTACATAATAAATATATAATATATACCTGTCCGGCTGCAGTACTAGTGATATTATATATACATATATATTGATTTCATCTCATTATCATCCAGTCTATATTAGCAGCAGACACAGTATGTTAGTCCACGGCTGTAGCTACCTCTGTGTCGGCACTCGGCAGTCCATCCATAATTGTATACCACCTACCCGTGGTTGTTGTTTTTTTCTTTCTTCTTTATACATACTACTATAGTAGCTTACTGTAGCAGTCTGCGGTGCTGCTGAGCTGACAGTGTCCAGCAGGTCCGTCATCAGTCATTACATAATAAATATATAATATATACCTGTCCGGCTGCAGTACTAGTGATATTATATATACATATATATTGATTTCATCTCATTATCATCCAGTCTATATTAGCAGCAGACACAGTACGTTAGTCCACGGCTGTAGCTACCTCTGTGTCGGCACTCGGCAGTCCATCCATAATTGTATACCACCTACCCGTGGTTGTTGTTTTTTTCTTTCTTCTTTATACATACTACTATAGTAGCTTACTGTAGCAGTCTGCGGTGCTGCTGAGCTGACAGTGTCCAGCAGGTCCGTCATCAGTCATTACATAATAAATATATAATATATACCTGTCCGGCTGCAGTACTAGTGATATTATATATACATATATATTGATTTCATCTCATTATCATCTAGTCTATATTAGCAGCAGACACAGTACGTTAGTCCACGGCTGTAGCTACCTCTGTGTCGGCACTCGGCAGTCCATCCATAATTGTATACCACCTACCCGTGGTTGTTGTTTTTTTCTTTCTTCTTTATACATACTACTATAGTAGCTTACTGTAGCAGTCTGCGGTGCTGCTGAGCTGACAGTGTCCAACAGGTCCGTCATCAGTCATTACATAATAAATATATAATATATACCTGTCCGGCTGCAGTACTAGTGATATTATATATACATATATATTGATTTCATCTCATTATCATCCAGTCTATATTAGCAGCAGACACAGTACGTTAGTCCACGGCTGTAGCTACCTCTGTGTCGGCACTCGGCAGTCCATCCATAATTGTATACCACCTACCCGTGGTTGTTGTTTTTTTCTTTCTTCTTTATACATACTACTATAGTAGCTTACTGTAGCAGTCTGCGGTGCTGCTGAGCTGACAGTGTCCAGCAGGTCCGTCATCAGTCATTACATAATAAATATATAATATATACCTGTCCGGCTGCAGTACTAGTGATATTATATATACATATATATTGATTTCATCTCATTATCATCCAGTCTATATTAGCAGCAGACACAGTACGGTAGTCCACGGCTGTAGCTACCTCTGTGTCGGCACTCGGCAGTCCATCCATAATTGTATACCACCTACCCATGGTTGTTGTTTTTTTCTTTCTTCTTTATACATACTACTATAGTAGCTTACTGTAGCAGTCTGCGGTGCTGCTGAGCTGACAGTGTCCAGCAGGTCCGTCATCAGTCATTACATAATAAATATATAATATATACCTGTCCGGCTGCAGTACTAGTGATATTATATATACATATATATTGATTTCATCTCATTATCATCCAGTCTATATTAGCAGCAGACACAGTACGTTAGTCCACGGCTGTAGCTACCTCTGTGTCGGCACTCGGCAGTCCATCCATAATTGTATACCACCTACCCGTGGTTGTTGTTTTTTTCTTTCTTCTTTATACATACTACTATAGTAGCTTACTGTAGCAGTCTGCGGTGCTGCTGAGCTGACAGTGTCCAGCAGGTCCGTCATCAGTCATTACATAATAAATATATAATATATACCAGTCCGGCTGCAGTACTAGTGATATTATATATACATATATATTGATTTCATCTCATTATCATCCAGTCTATATTAGCAGCAGACACAGTACGTTAGTCCACGGCTGTAGCTACCTCTGTGTCGGCACTCGGCAGTCCATCCATAATTGTATACCACCTACCCGTGGTTGTTGTTTTTTCTTTCTTCTTTATACATACTACTATAGTAGCTTACTGTAGCAGTCTGCGGTGCTGCTGAGCTGACAGTGTCCAGCAGGTCCGTCATCAGTCATTACATAATAAATATATAATATATACCTGTCCGGCTGCAGTACTAGTGATATTATATATATACATATATAATGATTTCATCTCATTATCATCCAGTCTATATTAGCAGCAGACACAGTACGGTAGTCCACGGCTGTAGCTACCTCTGTGTCGGCACTCGGCAGTCCATCCATAATTGTATACCACCTACCCGTGGTTGTTGTTTTTTTCTTTCTTCTTTATACATACTACTATAGTAGCTTACTGTAGCAGTCTGCGGTGCTGCTGAGCTGACAGTGTCCAGCAGGTCCGTCATCAGTCATTACATAATAAATATATAATATATACCAGTCCGGCTGCAGTACTAGTGATATTATATATACATATATATTGATTTCATCTCATTATCATCCAGTCTATATTAGCAGCAGACACAGTACGTTAGTCCACGGCTGTAGCTACCTCTGTGTCGGCACTCAGCAGTCCATCCATAATTGTATACCACCTACCCGTGGTTGTTGTTTTTTTCTTTCTTCTTTATACATACTACTATAGTAGCTTACTGTAGCAGTCTGCGGTGCTGCTGAGCTGACAGTGTCCAGCAGGTCCGTCATCAGTCATTACATAATAAATATATAATATATACCTGTCCGGCTGCAGTACTAGTGATATTATATATACATATATATTGATTTCATCTCATTATCATCCAGTCTATATTAGCAGCAGACACAGTACGGTAGTCCACGGCTGTAGCTACCTCTGTGTCGGCACTCGGCAGTCCATCCATAATTGTATACCACCTACCCGTGGTTGTTGTTTTTTTCTTTCTTCTTTATACATACTACTATAGTAGCTTACTGTAGCAGTCTGCGGTGCTGCTGAGCTGACAGTGTCCAGCAGGTCCGTCATCAGTCATTACATAATAAATATATAATATATACCAGTCCGGCTGCAGTACTAGTGATATTATATATACATATATATTGATTTCATCTCATTATCATCCAGTCTATATTAGCAGCAGACACAGTACGTTAGTCCACGGCTGTAGCTACCTCTGTGTCGGCACTCGGCAGTCCATCCATAATTGTATACCACCTACCCGTGGTTGTTGTTTTTTTCTTTCTTCTTTATACATACTACTATAGTAGCTAACTGTAGCAGTCTGCGGTGCTGCTGAGCTGACAGTGTCCAGCAGGTCCGTCATCAGTCATTACATAATAAATATATAATATATACCTGTCCGGCTGCAGTACTAGTGATATTATATATACATATATATTGATTTCATCTCATTATCATCCAGTCTATATTAGCAGCAGACACAGTACGGTAGTCCACGGCTGTAGCTACCTCTGTGTCGGCACTCGGCAGTCCATCCATAATTGTATACCACCTACCCGTGGTTGTTGTTTTTTTCTTTCTTCTTTATACATACTACTATAGTAGCTTACTGTAGCAGTCTGCGGTGCTGCTGAGCTGACAGTGTCCAGCAGGTCCGTCATCAGTCATTACATAATAAATATATAATATATACCTGTCCGGCTGCAGTACTAGTGATATTATATATATACATATATATTGATTTCATCTCATTATCATCCAGTCTATATTAGCAGCAGACACAGTACGTTAGTCCACGGCTGTAGCTACCTTTTTGTCGGCACTCGGCAGTCCATCCATAATTGTATACCACCTACCCGTGGTTGTTGTTTTTTTCTTTCTTCTTTATACATACTACTATAGTAGCTTACTGTAGCAGTCTGCGGTGCTGCTGAGCTGACAGTGTCCAGCAGGTCCGTCATCAGTCATTACATAATAAATATATAATATATACCTGTCCGGCTGCAGTACTAGTGATATTATATATACATATATATTGATTTCATCTCATTATCATCCAGTCTATATTAGCAGCAGACACAGTACGGTAGTCCACGGCTGTAGCTACCTCTGTGTCGGCACTCGGCAGTCCATCCATAATTGTATACCACCTACCCGTGGTTGTTGTTTTTTTCTTTCTTCTTTATACATACTACTATAGTAGCTTACTGTAGCAGTCTGCGGTGCTGCTGAGCTGACAGTGTCCAGCAGGTCCGTCATCAGTCATTACATAATAAATATATAATATATACCTGTCCGGCTGCAGTACTAGTGATATTATATATATACATATATATTGATTTCATCTCATTATCATCCAGTCTATATTAGCAGCAGACACAGTACGTTAGTCCACGGCTGTAGCTACCTTTTTGTCGGCACTCGGCAGTCCATCCATAATTGTATACCACCTACCCGTGGTTGTTGTTTTTTTCTTTCTTCTTTATACATACTACTATAGTAGCTTACTGTAGCAGTCTGCGGTGCTGCTGAGCTGACAGTGTCCAGCAGGTCCGTCATCAGTCATTACATAATAAATATATAATATATACCTGTCCGGCTGCAGTACTAGTGATATTATATATACATATATATTGATTTCATCTCATTATCATCCAGTCTATATTAGCAGCAGACACAGTACGGTAGTCCACGGCTGTAGCTACCTTTTTGTCGGCACTCGGCAGTCCATCCATAATTGTATACCACCTACCCGTGGTTGTTGTTTTTTTCTTTCTTCTTTATACATACTACTATAGTAGCTTACTGTAGCAGTCTGCGGTGCTGCTGAGCTGACAGTGTCCAGCAGGTCCGTCATCAGTCATTACATAATAAATATATAATATATACCAGTCCGGCTGCAGTACTAGTGATATTATATATACATATATATTGATTTCATCTCATTATCATCCAGTCTATATTAGCAGCAGACACAGTACGGTAGTCCACGGCTGTAGCTACCTCTGTGTCGGCACTCGGCAGTCCATCCATAATTGTATACCACCTACCCGTGGTTGTTGTTTTTTTCTTTCTTCTTTATACATACTACTATAGTAGCTTACTGTAGCAGTCTGCGGTGCTGCTGAGCTGACAGTGTCCAGCAGGTCCGTCATCAGTCATTACATAATAAATATATAATATATACCAGTCCGGCTGCAGTACTAGTGATATTATATATACATATATATTGATTTCATCTCATTATCATCCAGTCTATATTAGCAGCAGACACAGTACGTTAGTCCACGGCTGTAGCTACCTCTGTGTCGGCACTCGGCAGTCCATCCATAATTGTATACCACCTACCCGTGGTTGTTGTTTTTTTCTTTCTTCTTTATACATACTACTATAGTAGCTTACTGTAGCAGTCTGCGGTGCTGCTGAGCTGACAGTGTCCAGCAGGTCCGTCATCAGTCATTACATAATAAATATATAATATATACCTGTCCGGCTGCAGTACTAGTGATATTATATATACATATATATTGATTTCATCTCATTATCATCCAGTCTATATTAGCAGCAGACACAGTACGGTAGTCCACGGCTGTAGCTACCTCTGTGTCGGCACTCGGCAGTCCATCCATAATTGTATACCACCTACCCGTGGTTGTTGTTTTTTTCTTTCTTCTTTATACATACTACTATAGTAGCTTACTGTAGCAGTCTGCGGTGCTGCTGAGCTGACAGTGTCCAGCAGGTCCGTCATCAGTCATTACATAATAAATATATAATATATACCAGTCCGGCTGCAGTACTAGTGATATTATATATACATATATATTGATTTCATCTCATTATCATCCAGTCTATATTAGCAGCAGACACAGTACGTTAGTCCACGGCTGTAGCTACCTCTGTGTCGGCACTCGGCAGTCCATCCATAATTGTATACCACCTACCCGTGGTTGTTGTTTTTTTCTTTCTTCTTTATACATACTACTATAGTAGCTTACTGTAGCAGTCTGCGGTGCTGCTGAGCTGACAGTGTCCAGCAGGTCCGTCATCAGTCATTACATAATAAATATATAATATATACCTGTCCGGCTGCAGTACTAGTGATATTATATATATACATATATATTGATTTCATCTCATTATCATCCAGTCTATATTAGCAGCAGACACAGTACGTTAGTCCACGGCTGTAGCTACCTTTTTGTCGGCACTCGGCAGTCCATCCATAATTGTATACCACCTACCCGTGGTTGTTGTTTTTTTCTTTCTTCTTTATACATACTACTATAGTAGCTTACTGTAGCAGTCTGCGGTGCTGCTGAGCTGACAGTGTCCAGCAGGTCCGTCATCAGTCATTACATAATAAATATATAATATATACCTGTCCGGCTGCAGTACTAGTGATATTATATATACATATATATTGATTTCATCTCATTATCATCCAGTCTATATTAGCAGCAGACACAGTACGGTAGTCCACGGCTGTAGCTACCTTTTTGTCGGCACTCGGCAGTCCATCCATAATTGTATACCACCTACCCGTGGTTGTTGTTTTTTTCTTTCTTCTTTATACATACTACTATAGTAGCTTACTGTAGCAGTCTGCGGTGCTGCTGAGCTGACAGTGTCCAGCAGGTCCGTTATCAGTCATTACATAATAAATATATAATATATACCTGTCCGGCTGCAGTACTAGTGATATTATATATACATATATATTGATTTCATCTCATTATCATCCAGTCTATATTAGCAGCAGACACAGTACGTTAGTCCACGGCTGTAGCTACCTCTGTGTCGGCACTCAGCAGTCCATCCATAATTGTATACCACCTACCCGTGGTTGTTGTTTTTTTCTTTCTTCTTTATACATACTACTATAGTAGCTTACTGTAGCAGTCTGCGGTGCTGCTGAGCTGACAGTGTCCAGCAGGTCCGTCATCAGTCATTACATAATAAATATATGATATATACCTGTCCGGCTGCAGTACTAGTGATATTATATATACATATATATTGATTTCATCTCATTATCATCCAGTCTATATTAGCAGCAGACACAGTACGGTAGTCCACGGCTGTAGCTACCTCTGTGTCGGCACTCGGCAGTCCATCCATAAGTATACTAGTATCCATCCATCTCCATTGTTTACCTGAGGTGCCTTTTAGTTGTCCCTATTAAAATATGGAGAACAAAAATGTTGAGGTTCCAAAATTAGGGAAAGATCAAGATCCACTTCCACCTCGTGCTGAAGCTGCTGCCACTAGTCATGGCCGAGACGATGAAATGCCAGCAACGTCGTCTGCCAAGGCCGATGCCCAATGTCATAGTACAGAGCATGTAAAATCCAAAACACCAAATATCAGTAAAAAAAGGACTCCAAAACCTAAAATAAAATTGTCGGAGGAGAAGCGTAAACTTGCCAATATGCCATTTACCACACGGAGTGGCAAGGAACGGCTGAGGCCCTGGCCTATGTTCATGGCTAGTGGTTCAGCTTCACATGAGGATGGAAGCACTCAGCCTCTCGCTAGAAAAATGAAAAGACTCAAGCTGGCAAAAGCACCGCAAAGAACTGTGCGTTCTTCGAAATCCCAAATCCACAAGGAGAGTCCAATTGTGTCGGTTGCGATGCCTGACCTTCCCAACACTGGACGTGAAGAGCATGCGCCTTCCACCATTTGCACGCCCCCTGCAAGTGCTGGAAGGAGCACCCGCAGTCCAGTTCCTGATAGTCAGATTGAAGATGTCAGTGTTGAAGTACACCAGGATGAGGAGGATATGGGTGTTGCTGGCGCTGGGGAGGAAATTGACCAGGAGGATTCTGATGGTGAGGTGGTTTGTTTAAGTCAGGCACCCGGGGAGACACCTGTTGTCCGTGGGAGGAATATGGCCATTGACATGCCTGGTGAAAATACCAAAAAAATCAGCTCTTCGGTGTGGAAGTATTTCAACAGAAATGCGGACAACAGGTGTCAAGCCGTGTGTTGCCTTTGTCAAGCTGTAATAAGTAGGGGTAAGGACGTTAACCACCTCGGAACATCCTCCCTTATACGTCACCTGCAGCGCATTCATAATAAGTCAGTGACAAGTTCAAAAACTTTGGGTGACAGCGGAAGCAGTCCACTGACCAGTAAATCCCTTCCTCTTGTAACCAAGCTCACACAAACCACCCCACCAACTCCCTCAGTGTCAATTTCCTCCTTACCCAGGAATGCCAATAGTCCTGCATGCCATGTCACTGGCAATTCTGACGAGTCCTCTCCTGCCTGGGATTCCTCCGATGCATCCTTGAGTGTAATGCCTACTGCTGCTGGCGCTGCTGTTGTTGCTGCTGGGAGTCGATCGTCATCCCAGAGGGGAAGTCGGAAGACCACTTGTACTACTTCCAGTAAGCAATTGACTGTCCAACAGTCCTTTGCGAGGAAGATGAAATATCACAGCAGTCATCCTGCTGCAAAGCGGATAACTGAGGCCTTGACAACTATGTTGGTGTTAGACGTGCGTCCGGTATCCGCCGTTAGTTCACAGGGAACTAGACAATTTATTGAGGCAGTGTGCCCCCGTTACCAAATACCATCTAGGTTCCACTTCTCTAGGCAGGCGATACCGAGAATGTACACGGACGTCAGAAAAAGACTCACCAGTGTCCTAAAAAATGCAGTTGTACCCAATGTCCACTTAACCACGGACATGTGGACAAGTGGAGCAGGGCAGGGTCAGGACTATATGACTGTGACAGCCCACTGGGTAGATGTATGGACTCCCGCCGCAAGAACAGCAGCGGCGGCACCAGTAGCAGCATCTCGCAAACGCCAACTCTTTCCTAGGCAGGCTACGCTTTGTATCACCGCTTTCCAGAATACGCACACAGCTGAAAACCTCTTACGGCAACTGAGGAAGAGCATCGCGGAATGGCTTACCCCAATTGGACTCTCCTGTGGATTTGTGGCATCGGACAACGCCAGCAATATTGTGTGTGCATTAAATATGGGCAAATTCCAGCACGTCCCATGTTTTGCACATACCTTGAATTTGGTGGTGCAGAATTTTTTAAAAAACGACAGGGGTGTGCAAGAGATGCTGTCGGTGGCCAGAAGAATTGCGGGACACTTTCGGCGTACAGGCACCACGTACAGAAGACTGGAGCACCACCAAAAACAACTGAACCTGCCCTGCCATCATCTGAAGCAAGAAGTGGTAACGAGGTGGAATTCAACCCTCTATATGCTTCAGAGGTTGGAGGAGCAGCAAAAGGCCATTCAAGCCTATACAATTCAGCACGATACAGGAGGTGGAATGCACCTGTCTCAAGCGCAGTGGAGAATGATTTCAACGTTGTGCAAGGTTCTGATGCCCTTTGAACTTGCCACACGTGAAGTCAGTTCAGACACTGCCAGCCTGAGTCAGGTCATTCCCCTCATCAGGCTTTTGCAGAAGAAGCTGGAGACATTGAAGGAGGAGCTAACACAGAGCGATTCCACTAGGCATGTGGGACTTGTGGATGGAGCCCTTAATTCGCTTAACAAGGATTCACGGGTGGTCAATCTGTTGAAATCAGAGCACTACATTTTGGCCACCATGCTCGATCCTAGATTTAAAGCCTACCTTGGATCTCTCTTTCCGGCAGACACAAGTCTGCTGGGGTTGAAAGACCTGCTGGTGAGAAAATTGTCAAGTCAAGCGGAACGCGACCTGTCAACAGCTCCTCCTTCACATTCTCCCGCAACTGGGGGTGCGAGGAAAAGGCTCAGAATTCCGAGCCCACCCGCTGGCGGTGATGCAGGGCAGTCTGGAGCGACTGCTGATGCTGACATCTGGTCCGGACTGAAGGACCTGACAACGATTACGGACATGTCGTCTACTGTCACTGCATATGATTCTCTCACCATTGAAAGAATGGTGGAGGATTATATGAGTGACCGCATCCAAGTAGGCACGTCACACAGTCCGTACTTATACTGGCAGGAAAAAGAGGCAATTTGGAGGCCCTTGCACAAACTGGCTTTATTCTACCTAAGTTGCCCACCCACAAGTGTGTACTCCGAAAGAGTGTTTAGTGCCGCCGCTCACCTTGTCAGCAATCGGCGTACGAGGTTACATCCAGAAAATGTGGAGAAGATGATGTTCATTAAAATGAATTATAATCAATTCCTCCGTGGAGACATTGACCAGCAGCAATTGCCTCCACAAAGTACACAGGGAGCTGAGATGGTGGATTCCAGTGGGGACGAATTGATAATCTGTGAGGAGGGGGATGTACACGGTGATATATCGGAGGATGATGATGAGGTGGACATCTTTCCTCTGTAGAGCCAGTTTGTGCAAGGAGAGATTAATTGCTTCTTTTTAGGTGGGGGTCCAAACCAACCCGTCATTTCAGTCACAGTCGTGTGGCAGACCCTGTCACTGAAATGATGGGTTGGTTAAAGTGTGCATGTCCTGTTTATACAACATAAGGGTGGGTGGGAGGGCCCAAGGACAATTCCATCTTGCACCTCTTTGTTCTTTCATTTTTATTTGCGTCATGTGCTGTTTGGGGAGGGTTTTTTGGAAGGGACATCCTGCGTGAGACACTGCAGTGCCACTCCTAGATGGGCCAGGTGTTTGTGTCGGCCACTAGGGTCGCTTAGCTTACTCACACAGCTACCTCATTGCGCCTCTTTTTTTCTTTGCGTCATGTGCTGTTTGGGGAGGGTTTTTTGGAAGGGACATCCTGCGTGACACTGCAGTGCCACTCCTAGATGGGCCAGGTGTTTGTGTCGGCCACTAGGGTCGCTTATCTTACTCACACAGCTACCTCATTGCGCCTCTTTTTTTCTTTGCGTCATGTGCTGTTTGGGGAGGGTTTTTTGGAAGGGACATCCTGCGTGAGACACTGCAGTGCCACTCCTAGATGGGCCCGGTGTTTGTGTCGGCCACTAGGGTCGCTTATGTTACTCACACAGCTACCTCATTGCGCCTCTTTTTTTCTATGCGTCATGTGCTGTTTGGGGAGGGTTTTTTGGAAGGGACATCCTGCGTGACACTGCAGTGCCACTCCTAGATGGGCCAGGTGTTTGTGTCGGCCACTAGGGTCGCTTATCTTACTCACACAGCTACCTCATTGCGCCTCTTTTTTTCTTTGCGTCATGTGCTGTTTGGGGAGGGTTTTTTGGAAGGGACATCCTGCGTGAGACACTGCAGTGCCACTCCTAGATGGGCCCGGTGTTTGTGTCGGCCACTAGGGTCGCTTATCTTACTCACACAGCTACCTCATTGCGCCTCTTTTTTTCTTTGCGTCATGTGCTGTTTGGGGAGGGTTTTTTGGAAGGGACATCCTGCGTGACACTGCAGTGCCACTCCTAGATGGGCCAGGTGTTTGTGTCGGCCACTAGGGTCGCTTAGCTTACTCACACAGCTACCTCATTGCGCCTCTTTTTTTCTTCTTTGCGTCATGTGCTGTTTGGGGAGGGTTTTTTGGAAGGGACATCCTGCGTGACACTGCAGTGCCACTCCTAGATGGGCCAGGTGTTTGTGTCGGCCACTAGGGTCGCTTAGCTTAGTCATCCAGCGACCTCGGTGCAAATTTTAGGACTAAAAATAATATTGTGAGGTGTGAGGTATTCAGAATAGACTGAAAATGAGTGGAAATTATGGTTTTTGAGGTTAATAATACTTTGGGATCAAAATGACCCCCAAATTCTACGATTTAAGCTGTTTTTTAGTGTTTTTTGAAAAAAACACCCGAATCCAAAACACACCCGAATCCGACAAAAAAAATTCGGTGAGGTTTTGCCAAAACGCGGTCGAACCCAAAACACGGCCGCGGAACCGAACCCAAAACCGAAACACAAAACCCGAAAAAAAGTGCACATCTCTAGAAAACACTATAGCATAGGTCATAATATGCCCATTCCATACGTCCAGCGCCACTTTTCTTGCGGTTATGGTCGTGTACTTTAGTAAATTGTTTGCGTAGTGCCTTCAGTTTGTTCATACCTCCCAACTTTTGTCCCACAGCCAAAAAAGGGGTGGAGCTTCGAGTAGAGGGGTGGGGCCTCTGGGTAAGGGGGCATGTCCTATTGCAGCGACCCCCGTTTTTGTTATTTTGGGGGCATGTCCAGCACTCCATGAGCTGCTGGATAGCCCCCAGCTCTCCTCCTTGTGCTGATAGATGCTGTGCGCATGCACACGGCATCTACAGGTATTCAGTGTGATCACTAGCTGCTTTGCAAAGCGGAGCAGCAGTGATCATTAACTCTCCCAACTGCCCCCCCGCCCACGGGACACTGTTACCCACGGGAGGGACAGCGGGACAGTGTCCAATTAGCGGGACTGACCCACTGAAATTGGGACAGTTGGGAGGTATGGTTTGTTAATGATTTATTGCTGGGTTTTTTGGATGCCTCTTTCTGCCTGCATAAGGGATATGTTCTTATACACAACAGCATCCTTATCTGTTCCAGTCACCTGCCTTCTAATTTCTTCCTCTCCCTGAATATTAAGCAGCTCTTTTATCTCTGTGTCTGAACAGGTATGGGTAGCCATGTTGCTGTTCTGTAGCTTCTGCTGCTAGTGTATGTTTGTTTGGAAGCTGCTGCAATAAAAATATCTGTACAGTATGTTCCCAGCGTGACTTCAGAGTGTCTGTTTGTTTGCAAGCTGCTTCAATGCCTGCATTTGCCTAGCGTAATGTTTGTTTGCAAGCTGCTGCAATAGCTGTGCACAGCAACTTGCATCTGCGTTTTTTTGCAAGCTGCTGTGGTGCCTGCATGTGCCCAGTGTGTCTCCCAGAGATGACATCATCTTCCTGTGCCCCAGAAGCACCAATCAGCATCTCAGAGCGTTACTCAGGTCTGAAAACACGGGTAATGACCATTTCCATTGCACAGTTACCCGGGTCATTACCGTGTACTACCCAGGTAGCTATCCGGGTAGGATTCCAGGGTCACTCAACCCGTGTTGAGCCATTTCCACTAACTAAAAACCCATGTCAATGCGCGCCCCGTGCAAAAACAAGGGTAAATTTAGCTAGTGTAAAAGGGGTATTAGTTTTAACAGGCACTGCTGGGCGAAGCTTGCATAAGACAGTCAATAATAAGCCCGCCTTTGAAGTAAGAGCACAACAGGTATAATAGCTTTAACATGCACTTCTTGGCGGAGCTTGCATAAAACAGTCAATAATAATCTCACCTTTGAAGTAAGAAGCACACAGGTATAATACCTTTAACAGGCACTGCTGGGCGGAGCTTGCATAAGACAGTCAATAATAAGTCCGCCTTTGAAGTAAGAGCACAACAGGTATAATAGCTTTAACTTGCACTGCTGGGCAGAGCCTGCATAAAACAGTCAAAAATACTCTCGCCTTTGAAGTAAGAAGCACACAGGTATAACTGCTTTAACAGACACTGCTGGGTGGAGCTGGCTTGAAAAACAGTCAATAATAATACTGCCTTTGAAGTAGGAAGCACACAGGTATAATAGCTTTAACAGGCACTGCTTCCCCCCTAAATTATCTAAACTTGTGGGGCACAGCACTTAAGGGGAGCCTACCCCCTTTTCTAAAATGTCCTGTGGTGCACCGCACTTAACCGGGGCTTTATCCCCTAACTTAACAAGTACTGCGAGGCAACGGAGTGGGGGAAGCCTACCCCCTATAATATGTCCCCATTGCAGATTGTTGCAGCGGAAGGTGAAGCAGGGGCAGAGTAATGCAGCGGAAGGGCTTAATAGAGTTCTCACCACTGCTGCAGTGCTTCTGCCACCTCCGGTCCTCCACTCCTCATCTTCAGTGCCCTGGTGCAGCAGTCGGGCTCCTTGATGCTCCCTCCAGTCAGTCACCATCTGGGGTCTTCTCTCCTTGCCGCAGGGTCCGGTCCTCACAGTCCTCCCGTTGCCGGTCCGTGCCATCCTTCCACCAGGGATCCTCCTCTCTGTGCCGTCCTCTCTTCTTCCAGCCAGGGGTCCTCGCTTCTGGGAGAGGGGGTGTCCTCTGTGGTGCCTGCACTCCCTTCACCGGCCGGGCTCCTTTTCTCCCACTGGATGGCGTCTGGCTGGGCTTCTCCGAATCTCCTCTGTTCCTCTGGCCTCCCACCTTCTCCACGCAATCCCTGCCATTCCTCTTCAGATGGTCCTGCATTCATTGAGGCGGGCAGGCACAGTAGTGGGCAGCTCCTCTGGTCAGTGCAGGTCCGCTTGCCACGGCACTGAACTTCACTCCAGATCTGGACTCCGGTTCCCAGCATCCACCGACTTGTCTTCCTGAGGCTGGGCAGAAGGCAGGACATTCTTCAAGCTGGTACTAATCCCTGCGGCGGCTCAGCTGAGCAGCAGGCAGACTCCAGCAGGTGACCATGATCTTCTGGCTCCCGATGGCTACATGCTGGCACCTCCTCCAGGTAATCTTCCCATCCTTCTCCCACACTGGGGACCTGATTTTAAGGGTCTTACTCTCCTTGGACCTCCCCCGTACTGTACTGTACTGTCACTGGCTCCCAGGGCCCCAGCAAGAACCCTCCCTTTGTCTAGTCTGCCCTGCATCCCAGGGACTCAATAGCTAGGGGCCAATTTTCCCGGGCTAGGGCTGTTGCTGGCCAGAGGAGGACACATTCCTAGGCAGTGGCGCCAAAGCTCTCTGTCCAGAGCTGACAGGGTCAAACAAAGTTCAGCACTGTCATTACTATAGGGCTGTGGGGATGCTCTGGCTATGTGGGGGGACAATGACTTAATAAAAAAAACAGTGGGGTCTCTTTCAAATTAACACAACGGGGGTATTACACCTGTGACAGTGGCAGTGCCCGGCTGAAAAGGGGGCAGAGCTTCATGCCACGGAGGGGGAAGAGCTTCACAGGACATAAGGGGGCGGAGCTACACTGGACAAGGCTACAGATCCTGATTCCTGCCTGCAAGCCAGCCAGCCATCAATAAGTGGATGGAAAGATTGAGTAAGAGAAAAAAAGTGAATGTGTATGTATATGTATGTATGTATGTATGTATGTATGTATGTGTAGTGTGTGTGTGTGTGTGTATGTGGTGCCGGCAGCTTGAAGAGCGGGTCGGGTTACCCTCTCTGCCTATGTACTGATGTACCGCCCACCCTTCCCCTCGCTCGCCACTGTGCACAATACGTTGCCGCAGCCTGCACTTGCCAAATGTTTGACAGGCAGGGGCGCTGGCAGTTTAAAGAGTGGCTCCTCAGTCTGCAGTTCACCAGCTGCCACTGTTACAGGTGTGTGATGGCCCGGTAGCCCTCTCTCTCTCTCTATCCATTTATTCCTCATTCTCCCTCTCCCAATGTTTATCTTTCTCTCTCACACCATGCCTCTCTCTCTTTTCTCCCCATGCCTCTCTCCCTGTGCCTCCGTCTCCCTCTCTCTATTACTCCTTTCAAAACGCCAATGCCATTTCCCACCCGGGAATTGGAAACGGGTCCTTCCCGGGTGCGATCCGGCATTGGACGCTATTGCTGGCTTCCCCGACCCGACATTTGCCATAGCGGCGGGGGGCGGAGCCGTCAGCGGAGGCGGCGCTGGGAGATGAGATCATCTCCGCGCCGACTCTCCCTGTTGTAGTGAACGGGTCCCGGGTCGCATCGACCCGAAAGCCCGATTATGCTGCCACTGACCCGGTATTCAACCTAGGATTTTGACTATGGTACTTGCACACCGCATGCCGACCCGGGTCGATACCGGGTTATTTGTGCAGTGTGAAAGGGGTATAAGTTTCCCTCTCCCCATGCCTCTTTCACATTCTCCTCTCGGCTCAGGTTTTGACATAATATATATATATATAATATATATGTATTATATGAAATTATATATATATATATATATATAGTAATCCGGAAAAAACACCTTGACAAAGGGGCTTGTAAGCCCCGAAACGTCGGCATCTTGTAATTTTCTTTAAATACAATTTTGTCTATTTCACTAAATCCTCGAGTGCCGCTGTTTTTTCCGGATTACTACATCTTTACCACGGAAGGCACCGGGGTACCCTCACGCCAGACAGGAGAGTGCCGGTCCCATTTGGGATATTTATATATATATATATATATATATATATATATATACAGTTGTGCTCATAAGTTTACATACCCTAGCAGAATTTGTGATTTTCTGGCCATTTGTCAGAGAATATGAATGATAACATCTTAAAAAGATGAGAGATGTCTGTAATTTCCATCATAGGTACACTTCAACTGTGAGAGACGGGATCTGAAGAAAAAAACTAGGAAATCGCATTGTATGATTTTAAAACAATTTATTTGTATATTCTTGCAGAAAATAATTATTTGGACAATCAAAAAGTTTAACTCAATACTTTGTAATATAACTTTGGTTGGCAATTACAGAGGTCAAACATTTCCTGTAGTTCTTGACCAGGTTTGCACTCTGTAGCAGGTATTTTGGCCCGCTCTTCCATGCAGATCTTCTCTAGATCTGTCAAATTTTGCGGCTGTCGCCGGGCAACACGGACTTCCAATTCCCTCCACAGATTTTCTATTGGGTTTAGGTCTGGAGACTGGCTAGGCCATTCCAGGACCTTGAAATGCTTCTTATGGAGCCACTCCTTAGTTGCCCGGGCGGTGTGTTTGCGGTCATTGTCATGCTGGAAGACCCAGCCACATTCCATCTTCAATGCTCTTACTGAGGGAAGGAGGTTTTTGCCCAAAATCTCAGTATATATGGCCCCATTCATCCTCTCCTTAATACGGATCAGTCGTCCTGTCCCCTTTGCAGAAAAGCAGCCCCAAAACATGATGTTTCCAATCCCATGCTTCACAGTGGGTATGGTGTTCTTGGGATGCCATTCATCATTCTTCTCCCTTCAAACACGGCGAGTGGAGTTTATACCAATAAGTTTGATTTTGCTCTCATCTGACCACATTACATTCTCCCAATCCTCCTCTGGACATCCAAATGGTCACTGGCAATCTTTAGACGGGCCTGGACATGTGATGGCTTAAGCAGAGGGACCTTTCGGGCGCTACAGGATTTCAATCCATGACGACGTAGTGTGTTTCTAATGGTAACCTTTGTGACTGTGGTCCCAGCTCTCTTGAGGTCATTGACCAGGCCCCCCCCCCATGTAGTTCTGGGCTGATTCCGTACTGTTCTCAAGATCATTGATACCCCACGAGGTGAGATCTTGCATGGAGCCCCAGGTCGAGGGAGATTGTCAGTGATCTTGTATTTTTTTCCATTTTTTAATAATTGCGCCAACAGTTGATCTCTTCTCACCAAGCTGCTTGCCTATTGTCGAAGCCGCCCTGACGAAGCCGCACAGGTGAAACGTGCACGTCGGTTTAGCGGCGCACGTGGATGTCACCCAACTGCCTCTGCTGTCTCTTTACACTGACCCGGCAACAGCGACGAGCCGCACGCCGCCCGCAGCGGTCCCAGACGGTAAACATCTGACTGGGACTTGGTACTCTGAGGTGAGCCGCATATATGCCAATACTAGTTGCGGTGAGCCGTGCGCCGGGATCAGTGTTTATTATGTATTATCACCCGACTAAGACGTCTTCTGTCTAAGATATTTTGAGGTGAGCTGCATATTTGTTGCTACAAGCTGCAGTGAGCCGCACATCGGGACAGCATTTGTTTTATACTGTTACCCGTTTAAAACTCATCTAATTAAAGGTGGGCTGCACGCTACCAACAACAGTCCCCTATACTGCTTGGCAACACGGACTTTGTGATATGTGATTTATGATGAGCCACACACTATCAGCAGCAGGGAAAGATTGATAAGAATAGACAGCAGATAAGTAACATTGTTTACTTTAATTAAATATCTACCAGCAATAATTGGCACATTAATCTAGGTATTTTATTTCCTAACTGCATAAATGTGAATTAATTAGACAAATAAGGTGGTTATAATCTCCTATTGTATATGTGCTGTTTGGGTGACATCCATATATATGATGCCGTTTTTGCAAACATGATGCAATTTTGTTATTAAGTGCAAATATAATGCAAATCTGTTTATATTGGACGTACCTTTGATATTATCACTATGCTTGTACTGAATATATCACATAAATTGTGTTTCTAACTGATTAACCCACATCCTATTGGGAATATTTACCCTCTATTCAATTATTTTGAAATTAAAATTATATGGGAAGGTGAAACAGATATTGGGTTAATCGATATACATCGGGATTTGCAGTGAATACACTCATAAGAATAGATTTTTATTATTTGTATCATTCAAAACAAATTTTCTTCTCTTTCTATCTTCTTATTATTTCGGTGCTCTCTCATCGGTTTAACTCATTTATTGAGATAACGACAGCAGAAGCACACTATTTTCATATTGCAAAAACACCTAAAAGGACTCTCTCATCCTCAATTCGATGTCTATAGACAGGATTGGGGACAGTAGACATCCTGGTTGTTACTGCATATGAAAGCTGTATTTCATAGAAATTATTGCATTCGACAGTTATGTTATATTTAGGCATTAAAGCAATTTTGCTTCTTTTTCTTCTGAGTGTTTTTTCACAAATGCCACACAATTTATTGTGAATGTACACAACAAGTTGATACTTCAAGTAAACGTTGTATTTGAAACTAATGAAGGGCTTATAAATAGTCAGCATTACAGGCATTAAATACTGGCTAGGGACCTCTCCCCTGCACTCTCATTAACTTTGCCCTAGATTGGGCAGATAAAGTTAACAGCAGATACAGGTCTTGGGAGTGGTGCATATGCTCCAGTTGGTTCTCTCATTGGAGATTCGATGCTTTTCAAGCAGATCTCCAAAAGCAGAAACCAGGCATCTAGTCACCTATTCCTCCCCATCTTCCTTCTAATCTTTTTTTCTCTCTCCTACTTTCCCTCTCCTAAATGTATGTTTTTTGTATTAAATTTCTAATGAAGTTCAATTATATATTGGACATACACTACCAATTGACCTTAAAACTTCGGCCACAGAGTGTATTCTAAATAGGTGTACTGTGGTGCTGGTTGTGTTTTGTGTTTTTTGTTTTTGAAGTTTTTAGTCATACTAAAGGAGTATTATATTATCAACTGGGGATGGTTATACTTACATAATAAGAAATACGACATATGGAGATAAGCTTAGAGGCTCAGCCAGTTATACCACAAAATATCCTTATGGAATAAATGTTTTATGTTGTATGTTAATGTGAGTCCAATTTCAATAAAAGTTACGTTTTAGATTACTAATATGAGTGCCCCATAAAAAGGAGTTGTCTTTCCTTCTTGTATATCAGTCGATTTGTTCTCCACAACTCAAGGGAGCACCGCCGGGTGTTTACTGATTTGATGAGTCAAAATTATATTTTCCCTATAAGCAAAGGGTAATATTAAATCTATAATAATTTCTTTGTATTCCGGTTTTTATATATAATATACCATCAGATAGGTAGCTCAGTGCGCTATTTCCCCCACAACAAATCCAGTCTCTATTGTCGAGTAGCTCATCCCAGCCTTCTGCAGCTCTACAATTTTGTCCCTGCTGTCCTTAAGACTGTTTGGTCTTGGCCATGGTGGAGATGTAGCAGTCTGACTGTTTGAGGGCATGGACAGGTGTCTTTTATACAGATAACCAGTTCAAACAGGTGCCATTAATACAGGTAACGTGTGGAGGATAGAAGAGCTTCTTAAAGTAGAAGTAACAGGTCTGTGAGTGACAGAAATCTTGCTGCTTGGTAGGTGTCCAAATATTTATTTTCCGCAAGAATATACAAGTAAATTGTTTAAAAATCATACAATGCGATTTCCTGTTTTTTGTTTTTTTTTTCAGATTCTGTCCCTCGCAGTTGAAGTGTGCCTATGATGGAAATTACAGACCTCTCTCATCTTTTTAAGTGGGTCAACTTGCACAATCGGTGGCTGTCCAAATACTTTTTTGCCCCACTATATATCTGTATATATATATATATATATTTGCATGTCATGAAACACCCTCCATGCAAATCCTGCTTTTTTTTAGTGCCTCCAACCGCACTCCCCCCTCCCCCCACCCCTCGGACATCACATCTGACGCCAATAGCGAAGGGGCCCCTGTGCATTGCTTTGCCTAGGAGCCTATACTGCATTATGTATAAGGGGTACTGCTGTGTAGCATAACTTGTATAAGGGGCACTACTGTGGTACTGTGGGCGTCGGGTGTTATTGTTGATACTACTGTATAATGTAACTCGTATAAGGGTCACTACTGTGTGGCAAAATGTTTGTAAGGACACTACTATTTGAACTGAAGGTACAATTGTCTGGCAACGCTCCTTCCTTGTGAGACAACACCCCTTTTTTGTGTCGGAGTTGTCCCTTTTTCAGTTATGGGAGGGTGCAAAATTATAGTTTGCAGGGAGGCGCTGAACACCCTAGTGCCGGCCCTGCCTACTGGTGTCACAATAAGGGTGAATAACTCACTATGTGAATAAGTGCAATAAATTACTCCAATGTCTTAACTCACTCCATTCATCTTTGGTCACATGACCAGCAAGTGTGGATATGTGTAATAAAAGCAAAACATTTAACCATAGTGTGTTTTGTAAAAACTGTATATAAAAGCAATATGAGAAAAAATATTCTTTGCAAAAGGCCCAGAGTGCTTAAATTTTTATTAAAGTGCCAAGCCCCCTAGTATTAATACTGATTTATACATGTTGAAATGCGTAACAGGCAATAGAGGAAAATTTATTTACAGACACAGTGGGATTGTTACAGGGTTCATTCCTAAATTACCTCCATGGAAACAAAACATGTCTCAGTAGAAGTGAAGATTGGCATATGCTAGAAACTTATGTTGCTTAAGAAAAGTGAAAAAAATGATTGACAGGAAATAAAACAGTTTTCTGGAAATAATTTTGCTGCAGGGTTTTTAAGCTGCATTCAGTTTATATAGGTATGAAATATATTATTTATGGAAATGAGTAGGAAAAATTAAACTGCAGGCACTTTTGTATGTGACCTCATCTGCCTTACTGATTTCCCTGAGCACTTGAACGCGGTGGCAGAGTGTTATTGGAAATCAGCATCACTGTTATTAGCAATCTCTTGTATGAACAAGATCAGCAGAACTTAACTCACTTAAAGCTAGGTAGAAAGGCACCCAATCAATGCCAAAAAGCATTCAACAAAATACACTAAAATGTTATGATAGTGATGTACACACGGTGAGATTTTTTTTCTTTCGATTTTGACTATACAGTATAGTCAAAATCGCTAGAAAAGTTAGTGCTAATCGCAAGGTGTTATGCCGCTTGCGATGCCGATTCGATCCGTATGCGCGGCCCCGCCAGGTTGGTATCGCAAGAATAGATAGACTGTGCAGGCAAGTGAATCCTTGCTAGATCGGTGTACTATCTAGTTCATATCACAAGTGTTTCCAGTAGCTTGCGTCATCCCAGCCACTCCCCGTCGTCCATTTACTTCATTCACTGCACGGAGGCTGAAGGAAAAACACGTGGAGCAGTGTGGGGGTGGGGGAGGGGGTCGGTGGTCAGCACGGGGGGCAATGTGAATCTGGTACTGAGGGCAATGTGAATCTGGCACTGGGGGCAATGTGAATCTGGTACTGGGGGCAATGAGTATTTGGCACTGGGGACAATGTGAATCTGGTACTATGGGCAATGTGAATCTGGCACTATGGGCAATTTGAATCTAGTACTGGGGTCAATGTGAATCTGGCACTATGGGCAATGTGAATCTAGTACATGGGGCAATGTGAATCTGGCACTATGGGCAATGTGACTCTGGCACTGTGGGCGATGTGACTCTGGCAATGTGGGCAATGTGACTCTGGCAATGTGGGAAATGTGACTCTGGCACTGTGGGCAATGTGAATATGGCACTGGGGGCAATGTGAATCTGGCACTGGGGGCAATGTGAATCTGGCACTGGGGGCAATGTGAATCTGGTACTGGGGGCAATGTGTATTTGGCACTGGGGGCAATGTGAATCTGGCACTGGGGGCAATGGGAATCTGGCACTGGGGGCAGTGTGTATTGGGCACTGGGGGCAATGTGAATCTGGCACTGGGGCAAAGTAAATCTGGCACTGGGGGCAATGTGAATCTAGTACTGGGGGCAATGTGAATCTGGCGCTATGGGCAATGTGAATCTGGCACTGGGGGCAATGTGAATCTGGCACTGGGGACAATGTGTATCTGGCACTGGGGGCAATGTGAATCTAGTACATGGGGCAATGTGAATCTGGCACTATAGGCAATGTGACTCTGGCACTTTGGACGATGTGACTCTGGCAATGTGGGCAATGTGACTCTGGCACTGTGGGCAATGTGAATCTGGCACTGGGGGCAATGTGAATCTGGCACTGGGGGCAATGTGAATCTGGCACTGGGGGCAATGTGAATCTGGCACTGGGGGCAATGTGAATCTGGCACTGGGGGCAGTGTGTATTGGGCACTGGGGGCAAAGTGAATCTGGCACTGGAGCAAAGTGAATCTGGCAATGTGAATCTAGTACTGGGGGCAATGTGAATCTGGCGTTATGGGCAATGTGAATCTGGCACTGGGCGCAATGTGAATCTGGCACTGGGGACAATGTGTATCTGGCACTGGGGGCAATGTGAATCTGGCACTGGGGACAATGTGTATCTAGCACGGTGGGCAATGTGAATCTGGCACTGGGGGCAATGCGAATCTGGCACTGTGGGCAATGTGAATCTGGTACTGGGGGCAATGTGTATTTGGCACCGGGGCAATGCAAATCTGGCACTGGGGGCAGTGTTTATTTGGCACTGGGGGCAAAGTGAATCTGGCACTGGGGGCAATGTGAATCTGGTACTGGGGGAAATGTGTATTTAAAAACTGGGGACAATGTCAATATGGCACTGGGGCAATGTGTATTTGGCACTGGGGACAATGAGTATTTGAAACTGGGGACAATGTGAATCTGGCACTGGGGGCAATGTGTATTGGGCACTGGGGGCAATGTGAATCTGGCACTGGGGGCAATGTGAATCTGGCACTGGGGACAATGTGAATCTGGAACTGGGGGCAATGTGTATTTGGCACTGGGGGCAATGTGAATCTGGCACTGGGGGCAATGTGTATTTGGCACTGGGGGCAATGTGTATTTGGCACTAGGGGCAATGTGAATCTGGCACTGGGGGCAATGTGAATCTGGCACTGGGGGCAATGTGAATCTGGCACTGGGGGCAATGTGAATCTGGCACTGGGGGCAATGTGAATCTGGTACTGGGGGCTATGTGTATTTGGCACTGGGGGCAATGTGAATCTGGCACTGGGGGCAATGTGAATCTGGCACTGGGGGCAGTGTGTATTGGGCACTGGGGGCAAAGTGAATCTGGCACTGGGGCAAAGTGAATCTGGCACTGGGGGCAATGTGAATCTAGTACTGGGGGCAATGTGAATCTGGCACTATAGGCAATGTGAATCTGGCACTGGGGGCAATGTGAATCTGGCACTGGGGACAATGTGTATCTAGCACTGGGGGCAATGTGAATCTAGTACATGGGGCAATGTGAATCTGGCACTATGGGCAATGTGACTCTGGCACTGTTGGCGATGTGACTCTGGCAATGTGGGCACTGTGACTCTGGCACTGTGGGCAATGTGAATCTGGCACTGGGGGCAATGTGAATCTGGCACTGGGGGCAATGTGAATCTGGCACTGGGGGCAATGTGAATCTGGCACTGGGGGCAATGTGAATCTGGTACTGGGGGCAATGTGTATTTGGCACTGGGGGCAATGTGAATCTGGTACTGGGGGCAATGTGTATTTGGCACTGGGGCAATGTGAATCTGGCACTGGGGGCAGTGTGTATTGGGCACTGGGGGCAAAGTGAATCTGGCACTGGGGCAAAGTGAATCTGGCACTGGGGGCAATGTGAATCTAGTACTGGGGGCAATGTGAATTTGGCGCTTTGGGCAATGTGAATCTGGCACTGGGGGCAATGTGAATCTGGCACTGGGGACAATGTGTATCTGGCACTTGGGGCAATGTGAATCTGGCAATGGGGACAATGTGTATCTGGCACTGTGGGCAATGTGAATCTGGCACTGGGGGCAATGCGAATCTGGCACTGTGGGCAATGTGAATCTGGTACTGGGGGCAATGTGTATTTGGCACCGGGGCAATGCGAATCTGGCACTGGGGGCAGTGTTTATTTGGCACTGGGGGCAAAGTGAATCTGGCACTGGGGGCAATGTGAATCTGGTACTGGGGGCAATGTGTATTTAAAAACTGGGGACAATGTCAATATGGCACTGGGGCAATGTGTATTTGGCACTGGGGACAATGTGTATTTGAAACTGGGGACAATGTGAATCTGGCACTGGGGGCAATGTGTATTGGGCACTGGGGGCAATGTGAATCTGGCACTGGGGGCAATGTGAATCTGGCACTGGGGACAATGTGAATCTGGAACTGGGGGCAATGTGTATTTGGCACTGGGGGCAATGTGAATCTGGCACTGGAGGCAATGTGTATTTGGCACTGGGGGCAATGTGTATTTGGCACTAGGGCCAATGTGAATCTGGCACTGGGGGCAATGTGAATCTGGCACTGGGGGCAATGTGAATCTGGCACTGGAGGCAATGTGTATTTGGCACTGGGGGCAATGTGTATTTGGCACTAGGGCCAATGTGAATCTGGCACTGGGGGCAATGTGAATCTGGCACTGGGGGCAATGTGAATCTGGCACTGGGGGCAATGTGTATCTGGCACTGGGGGCAATGTGAATCTGGCACTGGAGGCAACGTAAATCTGGCACTGGGGGCAATGTGTATTTGGCACTGCGGGCAATGTGAATCTGGTACTGGGGGCAATGTGAATCTGGCACTGTGGGCAATGTGAATCTGGCACTGGGGCAATGTGTATTGGGCACTGGGGGCAATGTGAATCTGGCACTGGAGGCAATGTGTTTCTAGAACTGGGGGCAATGTGGATCTGTCACAGTGGGGGCAATGTGTATCTGACACGGTGAGGCATTTGTGTATCTGGACGCCCCATATTTGTATCACGCCCACATTTTAATGGCTATGCCCCATGTGGCATTTTGCCACACCTATTTTTTTGGCCCGGGTGCCTTTGGCGTGCGCACACATTACCAGTAAGACATTTTTACTACTTGCACCACTGGGAGGCACATGGGGACAGGGGGGGCATGCTTTGAGGGGATGCCCTATGGCCCTAACTAACACTGTACCTCTACAGGGGGGCATATGGGGGCCATGATGAGTGCAGAGTAAAGTGTCAGGCCACATTATTGTGTTAAATGTTTTTTCTTGCCATGCGGTGTAACATAATGTGTCATGCACTAATGATGTTTTCTTATGTTTGTTATATGATTTTTCTGGGGTGCGACATAACGTGTCAAGCACTAATGTTTTTGTTGGGGGGCAGGGGGGTGCTGCATGTGTCCACTATGTACACTATCAATGTTTGGTGGGACTGTGGGAGGGGGGGGGGAGCGGGCTGGCGCATTAAGGGCTGCATAAGGGGCTGAATTTATGGGATGCTGCGTAGTACTTTAATGTAGTAATATTGTTTAATAATAATTAATAGTATTTTTAGCCATTTTGTATGTGACAGTTGTATTTTGAAGGTTAATTGTGTTTTATTTTCAACCAGAAATGACAACTGACGAGCACCGTCAATTCTGGTCAGGGTTCATCGATCTCTACCATGAGAACGAGTGACTGTGGCGTGTCAGAAGTCCGGACTATGGGGGTAATTCTGAGTTGATCGCAGCAGGAACTTCGTTAGCAGTTGGGCATAACCATGTGCACTGCAGGGGGGCAGATATAACATGGGCAGAGAGAGTTAGATTTGGGTGTGGTGAGTTCAATCTGAAATCTAAATTGCAGTGTAAAAATAAAGCAGTCAGTATTTACCCTGCACAGAAACAAATTAACCCACCCAAATCTAACTCTCTCTGCAAATGTTATATCTACCCCCCATGCAGTGCACATGGTTTTGCCCAACTGCTAAAAAATTTCCTGCTGCGATCAACTTAGAATTACCCCCATGCCAACAGAACAAAGAGAAATCGGGCATATCAACAGCTCATCCAGTACAGTAGAGCCAGAAACTCTGCTGCCGATGTGCCTTTTGGTGAAGAAGAAAATAGCAAATTTCCAAACAGTCTTTGTCAAAAAACGCAAAAAGGTGCAGGAATCGCAGCGATCCAGAGCCGGGATTGATGAGGTCTCTAAGCCGATGCTGTAGTACTATGACCAATTGTAGTTCATTATGGAGCAAGAACTGTGGGTAAGGTCATGGGACACTCTGGATCCAGAGTCTCCAGTTCTTGTAGAAGAGGAGGCCCAGGAGAGTCTGTATCTGGAAAGTACACACACATTTGTTTGGTATGCTACCCACAAATTTTTTCACAGCCGTGTCCCTCAAGAACAAGGCACACAGCGAGGAGGACAACTTCTGCCCCCTATAGCCCCCCCACTGGCACCCAGCAGTTTTTCCAATGCACCAAGGAGGTTCTGTATAGGTCCTCGGACGTGGATCTACAATCCTGCAATTATATTGCAGCGGAGATGCGGTTGATGACGGAGGATCAAAAGATGATCCATAAACGGTTAGTCTATGAGGCTACCTCATGCTTCAGGAGCCAAACACTGGTGCCGGCGTGTGATAGTGCCAGCTGACTGTTGGTATCTCCCAAATTAGCCCCCTCCCACCTTCCCATACCACCCCTCGATGGAGCATGCGCCGGTAAACCCTCCTCCGCAAATCTCTTTTTTTCCGGCGGGAGCCAAACAGCTCAGCCCCTCCCCCCAATCTAGCACCTCATCCAGTAGCATGTACTCGGATATGCAGAGTACACAGTCCTCTGTGCTGGGCAACCCACGCTATTTTAATTTATGATTAGTTTTTTGTACCTGGTTTTTTAGTTCTGTTGGAAAAATCTGCTGGTGACCTTATCCTACTCTCTTGCTCCAAGTGAACTTTATTGAGGCCATTAGTACTGCAGCGTTGGTTTTGTGACCTCACTGTCCCGGACTACTGATCGTTGTGATCACTGCACTTCTTGTGTTCCTTCAAGACTGTTTGGAAATTTGCTGTTGTTCTTCACCCAAGGCAAAATCACACTGGATTTGCCTCTAGTGTACTGGGATATGCCTGATTCCTGTTCTGTTGGCATAGTCCATGTAAACATGCACTCGTTCTCATGGTGCAATGTATGAATCCTGACCAGAATTGGCATTGTATTTTACATATTTCCTTTTTTTATAAAGTTTTCTGAAAAAAAATATTGTGTGGCATGTTTTTTGAAAATGTGATGTGGGTTATATTGTGTTATTGGCAGTGTTTGTAAAAACGCCCTAAAGCGTTTTTAGGTGGGGCATGGTGGATTTAGGGGGTGGATGGGTGCTGAGTGTTCCTGTCATGGAGGTGGGAGGATCCTGCAAAAATTGCAAATTTGCCAATTCACGGCCTAGATGTAATAGTGTCTTTTTTGGGTCATGGTTTGGGTCATGTTTTTGGTCATGTTTTTCACAGTTTGGGCCATGTTTTACTACTTTTAGTCAGATGCATGCACAGATCAGTAAGATCCATGCATGCTTCTGTGTGAAAATGTTAGGAAAGTGTAAAAAAAAAATTTTTTTTAAATGATGTGCAGGTCCCCCCCAAAAGCGTAACCAGCCCCGGGCTCTTTGAGCTGGTCCTGGTTACAAAAATACAGGGAAAAATGGAGTTGGGGTCCCCCATAATTAAGCAACCAGCACTGGCTCTTGGACCAGTCCTGGTTCTGAAAATATGAGGGACAAATGCAGTAGGGGTACCCCATATTTTTTAAACCAGCACCGGGCTCCACTAGCCAGGGAGGTGATGACGCAGCATCCCTGTGGCCGCAGGATCACACAACACAACTAGTCACCCCTAGCCGGGGTTCCCTGTGGAAGTTGGGACTCCTTAAATAAAGGGGTTCCCCCCTCTAGGCACAAAAGGGCCAGGGGTGAAGCCCGAGGCTGTACCCAGCACCCCTGGGCAGTGGGTGTCAGGCTGATAGCTAAAAATTGTGTACAAAAAGAATATTGTCTTTTGCTGTGGAACTATAAGTCCCAGCAATACTACCCCATATGCTGGTACTTGGAGAACTACAAGTACCATCATTCAGAGAACCAAAGGGCCCACTGGTACCTGTAGTACCACAACAAAAGAACCCCCCCAAAAAAGACAAAATACACACACCATGAAGGTAAAAGTTTATTAACACACACTTACACACTCACACATACTTATCTAGTGTCCCACGCAACCCCTCGGTCCTCTTGTCCATGTAGAATCCATGGGGTAACTGTAAAATTTAAAAAATATGACCACACAGTGCACAGAATGGATGAAGTATTTATATGACAGAGAAGCATGCACAGATCAGTGAGATTTGTGCATGCTTCTGTGTGAAAATGTTAAGAAAGTTTAAAAAGTTTTTTTTTTTTTAAATGATGTGCAGGTCACCCCCAAAAGCATAACCAGCCCTGGGCTCTTTGAGCTGGACCTGGTTACAAAAATACGGGGAAAAAATGGAGTAGGGGTCCCCCATATTTAAGCAACCAGCACTCGGCTCTTGGACCAGTCCTGGTTCTGAAAATATGGGGACAAAAGAAGTAGGGGTCCCCCATATTTTTTAAACCAGCACCAGGCTCCACTAGCCAGGGAGGTGATGACGCAGCTGGGGGACACTTTTATATGGGTCGCTGCGGAGGCAGCATCACACATCCCAACTAGTCACCCCTGGCCAGGGTTCCCTGTGGAAGTGGGGACCCCTTAAATACAGGGGTCCCCCCCTTCAGGCACCCAAGGGCCAGGGGTGAAGCCCGAGGCTGTCTCCAGCACCCCTGGGCGGTGGGTGCCGAGCTGATAGCCAAAAAATGTGTAAAAAAGAATATTGTCTTTTGTTGTGGAACTACAAGTCCCAGCAAACCTCCCCCTGCATGCTGGTACTTGGAGAACCACAAGTACCAGCATGCAGAGAATTAAAGGGCCCGCTGGTACCTGTAGTTCCACAACAAAAGAAATACCCCAAAAAAGACAAAACACACACTGTGAAGGTAAAAGTTTAACACACACTTACACACTCACACATACCTACCTAGTTTCCCTCGCAACCCTTTGGTCCTCTTGTCCATGTAGAATCTATGGGGTATCTGTAAAATTTAAAAAATATGACCACATGGTGCACAGAATGGATGGCAGTATTTATATGACAGAGAAGCATGCGCAGGTCAGTAAGATCCGTGTATGCTTCTGTGTGAAAATGTTAAGAAAGCGTAAAAAGCTTTTTTAAAAAAATTATGTGCAGGTCCCCCCCAAAAGCATAACCAGCCCAGGGCTCTTCGAGCCGGTCCTGGTTGCAAAAATATGGTTAAAAAATGGAGTAGGGGTCCCCCATATATAAGCAACCAGAATCAGCTTCTTGGACCAGTCCTGGTTCCGAAAATATGGGGGACAAAAGAAGTAGGGGTCCCCAATATTTTTGAAACCAGCACCAGGCTCCACTAGCCAGGGAGGTGATGCCACAGCCGGGGGACACTTTTATATGGGTCCCTGCGGCCGCAGCATCACACACCCCAACTAGTCATCCCTGGCTGGGGTTTCCTGTGGGAGTGGAGACCTCTTAAATAAAGTGGTCCCCCCTCCAGGCACCCAAGGAGCCATAGGTGAAGCCCGAGGCTGTCCCCAGCTCCCCTGGGCAGTGGGTGCTGGGCTGATAGCCAAAAAATGTGTACAAAAAATATTGTCTTTTGCTGTGAAACTACAAGTCCCAGCAAGCCTCCCCTGCATGCTAGTACTTGGAGAACCACAAGTACCAGCATATGGAGAATTAGGCCCACTGGTACCTGTAGTTCCACAACAAAAGAATTACCCCAAAAAAGACAAAATACACCGCCATGAAGGTAAAAGTTTATTAACACACACTTACCTAGTGTCCCACACAACCCCCCGGTCCTCTTGTCCATGTAGAATCCATGGGGTACCTGTAAAACAAAAAAAAATAAAACAGTGCACAGCCACAGAGCAGAAAGGCACTTTTTTTAAAATGGCTGCCAGTCAAAAAAGACACTCCCCCCAACCCTGTAATGTCATCCTACTATTATAATGATATAGTGAAATCTCACATAAGCCAAATTCTCACATAAGCCAAAATCGCAAGCACACATACAGTGGCGGATCCAGGGGGAGGGGGGGGGGGGGCGTGCACCCCCTGTCATTTGTGGCCCATTAAGTCTCAGGGCAGAGGATTTTTTTCATTTGTGCCGGCCCGGCCCCAGCAGGCTGTCAGCGCACGCTGATTTGACAGCTGCCGCTGGGACCAGAGCCGGCTCACGCCCACAGTGAGTGCAGCCCTCCCTCCTCCTCTCCTGCTGCACTGCATGTGACCAGCAGGCAGCAGCGCACGGAGGCCGGGAGACGGAGCGGGCTGCGGGACAGGCTAAGAAGTCAGGATTTCAGGACTGGATTTCACTTCCAGCCAGCCCAGGCTCCCCAGCGGCCACACAGAGAGGAGACAGAGGCGCCGATCAAAGCAGGCAGAGCCGCAGAGGCAGCAGCAGCAGGACGGAGACAGTGACTCACTGTGTATATCAGCCTGTCACAGTGAGTATGCTGTTTGCTGTATCGCGGCTGCCAGCCTGTGCCAGCTACCATTAACGTGTGTGCGGCTGCGGCGGGCACTGAGGGGGGGCGATACGGTCTATATGTAGTATATGGTGGTATGTGCCTCTCACACACTGCCCCCACACCCTGCCCCTCACACGCTGCCCCCTGCACCTCACACGCTGCCCCCGCCCATCACACGCTGCCCCTGCCCCTCACAAGCTTCCCCCTGCACCCTGCCTCTCACACACTGCCCCCTATACACTGTCCCTCACACGCTGTCCCCTGCACCTAACATGCTGACCCCTGCCCCTCACACCCTGCCCCTCACACGCTGCCCCCTGCACCCTGACCCTCTCACACTGCCCCCTGCCCCTCACACGCTTCCCCCTGCACCCTGCCTCTCACACACTGCCCCCTTCACCCTGCCCCTCACACGCTGCCCCCTGCACCTCACATGCTGCCCCTCACACGCTGCCCCCTGACCCTCACACGCTGCCCCTTGTAGTGGGGACATACCCCATTTCTGGAAGCGTATGCACCGAAGCCGCACGCAAATACACTTGCCCCTTCACTGGTGCCCCCCCTATCATTTTCTTCTGGATCCGCCCCTGCACACATAGTCAATATCTCAAGAAAAGTTAGTCAAAATTGCAGGTGCTGGGCTCGGGGACTTCAGGGGAAATGGCAAAGTGAAAATTGAACATAGGGGGTCATTCCGAGTTGATCGCTCACTAGCTACTTTTTGCAGCCATGCAAACGCATATTTGCCGCCACTGGGGAGTGTATTTTAGCTTTGCAAGTGTGCGAACGCCTGTGCAGCCGAGCAGTACAAAAACAGTATGTGCAGTTTCTGAGTAGGTCTGAACTTACTCAGCCTTTGCGATCACTTCAGCCTGTCTGGTCCCGGAATTGACGTCAGACACCCGCCCTGCAAACGCTTGAACACGCCTGCGTTTTTCCAACCACTCCCTGAAAACGGTCAGTTGACACCCATAGACGCCTTCTTCCTGTCAATCTTCTTGCGATCGGCTGTGCAAATGGATTCTTCGTTAAATCCATCGCCCAGCAACGATCCGCTTTGTATCCATACAACCCGCCTGCGCATTGCGGTACATATGCATGCACTGTAGTGACCTGATTGCTGCGCTGCTAAAAACTGCAGCATGCGATCAGGTCGGAATGACCCCCATAGACAGAATCTCACCGTGTGTACACATCTTAAGGATGGTAACAATGTATTTGTTTATTTAAATCACACACAGCAGTTCCTCCTCTATGTTAATCATTATTTTAATTATGCACTTTTGGAAAACTATCCTAATCAAACAAGATTTAGAGATTGCGTCTTTACTACAGAGACAGTCATTAGGTAAGTACAGTACTTTTTTATGTGCACTACTTTCAAGTGGAACGTATATGCGCAGCTACTGATGTGTCCTTATTTACATAGCATTTTTGCTCTTTATGGTGCAAGATACTTGGTGTGAATTAGATGCCGTGGCATAGCTATCCAATTTTGTACTTCCACACTTTTGTGTCTTTTTCACACCGCATAGCATATTTTTCATACCTCGGTCACACCCCAACAGACTTGTAGTGTATTGGGTATCTAGGATTTGCACTTTCTCACAATTGTGGCAATGTAAATTTGCAAGATGTGTGGCAAATTTAGCAAAACTGCATCTGCTAGCACTCACGAGCTGGTGGATGTTCAGCAGAGGACAAGGCTGCCCAGTATGCTAATCCACGCGAGCGATGCTATGGCAATTCAATTGCATTTTCATTGCAGAACAGGAAATTAAGGTTGACCTCCTGCATACGCAGCATGGGCACTGCCGCCATCTTTTTCTTTGCAGAAGCTGCTTGTGACATCACGCAACAGCCCTGAAAATGGTCTGTCTCCATTGTCTGTACCACTCCCCCCCAATGCCACGTTGCCGCCCCTCTGATGGCTGCTGCTGTCAATCACATAGTGATCACATCTTTCTGGGATGCGATTGCTATGAGAATGGCCACGCACGTGCTCTGTGCCCGCTGCGCATGCACAAATGCCCGAAAATCGCTTGTTTGCAATTTTTGGACATTTGCGTTCCATACTGAATAAGGCCCTATTATTGAATGAAAAGCTGCATGGCATGCTAAACAGGGCTATTTGGCGTGAATTGAGAATAGGTGTATGTAGTCACATCTGTAATAGCTGAATGTGTAGAATTGTTGATGCACAGAAATGGACAGGAGTACAGCCAAACACTGCTTAACCACTTAACTGACAATTTTTTTTCTAAGAACCATTCAGAATTTTTTTTTTTAATGAGTGAATTAAGTGAAAAACATGTATTTACACTTATCTAAAATGATTTTCAGTTAAGCAGCTCCCAAACAACACTCTGGGGTGTCAGAACAACAGCATATATGGCAATAGTTAAATAGTACCAAGAGAGTGCATTAATATAAAAATAATATTTTATTTATTACATATAAAGTCTATTCATAAAAATATTTGTGACATAAAAAGGAATATCTCGGAATCCTGAAGGAACTCCAATATGCAATGAGTCTCACATCTAAGAGGATTTATGCAGTATATTTAAAGTCTCCAGTAAATTAGGTGTTCCGGTCAAAGAAGGAAACACTTTGACACTCACGATATGCTCAACCTCCCAGAAGTGGTTTGGGCTTTGTGTGTGGTCTGGACCCCTTCTCCTGGGGAGATGCGGCTTGTATAGTTCCCCTGCTGGGGTGGAGATCGATGGACTGCCGCTCTCAACAATAACTCCCTCAGTCCTGTACTTGCCGTGGGCCGCCGGCCTAATGGGAGCGCTGGTTAATACCATTGGAGGGAGGGAGATTGTCCCTCATTCCAAGTTGATCGCTCGCTAGCTGCTTTTAGAAGCAGTGCAAACGCTAAGCCGCCACCCTCTGGGAGTGTATCTTAGCTTAGCAGAAGTGCGAACGAAAGATTAGCAGAACAGCACAGGACAAATTTAATGCCGTTTCTGAATAGCTCCAGACCTACTCCTATCTTGCGATCATAGGCGTGCGCAGCACATTTTATTAGGGGGTGCACCATCGGAGGGGTGTGTCTAGCACCGCCTTTTGGGTATGTCTAGCACCATCTATTGATGGTCAACACAATATAAATATCCACCCTTGAGGAATTGTCACATCAATGCCTGTTGTATATATCAAAATCTCTCTCTCTCTCTCTCGATATTTACACACACACACACACACACACACACACACACACACACACAGTGGGTTTTACTTTTAACACCAAAACATTGGATGTTAAATACATTGCATGTTGTTTTAAAGGAGAGAAAGAGAGAGAGTGAGAGAGCCAATCCTAATAATGCAGCTACATTGTCAGATGTTGTGGTGTGCACCAAACAAACACCCCTGATGGCACTCACTGCAATTACACTGCTCCTCCTCAGCCTGATCTGGCTCCCCCTCTCTTTCCCCTGCAAGCTGCAGCAGCTTACTTACAAGTTAGTCACTCACTGACACTGACAGTCGCAGACTAGTACTGCTGCTGCTGGAAAAATGAGTGACGTGTCAATGCTGCTGCCGGCCGCCTGCCAGTATTGAATTTGTCTTCCTAAGAGGAACGCTGGCTGCATGCTGCTCCTCATTAGTGGCTGGTGTTGGCATAGCATAGAAGGAGAGAGGTGGGCGTGTGACGGGTGGGCGTGCAAGCAGCATGATGTCATCACGTCCGTCACATCACGCTGTTTTTGTACATGGAAGTGGAGCCGGGAGTTTGAAAGCTGGTGGCAGTGGCACCCTTGATTAACCCAGGTGTCCGTTTAGTAATGCAGTCCTGACAGGGTGCAGCGCAGAGGGGACAGTAATGAGCCTGCTCGGGGATCGCTGCTTTAGGCATGTGAGATCGGGGTGCCAGACATTAGGGGGTGCCTGTGCGCACCAGGCACCCGCCCTGCGCACACCTATGCTTGCGATGACTGCAGTCTGTTTAGTTCCTGGTTTGACGTTACAAACATGCCCTGCGTTCAGCCAGCCACTCCCCCGTTTCTCCAGCCACTCCTGCATTTTTGCCTGGCACGACTGCGTTTTTTAGCGCACTCCCTGAAAACGCTGCATTGCCGCCCAGAAACACCCACTTCCTGTCAATCATACTACGAACACTCGAGCGAGCTTGGGTAAAACCACAAAGTTTTGTGTGAAAGTACTTAGCGCATGAGCAGAATTGCCGCTTTTTCACTTTATCGCTGCACTGCGAAAAATGGCAGCGAGCGATCAACTCGGAATGAGGGACATTGTGAGTGCTGCTGATGTCCCAGACCTCATAATAATAGGTGAATTTGCAGATGGATAGAGTTCAGTATGCTGAGTCCCTATAGCCTTGACGTGTTTCTCTACTGTTTGTACATGGCAGTTTCTTCAGAAGGCAATATATAAATGCATTGGTAATGGAGAGTATTTTTATATGGGTACCAACCAATCAGGATCTCTTTCACTAGTTTATTACACCTGTTTTTAAGTAGTTACAGGTGCTTAGTGATTCCATATAAGTCACAGCACAAAGTCCGTATATAAAATCCATTAAGAAGATGATAAGTGCACAATACAGAACTATTATAAATTCCTAGTATTATTATAATGCGATTAAGTTATTTTGACATATATATTGTATATCAGGCATCTAGTTTCTAAACACATTCAGGTCATGTGGATTAGCATATTAATTCGAGGTTACAATCATCACAAGGTTTTCGCTTCTAGTTAGGTATTCTACCAAATATTTTCAACATGTGTATTACAGCAGTTTGCACGTAACAGATACAGTATACTTTTTTTAAATATAAAACTTTAACAGAGTAGACTCCATTCATAATCACAATAATACTTTATTTATTTCCATAACTCTGTTGTCTTAGGACCAGATTATCCTATGTAGGTATTCAGATACCCATAGCCCTGATGTAATAGTATAATATAATGCTCTTTATTGTTGCCAATTACTAAGGGTATTTTAAGCAGGCCCTGTAGTTTTTCTAAAAGGTTGTAATCTCATAAGATAATAATTAGGAGTCTACTAAGGTATAGGGAGTTAGTGGTTTTATTCCATTTTAATTGCATATATTTTGATGAAGACACCTGGAAGGTATATAGGAGGTATATAAATTGTATTCATTAATATAACATGATACTAAAATGGGCTTCACGTTATGTGTTCTATTCCATTCAATATTAGATCTTTTCATAACATGTAATACAAAAAAATCAGGTCTATAATGTTTAAATCTTGTTCATTCCTATGTTTTTATTAAGACCCTGATGTGATAATGTGTCTAATGTGAATGTGCAAAAAGCCTCTCTCCTACAGAGGTGGTTAAATCTATCTCCTCCTCTACTTGTGGGCCTGATTAACTATGTTCCTCATAGACTGAAGCTATTCAGGTTATTCTGATGAGAACATTTCACGTCTTCCTATACTATGTAAATTGGTGTTCTTAATGATATTCGACCTGTGCTCCAAAAATCTTGTATTAAGAGATCGTGCGATCCTTCCCAAATATTGCAGTCCACATACACAGCTTATTACATAAATAACATAATCTGTTCTACAGATGACATGGTCTTTTATTTCAAAGTTCTGTTGCAATGTGTGTGAGGCAAAACTATTCCCTTTATATTTTATAAATTGTCTTGTAATACATTTGTGTTTATGGTATTTGAAGAACCTTTTTGGAGTATATGTGTCTACGTGTATAGTCGTATCTGAGAAATCATTAGACCTGGATAGAGGGTCAGGGGTAAAGTGGCTAGGAGCCAAAAAATCTTTGTAAACTTTTATTCTTTTTAATAATAATTTTTATGTTTGTCTACATGAACTAAAGGAAATGTTTTGTCCAATTGTATTAGTATGCAGTTTTATCAATAATATATTTAAAATTTTTGGAAAAGGTATTATACTTTGACAGAATTTTGGGTTCATCTGTATTAAAATTGGGGTCTCTTGACCTCATGGTATTTGGAGAAAGTTATGATTTTTTTCTCTTTAATTAGTTCTGTGTGATAGGTAAAAATCCGGGTAATGTTGTTCTCAATATTCTTCTGAAAGTTCCTGAGCCTGAGTGGTGTATAGATGGTCATCTGAACAGTTCCATCCATCTTAGTCTTAAGTATTAACTTTTAGGGATGTTTTTTATCCATGGTAAGTAATGACAGCTGGAATAGTTTAGAAATGTATTTGCATCTACTTTTTTTCCGATAGGTGCTAATTTTTTAATATGCAGGGCAATGTCCAAAAAGGTAATATCAGTGTAATAAATGGTGCCTAGGAATTTTAACACATATGAATTAGTGTTGAGGTGATCAACAAAGGAATTAACAGGGCTGGGTTCCCCCTCCCAAATAATAAACACATTGTCAATGTATCTGCCAAAGAGCACCATGTTGTCTCCAAAGGGTCCACCCCACACATATCCATCCTCAAGGTGGCCCATATATAAGATGGCAAAAGTGGGGGCAAATGAGGTGCAAATGACAGTACCTAAAATCTGTAAAAAATATTCACCATGAAAAGTGAAATAATTGTGATATTGCATATATATATATATATATATATATATATATAGAATAGTGGGAGTATGGTGCCACAGGTGTATGTGAGTAGAGTAAATGTTGGGGTTAAAAATAACCACAATGTAGACACTCCTTTAAAAATGTAAGGTGTCAGCTGACCCCTAAAGAAATGGCAGGGATAAGCTGCCTAGCAATTTAGAAATAAAAAAAGGAGGGGTAGGGGTACTAGCGACCAACAATGTCTACAAGATATAAATAAATATGAAGAATTTAAAAGGATACGTGTTTGTAAAAATTGTCAATATATTTATTTATACAATAAATGGTTAAAAAAGGGCGGGCTAAATAATTATGATATAAGGTACTGCTAAAAAACACATAAAAGTAAAGCTAGAAACATGCACAATAAAAACTACTAAAAGCATAAAAATTTCTAAGATAAGAGAATATTGCTTATCTTAAAATGGAGAGTCAATTGAGGTATGCCCAATGCGTTTCGTCCATCAGACTTCATCAAGGGGCAAGGTGCTACAGTCATACCACACTGGTTGACACCCAACTCCGTCTGATCTTGGAAGCTAAGCAGTGTAGGGCCCAACTAGTACCATTTTTGTTAATAATAGCATCTCCTCCTAAACTATATAAATCTCATTGATATAAAATACCAACTAAGGGGTAAATTTACTAAGGTCCCGATTTTGACCGAGATGCCGTTTTTTCTAGAGATGAGCGGGTTCGGTTTCTCTGAATCCGAACCCGCCAGAACTTCATGTTTTTTTTCACGGGTCCGAGCGACTCGGATCTTCCCGCCTTGCTCGGTTAACCCGAGCGCGCCCGAACGTCATCATGACGCTGTCGGATTCTCGCGAGGCTCGGATTCTATCGCGAGACTCGGATTCTATATAAGGAGCCGCGCGTCGCCGCCATTTTCACACGTGCATTGAGATTGATAGGGAGAGGACGTGGCTGGCGTCCTCTCCGTTTAGAATAGATTAGAGAGACACTTGATTTACTAATTTTGGGGAGCATTAGGAGTACTCACTACTCAGTACAGTGCAGAGTTTTGCTGATAGTGACCAGTGACCACCAGTTTTATTTATAATCCGTTCTCTGCCTGAAAAAAGCGATACACAGCACACAGTGACTCAGTCACATACCATATCTGTGTGCACTGCTCAGGCTCAGGCCAGTGTGCTGCATCATCTATTATCTATATATAATATTATATATATCTGTCTGACTGCTCAGCTCACACAGCTTATAATTGTGGGGGAGACTGGGGAGCACTACTGCAGTGCCAGTTATAGGTTATAGCAGGAGCCAGGAGTACATAATATATTATATAGTGAGTGACCACCAGACACACAGTGCAGTTTATTTAATATATCCGTTCTCTGCCTGAAAAAAGCGATACACACAGTGACTCAGTCAGTCACATACCATATCTGTGTGCACTGCTCAGGCTCAGGCCAGTGTGCTGCATCATCTATATATATTATATATCTGTCTGACTGCTCAGCTCACACAGCTTATAATTGTGGGGGAGACTGGGGAGCACTACTGCAGTGCCAGTTATAGGTTATAGCAGGAGCCAGGAGTACATAATATTATATTAAAATTAAACAGTGCACACTTTTGCTGCAGGAGTGCCACTGCCAGTGTGACTAGTGACCAGTGACCTGACCACCAGTATATATAATATTAGTAGTATACTATCTCTTTATCAACCAGTCTATATTAGCAGCAGACACAGTACAGTGCGGTAGTTCACGGCTGTGGCTACCTCTGTGTCGGCACTCGGCAGCCCGTCCATAATTGTATATACCACCTAACCGTGGTTTTTTTTTCTTTCTTTATACATACATACTAGTTACGAGTATACTATCTCTTTATCAACCAGTCTATATATTAGCAGCAGACACAGTACAGTGCGGTAGTTCACGGCTGTGGCTACCTCTGTGTCGGCACTCGGCAGCCCGTCCATAATTGTATATACCACCTAACCGTGGTTTTTTTTTCTTTCTTTATACATACATACTAGTTACGAGTATACTATCTCTTTATCAACCAGTCTATATATTAGCAGCAGACACAGTACAGTGCGGTAGTTCACGGCTGTGGCTACCTCTGTGTCGGCACTCGGCAGCCCGTCCATAATTGTATATACCACCTAACCGTGGTTTTTTTTTCTTTCTTTATACATACATACTAGTTACGAGTATACTATCTCTTTATCAACCAGTCTATATATTAGCAGCAGACACAGTACAGTGCGGTAGTTCACGGCTGTGGCTACCTCTGTGTCGGCACTCGGCAGCCCGTCCATAATTGTATATACCACCTAACCGTGGTTTTTTTTTCTTTCTTTATACATACATACTAGTTACGAGTATACTATCTCTTTATCAACCAGTCTATATATTAGCAGCAGACACAGTACAGTGCGGTAGTTCACGGCTGTGGCTACCTCTGTGTCGGCACTCGGCAGCCCGTCCATAATTGTATATACCACCTAACCGTGGTTTTTTCTTCTTTCTTTATACATACATACTAGTTACGAGTATACTATCTCTTTATCAACCAGTCTATATATTAGCAGCAGACACAGTACAGTGCGGTAGTTCACGGCTGTGGCTACCTCTGTGTCGGCACTCGGCAGCCCGTCCATAATTGTATATACCACCTAACCGTGGTTTTTTTTTCTTTCTTTATACATACATACTAGTTACGAGTATACTATCTCTTTATCAACCAGTCTATATATTAGCAGCAGACACAGTACAGTGCGGTAGTTCACGGCTGTGGCTACCTCTGTGTCGGCACTCGGCAGCCCGTCCATAATTGTATATACCACCTAACCGTGGTTTTTTTTTCTTTCTTTATACATACATACTAGTTACGAGTATACTATCTCTTTATCAACCAGTCTATATATTAGCAGCAGACACAGTACAGTGCGGTAGTTCACGGCTGTGGCTACCTCTGTGTCGGCACTCGGCAGCCCGTCCATAATTGTATATACCACCTAACCGTGGTTTTTTTTCCTTTCTTTATACATACATACTAGTTACGAGTATACTATCTCTTTATCAACCAGTCTATATTAGCAGCAGACACAGTACAGTGCGGTAGTTCACGGCTGTGGCTACCTCTGTGTCGGCACTCGGCAGCCCGTCCATAATTGTATATACCACCTAACCGTGGTTTTTTTTTCTTTCTTTATACATACATACTAGTTACGAGTATACTATCTCTTTATCAACCAGTCTATATATTAGCAGCAGACACAGTACAGTGCGGTAGTTCACGGCTGTGGCTACCTCTGTGTCGGCACTCGGCAGCCCGTCCATAATTGTATATACCACCTAACCGTGGTTTTTTTTTCTTTCTTTATACATACATACTAGTTACGAGTATACTATCTCTTTATCAACCAGTCTATATATTAGCAGCAGACACAGTACAGTGCGGTAGTTCACGGCTGTGGCTACCTCTGTGTCGGCACTCGGCAGCCCGTCCATAATTGTATATACCACCTAACCGTGGTTTTTTTTTCTTTCTTTATACATACATACTAGTTACGAGTATACTATCTCTTTATCAACCAGTCTATATATTAGCAGCAGACACAGTACAGTGCGGTAGTTCACGGCTGTGGCTACCTCTGTGTCGGCACTCGGCAGCCCGTCCATAATTGTATATACCACCTAACCGTGGTTTTTTTTTCTTTCTTTATACATACATACTAGTTACGAGTATACTATCTCTTTATCAACCAGTCTATATATTAGCAGCAGACACAGTACAGTGCGGTAGTTCACGGCTGTGGCTACCTCTGTGTCGGCACTCGGCAGCCCGTCCATAATTGTATACTAGTATCCAATCCATCCATCTCCATTGTTTACCTGAGGTGCCTTTTAGTTGTGCCTATTAAAATATGGAGAACAAAAATGTTGAGGTTCCAAAATTAGGGAAAGATCAAGATCCACTTCCACCTCGTGCTGAAGCTGCTGCCACTAGTCATGGCCGAGACGATGAAATGCCAGCAACGTCGTCTGCCAAGGCCGATGCCCAATGGCATAGTACAGAGCATGTCAAAACCAAAACACCAAATATCAGTAAAAAAAGGACTCCAAAACCTAAAATAAAATTGTCGGAGGAGAAGCGTAAACTTGCCAATATGCCATTTACCACACGGAGTGGCAAGGAACGGCTGAGGCCCTGGCCTATGTTCATGGCTAGTGGTTCAGCTTCACATGAGGATGGAAGCACTCAGCCTCTCGCTAGAAAACTGAAAAGACTCAAGCTGGCAAAAGCACCGCAAAGAACTGTGCGTTCTTTGAAATCCCAAATCCACAAGGAGAGTCCAATTGTGTCGGTTGCGATGCCTGACCTTCCCAACACTGGACGTGAAGAGCATGCGCCTTCCACCATTTGCACGCCCCCTGCAAGTGCTGGAAGGAGCACCCGCAGTCCAGTTCCTGATAGTCAGATTGAAGATGTCAGTGTTGAAGTACACCAGGATGAGGAGGATATGGGTGTTGCTGGCGCTGGGGAGGAAATTGACCAGGAGGATTCTGATGGTGAGGTGGTTTGTTTAAGTCAGGCACCCGGGGAGACACCTGTTGTCCGTGGGAGGAATATGGCCGTTGACATGCCAGGTGAAAATACCAAAAAAATCAGCTCTTCGGTGTGGAGGTATTTCACCAGAAATGCGGACAACAGGTGTCAAGCCGTGTGTTCCCTTTGTCAAGCTGTAATAAGTAGGGGTAAGGACGTTAACCACCTCGGAACATCCTCCCTTATACGTCACCTGCAGCGCATTCATAATAAGTCAGTGACAAGTTCAAAAACTTTGGGTGACAGCGGAAGCAGTCCACTGACCAGTAAATCCCTTCCTCTTGTAACCAAGCTCACGCAAACCACCCCACCAACTCCCTCAGTGTCAATTTCCTCCTTCCCCAGGAATGCCAATAGTCCTGCAGGCCATGTCACTGGCAATTCTGACGAGTCCTCTCCTGCCTGGGATTCCTCCGATGCATCCTTGCGTGTAACGCCTACTGCTGCTGGCGCTGCTGTTGTTGCCGCTGGGAGTCGATGGTCATCCCAGAGGGGAAGTCGTAAGCCCACTTGTACTACTTCCAGTAAGCAATTGACTGTTCAACAGTCCTTTGCGAGGAAGATGAAATATCACAGCAGTCATCCTACTGCAAAGCGGATAACTGAGTCCTTGACAACTATGTTGGTGTTAGACGTGCGTCCGGTATCCGCCGTTAGTTCACAGGGAACTAGACAATTTATTGAGGCAGTGTGCCCCCGTTACCAAATACCATCTAGGTTCCACTTCTCTAGGCAGGCGATACCGAGAATGTACACGGACGTCAGAAAAAGACTCACCAGTGTCCTAAAAAATGCAGTTGTACCCAATGTCCACTTAACCACGGACATGTGGACAAGTGGAGCAGGGCAGGGTCAGGACTATATGACTGTGACAGCCCACTGGGTAGATGTATGGACTCCCGCCGCAAGAACAGCAGCGGCGGCACCAGTAGCAGCATCTCGCAAACGCCAACTCTTTCCTAGGCAGGCTACGCTTTGTATCACCGCTTTCCAGAATACGCACACAGCTGAAAACCTCTTACGGCAACTGAGGAAGATCATCGCGGAATGGCTTACCCCAATTGGACTCTCCTGTGGATTTGTGGCATCGGACAACGCCAGCAATATTGTGTGTGCATTAAATATGGGCAAATTCCAGCACGTCCCATGTTTTGCACATACCTTGAATTTGGTGGTGCAGAATTTTTTTAAAAACGACAGGGGCGTGCAAGAGATGCTGTCGGTGGCCAGAAAAATTGCGGGACACTTTCGGCGTACAGGCACCACGTACAGAAGACTGGAGCACCACCAAAAACTACTGAACCTGCCCTGCCATCATCTGAAGCAAGAAGTGGTAACGAGGTGGAATTCAACCCTCTATATGCTTCAGAGGTTGGAGGAGCAGCAAAAGGCCATTCAAGCCTATACAATTGAGCACGATATAGTAGGTGGAATGCACCTGTCTCAAGTGCAGTGGAGAATGATTTCAACGTTGTGCAAGGTTCTGATGCCCTTTGAACTTGCCACACGTGAAGTCAGTTCAGACACTGCCAGCCTGAGTCAGGTCATTCCCCTCATCAGGCTTTTGCAGAAGAAGCTGGAGGCATTGAAGAAGGAGCTAAAAGGGAGCGATTCCGCTAGGCATGTGGGACTTGTGGATGCAGCCCTTAATTCGCTTAACAAGGATTCACGGGTGGTCAATCTGTTGAAATCAGAGCACTACATTTTGGCCACCGTGCTCGATCCTAGATTTAAAGCCTACCTTGGATCTCTCTTTCCGGCAGACACAGGTCTGCTGGGGTTGAAAGACCTGCTGGTGACAAAATTGTCAAGTCAAGCGGAACGCGACCTGTCAACATCTCCTCCTTCACATTCTCCCGCAACTGGGGGTGCGAGGAAAAGGCTCAGAATTCCGAGCCCACCCGCTGGCGGTGATGCAGGGCAGTCTGGAGCGACTGCTGATGCTGACATCTGGTCCGGACTGAAGGACCTGACAACGATTACGGACATGTCGTCTACTGTCACTGCATATGATTCTCTCAACATTGATAGAATGGTGGAGGATTATATGAGTGACCACATCCAAGTAGGCACGTCACACAGTCCGTACTTATACTGGCAGGAAAAAGAGGCAATTTGGAGGCCCTTGCACAAACTGGCTTTATTCTACCTAAGTTGCCCTCCCACAAGTGTGTACTCCGAAAGAGTGTTTAGTGCCGCCGCTCACCTTGTCAGCAATCGGCGTACGAGGTTACATCCAAAAAATGTGGAGAAGATGATGTTCATTAAAATGAATTATAATCAATTACTCCGCGGAGACATTGACCAGCAGCAATTGCCTCCACAAAGTACACAGGGAGCTGAGATGGTGGATTCCAGTGGGGACGAATTGATAATCTGTGAGGAGGGGGATGTACACGGTGATATATCGGAGGGTGAAGATGAGGTGGACATCTTGCCTCTGTAGAGCCAGTTTGTGCAAGGAGAGATTAATTGCTTCTTTTTTGGGGGGGGTCCAAACCAACCCGTCATATCAGTCACAGTCGTGTGGCAGACCCTGTCACTGAAATGATGGGTTGGTTAAAGTGTGCATGTCCTGTTTTGTTTATACAACATAAGGGTGGGTGGGAGGGCCCAAGGACAATTCCATCTTGCACCTCTTTTTTCTTTTCTTTTTCTTTGCATCATGTGCTGATTGGGGAGGGTTTTTTGGAAGGTACATCCTGCGTGACACTGCAGTGCCACTCCTAGATGGGCCCGGTGTTTGTGTCGGCCACTAGGGTCGCTAATCTTACTCACACAGTCAGCTACCTCATTGCGCCTCTTTTTTTCTTTGCGTCATGTGCTGTTTGGGGAGGGTTTTTTGGAAGGGACATCCTGCGTGACACTGCAGTGCCACTCCTAGATGGGCCCGGTGTTTGTGTCGGCCACTAGGGTCGCTAATCTTACTCACACAGTCAGCTACCTCATTGCGCCTCTTTTTTTCTTTGCGTCATGTGCTGTTTGGGGAGGGTTTTTTGGAAGGGACATCCTGCGTGACACTGCAGTGCCACTCCTAGATGGGCCCGGTGTTTGTGTCGGCCACTAGGGTCGCTAATCTTACTCACACAGCTACCTCATTGCGCCTCTTTTTTTCTTTGCGTCATGTGCTGTTTGGGGAGGGTTTTTTGGAAGGGACATCCTGCGTGACACTGCAGTGCCATTCCTAGATGGGCCCGGTGTTTGTGTCGGCCACTAGGGTCGCTAATCTTACTCACACAGCTACCTCATTGCGCCTCTTTTTTTCTTTGCGTCATGTGCTGTTTGGGGAGGGTTTTTTGGAAGGGCCATCCTGCGTGACACTGCAGTGCCACTCCTAGATGGGCCCGGTGTTTGTGTCGGCCACTAGGGTCGCTAATCTTACTCACACAGCTACCTCATTGCGCCTCTTTTTTTCTTTGCGTCATGTGCTGTTTGGGGAGGGTTTTTTGGAAGGGCCATCCTGCGTGACACTGCAGTGCCACTCCTAGATGGGCCCTGTGTTTGTGTCGGCCACTAGGGTCGCTAATCTTACTCACAGAGCTACCTCATTGCGCCTCTTTTTTTCTTTGCGTCATGTGCTGTTTGGGGAGGGTTTTTTGGAAGGGACATCCTGCGTGACACTGCAGTGCCACTCCTAGATGGGCCCGGTGTTTGTGTCGGCCACTAGGGTCGCTTATCTTACTCACACAGCGACCTCGGTGCAAATTTTAGGACTAAAAATAATATTGTGAGGTGTGAGGTATTCAGAATAGACTGAAAATGAGTGGAAATTATGGTTTTTGAGGTTAATAATACTTTGGGATCAAAATGACCCCCAAATTCTATGATTTAAGCTGTTTTTTAGTGTTTTTTGAAAAAAACACCCGAATCCAAAACACACCCGAATCCGACAAAAAAAATTCGGTGAGGTTTTGCCAAAACGCGTTCGAACCCAAAACACGGCCGCGGAACCGAACCCAAAACCAAAACACAAAACCCGAAAAATTTCAGGCGCTCATCTCTAGTTTTTTCATCAAAGTGTCATCTCGGTAATTTACTAAACTCAAATCACGGCAGAGATGAGGGCATTCGTATTTTTTTGGAAGTAGTTGTAAAAAAATACGAATGAATACACCATCGGTCAAAATACGCCAGCAAATTAGTAGAACTCGGTAATTTACTAAAAAGTGCAAATCTCCAAAGAGGAAAACACTGCCGTGAAAAATTACAAATCGCAAAAAAGTGCTAAAAAAAAGCAGACCTGCTTTTTATATTCGTGATTGCATAGGCATGCAGGGATCCATGAGATCCGTGCATGTCTATCAGTGGGAAGGGGTGGGAAAGTGGTTTTTTTCCAAAAAAAAATTGCGTGGGGTCCCCCCTCCTAAGCATAACCAGCCTCGGGCTCTTTGAGCCGATCCTGGTGGCAGAAATATGGGGAAAAAATTGACAGGGGTTCCCCCATATTTAAGCAACCAGCATCGGGCTCTGCGCCTGGTCCTGGTTCCAAAAATACGGGGGACAAAAAGAGTAGGGGTCCCCCGTATTTTTAAAACCAGCACCGGGCTCCACTAGCTGGACAGATAATGCCACAGCCGGGGGTCACTTTTATATAGTGCCCTGCGGCCGTGGCATCAAAAATCCAACTAGTCACCCCTGGCCGGGGTACCCTGGGGGAGTGGGGACCCCTTCAATCAAGGGGTCCCCCCCCCCCCAGCCACCCAAGGGCCAGGGGTGAAGCCCGAGGCTGTCCCCCCCCATCCAATGGGCTGCGGATGGGGGGGCTGATAGCCTTTGTTGTAAATGAAAAGATATTGTTTTTAGTAGCAGTACTACAAGTCCCAGCAAGCCTCCCCCGCATGCTGGTACTTGGAGAACCACAAGTACCAGCATGCGGCGGAAAAACGGGCCCGCTGGTACCTGTAGTACTATTACTAAAAAAAAATACCCAAATAAACACAAGACACACACACCTTGAAAGTAAAGATTTATTACATACATGCACACAAACATACATACATACATACTTACCTTATGTTCACACGCAGGTCGGTCCCCTTGTCCAGTAGAATCCATGGGGTACCTGTAGAAAAAATTATACTCACAAAATCCAGTGTAGATCGGTCCTCTTCAAATCCATTAGTAATCCACGTACTTGTGAAAATAAAAAAACGGTGTCCCGACCACGAACTGAAAGGGGCCCCATGTTTTCACATGGGACTCCTTTCCCCGAATGCCAGAAACCCACTCTGACTTCTGTCTTTGTGGGTTTCTTCAGCCAATCAGGGAGCGCCACGTTGTAGCACTCTCCTGATCGGCTGTGTGCTCCTGTACTGAATGACAGGCGGCACACGGCAGTGTTACAATGTAGCGCCTATGCGCTCCATTGTAACCAATGGTGGGAACTTTCTGCCCTGCGGTTGACCTAAAGTGACGTCACCGCTGAGCAGAAGGTTCCCAGCATTGGTTACAATGGAGCGCATAGGCGCTACATTGTAACACTGCCGTGTGCCGCCTGTCACTCAGTACAGGAGCACACAGCCGATCAGGAGAGTGCTACAACGTGGCAATCCCTGATTGGCTGAAGAAACCCACTTAGACAGAAGTCAGAGTGGGTTTCTGGCATTCGGGGAAAGGAGTCCCATGTGAAAACATGGGGCCCCTTTCAGTTCGTGGTCGGGACACCGTTTTTTTATTTTCACAAGTACGTGGATTTCAAATGGATTTGAAGAGGACCGATCTACACTGGATTTTGTGAGTATAATTTTTTCTACAGGTACCCCATGGATTCTACTGGACAAGAGGACCGACCTGCGTGTGAACATAAGGTAAGTATGTATGTATGTTTGTGTGCATGTATGTAATAAATCTTTACTTTCAAGGTGTGTGTGTCTTGTGTTTATTTGGGTATTTTTTTAGTAATAGTACTACAGGTACCAGTGGGCCCGTTTTTCCGCCGCATGCTGGTACTTGTGGTTCTCCAAGTACCAGCATGCGGGGGAGGCTTGCTGGGACTTGTAGTACTGCTACTAAAAACAATATCTTTTCATTTACAACAAAGGCTATCAGCCCCCCATCCGCAGCCCATTGGATGGGGGGGGGACAGCCTCGGGCTTCACCCCTGGCCCTTGGGTGGCTGGGGGGGGACCCCTTGATTGAAGGGGTCCCCACTCCCCCAGGGTACCCCGGCCAGGGGTGACTAGTTGGATTTTTGATGCCACGGCCGCAGGGCACTATATAAAAGTGACCCCCAGCTGTGGCATTATCTGTCCAGCTAGTGGAGCCCGGTGCTGGTTTTAAAAATACGGGGGACCCCTACTCTTTTTGTCCCCCGTATTTTTGGAACCAGGACCAGGCGCAGAGCCCGATGCTGGTTGCTTAAATATGGGGGAACCCCTGTCATTTTTTCCCACATATTTCTGCAACCAGGATCGGCTCAAAGAGCCCGAGGCTGGTTATGCTTAGGAGGGGGGACCCCACGCAATTTTTTTTTTAATTTTACACTGTTTAATTTAAAAAAATAAAAAAAAAGAACCCCAGCACGGATCACACAGATCCGGCCGAGATTCATTTTTAAAAAATCGGCAGTGTTTTGCTAATCACTGCCGTAAAAATAGAAAACAAAAACACGAATGACATCGACATCGGAACAAAAGAAAAACCCGAATACGACAGCTTAGTAAATTAGTCGTAATCAATTCAAAAAGTTGCAGTTTTACACTTTCGATGTCATTCGTGATTGAACTTTGACCTTTTTCCGAAAATTACGAATGTTAGTAAATTTACCCCTAAGTCTCAATGATACACTAATATTTGTATTCTTATCTTTATTTCGTTCATTTCGTGTGAGTTGCATATACATATCTAGAAATATGTCTATGGCTGCTAGGCTTCATAAAGATGGCCACCGTGATGATTGATAGTGCTCTTCATCCTATATTTGAGTGAAAACCGCTGAGTCCCGCCGCGACAGGAAGTGTGGTGCAGGCAATGGAATGAACTGGCCGGAAGTGGGGCAGCACAGCGCCCGAATCCAGACATGGATTCCGGAAGTGTGGAGAGGTGCGGAAGCGCACTATGATGAAGCGGACACAGGAAGCGGGGCGGAAGTGATGCTGAATGCGCCCCCGGACCAATTTTAATGATAACATAAGTTTTAACACTCGGTTTTACACTGGACTATGCTCTTGGGAACTGTTATATCTTCTACTCCTGACATATGTTTTCACTTAAGTTTATTATGTTTATTGTTATATTAGCAGTATATAGCCCTAACAGGAAGTGAGGTCATAGTCACTTATCCCTAATTATCTCAGCTATAAATAGAGATACTGCTCAGTAGCTCCTTGCCCCTTGATGAAGTCTGATGGATGAAACGCATTGGACGTACCTCAATTGACTCTCCATTTTAAGATAAGCAATATTCTCTTATCTTAGAAAATGTTATGCTTTTAGTAGTTTTTATTTAATTTCTAGCTTTACTTTTATGTGGTTTTTAGCAGTACCTTATATCATAATTATTTAGCCCGCCCTTTTTTAACCATTTATTGTATAAATAAATATATTGACACTTTTTATAAACATGTATCCTTTTAAATTCTTCATATTTATTTATATCTTGTTGATATTGTTTTTCACTAGTACCCCTACCCCCCTTTTTATATATATATATATATATATATATATATACTGTATATATATATATATATATATATATATAAAAGATAAAAGTGACTGCATCCAAAAACATATTTACATAGTAAATATAATCAGTGATCGTGATGTAATATTCATAGCTACCTAAGGACAATTCCTTCTGTGTGTCACCATCTCAAGCTCCAGCTTTATTCTTCTCCTTCTGGCTCTCTGCTCCTTCTGACTACCTATTTTCTAGTAGTGTCTTTTATCCCAGACTTCACAAATTCAAACTGTCATATTCACATTGCCTCCAATGTAATACATAATTATAGGGTTATACAGAACAAAGAAGAAAAAAGAAGACTTTTGTGGACGCACTCTTAAAATAGTCAATAAGACCCGAATATTGAAGAATAAGTGTCAAGGATAGTGTTTAAAATAAATTGCATTTTATTACATTTTTATCTAAAAACAATAAGTAGTTTGGTGTCTTAACAACAATTACATACATCAATCTTGAACAACAAATATGCAATGTCCAAAAAATCCTCGTCGGGGTGGCTTCCTTATTATCAAAATTTATAGGGTAATTCCATTTTGGGAAACCAGACGCAGAATATAAATAGTAAGAATCCCAATGTTACGATCCTGATGCTCAGGACAGGGGAGATCTTATGCAGTGAGTCCAGAGCACCAGGACGTGATGCTGGGATAGGGAAATGGAATGGAAATAGCCCGTAGCACCCTACCTCCGTTGTCTTACCCGTGTTGTCAATTCACGCCTGAACGACTATGGTTTCTTGGGCCCACGGCAGCCGCGTTTGAAGGGCGGATTAGGTCTGCCCAACTCCGATGCCCCCAGGTCTTAAAGAGAGACAAAGCGTGAACTGAGACAGGGTAATAACAAGGGGACCTCTAACTGAAACTACCAAGCTAGGGGCTACTAACTACCTGAAAACTAAACGTATGTGCGGCATGCCGCCAAAGGAAAATAACTACAAAGGATACCACTGTCCACTCCCCCACACGGCACCGCCGAGTTCCGGGGAGGACAGTGAAAGCGGAAACCTCCGCAAAAGCACCAACTCAAAGAAACGCAAATACAAAGCGGCCTAGGCCGCAACACGCGGCAGAAGCCGCTACTCACGAAACCGGGCGAGAACCCCAGATGACAGTTACAGGTTCACAAGGACCAGAAGGATTTCCAGGACCGGCTTCAGAACTTCAGAATACAAGAGGGCAGGGAGCAGGATCGACCAGATGCAGCTGACCAGGAACAAACTTCTACAAGGCAGGAACAGCATACAGGAAGCTATCACCGGCGTTTGTGTGAGACACTGAGGAGGCATATAACAGGGAACCCTCCAATGGCAGTACAGAGCCTAATTGATAAATGTCGTGCAGCTACCTTGCTGCACGACCAGGGGAGAACAGGTGAGAAATCTTATGGCAACGGGGAACGCGGTCCACCTGTGGCGTCCCCGTTGCCATGGACCCGGCGGCCCTGCACGCACGGCGTCCTAGCGTTGCCAGGGACCCAGCGGCTATCGCGCGCACGGCGTCCCGGTGTTGCTAGGCGTCGTGCGGAAGCAGGGAGAGAGAGAGGCGCGGCGGCCGTGACCGCTGCTCTGTCAGGGCACGGCCGAACACCGCCGCGCCTAACAGTACCCCCCCCCTTGAGGAGGGGTTAAAGAACCCCTAGAGCCGGGTTTCTGAGGAAACTCCTGAAAGAATATCTTCTTAAGTTTAGGAGCATGTAAATCCTTATCCAACACCCAAGACCTTTCTTCAGGGCCATAACCTTTCCAGTGGATTAAAAAATAAAGCCGGCCACGAGAAAACTTAGAATCTAAAACCTTCTCCACCAAGAACTCTTGTTGTCCCTGAACATCCACTGGAGATCTACCTTGGGAAGTCCTCCGAGGAAATCTCCTGGAAGAAAAACACTGTTTCAAAAGGGAACAATGAAAAGTATTGCCAATTTTGAATGATCTCGGCAAACGTAGCCGAAATGCAACTGGGTTAACTTTCTTAATGATAAGGAATGGTCCAATAAATTTGGGTCCCAATCTAGCCGAGGGTTGTCGGTGCTTGATGTTGCGAGTTGACAACCACACCTTATCTCCCACCTTAAAAGTGCAAGGACGTCGGAGCCTATCAGAAAATGTATTTTCTCGGAAGGCAGCATTCTTTAGGGCAAGGTGCACCTTTCTCCAAATCGTTCTGAGATGGGAGGTTAAGGTCAACGAGGAGACTGGAGAATGAGGGAAAAAAGAGTTGGCTCTAGGATGAAAGCCAAAGACCGAAAAGAATGGGGACTCCTTGGTGGAAGAATGACAATAGTTATTATAGGCAAATTCAGCTAAAGGAAGAAATTCAGACCAATCATTCTGAAGTTTGGCCGAATATAACCGTAAATACTGTTTTAACGACTGATTAACTCGTTCGGTTTGTCCGTTAGATTGTGGATGGTACCCAGATGTTAAAGAGAGTTTCATATTTAATGAGGCACAAAAACGTTTCCAGAAACGGGCGATGAATTGCGGACCCCGATCAGAGACAATATCCCTGGGCAACCCATGGAGCCTGAACACATGGCGGAGAAACAAGACTGCCAACCCTTGAGCAGAGGGTAATCGGGGAAGAGCAATGAAGTGAGCCATCTTACTAAAACGATCTACTACCACCCAAATGACTCGAAATCCGGCTGAAAGAGGAAGGTCCACCACGAAATCCATGGATATATGTGACAATGGCCTGAGAGGAACGGCTAAAGGTATGAGTTGCCCGATCGGCAACGAACGAGAAACCTTATGCTGTGCACAAACCTGACAGGAATGGACAAATTCCCTTACATCTTTAGAAAGATTAGGCCACCACACCGAGCAAGAGACTAACTCCAAGGTCTTAGTGATACCTGGATGACCAGAGACTTTGTTGTCATGAAACTCAGCTAAGACAGTGCCTCTTAGAAATTCAGGGACAAAGAGACGATCAGCAGGAGTAAGTTTGGGAGCCTGCCGTTGAAGCTGGACTAACTGAGTAAATAAATCCTGTGTGAGGCCTGCCCGGATGACAGATGATGGAACTATGGGGGTAGTAGCAGGATGGTTATTGTGAACCGGAAGAAAACAACGTGACAGGGCATCAGCTTTCGTATTCTTGGAACCGGGCCTGAAGGTGATAATAAACCTGAAATGAGTAAAAAACAATGCCCAACGTGCCTGCCGAGCATTAAGCCGTTTAGCTGACTCAATATACTGCAGGTTCTTATGGTCAGTAAACACTGTAATGGTATGCCTAGCTCCCTCCAGCCAATGCCTCCACTCCTCGAAAGCCCATTTAACTGCCAGCAATTCTTGATTACCAACATCATAGTTGAATTATGCGGAGGAGAATTTCCTGGACATGAAGGCACAAGGGTGTAATTCCTGAGACTCCGGATCTTCCTGAGAAAGGATAGCCCCCACTCCAACCTCTGAGGCATCTACCTCGACTATAAAGGGGAGCTCCGGGTTAGGGTGCCTGAGAACAGGAGCCGAGACAAAGGCCTGCTTCAAGGCCAGAAAGGCAGACTCAGCTTCAGGCGACCAATTGGAAGGGTCCGCTCCTTTTTTAGTCAATGCTACTATAGGAGCGACCAAATCAGAAAAGGTATGAATGAAACGCCTATAATAATTTGCAAACCCTAAAAAGCGCTGAATTGCTTTTAAATTCGTGGGTTGCGCCCAATTAAGGATGGCCTGGAGTTTTTTCGGTTCCATGAAAAACCCCTGGGGAGAAATAATATACCCCAAGAAGGACACTTCTGTGATGTGGAAATCACATTTCTCCAGTTTAGCGTATAAATGATTCTCCCGTAGTTTTTGAAGGACCAGTCGCACATGAGAAATATGTTGTTCCATAGACTCAGAGCAAATCAAAATGTCATCTAAGTAAACGACTACGAACTTCCCTAGAAAGTCACGAAGAACATCATTAATGAGGTCTTGAAATACCGCAGGAGCATTTAACAGCCCAAACGGCATCACCAAGTATTCATAATGACCCGACTGTGTGCTGAAAGCCGTCTTCCACTCATCCCCAGATCTTATTCGGATGAGATTGTAAGCTCCTCTAAGATCGATCTTAGAGAAGATAACGGCAGAGCGTAACTGATCAAACAGTACTGAAATCAAGGGCAAGGGGTAGGTGTTTTTAACAGAAATTTTATTCAGAGCCCGAAAATCAATACACAGTCTGAGCGACCCATCTTTTTTCTCAACAAAAAAGAACCCTCCACTCAAAGGAGATTTCGAGGGCCTAATGAAGCCTTTCTTCAGGCTCTCCTGAATATAATTATCCATAGCCGTGGTTTCCGGCCCAGACAGGGCATATAATCTCCCTTTAGGTAAAGTGGCACCTGGGATTAAATCAATAGCGCAATCATAGGACCGATGGGGAGGCAGAATGTCCGCATTACCCTTGGAGAAAACATCAGCAAAATCCTGATATTCCAAAGGAATAAGTTCTGGGGTAACTGCTGCAACCCGGACTGGATGGGAAATACACTCCTTTACACAAAAGGGACCCCATTGGGAAATCTCCCCAGACCGCCAATCTATGGTGGGATTATGAAAGGCAAGCCAGGGATGACCCAAAACTACTGGAACTGCCGGACAATGTGTAAGGTAAAATTCTATTTTTTCTGAATGTAGGGCCCCCACTGTCAGTTGTACTGGAGGTGTGCAGTGCGTAATTACCCCATTGGAAAGCGGACCACCATCCAAGCCGTGCATGGTGATACGTTTATCCAAAGGTATCTGCGGAACGCCTAAAGCCTTAGCCCAACCTAAATCCATAAAATTTCCTGCAGCTCCACTGTCGACGAAGGCCGACACCAATGAACTGAGGCTACCAAAGGAAATCTTTACAGGAACTAATAAAGAATCATTAGAGGAGATTAACTGCAGACCCAAGTGAACCCCATCACAATTCACTTGGTCAGAGCGTTTCCCGGCTTATTCGGGCAACCACGTGCGATATGTCCCTTGCCACCACAATACAAACAAAGACCAGAATTTAACCTTCTGGTTCTTTCCTCTGGGGACAGCCGGGAGAGACCCATTTGCATGGGCTTCTCGACGTCCTCAGGGAAAGTATACACACATGGACTAGGCCTAAAAGTTGTTCCACTTTCAGCCCTCCGCTCTCGGAGACGACGATCAATTTTAATAGCGAGCTCCATGAGTTTGTCTAGAGTCTCAGGAGCGGGGTACTGAAGGAGACTGTCTTTAATAACTTCAGACAAACCGAGGCGAAACTGACTGCGCAGGGCCGGGTCATTCCAGCCACAGTCGTTCGACCAACGGCGAAACTCGGTACAATACGCCTCTGCAGGATTTTTACCTTGCTTAAGGGCACACAGGTGGCTCTCAGCAGATGCTTCTCTATCTGGGTCATCATATAAAAGGCCTAAGGACTTAAAAAAGGCGTCTACTGATAACAAGGCTGCATCATCCGCTCTTAGCCCAAAAGCCCAGGTCTGTGGATCACCTTGGAGTAAAGACATCACAATCCCGAACCGTTGAGACTCAGTACCAGAGGAACGGGGCCTTAAACGAAAATAAAGCTTACAAGCTTCCTTAAAATTAAAGAAATATTTTCGGTTACCCGAAAAACGGTCAGGTAAATGCATTTTTGGTTCTGGAACCATACTCGGGGAGGCTCGCAAAAGATCTTCCTGCGATCTCACCCGAAGAGTAAGGTCCTGAACCATCTGAGTTAATTCCTGAATCTGGTTGACCAAAAGCTGACTGGGATTTGGCCCTAAAACTGCCGGATTCATGAGGCCGAATTTCTAGGCCCACCAATACAAAGGAAAAAGAATTATACCCCTTTTTGTGGGCCGGTGATAATGTTACGATCCTGATGCTCAGGACAGGGGACATCTTATGCAGTGAGTCCAGAGCACCAAGACGTGATGCTGGGATAGGGAAATGGAATGGAAATAGCCCCTAGCACCCTACCTCCGTTGTCTTACCCGTGTTGTCAATTCACGCCTGAACGACTATGGTTTCTTGGGCCCACGGCAGCCATGTTTGAAGGGCGGATTAGGTCTGCCCAACTCCGATGCCCCCAGGTCTTAAAGAGAGACAAAGCGTGAACTGAGACAGGGTAATAACAAGGGGACCACTAACTGAAACAACCAAGCTAGGGGCTACTAACTACCTGAAAACTAAACGTATGTGCGGCATGCCGCCAAAGGAAAAGAACTACAAAGGATACCACTGTCCACTCCCCCACACGGCACCGCCGAGTTCCGGGGAGGACAGTGAAAGCGGAAACCTCCGCAAAAGCACCAACTCAAAGAAACGCAAATACAAAGCGGCCTAGGCCGCAACACGCGGCAGAAGCCGCTACTTGCGAAACCGGGCGAGAACCCCAGATGACAGTTACAGGTTCACAAGGACCAGAAGGATTTCCAGGACCGGCTTCAGAACTTCAGAATACAAGAGGGCAGGGAGCAGGATCGACCAGATGCAGCTGACCAGGAACAAACTTCTACAAGGCAGGAACAGCATACAGGAAGCTATCACCGGCGTTTGTGTGAGACACTGAGGAGGCATATAACAGGGAACCCTCCAATGGCAGTACAGAGCCTAATTGCTAAATGTCGTGCAGCTGCCTTGCTGCACGACCAGGGGAGAACAGGTGAGAAATCTTATGGCAACGGGGAACGCGGTCCACCTGTGGCGTCCCTGTTGCCATGGACCCGGCGGCCCTGCACGCACAGGGTCCTAGCGTTGCCAGGGACCCGGCGGCTATTGCGCGCACGGCGTCCCGGCGTTGCTAGGCGCCGTGCGGAAGCAGGGAGAGAGAGAGGCGCGGCGGCCGTGACCGCTGCTCTGTCAGGGCACGGCCGAACACCGCCGCGCCTAACACCCAAAATATGGGAATGGACTCACAAGATTAATTTAGACAAGGAAAGTATACAAAGTGATACACGTGTAAGTATACACTGTTATTCTAAACCGCCTGCTTTTGACACAATGCCTTATTTTGATATAAATTAATGAGATATGACTGGGCTTGCCACCATAGATAAAGAATAAATAGATAGAATTAAGCCAAGCAGAAAAAAGGTGAATCTGCTGTCAGTGTTAGGCACTGAGCATGCCCAAAGCTTCTGAACTCTACTACACTATATCTTCATAGGGAGTCTCCCACCAAAGTACTGACCTAGCCCAACACTGATTAGCTTCCAAGATCGAACAGATTCAGGCATTTCCAGTGTGGTAAGATAGTAGAAGTAGATGACTTATCATGCTAATCTGGGATCACTGATGAGAGTTCACGAAATTTTGAAAGTAAAAGAAGATAGATAAATGAGCAAGAGATAGATAAATGGGTGGCAAGAGAATATAAGAAATAACCAAAGGTGGATCAGCTGCCAGTGTTAGACAAGAGTAAAATACTCATGAATCACTGAAGAGAGACCAGAAATGATAATAGAGAGTGATAATCCAATGATTAGGAAGGTGAGCAAGCACTTAAAAGATATATTGAATGAAGTTGGTTAAATTATCAACTTAGCCCGCTGAAATTGATGTCAAAATGCCAGTCAGATTTAGCCTATAAACAACTCAGGAGAAGGATGCTAAAAAAGACTGATAAGTTTCCCCAGATTCAAAGTGCTATAAGCTGCAATAAGACACTATATAACAAATATGTTATAACTTGTAGCGGAAACTAGGGAAAGACAAAAGAGAAAAGTACAGCAGGTGTGCCGATGGTTACAATGTGCACTCCGATATAATGTATCACTATTAGCTATAAGGAGTGTAGCTAAATTGTATAGATCAATGCAGCCTATTGACACAATTACTTAGATCACTGGTGAGGCTACATTAGCACAGGCAGTGAATTGAAATTACCATATGATATTAAGGCATTTTAGTATTTAAATGAGTCAAGATGACTCTCTGAGTGTATCTTCTGGCTGCTTTACACAGACAGGAAAAAAAGTGCAGACAGCAAACATCCCCACCAGTGATAATTAGGCACTCCCCGCTAATATGGTTCTCTAATATAAGCTTATATAGACTACGCTGATATTACCCATGGTCAGGAAAGACCATGACGGGCTGGTGGAGCGGGGTGTCACTTTTGTCCTGCTGAAGTGATGGTCTCGCAAAGATGGTGAGGAAGACAGTGGCGTAGGGATGATCCGAAGGTGCAGAGGTCGAAGCAGGCGGTGATGCTGGTTCTCGTGGTCCGGGCGGGGACCACGGCATAAATGGAAGACGCGTTTCTCCCGTATGCCGGGCTTGATCACTTCCTGTCCCAATGACTCATTCGCTGAAGCTTTTAAGAACTGTTGATAATGGCTTGTTAGCCAATCTTATGGTGGGTGTCTCCCAATGCTTATGGTTGCCAAGCAACTAGAATCATTGCGGCTGGGATTGATGTGATTTTCACAGTTAATGGTCGTGTAGTTCTCCTGTCTGCATGGCAACTTTTACGCTGATAATTGTCAGTAGATAAACATGGGCACTCACAGTATGTAGCAGAACCATGTAAAAAATACAAAGAACACAATAAACACATTGTGGATAGATAAATGATTAAAACATCAAAGAGGAAAAGAGGAGAGAAAAAATGAGAGAGAAAAAAATAATTATTTTTTTTATAAAAAAATATATTTTCGGAAGATATATGCTTTGCAACTACACAGAGAATGGACATCTAATCATCTAGCCTATTACTGGAAGTTTGCTGGTGAATTGCATTGCATTCTAATTAAGTAACATCATAACCTTATGCTCGTGTACATAGTAATTTTCTATGCATATTTTTATTAATATATATAATATTTCATATATATGATATGCAGATAATTTAATCACAAATGCCACATATATATACGCGAATGGATCTAGTCATTTCGTAATGTGATATCCACCACTCTATGTGTGTGATTCCTTTTAAAGGCTGGCAAGGAGGTGAGTGATAGCAAAGACGGATCTATACTAATGATCTTAATAATATACAGCACACTATCCAATCAGTATATGAATATTCAATGCTTATAGATATAGAGAATAGTAAAAGACTATGCATGGATGCGTAATAAGTGTACTTAAATGACATCATTTTGATTGATATGTATAAAGGAAGGGAGAAGAAAAAGGAAAGGGAAAAAATATTAGAACAATATATAATTTAATAAAAATTAAACTGAGTTCCAAAAGAGTATCTATCCCTAATGATAACAGCTTAAGCTCTACCAGTGAAATAAGTACAAATTGAATCTGAATTAGAGATTCAACACACCTTGTGTATACATATCAATCTGTATTCACTAACATGCATAAAGTATTCTAAAAGTCACCCATTTTTGTGGGATTATATAAACCAAATATGTTACTATTAAACATTTAAATCATAAGATTGGTTTATGGGCCTGAAGAAATGCTGAAAGTGTACTAATGAGCAATATTACACAAATTGTGTTTAAATGTAAAAGCCTACATAGAGACGGGTTGGGTTAACAGAACCTTGATGTGAATAGTGCTGCGATTAAGTTCTGGAGTAGAATATATAAGGTGCAATGAGCAAAGTAATTGGAATACGGTGTGATCGTGAAATATCTGAATGATGAAAGTATAGCAATTTATGTTTGCTGTGTGGGTGATACGTGTGCATAAGGTGTGAATTGAAAGTGATTTATTGGTGAAAAATAAAAAAATGTTGATAGTGTATTAGCCGCATAGGGCAGGATGGACAGTGAAATGCTGCAGTGAGGAAAGATAAATGGGGAATGGAGTTGACTAGGTCTGAGAAAACTAAAATGTGAACACTACACAAAAACACTGTAGGAATTGACACAATGTGAGAGGGAAAAAGCGTTGTGACCAGGATGGGGAAAATGAAGAGAAATGAGTGAAAAAAATAACAATATTTGAAAGTGAGGGAGCGGTGCATCTCGTGCACCTAATATCTGGAATTCCTGAGTAGGATAGCCTCAATATTCAGGGTACTAAATACATATATCAATATATTTAAGGAAATTATGTGCTTGTATATTAAGTGCTTACAACCCACACACATACACTTACGTATGTAGGTTTGTGCCCTGCTATGCGGAATGTTATTAATGGGGTGCTACTGAGAATCTTATCATGAACGGTCAGACAATTATATTATTCTAAGAATACACTATAATTAATGTACTCATTGAGGCCAGATGGTTTCAGACCCCCTAACTTGAAGGTCCACTCACTTTCTTTCTTGATAAGTTCTCTACTAAGATCACCCCCTCAAATTCCTAAATAGACTCTCTCTAATCTGAAGCCTCGCATCTCACTCGGTGAGTCTTTATGTTTCATATGGTAATGTCTAGCAACTGATCTAAATTTCTTTGCTTTTGATAGATCCAATGAGGCATTTCTGATTGATCCCATATGCTCAAGGATTCTGGATTTGAATTTTCTTGTGGTCATTCCCACATATCGTAGGTTACAGCTGCAGATTAAACAGTAGACCACTCCTTGGGTATCACAATTGAAGAAATGTTTGATACCAATATCTCGTCCCAGCCTATCCTTCACCTTGTTGGTTTTCTGGATATGGGGACAGGCCTTACACAGGCCACAAGGAAACAATCCTGTTATACTCTAGGGGTTTGTTAGGTTCACGTGAGAAATTACTTCATACCAGCAAGTCCCTCATATTGCTATATTTCGGCCAGCTCATCTAGAGTTGGGAGTCCAATAATGGTGATAAATCTGCATCCAAGTGTAAAATCGGTATATGTTTTTGAATTGCGTCCCTTAGTGATCTCCATTCAGGGCAAAAAGTGCCTACAAAAGAAATCTTAGGGTTATCATCCCTCTCCTTAGGTTTATCCTGAAAGATTAGGGATTCCCTTTTGGTTTGTAGGACTGAATACTGTGCCCGTTTTAAGGAAAGTTTTCTGTAGCCATGGGCTAGTAATCATACCGTAAGCTCTCAACTCTTTTCTTGGAGAAAGATCTTAGGGTCTTCAGTAGGAAGCTGTTGTTAAAAAATATTCTTTGCCAAACTACCCACTGGCAACATGGTTGACACATCATCGACTAAGAATGCGGATTCCACTTTGGCAACAGCATCTGCAAATTATATGCTTATACTTGCCCCCTCACTGTCTGAGGAAGAACTATCAGCAATACAGATATTTGAAAAGCTGCACATGGAATCACCCTCAAATACGACCCCACAACTCAAGAAAAGGCCATCTTGCAAGAGCAAATCAACCTTTTTTCCTCCAGAGACTAACAGTCCCGAGATCAAGATATTCTTGGACATGGTATCTAGGGAATTTGATGACATCCAAGCAAACACTAACAAGAGAAATCAATCTAAGAACTTAAAGTTTAGGGAAAGACAAGCGTTAAAAGTGATTAGATCATGGAACGATACTGTCACTAAACCTGCAGATAAAGGAGGCAATATCGTACTATGGCCTACTGAAATGTATGTGGAGGAAGTCCAGAGACAGCTTTTTAACACTGTATGCTATCGGAAACTCCCACTTAATCCTACAATGAGATTCCATAAAGAATACACACGGATGGTGGAGGAGGCCTTGGCAATGGGTATCATCACCCAACAGGAATCGAGATATCTTACAGTATCCAAACCAAGAGTCCCTACTTTCTATTTATTACCAAAAATCCACAAGGATATTAGAAAACCACCTGGCAAATCAATTGTCTCTGGCAATGGGGGACTTCTGGAATTACCAAGCAAATTTCTGGACTTGCATCTTAGAGACCTCGTTGCTGTCATATCTGAGAGTTACATCGGATCTCCTGCAGAAAATACATGACATCATCCTAGAGGAGAATCGGTTACTAGCAACTCTAGATGTAGAGGCTCTCTACACCAAAAAAAGAAAAAATACAGACAGCGCTTGCAGATTTCTTATTATAATAATACATTTATTTGTTTATTTTATTCTATTAATATTTCTCTATTAGTACCATAGTAAAAAATAAAATAAAATCCTTCCCTTAACTCTACAACTATTTTGCATGCAAAAAATAAATATAACTAAAAACCACAATAATATAAAATAAAAAGTTCAGAACACATTTAATAAAATCATGTAGTACTCTGCTCCATAAATGACATATCTATCCTTCTTAGTGCACATATGATACAACTGATTACAATTGATTCACAATGTTTCACTTAGATGTTACAAACTGCAACAGCTAAGTCTGATATTCAATCCCCTGCTTTCACTCAGGCTAATGCCTTGTCCTTTCCTTAATGATTTAATATAAAGGCAGGTGTTATGAAAGCACTTAATCAGAAATAAATCATTTTAGTGGAAAGTCGCTTCCAACAGTTCATCACACATGTAACTTTTCAGTAACTTTTTATCTCCTTTAAAATTGAGGCTGATCCTTTAATAGCAGCAATGGGTTAGTCACTTATGCATGCATGCATTGAAATTACTTGGAGCAGCAGAGTTAGTAAATCTCACATCGGATTTTTAAAAAATGGCCATGTTATGATTACCACTACTCCTCCTGGGTTCCGTTTTATAGTCCTCCTGGCTCTGGTGCCAAATACCCTTTTACAGCGAGCCTTGTCCGGAGATCATTCAGAAATTCTTCCCAGTGCTGGAGGCAAGTAGTTGGTAAAGTTGTCACGGGCTGGTCAGGTATAGAGACGCGTTTCACTGCCTACATACATCGGCAGCTTCCTCAGTCAGACTGATGTGAGATTTACTAACTCTGCTGCTCCAAGTAATTTCAATGCATGCATGCATAAGTGACTAACCCATTGCTGCTATTAAAGGATCAGCATCAATTTTAAAGGAGATAAAAAGTTACTGAAAAGTTACATATGTGATGAACTGTTGGAAGCGACTTTCCACTAAAATGATTTATTTCTGATTAAGTGCTTTCATAACACCTGCCTTTATATTAAATCATTAAGGAAAGGACACAGCATTAGCCTGAGTGAAAGCAGGGGATTGAATATCAGACTTAGCTGTTGCAGTTTGTAACATCTAAGTGAAACATTGTGAATCAATTGTAATCAGTTGTATCATATGTGCACTAAGAAGGATAGATAAGTCATTTATGGAGCAGAGTACTAAATGATTTTATTAAATGTGTTCTGAACTTTTTATTTTATATTATTGTGGTTTTTAGTTATATTTATTTTTTGCATGCAAAATAGTTGTAGAGGTAAGGGAAGGATTTTTTTTTTTTTTTTACAATGGTACTAATAGAGAAATATTAATAGAATAAAATAAACAAATAAATTTATTATTATAATAAGAAATCTGCAAGCGCTGTCTGTATTTTTTCTTTTTTTTTGGTTTTTCTATTGCGGTTAGGGGGTTGAGAAGTCCCCCCTGCTTACAGTGAGCTGCATGCAGATTTGGGACATATACAAGCAATTGAATTGAAATTAATTTATTCTAATTGTATTAGCGCTAGGGGGCTACTTTACTGTAGGTGTTTCTGTTTTGCTCTCTACACCAGCATAGACCTTCAACAAGGAGTAGAAGCCATCAACAGGAGAGAAGATTTTTTCTCAACATGGAAGATAAAAGTTAGTTCAATGACTTCCTATGTGAAGTCTTGAGTTTCGTACTAAACATGAACATTTTCACATTTGGCGACCAGTACTTTCTACAGTTTAGGGAAACTACTATGGGGGCAGCTTGTGCCCCCACGTATGCCAACTTATTTATGGGCTGTTGGGAATAATCAACAGTGTTTAATGAAAAAAAAATCAAGATTTCACACAACATGTCATGAGCTGGCTAAGATATATTGACGATATCTTTCTAATCTGGGATGGTGAAGAACAACTTCTACTTGACTTTATTAATTTACTGAACAGCAACGACCTTAATATGCATCTGACACATACCATCAGCAAAAAAGAGTATCCTTTTTAGACTTAAGTATTTATAAATTGGAAAATAGAGCATTAGCCACAAAACTCATCCGCAAAGACTCTGCCACAAATAGCATTCTTTACCAGACCAGTTCTCATTTTCCTCCAGCTATTGAGAACATACCTAAAGGGGAATTTTTGAGACTTAGGAGGAACTGTACGGAAGATGAGACCTTCAAAGAAAAGAGACGAGAGCTTACGGTATGATTACTAGCCAATGGCTACAGTAAACGTTCCTTAAAACGGGCATAGTAATCAGTCCTACAAACCAAAAGGGAATCCCTAAACTTTCAGATTAAACCTAAGGAGAAGGATGATGACCCTAAGTTTAATTTTGTAGGCACTTTTTGCCCTGAATGGAGATCACTAAGGGACGCAATTCAAAAACATATACCGATTTTACACTTGGATGCAGATTTATCACCATTATTGGACTTCTAACTTCAGATGAGCTGGCGGTGATCTAGGAATATGAGGGACTTGCTGGTACGAAGTCATTTCTCACATGAACCTAACAAACCCAAGAGTATAACAGGATCGTTTCCTTGTGGTCAGTGTAAGGCCTGTCCCAAGATCCAGAAAACCAACAAGGCGAAGGATAGGCTAGGAAGAGAAATTGGTATCAAACATATCTTCAATTGTGATACCCAAGGAGTGGTCTACTGTTTAATCTGCAGCTGCAACCTACAATATGTGGGACTGACCACAAGAATATTCAAAACCAGAAACCTTGAGCATATGGGATCAATCAGAAATGCCACATCGGATCTATCAAAAGCAAAGAAATTTACATCAGTTGCTAGACATTACCATATGAAACATCAAGACTCACCGAGTGAGATGCAAGGCTTCAGATTAGAGAGAATCCATTTAGGAAGTCGAGGGGGTGATCTTAGTAGAGAACTTATCAAGAAAGAAAGTGAGTGGACCTTCACGTTAGGGAGTCTGAAACCATCTGGCCTCAATGAGTACATTAATTATAGTGTATTCTTAGAATAATATATTTGTCTGACCGTTCATGATAAGAGTCTCAGTAGCCCCCCATTAATAACATTCCGCATAGTGGGGCACACACCTACATATGTAAGGTTATGTGGGTGTGTTGAAAGTAGTAAATATACAAGCACATAGTTTCCTTAAAAATATTGATATATGTATTTAGTACCCTGGATATTGAGGCTATCCTACCCAGGAATTCCAGATATTAGGTGCACGAGATGCACCGCTCCCTCACTCTCAAATATTATTATTTTTTCACTCATTTCTCTTCATTTTCCCCATCCTGGTCCCGATGCTTTTTCCCTCTCACGCTGTGTCAATTCTCACAGTCTTTTTATGTAGTGTTCACAGTTTAGTTTTCTCAGACCTAGTCACCTCCATTGCCCACGTATCTTTCCTCGCTGCAGCATTTCACTGTCCATCCTGTCCTATACGGCTAATACACTATCAACATTTTTTTATTTTTCACCAATAAATCACTTTCAATTCACACCTGATGCACACGCATCACCCACACAGCAAACATAAATTGCTATACTTTCATCATTCAGATATATCACGATCACACCGTATTCTAATTTCTTTGCTCATTGCACCTTATATATTCAACTCCAGAACTTAATCGCACCACTATTCACATCAAGGTTCTGTTAACCCAACCCATCTAAATGTAGGCTTTCACATTTTAACACAATTTGTGTAATATTGCTCATTAGTACACTTTCAGCATTTCTTCAAGCCCATAAACCAATCTTATGATACTGATTTAAATGTTTAATAGTAACATATTTGGTTTATATAATCCCACAAAAATGGGTGACTTTTAAAATACTTTACACATGTTGGTGAATATAGGTTGATATGTATACACAAGGCTTATTGAATCTCTAATTCAGATTCAATTTGTACTTATTTCACTGGTAGAGCTTAAGCTGTAATCATTAGCGATAGATACTCTTTTGGAACTCAGTTTAATATTTATTAAATTATATATTGTTTTAATAGTATTTTCCCTTTCCTTCTCCCTTCCTTTATACATATCAATCAAAATGATGTTGTTTAAGTACACTTATTATGCATCCATGCATAGTCTTCTACTATTCTCCTTATCTATAAGCATTGAATATTCGTATACTGATTGGATAGTGTGCTGTATATTATTAAGATCATTAGTATAGGTCTGTCTTTGTTATCACTCACCTCCTTGCCAACCTTTAAAAGGAATCACACACATAGAGTGGTGGATATCACATTACGAAATGACTAGATCCATTCGCGTATATATCTGTGGCATTTGTGATTAAATTATCTGCATATCATATATAAGAAATATTATGTACTGTATATTAATAAAAATATGCATAGAAAATTACTAAGTACATGAACATAAGGTTATGATGTTACTTAATTAGCACGCAATTCACCAGTAAACTTCCAGTAATATGCGAGTTGATTAAATGTCCATTCTCTGTGTAGTTGCAAAGCATATATCTTCCGAAAATATATTTTTTTATTAAAAAAAAATATATTATTTTTTTCTCTTTCCTTTTCTCCTCTTTGAAGTTTTAATCATTTTTCTATCCACAATGTGTTTAATGTGTTCTTTGTATTTTTTTTAAATGGCTCTGCTACATACTGTGAGTGCCTATGTTTGTCTACTGACAGTTATCAGCGTAAAGGTTGCCATGCAGACAGGAGAACTACAAGACCATTAACTGTGAAAATTGCATCAATCCCAGTTGCAATGATTCTAATTGCTTGGCAACCCTAAGCATTGGGACACACCCACCATATGATTGGCTAAAAAGCTGTTATTGACAGTTCTTTAAAGTTCCAGCGAATGAGTCATTGGGACAGGAAGTGATCAAGCCCAGCATACGGGAGAAACGTATCTTCCATTTACTCTGCTGTCCACGCCCAGACCACGAGAACCAGCATCACCGCCTGCTCTGATCTTTGCACATTTGGATCATCGACTACACCGCTTTCTGCCTCACCATCTTTGTGAGACCCTCACTTCAGCAGGCCAAGGGTGACACCCCGCTCTACCAGCCCCATCACGGTCTTTCCCAACCACGGGTAATATCAGCATAGTCTATATCAGCTTATATTAGAGAACCATATTAGCGGGTAGCGCTTAATTATCACTGGTGGGGATGTTTGCTGTCAGTACTTTTTTTCAGTCTGTGTAAAGCAGCCAGAAGATACACTCTGAGAGTCATCTTGACTCATTTAACTACTAAAATGCCTTAATATCAACTGGTAATTTCAATTCACTGCCTGTGCTAATGTAGCCTCACCAGTGATCTAATTTATTGTGTCAATAGGCTGCATTGATCTATCTAATTTAGTTCCACTCCTTATAGCTATTAGTGATACATTATATCGGAGTGCACATTGTAACCATCGGCACACCTGCTGTACTTTTCTCTTTTGTCTTTCCCTAGTTTCCGCTACAAGTTATAACATATTTGTTATATAGTGTTTTATTGCCGATTATAGCACTTTGAATCTGGGGAAAGTTATCAGTCTTTTTAGCATCCTTCTCCTGAGTTGTTTATAGGCTAAATCTGACTGGCATTTTGACATCAATTTCAAAGGGCTATGTCGATCATTTAACCAACTTCATTCAATGTCTCATTTAAGGGCTTGCTCACCTTCCTATTCATTGGATTTTCACTCTCTATTATTATTTCTGGACTCTCACCAGTGATTCATGAGTATTTTACTCTTGTCTAACACTGGCAGCAGATCCACCTTTGTCTATTTCTTATATTCTCTGTCCACTTATTGCTCATTTATCTATATTCTTTCACTTTCAAATTTTCATGAACTCTCATCAGTGATCCCAGATTAGCATGATTAGTCATCTACTTCTACCACACAGGAAACGCCCAAATTCGTTTGATCTTGGAAGCTAATCAGTGTTGGGCTATGTTAGTACTTTGGTGGGAGAACCCCTAGGAAGATGTAGTGTAGTAGAGTTCAGATGCTTTGGGCATGCTCAGTGCCTAACACTACAGCAAATTCACCGTTTTTTTGCTTGGCTTCATTCTATTTATTCTTTATCTATGGTGGCAAGCCCAGTCCAATCTCATTAGTTTATATCAAAATAAGGTGTTGTATCAAAAGCAGGCAGCTTAGAATATCAGTGTATAGTTACATGTGTACCACTTTGTATACTTTCCTTGTCTAAATTAAACTTGTGAGTCCATTCCCATTTTTTGGGTTCTTACTATTTATAGCCTGACATTTGGTTTCCCAATATGAAATTATCCTATAAATTTTGATAATAAGGAAGCCACCCCGACCAGGATTTTTTAGGCATTGCATATTTTTTGTTTTTGATTGATGTATGTAATTGTTGTTAATACACCAAACTACTTATTGTTTTTTTTAGATAAAAATTTAACAAAATACAATTTATTTTAAACACTATCCTTGACACTTATTCTTCAATATCCGGGTCTTATTGACTATTTCAAGAGTGCACCCACAAAAGAGTCTTCTTTTTTCTTCTTTGTTCTGTGTAACACTAGACTGACTCAGGGTGCACCAAGAGATTATTAATAAGGATTTTTTCCCTTTAACTATCTCATTTTGGTACCATATTATATTCTATTTTTACCATCTATATGACCTGTGCGGTTTCCCCAAGAATTAATATTGATACTCATCAAACATGATAATTTGATCTCAGTGGCGTGCGGTGAGGTCGGTGGCTGGTGAGGCACTGGTTGGTGTGTAGGTGTTTGTACAAAATGTGTAGGGGTCGCTGCGGGTGTGGCGCTATTAGATTAATGGAAGACCTGGACATCAAAATACCCATGGTGTTGTGTGTGTAACTAAACACTTACATGCCCTGAAACTCAGGGGCTGGCAACTTTTAACCTGGGGGGCAAACGCAAGCATGTGGCCCCTGCTTTTCTACCAACAAACTGTAATGGAAACATTTGTGTAACAAAACTTTTGCAGGAGTGGTTTATGGTGGCTTAAAACACCATTTAAATATATATTTAACAAAATCACTTGTCAAAAAGCTATAAACAAATACAAAACCTAGTAGCAGTTTGGCCTCGCGCCTGTGCACTACGATCCCTGCGCATGCACAGTTGTTCAATAATCGGCCACTGTGCGATTGCGCAAAACAGAGATCAGGTCTGAATTAGTCCCTAAATACGCGACTTAAGGCGCTTTAATTGGCATCTCCAAACTAAGTGCAGGGTGTGATAGGGACAAATGAATAGCTATGGAGACCTCCTTCCCAATGCTGTTCATATCGTGCTGAATTGATTCGCCCCATTGTAGGGTGACTTTGCTAGCACTCAAACGTTGTCACCATAGCACATCAACATACTCTCGTCACTTCTAATTGAATTGCCCTCTACTGGTCAGTGAAATCCCTATAGAGGAGGATGATATTTCCAGCAATGGCAGGCAAATATTACATGTGCAAGACTGAAATACCTAGTGGCGCTTGCGTCAATCAGTCAGCGCTGATGCATGTGCATGAGAGCCGGCAGCGGTGCTTGCGCATTACATTCAAAGACCCTTGTACTTTTGACGTCCCGGTAAATAAAATAAACTTTATTAGCAGCTCACAGGTGTCCTTTGCTTTCCTAGTTGGCCACTGCTTGACACACTTCATATACTCGCAGGTAATCATGCTGATATGTGGAAAATGAATAAGCATAAAGGTGGGCTCTTTGTTCTTTAAGTGCTGCTGGAATACCATTGTCATACAACAGTATGGCGGTGGCAATGTTTTATTACAAGTATGCAGAGACAAAAGAGAATAGTGATTTTCTCTACACTAAATCTTGCATAGTGACAGAAGTGTCAAATTGCACCAGATCTAGCGCATTTGGCACTTATAAGTTGTTAATGTGGGATGCGTTCGGAATCCCCTCAGGAGACTGGCGCTGGGACACCGGCAGCCCAAAGGTGACTATTGAGGTGAGGGTTAGAGCACGGGGGGAGGGTTAGTCACTAGGGGGGGAGGGGGGGTTAGCCATAGCTAACGACCCCGGAGGGTTAGCCCTAGCCGACAAACCAGAGGATTAGAGTGTGTGTGTGTGTGGGGGGGGGGGGGAGGGGGGCTAAAATACATATCCCCGTCTGCTGGCTGGCTTCACACAGTCGGGATACCACGGTCATTCATCTGACTGCTGGCATCCCTACCACAGGAATTTCATACCCAACCCGTTAATATATATCTCCCCCTCACTATTATAAAATAATTAATAATGCAGGCAGGCAGTGCCCATCTTTTCAGCCCCCTCCAGACAACCCCCTCCTAACCTTCCTCTTTTCTCTTGAAAACCCTGGAAGAAAATAACTAACCTTAAGTTCCTGTGCTCTAATCAGCTCCGCTGCTCCTGGCATCTCCTCCCAGTGTCCCAGCTCTGTCACACGGCACACGCTGCGGCTTTGCCGACATTTAGAGGGGCGGGAAGCCGGGAACCACTGTTATTGAACACTGCACAGCAATCAGTGTCTGCCGTGTCCCTTTCGGGCAACAGCTGCAGGGTCCACTGGGGACATGATCTCACTATGTCCCCATAGTGAGATCATGAATGGGTTTGGCTGGATATGGCCCTAATTAGATACAGGGAGGGCACACACAGTTAAGAGGATGCATGTCAGAGGAGGCGGAACCCACAAAGGCACACAGAGGGAATAAGAGTGGACTGGAGTTACACATACATGCAGGTCCGGTCCGCGGTGCATACAGGAGGTGCACACTGTGACTACAGCAGCACTGCGCCTGCAAGCTTTGAAACTCCGTCAGGTGGTTGGAAAACAGATGAAAGACACTAACTACCCTGCTGCCCTGAGAGGCCGGTGGGAGATTCTTCTTGCTTTCCCCCTAGCTGTCGGGTATGTGATACAGCTGCAGCTAACTCTATTCCTCCCTGTACAGCACTGACAGTGACAGCCGGACACAGTCACTGTCAGTGCTGAATCTGGTGCCCAATCACATCTGCCTTCAGTGACAGGGGCGTGCTTTCATATGGGCTGAAAGCACGTCCCTGCTCTGAGGCACTTGTATGGGTGCCGCTTACATTGTTTTTTTTAATGGGCTTTTACAGCCCTCGGCTTGGCCCCGCCCCCAGTCCGCCCCCTGCTTCCGGTGATTTATAATTGGCAGCTGAAGGCACCATTCTCGGTGCCTCTGAAATCAACTTAAACAATGTTTTAACTGAAAAAAATGATGACATTATATAAAGAAGATACTTATGACACAGAATATGTGTCATAAGTATCGTCTTTGTTTTAATGTAATCATTAATGACAGGGGAGGCACTGCCTGCCCTGCCTCCCCTGACTGCACGTCCCTGTTTGATCTTAGACCAAGTTGAGAAAGACATTGAAGAAATAGGTAAAAACTTGGAGACTTGGGAGAAAGACCTAGCATTTCAAAGTATGTTTGAGAAGTACAACAAAGAACTTGATACGTATGAAACCACAAGTATAGACCGGAAACGGAATAAATGCTACAGGGACAAAAAGGACTTCTCCCAGGGTAACATTTTCAGGAGGAATTATCAATCGGCACGTGACAGAGGAGGACAACCAAGAGACAAGATTAGCTCCTCAGAAATTGAGTCTTCATATAGTGACGATTCTTCCACGGAGCAGTCAGAAGGAGGGTTCCAGTCCTACAGATGTGACATTGGCGAGGATCCTTTTTTAGGGAGAGGTCACCAAACAAGAGGCAGAAGCAAACCAATAGGAAGACAAGGAGAGGGGGGATGAAACATAAAAAAAAAAACAACAAACGAGACTGGGATACCCCACAAACCTTACAGTACCCCATACGGAAGAACAGGAAGTGATGACCACCAACAAACTACAAATTATCAATCTAACAAGTAGAACCCTCACAGAAGATCAGATGGAGGATCTCAGTAAAGGATTATCTTTTTCACCCACTGCGCCCTTCAACAGATTCATCTGATAGAAATATCTTAGGCTCTTCGGTAGGAAGCTGTTGTAAAAAAAAATTATTTGCCAAACTACCCACTGGCAACATGGTTGACACATCATCAACTGAGAATGCAGATTCCACTTTCGCAACAGCATCCACTGATGAGATGCTTATACTCGCCCTCTCACTGTCTGAGGAAGAACTATCAGCAATACAGATATTTGAAAAGCTGCACATGGAATCACCCTCAAATACAACCCCACAACTCAAGAAAAGGCCATCTTGCAAGAGCAAATCAACCTTTTTTCCTACAGAGACTAACAGTCCCGAGATCAAGATATTCTTGGACATGGTATCTAGGGAATTTAATGACATCCAAGCAAAAACTAACAAGAGATGTCTATCTAAGAACTTAAAGTTTAGGGAAAGATAAGCGTTAAAAGAGATTAGATCATGGAACGATACTGTCATTAAACCTTCAGATAAAGGAGGCAATATGATACTATGGCCTACTGAAATGTATGTGGAGGAAGCCCAGAGACAGCTTTTGAACACTGTATACTATCGGAAACTCCCACTTAATCCTACAATGAGATTCCACAAAGAATACACATGGATGGTGGAGGAAGCCTTGGCGACGGGTATCATCACCCAACAGGAATCGAGATACCTTACAGTATCCAACCCAAGAGTCCCTACTTTCTATTTATTACCAAAAATCCACAAGGATATTAGAAAACCACCCGGCAGACCAATTGTCTCTGGCAATTGGGGACTGCTGGAAATACCAAGTACATTTCTGGACTTGCATCTTAGAGACCACGTACTCTCATTGCCATCATATCTGTGAAAAATATCGGATCTCCTGCAGAAAACACATGTCATCATCCTAGAGGAGAATTGGTTACTAGCAATGCTAGATGTAGAGGCTCTCTACACCAGCATAGACTATCAGCAAGGAGTAGAAGCCACAGGATTTTTTCTCAACATGAAAGAAAAAAGTGAGTTCAGTGACTTCCTATGTGAAGTCTTGAGTTTCGTACTGAACAAGAACTTTTTCACGTTTGGCGACCAGTTCTTCCTACAGGTTAAGGGAACTACTATGGGGGCAGCTTGTGCCCCCACCTATGCCAACTTATTTCTGAGCTGTTGGGAACAATCAACAGTATTTAATGAAAATAATCAAGTTTTTACACAACATATCATGAGCTGGCTAAGATATATTGACGATATCTTTCTAATCTGGGATGGTGAAGAAAAACTTCTACTTTACTTCATTAATTCACTGAACAGCAACGACCTTAATATTCATCTGACACATACCATCAGTAAAGAAAGAGTAACCTTTTCAGACTTAAGTATTTATAAAATGGAAAATAGAGCATTAGCCACAGAACTTTTCCGCAAAGACACTGCCACAAATAGCATTCTTTACCAGACCAGTTCTCACCTTCCTCCAACTACTGAGAACATCGCTAAAGGGAATTTTTGAGACTCAGGAGGAACTGTATGGAAGATGAGATCTTCAAAGAAAAGAATCGAGAGCTTACGGTACGATTACTAGCCTGTGGCTACAGTAAATGTTCCTTAAAACGGGCACAGTATTCAGTCCTACAAACCAAAAGGGAATCCCTAATCTTTCAGGAAAAAGCTAAGGAGAGGGATGATGACCCTAAGATTCATTTTGTAGGCACTTTTTGCCCTGAATGGAGATCACTAAGGGACGCAATTCAAAAACATATACCGATTTTACACTTGGATGCAGATTTATCACCATTATTGGACTCCCACCTCCAGATGTGCTGGCGGAGATCTAAGAATATGAGGAACTTGCTGATACAAAGTAATTTCTCACGTGAACCTAACAAACCCAAGAGTATAACAGGATTGTTTCCTTGTGGCCAGTGTAAGGCCTGTCCCCAGATCCAGAAAACCAACAAGGTGAAGGCTAGGCTGCGACAAGAAATTGGTATCAAACATATCTTCAATTGTGATACCCAAGGAGTGGTCTACTGTTTAATCTGCAGCTGTAACCTACGATATGTGGGAATGACCACAAGAATATTCAAAACCAGAATATTTGAGCATATGGGATCAATCAGAAATGCCACATTGGATCTCTCAAAAGCAAAGAAATTAACATCAGTTGCTAGACTTTACCATATGAAACATCAAGACTCACTGATTGAGATGCGAGGCTTCGGATTAGAGAGAGTCCATTTAGGAAATCAAGGGGGGGGATCTTAGTAGAGAACTTATTAAGAAAGAAAGGGAGTGGACCTTCAAGTTAGGGGGTCTGAAACCATCTGGCCTCAATGAGCACATTAATTATAGTGTATTCTTAGAATAATATATAACAGTCTCAGCAGCCCCCCATTAATAACATTCCGCATAGCGGGCACAAACCTACATACGTAAGGGTATGTGGGTGGGTTGTAATTACTTAATATGCAAGCACATCATTTCCTTAAATATATTGATACATGTATTTAGTACCCTGGATATTAAGGCTATACTACTCAGGAATTCCAGATATTAGGTGCACGAGATGCACCGCTCCCTCACTTTCAAATATTATTTTCAGTTATTTCTCTTCATTTTCCCCATCCTGGTCCCGATGCTTTTTCCCTCTCACGTTGTGTCAATTCTCACAGTGTTTTTATGTAGTGTTCACATTTTAGTTTTCTCAGACCTAGTCACCTCCATTCCCCATATATCTTTCCTCACTGCAACATTTCACTGTTCATCCTGTCCTATATGGCTAATACACTATCAACATTTTTTTTTATTTTAACCAATAAATCACTTTCAATGCACACCTTATGCACAAGTATCACCCACACAGCAAACATAAATTGCTATACTTTCATCATTCAGATATATCACGATCACACCGTATTCCAATTACTTTGCTCATTGCACCCTATATATTCTACTCCAGAACTTAATCGCAGCACTATTCACATCAAGGTTCTGTTAACCCAACCCGTCTCTCTGTAGGCTTTTACATTTTAACACAATTTGTATAATATTGCTCATTAGTACACACTTTCAGCATTTCTTCAGGCCCATAAACCAATCTTATAATACTGATTTAAATGTTAAATAGTAACATATTTGGTCTATATAATCCCACAAAAATGGGTGACTTTTAGAATACTTTATGCATATTAGTGACTTTAGGTTGATATTTATACACAAGCTTTTGAATCTCTAATTCAGATTAAATTTGTACTTATTTCACTGGTGGATCTTAAGCTGCTATCATTAGGGATAGATACTCTTTTGGAACTCAGTTTAATATTTATTAAATTATATATTGTTTTAATAGTATTTTCTCTTCCCTTTCCTTCTCCCTTCCTTTATACATATCAATCAAAATGATGTCATTTAAGTACACTTATTATGCATCCATGCATAGTCTTCTACTATTCTCCTTATCTATAAGCAATGAATATTTGTATACTGATTGGATAGTGTGCTGTATGTTATTAAGATCATTAGTATAGGTCTGTCTTTGTTATCACTCACCTCTTTGCCAACCTTTAAAAGGAATCACACACATAGAGTGGTGGATATCAAATTACGAAATGACTAGATCCATTCGCGTATATATCTGTGGCATTTGTGATTAAATTATCTGCATATCATATATAAGAAATATTATATACTGTATATTAATAAAAATATGCATAGAAAATTACTAAGTACATGAACATAAGGTTATGATGTTACTTAATTAGCACGCAATTCACTAGCAAACTTCCAGTAATATGCTAGTTGATTTCCATTCTCTGTGTAGTTGCAAAGCATATATCTTCCGAAAATATATTTTTTTATTAAAAAAATATATTTTTTTCTCTCTAATTTTTTACTCTTTGATTTTTAATTATTTATCTATCTATCTATCTATCTATCTATCTATCTATCTATCTATCTATCTATCTATCTATCTATCTATCCACAATGTGTTTATTGTGTTCTTTGCATTTAAAAAAAAAAGCCCTGCTACATACTGTGAGTGCCCATGTTTGTCTACTGACAGTTATCAGCGTAAAGGTTGCCCTGCAGACAGGAGAACTACAAGACCATTAACTGTGAAAATTGCATCAATCCCAGTTGCAATGATTCTAGTTGCTTGGCAACCTTAAGCATTGGGACACACCCACCATATGATTGGTTAACAAGCCGTTATTGACAGTTCTTAAAAGATCCAGCGAATGAGTCATTGGGACAGGAAGTGATCAATCCCGGCATATGGGAGAAACGAGTCTTTCATTTACTCCGCGGTCCATGCCCAGACCAGGAGAACCTGCATCACTGCCTGCTCTGACCTCTGCACCTTCGGATCAACCCTACACCACTGTCTGCCTCACCATCTTTGCAAGACCATCACTTCAGCAGGACAAGGGTGACACCCTGCTCCACCAGCCCCGTCACGGTCTTTCCCGACCACGTCTATACCATAGTCTATATCAGCTTATATTAGAGAACCATATTAGCGAAAAGTACTTAATTATCACTGGTGGGGATGTTTGCTGTCAGTACTTTATTTCAGTCTGTGTCTAGCAGCCAGAAGATACACTCTGAGAGTCATATTGTCGCATTTAAATACAAAAATGCCTTAATATCTTCTGGTTATTTCAATTCACCGCCTGTGCTAATGTAGCCTCACCAGTGATCCAAGTAATTGTGTCAATAGGCTGCATTAATCTATCTAATTTTAACTCCACTCCTTATAGCTAATAGTGATACATTATATCGGAGTGCACATTGTAACCATCGGCACACCTGCTGTACTTTTCTCTTTTGTCTTTCCCTAGTTTCCACTACAAGTTATAACATATTTGTTATATAGTGTCTTATTGCAGATTATAACACTTTGAATCTGGGGAAACTTATCAGTCTTTTTAGCATCCTTATCCTGAGTTGTTTATAGGCTAAATCTGACTGGCATTTTGACATCAATTTCAAAGGGCTATGTTGATCATTTAACCAACTTCATTCAATGTCTCTTTTAAGGGCTTGCTCACCTTCCTATTCATTGGGTTTTCACTCTCTATTATTATTTCTGAACTCTCACCAGTGATTCATGAGTATTTTACCCTTGTCTAACACTGGCAGCAGATCCACCTTTGGTTATTTCTTATATTCTCTAGCCACTTATTGCTCATTTATCTATCGTCTTTCACTTTCAAAATTTCGTGAACTCTCATCAGTGATCCCAGATTAGCATGATTAGTCATCTACTTCTACTATCATACAACACTGGAAACGCCCGAATCCGTTCAATCGTGGAAGCTAATCAGTGTTGGGCTAGGTCAGTACTTTGGTGGGAGACCCACTAGGAAGACCTAGTGTAGTAGAGTTCAGAAGCTTTGTACACTGACTGCAGATTCATCTTTTTTCTGCTTGGCTTCATTCTATCTATTTATTCTTTATCTATGGTGGCAAGCCCAGTCATATCTCATTAATTTATATCAAAATAAGGTGTTGTGTTAAAAGCAGGCGATATAGAAATCAGTGATTACTTACACGTGTACCACTTTGTATACTTCCTTGTCTAAATGAAACGCGTGAGTCCATTCCCATATTTTGGAGTTCTTACTATTTATATCCTGATGTCTGATTTTCAAACAAGGAATTATCCTATAAATTTTGATAATAAGGAAGCCACTCCGACCAGGATTTTTTGGACATTGCATATTTATTGTTTATGATTGATGTATGTAATTGTAGTTAATACACCAAACTACTTATTGGTTTTTAGATAAAAATGTAAACAAATACAATTTATTTTAAACACTATACTTGACACTTATTCTTCAATATTCGGGTCTTACTGACTAATTTAAGAGTGCACCCACAAAAGAGTCTTCTTTTTTCTTCTTTGTTCTGTATAACACTAGACTGACTCAGGGTGCACCACCAAGAGATTATTAATAAGGATTTTTTTCCCTTTAACTATCTAATTTTGGTACCATATTATATTCTATTTTTACCATCTATATGACCTGTGCGGTATCCCCTAAGTGCTAACATAATTATAGGGTTGCCAAATTCCAAGGTGTCATAAAGCATGCTCTGCTCACTCTGCCCGAAGGTGGCAAGCATGGAAGGTGTTTTAAAACAGAAAATGTGGTATTTCTTTATTCAAAGCATAAAGGGGATAGGGGAGTGGGGTATGCTCTGCACCAGCTGAATAATTAGTAGTACTAATGTGAAAGAAGAACCCTGACAAATATATCCGTCGATGAGTCATTCACTTTTTAATGGACATTCGGGGGTGCTACTAGAGACAATTGTAATGTACAAAAGGAAAAGGAGAAAGAATGTCTCTTTGTTGGCGCACATGAAAATTGAAAATATAACTTTTAATAGATTCATTAAAATTGTCCAAACACAAAATAAGACAATACAATACACCCAAAAAATTTATATACTAAGTACATACAGTGAGTGAGATACTAAATAAAGTGATTTATTAAAACCAAGGCTCGCTACCTGTGTCGTATCATTTATTGATTCACTTTTAATTAGAGATGAGCGGGTTCGGTTCTCCGAGAACCAAACCCCCGAAAACTCCACGTGTTTTACACAGGTCCGAGCCAGGCTCGGTTGTTCCCACCTGACTCGGAAAACCCGAACGAGGCAAAACATCATCCTGATGTCGGATTCTCGCGAGATTCGGATTCCATATAAAAAGTTGCGCGTTGCCGCCATTTTCACTTGTGCATTATAGAGGGTACAGAGAGGACGTGGCTACATTCTCTCAGTGGCAAATCTCAATATCAGTGCTTATTGCTGCTCAGTAATACTAGTACAGTGTCTCTCTTGTGCTGCATCTTGCTGCTGTAGGGTGCTGTGGTAGTAGTGTCCTGTGACTGTGTATCGTTCATCATCATTCCAGTCACAGTGGTATCTGGGGGGTGACAATTCCAGAGTGCTTTTGTGCTGCTCAGTATTAGTGACTAGTACAGTGTCTCTCTTGTGCTGCATCTTGCTGCTGTAGGGTGCTGTGGTAGTAGTGTCCTGTGACTGTGTATCGTTCATCATCATTCCAGTCACAGTGGTATCTGCGGGGTTACAATTCCAGAGTGCTTTTGTGCTGCTCAGTATTAGTGACTAGTACAGTGTCTCTCTTGTGCTGCATCTTGCTGCTGTAGGGTGCAGTGGTAGTAGTGTCCTGTGACTGTGTATCGTTCATCATCATTCCAGTCACAGTGGTATCTGGGGGGTGACAATTCCAGAGTGCTTTTGTGCTGCTCAGTAATACTAGTACAGTGTCTTGTGCTGCATCGTGCTGCTCAGTGTCAGTTCTCCGTAGTATCATCAGTGCTCAGTATCAGTGCTCAGTATCATCAGTGCTCAGTATCAGTGCTCAGTATCATCAGTGCTCAGTATAATAAGTGCTCAGTGTCTTGTGGTGCTCAGTAATACTACATTACTAATACTAGTACAGTGTCTTATGCTGCATCTTGCTGCTGTAGGGTGCTGTGGTAGTAGTGTCCTGTGACTGTGCATCGGTCATCATCATTCCAGTCACAGTGGTATGTGGTATCTATCTAGTGGTATCTAATTCCAGACATTACTGCCGTCTAATTCCAGATATATTACTGGCATATAATTCCACACATTAAAAAATGGAGAACAATAATTTGGAGGGCAAAATAGGGAAAGATCAAGATCCACTTCCACTTAGTAGAGAAGCTGCTGCCACTAGTCATGGCAGAGACGATGAAATGCCATCAACGTCGTCTGCCAAGGACGATGCCCAATGTCATAGTAGAGAGCATGTAAAATCCAAAAAGCAAAAGTTCAGTAAAATTACCCAAAAATCTAAATTAAAAATGTCTGAGGAGAAGCGTAAACTTACCAATATGCCATTTACGGCACAGAGTGGCAAGGAACGGCTAAGGCCCTCTCCTATGTTCATCATGACTAGTGGTTCAGATTCACATGACGATGGAAGCACTCATCCTCCCGCTAGAAAAATGAAAAGAGTTAAGATGGCAAAAGCACAGCAAAGAACTGTGCGTTCTTCTAAGTCACAAATCCCCAAGGAGAGTCCAATTGTGTCGGTTGCGATACCTGACCTTCCAAACACTGGACGGGAAGAGGTGGCTCCTTCCACCATTTGCACGCCCCCTGCAAGTGCTAGAAGGAGCACCCACAGTCCAGTTCCTGATATTCAAATTGAAGATGTCACTGTTGAAGTACACCAGGATGAGGATATGGGTGTTGCTGGCACTGAGGAGGAAATTGACGAGGACGATTCTGATGGTGAGGTGGTTTGTTTAAGTCAGGCACCCGGGAAAACACCTGTTGTCCATGGGATGAATAAGGCCATTGACATGCCTGGTAAAAATAAAAAAAATCACCTCTTCGGTGTGGAATTATTTCAACAGAAATACAGAAAATTGGCAACAGGTGTCAAGCTGTGTATTGCCTTTGTCAAACTGTAATAAGTAGGGGTAAGGACGTTAACCACCTAGGAACATCCTCCCTTATACGTCACCTGGAGCGCATTCATCAGAAGTCATTGACAAGTTCAAAAACTTTTGGTGACAGCGGAAGCAGTCCACTGACAACTAAATCCCATCTTCCTCTTGTACCCAAGCTCCTACAAACCACACCACCAACTCCCTCAGTGTCAATTTCCTCCTTAGACAGGAACGCCAATAGTCCTGCAGGCCATATCACTGGCAAGTCTGACGAGTCCTCTCCAAACTTGGATTCCTCCGATGGATCCTTGAGTGGAATGCCTACTGCTGTTGTTGCTGCTGGGAGTCAATCGTCATCCCAGAAGGGAAGTCGGAAGACCACTTTTACTACTTCCAGTAAGCAATTGACTGTCCAACAGTACTTTGTGAGGAAGATTAAATATCAAAGCAGTCATCCTGTTGCAAAGCAGATAACTCAGGCCTTGACAACTATGTTGGTGTTAGACGTGCATCCGGTATCCACCGTTAGTTCACAGGGACTTAGAGAATTGCTTGAGGTAGTGTGTCCCCGGTACCAAATCTTATCTAGGTTCCACTTCTCTAGGCAGGCGATACCGAGAATGTACACAGACATCAGAAAAAGTGTCCTCAGTGTTCTAAAAAATGCAGTTGTACCCACTGTCCTCTTAACCACGGACATGTGGACAAGTGGAGCAGGGCAGACTAAGGACTATATGACTCTGACAGCCCACTGGGTTGATGTATTTCCTTCCGCAGAAACAACAGCGGTGGCACCAGTAGCAGCATCTCACAAATGCCAACTCATTCCTAGGCAGGCTACACTTTGTATCACCGCTTTCCATAAGAGGCACACAGCTGACAACCTCTTACGGAAACTGAGGAACATCGCAGATTGGCTTACCCCAATTGGACTCTCCTGGGGATTTGTGATATCGGACAACGCCACCAATATTGTGCGTGCATTACATGTGGGCAAATTCCATCACATACCATGTTATGCACATACAATTAATTTGGCAAAAAAAAAAGGGTTAGAAGAGCCGTCCCGTGCGCAAAGCAGCTGCTAGTCAGTGTGACACTTCTAGAGGTATCCCTTTTAACCTCCACCAAGAACAACCATAGCAAACAAAAAAATTGAAGTAAACACTTAACCAGCGCTTTTCCAGAATTCCATAGGATAATTCATTCGCATTAACCCTTTTCGTTTAGGGTATACAAGATATGCAAAGAAAAAAAATGGAAGGAATATAGTGTAACACTGTTTTAATTAACACAAAATAGACAAACAATAATGAAACTGATTCTAAAGTGAATCACAAAAATACAGTGTTTGGCATAAAAGTTCCTTTACAAGGAGGTAGGCTTATTTAACAGCGGGTAATTACCTGATCAAATTGAACTGAGTTTTAGACAGTTCAAAACACGCTCAGAACATAGGATCACACGGTATCCCTCCTCACGGATCGTCAGAGCTTCCAGCAATATTCCTGTAAATCCCGGATTGGATCGCCTTCTCCTCCACCCTGGTGATTTGTGATATCGGACAACGCCACCAATATTGTGCGTGCATTACATGTGGGCAAATTCCATCACATACCATGTTATGCACATACAATTAATTTGGTGGTGCAGAATTTTTTTTAAAAACAACAGGGGCATGCAGGAGATGCTGTCGGTGGCCCGAAAAATTGCAGGCCACTTTCGGCATTCAGCCACCGTGTGCCGAAGACTGGAGCACCAGCAAACACTCCTGAATATGCCCTGCCATCAGCTGAAGCAAGAGGTGGTAACGAGCTGGAATTTAACACTCTATATGCTTCAGAGGATGGAGGAGCAGCAAAAGGCCATTCAAGCCTATACATCTGCATACAATATAGGCAAAGGAGGGGGAATGCACCTGACTCAATTGCAGTGGAGAATGATTTCCATGTTGTGCAAGGTTCTCCAACCCATTGAACTTGCTACACGTGAAGTCAGTTCAGACACTGCCATCCTTAGTCAGGTCATTCCCCTCATCAGGCTTTTGCAGAAGCAGCTGTAGAGATTGAAGGAGGAGCTAAAATTGAGCGATTCCGTTAGGAATGTGGGACTTGTGGATGGAGCCCTTCATTTGCTTAACCAGGATTCACGGGTGGTCAATCTGTTGAAATCAGAGCACTACATTTTGGCCACTGTGCTCGATCCTAGGTTTAAAGCCTACGTTGTATCTCTCTTTCCAGAAGACACAAGTCTACAGATGTTCAAAGACCTGCTGGTGAGACAATTGTCAAGTCAAGCGGAACGTGACCCACCAACAGCTCCTCCTTCATTTTCTACCACCACTGGAGCTGCCAGGAAAAGGATAAAATTTCCACCACCCCCCCGCTGGCGATGATGCAAGGCAGTCAGGAGCAAGTGCTGACATCTGGCATGGACTGAAGGACCTGCCTATGATTACTGACATGTCGTCTACTGTCACTGCATATGATTCTGTCACCATTGAAAGAATAGTGGAGGATTATATGAGTGACAGCATCACTGTAGGCATGTCAGACAGTCCGTACATATACTGGCAGGAAAAAGAGGCAATTTGCACCCTTGCACAAACTGGCTTTATTTTATCTAAGTTGCCCTCCCTCTAGTGTGTACTCCGAAAGTGTTTAGTGCAGCCGCTCACCTTGTCAGCGATTGGCATACGAGGTTACTTCCAGAAAATGTGGAGAAGATGATGTTCATCAAAATGAGATATAAATTCCTCCGTGGAGACATTTACCAGCAATTGCCTCCAGAAAGTACACAGGGACCTGTGATGGTGGATTCCAGTGGGGACGAATGAATACTCTGTGAGGAGAAGGATGTACACAGTGAAAGGGGTGAGGAATCGGACGATGAGGATGAGGTGGACATCTTGCCTCTGTAGAGCCAGTTTGTGCAAGGAGAGATTGATTGCTTCTTTTTTGGTGGGGGCCCAAACCAACCAGTCATTTCAGCCACAGTCGTGTGGCAGACCCTATCGCTGAAATGATGGGTTTGTTAAAGTGTGCATGTCCTGTTTATACAACATAAGGGTGGATGGGAGGGCCCAAGGACAATTCCATCTTGCACCTCTTTTTTATTTATCTTTGCATCATGTGCTGTTTGGGGACTATTTTTTGAAGTGCCATTCTGTCTGACACTGCAGTGCCACTCCTAGATGGGCCAGGTGTTTGTGCCGCCCACTTGGGTCGCTTAGTTTAGTCATCCAGCGACCTCAGTGCAAATTTTAGGACTAAAAATAATATTGTGTGGTGTGAGGTGTTCAGACTAGATTGGAAATGAGTGGAAATTATGGTTATTGAGGTTAATAATACTATAGGATCAAAATTACCCCCAAATTCTATGATTTAAGCTGTTTTTGAGGGTGTTTTTTTTAAAAAAAAAACACCCGAATCCAAAACGCATCTGAATCCAGCAAAAAACCTGAAAGGGTGGTTTTGCCAAAACGCGTCCGAATCCAAAACACGCCCACGGAATCGAATCCAAAACCAAAACACAAAACACGAAAAATGCCCGCTGCACATTTCTACTTTTAATATATCTTGCTGCAAATCAGAATAATCTTGGATGAATATTCAATAGTCTACATACAATATAGCAGTGAAGACTGTAATCAATTTAATAACTTCAGTATCTAGACAATTAACTTATCAGTTCCCAGAGATTTATTCCAATGTTGTAGTATTATATGCTGTGTGATATCTGCTAGGGGTATATCATTGATTTACTTCCGTACAGTATTGTATTGAAAACAATTCATATATATATAAGATTAATTTATGTGGCCCCTAAATGGGTACCGTTATTATACTGTTTATGATAACTGAATTTATATATACTCCTTGATAAATCACCTATTTTAAAGCAGTCCAGAAGTTATTGTTTATGGGTTCAGTCAATATAATAACACTTTACTGGTAATTACATTAATTGTAAATGGACATGATTAATATTACTAAACAGAGTCACCAAATATGTTGCTATAATTAAATTAGTGTGTATATATTAAACCATTCATAGGTATAATTATTTCCCATAGCCTTAGTTGTTTTTGGTGCACACCAAAAACAACTAAGGCTATGGGAATAAATATGGGTCCCTGGGACCCCTCACTATAGAAAATTGGGGTCACACTTCACCATTTCTGGGTCCCATAACATATTATTGGCGTGTGTGTGTGTGTGTGTGTGTGTGTGTGTGGGGAGGGGGTCATGCAGATGTTTGGGCAGTGCTGAGGATAGGGTGGGGGTAAGGGTAGATGGCAGCTGGGGCAGTACTGGAAGGCAAGGAGGGGTTAGAGTGGTAGGGAGATGGTAATGGTGGATAATAGTTAGGGCACTATTGGGGGCAAGGAGGTTTATTGGGACAGGCAGTACTGGGGGAGTAGGAAGGGTATTAGATAGCTGGGGCAAGGGGAGATAGGCAGTACTATGGAAAGTGCCTGGGGAGTAGGGGTATATAACTGGGGCAGTACTTGGGAAAAGAGGGGGTTAAAGACAGCTAGTACTATGGGCAGTGCTGGGGAGTTGGGGTAGATGGCAGTTAGGGCAAGGAGAAGGTTAGGGGCAGGCAGTGCTGCAGAGTAGGGAGGGGGTAAGGTTAGATGGCAGATTGGGCAGTACTGGGACACAGAGCACACAGATACACGCCACCAAAACAGGAACAATAAGCACACCTGCCACTTACACCCGCCAGAGCGATGAGCGTCTCCTCTCCTCCCTCCTCCTCCCCCCTGAGCACACAGCCAGCTGCAACTCTCCCCCGACAATGCCGAGCACTGAGCATCCGGACCCACGTTCCCCCGGCCGCCTACCAGACACGGGGACACTGAGCAGGATGCCATTTACCCCCGCAGGAGCCGAGCGATGAGCACACGGCCTTGCGTCCTCTCCAAACCCCCTTTGCGCACCAGCCACGGGAACACTGGGAACCACTCCCCCATCGCTGCGGAAACACCCAGTCCCTCCGTGCTCAGCCCCCGCACCAAGTCCAGCCGTGCTGCCATGGAGCACGTTCCAGGGACCCGCCCAATTTTCAAATGTGAGTCCTCGGTACTCAAAAACGGTAAAATACTGAACATGTGCAGCAGGATGGCCACTTCCTTTGCCTCCTGCTGCACTTTCATTTACTCATTTCCGGGTCAGTGGAAGAAGTTGCGGTATACCATACCGCCGTATACCGCCCCACTTCAACCACTGTATATATATAATACAATACAATAGAGCCCGTAACTCACACCTCTGCAAGTCAGCTGCTCCCTGTGCCTGAACAGTGAGGGAATATAGAATGCCTAGAAGATCGTCACTCACAGGAGACAAACATCAGTCTAACGATTTAATCCATGTGACAAAAAAAGGTTGACACAAGTATTTTTTTCACTTTTGCCCTACTAAAAGCACCCATTAGTGTACCACGCACCCTTGTGTGGCAAGCATTTGTATCCCAGAGTGCTGCCAAATATTGTACGTACTATATATATATATATATATATATATATATATATATATGGAACAAATGATACGCAGTCTCTGCACAAGCTGATCATATATTTTCCAGAATCTCTCCCCCTTTAATTATCTAAGTGCAGCTGCATCCCAGTCCAGGCCAGTGGAGTAATTGGTATCAAAACTGAGAAGAATTGGAGAGCGCACTCATGAGATAAAAGGTAACAAACTTTATATGATAAAAGCAATATCCACATATATGTAGATTTAATTTGTAACATATGGTAAAACCAGCATTATAGAAACCGTCGCTGGTGCTCTGTCACTGGGTGACGTCAACGTCCACGTGATGTAGCCACGCCCAATGCGTTTCATCCAATCAAGGACTTCGTCAGGGGATGTGGTCAGTCTCCCTTGTCAGATTTATATACCATTCATCAATTACATAAACTAATCCACATGGAAATTATAGTTGGTAGCGATTTAGTTCTTTAAACATTACACAATTCATGTTCTACACAAAACATATTTAATACAATAACTTTATAGTGTGAGGCATAAACTTTTCCCAGTCCATCAAACTATATTCTATTTATTTAGAGATAAGCGGGTTCGGTTCCTCTGGATCCGAACACCCCCAAACTTCACCCATTTTACACGGTTCCGAGGCAGCCTTGGATCTTCCCGCCTTGCTCGGTTAACCAGAACGCGCCCGAACGTCATCATCCCGCTGTCGGATTCTCGCGAGATTCGTATTCTATATAAGGAGCCGCGCATCGCCGCCATTTTAACTTGTGCATTGGAGATTGAACGGAGAGGACGTGGCAGCGTTCTCTCCCTGAAAAACTCCGTAATCTGTGCTCAGTGTGCTGCAAATATCTGTGCTCAGTGTGCTGCAAATAATCTGTGCTCAGTGTGCTGAAAATATCTACGTTCTCTGCCTGAAAACGCTCCATATCTGTGCTCAGTGTGCTGCAAATATCTGATCAGTGTGCTGAAAATATCTACGTTCTCTGCCGGAAAACGCTCCATATCTGTGCTCAGTATGCTGCAAATATCTGATCAGTGTGCTGCATTGTGGGGACTGGGGACCACCAGTATAAGTATATACATGATGTGGCCAATCACTGGTACCTGGTGACAGAACGTATACTGGATTCCCTCACAATGTAACTTTATATCTGTCATCTATATACATGATGTGGTTATTCACTGGTACCTGGTGACAGAACGTATACTGGATTCCCTCACAATGTAACTTTATATCTGTCATCTATATACATGATGTGGTTATTCACTGGTACCTGGTGACAGAACGTATACTGGATTCCCCCACAATGTAACTTTATATCTGTCACCATATACATGATGTGGTCATTCACTGGTACCTGGTGACAGAACGTATTCTGGACTCCCTCACAATGTAACTTTATATCTGTCATCTATATACATGATGTGGTCATTCACTGGTACCTGGTGACAGAACGTATGCTGGATTCCCTCACAATGTAACTTTATATCTGTCACCTATATACAGGTTGAGTATCCCATATCCAAATATTCCGAAATACGGAATATTCCGAAATACGGTCTTTTTTGAGTGAGAGTGAGATAGTGAAATCTTTGTTTTCTGATGGCTCAATGTACACAAACTTTGTTTAATACACAAAGTTATAAAAAATATTGTATTTAATTACCTTCAGGCTGTGTGTATAAGGTGTATATGAAACATAAATGAATTGTGTGAATGTACACACACTTTGTTTAATGCACAAAGTTATTGAAAATATTGGCTAAAATTAACTTCAGGCTGTGTGTATAAGGTGTGCATGTAACATAAATGCATTCTGTGCTTAGATTTAGGTCCCATCACCATGATGTCTCATTATGGTATGCAATTATTCCAAAATACGGAAAAATCCGATATCCAAAATACCTCTGGTCCCAAGCATTTTGGATAAGGGATACTCAACCTGTATATGATGTGGTCATTCACTGGTACCTGATGACAGAACGTATACTGGATTCCCCCACAATGTAACTTTATATCTGTCACCTATATACATGGTGTGGTTATTCACTGGTACCTGGTGACAGAACGTATGCTGGATTCCCTCACAATGTAACTTTATATCTGTCACCTATATACATGATGTGGTCATTCACTGGTACCTGGTGACAGAACGTATACTGGATTCCCTCACAATGTAACTTTATATCTGTCACCTATATACATGATGTGGTCATTCACTGGTACCTGGTGACAGAACGTATACTGGATTCCCTCACAATGTAACTTTATATCTGTCACCTATATACATGATGTGGTCATTCACTGGTACCTGGTGACAGAACGTATACTGGATTCCCTCACAATGTAACTTTATATCTGTCACCTATATACATGATGTGGTCATTCACTGGTACCTGGTGACAGAACGTATACTGGATTCCCTCACAATGTAACTTTATATCTGTCACCTATATACATGATGTGGCCATTCACTGGTACCTGGTGACAGAACGTATACTGGATTCCCCCACAATGTAACTTTATATCTGTCACCTATATACATGATGTGGCCATTCACTGGTACCTGGTGACAGAACGTATACTGAATTCCCCCACAATTTAACTTTATATCTGTCATCTATATAATAATTATAGTAGTACAGTACCGTAGGCCATTGCTGTATCTTGCAGCTCTGTGTCACTGCAAGTATCCATTCCATATCTGTGCTGCATTTTTGTGAGCAGTATATATAGTATTACAGTGCAGCATTTTGGTGACTAACAGTATATAGTTGTGTACAGTAGGCCATTGCTGTATCTTGCAGCTCTGTGTCACTGCAAGTATCCATCCATTCCATTTTCTTCCAGTGATTTGGACCAATAACACCATTGATTAGAATGAATAATTCCAGTGATTTTGTCATTTTCTTCCAGTGATTTGGACCACTAATACCATTGATTAGAACTAATAATTCCAGTGATTTTGTCATTTTCTTCCAGTGATTTGGACCAATAATACCATTGATTAGAACGAATAATTCCAGTGATTTTGTCATTTTCTTTCAGTGATTTGGACCAATAATACCATTGATTAGAACGAATAATTCCTGTGATTTTGTCATTTTCTTCCAGTGATTTGGACCAATAATACCATTGATTAGAACGAATAATTCCTGTGATTTTGTCATTTTCTTCCAGTGATTTGGACCATTAATACCATTGATTAGAATGAATAATTCCAGTGATTGTCATTTTCTTCCAGTGATTTGGACCAATAATACCATTGATTAGAATGATTAATTCTAGTGATTTTGTCATTTTCTTCCAGTGATTTGGACCAATAATACCATTGATTAGAACGAATAATTCCAGTGATTTTGTCATTTTCTTCCAGTGATTTGGACCAATAATACCATTGATTAGAACGAATAATTCCAGTGATTTTGTCATTTTCTTCCAGTGATTTGGACCAATAATATCATTGATTAGAACGAATAATTCCTGTGATATTGAGATGTTTGTGTCACTTAGCTTAGCCATCCAGCGACCACAGTGCACCTCTTTTTCTCTTTTCTTTGCATCATGTGCTATTTGGGGCCAATTTTTTTAAGTGCCATCCTGTCTGACACTGCAGTGTCACTCCTAGATGGGCCAGGTGTTTGTGCCGCCCTCTTGGGTCGCTTTGCTTAGTCATCCAGCGACCTTGGGGCAAATTTTAGGACTAAAAATAGTATTGTGAGGTGTGAGGTGTTCAGAATAGACTGGAAATGAGTGGAAATTGTGGTTATTGAGGTTAATAATACTATAGGATCAAAATTACCCCCAAATTCTATGATTTAAGCTGTTTTTGAGGGGTTTTTGAAAAAAAAACACCCTAATTCAAAACACACCTGAATACGACAAAAAAATTTCAGGGAAGTTTTCCCAAAACGCGTCCGAATCCAAAACATGGCCGCAGAACCAAATCCAAAACCAAAACACAAAACCCGAAAAATGTCCGGTGCACATTTCTAGTTTTATTCCTTTTATCTAAAATAAGTAGTTAATTCATTAATTCATACTCCTCCCCGTAATTTTACACCTGTGTCTGGATATGGTTACTGCCTCTCTGCTTTACTATACATCAAATTCACATGGAAAGCAACTGTTAAATACTCCAAAATAAAAACAATAAAAACAAAATGAAATCAATGCTCACTCTTGTAATTTTTCTTCAATGTCTCTGTTATAGCAAACAGGCTTGACTAACAATTTTAGTGTGCATGACAATAGCTTTATCCGGACCTGCTTGTAGGGACTTAGCCACTGCCACTGACAGGTTTCAAGACTGGACACACACAATAATCATGTAAAAATTAGAGATGAGCGCCGGAAATTTTTCGGGTTTTGTGTTTTGGTTTGGGTTCGGTTCCGCGGCCGTGTTTTGGGTTCGACCGCGTTTTGGCAAAACCTAACCGAATTTTTTTTGTCGGATTCGGGTGTGTTTTGGATTCGGGTGTTTTTTTCCAAAAAACCTAAAAAACAGCTTAAATCATAGAATTTGGGGGTCATTTTGATCCCAAAGTATTATTAACCTCAAAAACCATCATTTCCACTCATTTTCAGTCTATTCTGAATACCTCACACCTCACAATATTATTTTTAGTCCTAAAATTTGCACCGAGGTCGCTGGATGACTAAGCTAAGCGACCCTAGTGGCCGACACAAACACCTGGCCCATCTAGGAGTGGCACTGCAGTGTCACGCAGGATGTCCCTTCCAAAAAACCCTCCCCAAACAGCACATGATGCAAAGAAAAAAAGAGGCGCAATGAGGTAGCTGTGTGAGTAAGATAAGCGACCCTAGTGGCCGACACAAACACCGGGCCCATCTAGGAGTGTCACTGCAGTGTCACGCAGGATGTCCCTTCCAAAAAACCCTCCCCAAACAGCACATGACGCAAAGAAAAAAAGAGGCGCAATGAGGTAGCTGTGTGAGTAAGATAAGCGACCCTAGTGGCCGACACAAACACCGGGCCCATCTAGGAGTGTCACTGCAGTGTCACGCAGGATGTCCCTTCCAAAAAACCCTCCCCAAACAGCACATGACGCAAAGAAAAAAAGAGGCGCAATGAGGTAGCTGTGTGAGTAAGATAAGCGACCCTAGTGGCCGACACAAACACCGGGCCCATCTAGGAGTGGCACTGCAGTGTCACGCAGGATGTCCCTTCCAAAAAACCCTCCCCAAACAGCACATGACGCAAAGAAAAAAAGAGGCGCAATGAGGTAGCTGTGTGAGTAAGATAAGCGACCCTAGTGGCCGACACAAACACCGGGCCCATCTAGGAGTGTCACTGCAGTGTCACGCAGGATGTCCCTTCCAAAAAACCCTCCCCAAACAGCACATGACGCAAAGAAAAAAAGAGGCGCAATGAGGTAGCTGTGTGAGTAAGATAAGCGACCCTAGTGGCCGACACAAACACCGGGCCCATCTAGGAGTGTCACTGCAGTGTCACGCAGGATGTCCCTTCCAAAAAACCCTCCCCAAACAGCACATGACGCAAAGAAAAATGAAAGAAAAAAGAGGTGCAAGATGGAATTGTCCTTGGGCCCTCCCACCCACCCTTATGTTGTATAAACAGGACATGCACACTTTAACCAACCCATCATTTCAGTGACAGGGTCTGCCACACGACTGTGACTGATATGACGGGTTGGTTTGGACCCCCACCAAAAAAGAAGCAATTAATCTCTCCTTGCACAAACTGGCTCTACAGAGGCAAGATGTCCACCTCATCATCATCCTCCGATATATCACCGTGTACATCCCCCTCCTCACAGATTATCAATTCGTCCCCACTGGAATCCACCATCTCAGCTCCCTGTGTACTTTGTGGAGGCAATTGCTGCTGGTCAATGTCTCCGCGGAGGAATTGATTATAATTCATTTTAATGAACATCATCTTCTCCACATTTTCTGGATGTAACCTCGTACGCCGATTGCTGACAAGGTGAGCGGCGGCACTAAACACTCTTTCGGAGTACACACTTGTGGGAGGGCAACTTAGGTAGAATAAAGCCAGTTTGTGCAAGGGCCTCCAAATTGCCTCTTTTTCCTGCCAGTATAAGTACGGACTGTCTGACGTGCCTACTTGGATGCGGTCACTCATATAATCCTCCACCATTCTTTCAATGGGGAGAGAATCATATGCAGTGCCAGTAGACGACATGTCAGTATCCGTAATCGTTGTCAGGTCCTTCAGTCCGGACCAGATGTCAGCATCAGCAGTCACTCCAGACTGCCCTGCATCACCGCCAGCGGGTGGGCTCGGAATTCTGAGCCTTTTCCTCGCACCCCCAGTTGCGGGAGAATGTGAAGGAGGAGAAGTTGACAGGTCGCGTTCCGCTTGACTTGACAATTTTCTCACCAGCAGGTCTTTCAACCCCAGCAGACTTGTGTCTGCCGGAAAGAGAGATCCAAGGTAGGCTTTAAATCTAGGATCGAGCACGGTGGCCAAAATGTAGTGCTCTGATTTCAACAGATTGACCACCCGTGAATCCTTGTTAAGCGAATTAAGGGCTCCATCCACAAGTCCCACATGCCTTGCGGAATCGCTCCGTGTTAGCTCCTCCTTCAATGTCTCCAGCTTCTTCTGCAAAAGCCTGATGAGGGGAATGACCTGACTCAGGCTGGCAGTGTCTGAACTGACTTCACGTGTGGCAAGTTCAAAGGGCATCAGAACCTTGTACAACGTTGAAATCATTCTCCACTGCGCTTGAGACAGGTGCATTCCACCTCCTATATCGTGCTCAATTGTATAGGCTTGAATGGCCTTTTGCTGCTCCTCCAACCTCTGAAGCATATAGAGGGTTGAATTCCACCTCGTTACCACTTCTTGCTTCAGATGATGGCAGGGCAGGTTCAGTAGTTTTTGGTGGTGCTCCAGTCTTCTGTACGTGGTGCCTGTACGCCGAAAGTGTCCCGCAATTCTTCTGGCCACCGACAGCATCTCTTGCATGCCCCTGTCGTTTTTTTAAAAATTCTGCACCACCAAATTCAAGGTATGTGCAAAACATGGGACGTGCTGGAATTTGCCCATATTTAATGCACACACAATATTGCTGGCGTTGTCCGATGCCACAAATCCACAGGAGAGTCCAATTGGGGTAAGCCATTCCGCGATGATCTTCCTCAGTTGCCGTAAGAGGTTTTCAGCTGTGTGCGTATTCTGGAAACCGGTGATACAAAGCGTAGCCTGCCTAGGAAAGAGTTGGCGTTTGCGAGATGCTGCTACTGGTGCCGCCGCTGCTGTTCTTGCGGCGGGAGTCCATACATCTACCCAGTGGGCTGTCACAGTCATATAGTCCTGACCCTGCTCCACTTGTCCACATGTCCGTGGTTAAGTGGACATTGGGTACAACTGCATTTTTTAGGACACTGGTGAGTCTTTTTCTGACGTCCGTGTACATTCTCGGTATCGCCTGCCTAGAGAAGTGGAACCTAGATGGTATTTGGTAACGGGGGCACACTGCCTCAATAAATTGTCTAGTTCCCTGTGAACTAACGGCGGATACCGGACGCACGTCTAACACCAACATAGTTGTCAAGGCCTCAGTTATCCGCTTTGCAGCAGGATGACTGCTGTGATATTTCATCTTCCTCGCAAAGGACTGTTGGACAGTCAATTGCTTACTGGAAGTAGTACAAGTGGGCTTACGACTTCCCCTCTGGGATGACCATCGACTCCCAGCAGCAACAACAGCAGCGCCAGCAGCAGTAGGCGTTACATGCAAGGATGCATCGGAGGAATCCCAGGCAGGAGAGGACTCGTCAGAATTGCCAGTGACATGGCCTGCAGGACTATTGGCATTCCTGGGGAAGGAGGAAATTGACACTGAGGGAGTTGGTGGGGTGGTTTGCGTGAGCTTGGTTACAAGAGGAAGGGATTAACTGGTCAGTGGACTGCTTCCGCTGTCGCCCAAAGTTTTTGAACTTGTCACTGACTTATTATGAATGCGCTGCAGGTGACGTATAAGGGAAGATGTTCCGAGGTGGTTAACGTCCTTACCCCTACTTATTACAGCTTGACAAAGGCAACACACGGCTTGACACCTGTTGTCCGCTTTTCTGTTGAAATACCTCCACACTGAAGAGCTGATTTTTTTGGTATTTTCACCAGGCATGTCAATGGCCATATTCCTCCCACGGACAACAGGTGTCTCCCCGGGTGCCTGACTTAAACAAACCACCTCACCATCAGAATCCTCCTGGTCAATTTCCTCCCCAGCGCCAGCAACACCCATATCCTCCTCATCCTGGTGTACTTCAACACTGACATCTTCAATCTGACTATCAGGAACTGGACTGCGGGTGCTCCTTCCAGCACTTGCAGGGGGCGTGCAAATGGTGGAAGGCGCATGCTCTTCACGTCCAGTGTTGGGAAGGTCAGGCATCGCAACCGACACAATTGGACTCTCCTTGTGGATTTGGGATTTCGAAGAACGCACAGTTCTTTGCGGTGCTTTTGCCAGCTTGAGTCTTTTCAGTTTTCTAGCGAGAGGCTGAGTGCTTCCATTCTCATGTGAAGCTGAACCACTAGCCATGAACATAGGCCAGGGCCTCAGCCGTTCCTTGCCACTCCGTGTGGTAAATGGCATATTGGCAAGTTTACGCTTCTCCTCCGACAATTTTATTTTAGGTTTTGGAGTCCTTTTTTTACTGATATTTGGTGTTTTGGATTTGACATGCTCTGTACTATGACATTGGGCATCGGCCTTGGCAGACGACGTTGCTGGCATTTCATCGTCTCGGCCATGACTAGTGGCAGCAGCTTCAGCACGAGGTGGAAGTGGATCTTGATCTTTCCCTAATTTTGGAACCTCAACATTTTTGTTCTCCATATTTTAATAGGCACAACTAAAAGGCACCTCAGGTAAACAATGGAGATGGATGGATACTAGTATACAATTATGGATGGACTGACGAGTGCCGACACAGAGATAGCTACAGCCGTGGACTACCGTACTGTACTGTGTCTGCTGCTAATATAGACTGGATGATAATGAGATGTAGTATGTATAAAGAAGAAGAAAAAAAAAAAACACGGGTAGGTGGTATACAATTATGGATGGACTGCCGAGTGCCGACACAGAGGTAGCTACAGCCGTGGACTACCGTACTGTACACTGTCTGCTGCTAATATAGACTGGATGATAATGAGATGTAGTATGTATAAAGAAGAAAGAAAAAAAAAACCACGGGTAGGTGGTATACAATTATGGATGGACTGCCGAGTGCCGACACAGAGGTAGCTACAGCCGTGGACTACCGTACTGTACTGTGTCTGCTGCTAATATAGACTGGTTGATAATGAGATGTAGTATGTATAAAGAAGAAAAAAAAAAACCACGGGTAGGTGGTATACAATTATGGATGGACTGCCGAGTGCCGACACAGAGGTAGCTACAGCCGTGGACTACCGTACTGTACTGTGTCTGCTGCTAATATAGACTGGATGATAATGAGATGTAGTATGTATAAAAAAGAAAGAAAAAAAAAACCACGGGTAGGTGGTATACAATTATGGATGGACTGCCGAGTGCCGACACAGAGGTAGCTACAGTCGTGGACTACCGTACTGTACTGTGTCTGCTGCTAATATAGACTGGATGATAATGAGATGTAGTATGTATAAAGAAGAAAGAAAAAAAAAACCACGGGTAGGTGGTATACAATTATGGATGGACTGCCGAGTGCCGACACAGAGGTAGCTACAGCCGTGGACTACCGTACTGTACTGTGTCTGCTGCTAATATAGACTGGATGATAATGAGATGTAGTATGTATAAAGAAGAAAGAAAAAAAAAAACCACGGGTAGGTGGTATACAATTATGGATGGACTGCCGAGTGCCGACACAGAGGTAGCTACAGCCGTGAACTACCGTACTGTGTCTGCTGCTAGTATAGACTGGATGATAAATAATGATATAAAATATATATATATATCACTACTGCAGCCGGACAGGTATATATTATATAATGACGGACCTGCTGGACACTGTCTGTCAGCAGAATGAGTTTTTTAATTTTTATAGAATAAAAAAACACCACACAAGTCACACGACGAGTGTACTTTTTCAGGCAGACATTCAATCACAATATACTATACTGGTGGTCAGTGTGGTCAGGTCACTGGTCACAGTGGTCAGTGGTCAGTCACACTGGCAGTGGCACTCTGGCAGCAAAAGTGTGCACTGTTTAATATGTACTCCTGGCTCCTGCTATAACCTATAACTGCTCCCCAATCTCCTCCACAATTAAGCTGTGTGAGCACAGTCAGATATTATACATAGATGATGCAGCACACTGGGCTGAGCACAGATATGGTATGTGAGTGTGACTGAGTCACTGTGTATCGTTTTTTTCAGGCAGAGAACAAGAACAGAACGGATTATTAAATAATAATAAATTATAAAACTGCACTGGTGGTCAGGTCACTGGTCAGTGGTCATCAGTCACTAGTATAACTCCTCCTAAGCTCCAGTAAGTAAATGAAGTGTCTCACTCTCACTCTCCTATCTATTTTAATTTCTAAACGGAGAGGACGCCAGCCACGTCCTCTCCCTATCAATCTCAATGCACGTGTGAAAATGGCCGCGACGCGCGGCTCCTTATATAGAATCCGAGTCTCGCGATAGAATCCGAGCCTCGCGAGAATCCGACAGCGTGATGATGACGTTCGGGCGCGCTCGGGTTAACCGAGCAAGGCGGGAAGATCCGAGTCGCTCGGACCCGTGTAAAAAAACATGAAGTTCGGGCGGGTTCGGATTCAGAGAAACCGAACCCGCTCATCTCTAGTAAAAATGGTATTATATCACAACCTTCATTGAGTCCAAATGGTACAAATGTATCCAGGGTATAAATCCAGTATATCTCTTGCTGGAACATTTTTTTTTTTAAACGTCTCCCTTTTTCTCATCCATATTTATTCTTTCTATTGCTTTAAAGGCAAACCCTTTTAAACTTGAGTCAGCACACTCCGCAAAATGATGTGGGACACGGTGGTTATCTATTCTATGTATAATATTCTGTGTGAGTTTAAATATATATAATTTTAAAATACATTTTGTCTTCCCCACATACCATTTCCCACAGCTACACTCCAAGAGATATATAACATGGGTACTTAAAACACTTGATTTCCCTTTAGTTTTCCAAGATTTATCATTACTGGAATTAAAAAAATTTTTTATTTTCCTTATGTACATATTGACACACTTTGCACTTTTGACATGCAGAAAACACCTCCAACTTATTTTTCCCCTGTTGATTTTTAATGGATTTGAGATCACTAGGAGCTAGTCTGTTTTTCAGAGAACATGACTTTCTGTATATAACCCTTGGGTGTGGAGAGATGACATCCTTTAACAGCGGGTCAAGATAAATAATATCCCAGTGTTTGGTCAATATCTTTTTAATTTCAACTCTCTTACTATTAAATCTAGTGACAAAGGGAACCTCATGGGAATATAAAGAAGGGGTATCCCTTGTTTTATAAACCATTAGTACTTTCCTGTTTTTATTAAGTGCTTTGTCATAACGTTTCTTAATTAACAAAGTCCTTGATTGGATGAAACGCGTTGGGCATGGCTACATAACGTGGACATTGACATCACCCACCTGGTCCAAAGCCGGTGTATGAGACTTGGATAGACGGAGCACCAGTGACAGTTTTTATACTGTTGGTTTTACCATATGTTATATCTTAAACCTACATGGATGTGGATATTGCTTTTATCATATAACGTTGGTTACCTTTTATCTCACGAGTGTACTGTCCAATTCTTCTCAGCATATATATATATATATATATATAAAAATATATAATTTTTTTTAGTTTTATTTTTGCAAAATAGAGGCGACACTCAACGGATTTATTCAGCCATATAAAGAGCCTGGGACCACACCAAAAAATTATTGAAAGTTATTTATTAACAGTTTCTTATATAGTGCAGCAAATTCCGTTGCACTGGACACAATTAGAAGACAAAACTGGGTAAAAACAAACAGTCATAGATGTAGGAGGGCCCTGCTCGCAATCTTACAATCTATGGGCAAATAGGCATTGATACACAAGGATGGATGCTATCTATTGCATAGTTGTCCACCAGATTGCAAAGTTTCTTGGTGGGCTGCATGATATCAAATCACAGCAGTGATGAACCAGAGGCAAGAGGAAGGGAGAGTGAATAATTAAATATGTGGGAGATATGTGTGGACTGTACTGTGGGGAGATAATTGGATAGGAAAGCTATGAAGGTAATGTGAGCGGTTCTGGAATTTGATAAGCTTGGCTAAATAGGGGAGTTTTCAGGAAATGCTTGAAGGTTTGAAGACTAGAGGAGAGTCTGAATGTACATGGTAGTGCATTCCACAGAGTGTGTGCAGCCCGAAGAAAGTCCTGTAATCGTGTATGGGAGCAAGTAATGAGTGTGGATGAGAGACACAGATCTTGTGAAGAGCGAAGGGGCCGGGTTGTGAGATATTTTGAGACAAGCAAAGAGATGCATGTTGGTGAGCTCTCGGATTCTTTAATCCTTCATCAGAAGGATAATCTAAACAAGTCCATTGAGTACTGCCTCTATTTTGCAATATGTTACTCCTACTTGGATTTGGAAGGCACCTGGACACCTATTTCAAACTTTACCAAGAGTGCCGGGATTTGCATATGGTGTATATATATATATATATATATACACACACACACACACACACACACACACACACACACACACACACACACACACACACACACACACACACACGTTGAGTATCCCATATCCAAATATTCAGAAATACGGAATGAGAAAATTGATTGAATCCAGTATTGGATAACATATATTTTTTCTTTTCTATTCCCCATTTTTTTGTGTTGTTTTTAACTTACGTTCTACGTTGCCTTAATTCAGATTATTTTTTCTTAATCAGTTTATTATGTTATGTCTATTCCCATCCTTAGTATACTACTTGCATGACAGGCTGCAATACATGATTGTCCTATTCCTTGGTCTTCATGACCATTACCATGCCGCAGTACAATTTATTGTAATTGCATATTATTTTTGTCGTAAACAATTCATACACATGTAATGTTGTATATTTAGCATTACATTAATAGCAGGCGTTGGTTGTATTATATTATGTTTCGTCATTGTGCATTTGTTTGTTTTATTGCAGCCCGCTGCTGGAGCCGGAGACTGAGTGCCGCATTACCTAGGCAAGCAGAGATGATGTCATCAGCGTGAGTCCTGTGACTGCGCCCGCCGCATCTCTCAGTCTCCAGCGTGGGCTGCTTCATTGTCTTGTGGATTCTACATAGGGTAAGCTGCCACATGCATTCTTTTAATGTTGCTGTATCTTACACTGAGGTCCTGACGAAGGAGCCCAGCGCGGCTCCGAAATGCCACATTGACTTTCACAGTGTGATGGATTTTTCTGTCTGTTTTTTCATATAAATACTTCAAAAAAATCCTGTAGTGCCATGCTTAGTTGTTACAACTATATATATGTATATATATATAAATATAAAGAAATGACCTTCAGGCTGTGTGTATAAGGTGTATATGAAACATAAATGAATTGTGTGAATGTACTTTGTTTAATGCACAGTTATTAAATTATTCGCTAAAATTACCTTCAGGCTGTGTGTATAAGGTGTATATGAAACATAAATGCACTCTGTGCTTAGACTTCTGTCCCATCACCATGATATCTCATTATGGTATGCAATTATTCCAAATTACGGAAAAATCCGATATCCAAAATACTTCTGGTCCCAAACATTTTTGATAAGGGATACTCAACCTATATAATACTACAAGGTGTTCGGCACTGCTATTACTGTAATCAATACAACGTGCTCCGGTGCTTCACCTAGATAAAACCATACATGCACAATACCAGCTGGACGTCACTCGCAGAGACTCTTAGTGGTAAGATAGACACAGCACAGCGGCTAACGTGGTGCCAACGTTTCAGAGATGGCTCTCTTTTATCAAGACCTGTTGAATTCCAGTCAAACAACCTACTTATTGATCTATTTGATCCTACATAAAACATTGAGATTTCTAACAATGTGAAGCTACTGTACTTGGTTTTGCCCATTAGCTAACAAATTTGCTGTTGCGATCAGATCTGAATTAGGCCCTAAGGCAGAGTTTCCCAAACTCTACCATTACAGTCCAGGTTTTTAGGATATCCAAACTTGAGCACAGGTGACTTAATTAGTACATCAATCAATTTGATTTAACCATCCAGACTCAAGCATGGATATCCTTACAACCTGGACTGTAATGTCTGGGTTTGTGAATAGTGTACCTAGTTGTACGATGCAGTGCATTCTAATGCTACACCTGATGCAAAACCCCTGTGATATGTACATTGTATCCACACTTTATAATTGTATGACAGATGCAATAAGTCTTTATTTTTATAATGTTTATATGTTATTTTGTAAATTATGCATTTCCCACTCAGTATAATGGAAGTTTAAGAAGGCTAAGTCTTTGCAGACTGTGATAAATGTAAGCCCTTGCTGGGTGCGAAGGCTGAGTCATTAATTTAGTGGCCTCTGTTATCGTGGCAACTTATCTTTTATGTGTATAAATAGCTACAGAGAAGCTTGACAGGCTCCAAACAGCTTACATTTTTTTTAAATAGCAGAGTAATTCACTGACAAGTATCTCAACTGTTTACAGGAAAGCATAAGGAAAAAAAAAGACTCTACATTTTGAAACCAATAATTTAATTGCTGCCTATTAGCCAGGAATATGATTTTTTTTTTCTATAAACAAAATGGGTGTGATATGTTAGTTTCACAGCTATCATGGTGACGTGCATCAGGTCAACATGAAGAAGTGATCATGGTTGCAATGTCGGCAAGCAGCATGTTGAGATGCTTAGCATGTTAACAAACACAGTGGTAGCTGCTCAATCACTCTGGGAATACTTATCAGGTACATGAAAGGGGAGGGGTCACAGCAAACAGAAAGCGGGGTGGATTTATTCCCCTGGTATTCCACTGCACACCAACTAATACTTATAACAATATTTGAAAACTAGATGGTGATAGAATTTCAGAGATACTGTATGCATGATAAAAGCTTAATAACGAGCTGAAACGTCACCTACGGAGCAAGCCTACTGGTTTTACTTCTGGATGTCGGGAGTGCCACCTGTGGTCTCTCTCTCTCTGTCTGTCTCTCTCTCTCCCTCTCTCTATCTCCTATATAATAGCCCAGATCTGTCACTCTGTGACTGTGTGGATGACTCTGGGCGTGGCTAGGAACTCTCATTGGGTTAGCAGCAGGTCTATCACACCCAGTCCACAGCTGATTGGGCGAGAAACGCCCTCCCACACAGGTTACATCCAATGGGAGGCTTTGCTCTTTGGCTGCTGTGTGTTCCCAGAGCAGGATTAACAATGGGGCTGATGGAGCTGCAGCTCTAGGTCCACACCCCAAAATAGGCCCACTGCATCTGCAGCAACATACCCTCCAACAATTTACACATAAAAATCGGTACAAATTCAAAAAGGGGGCGTGACCACGGGTAAAGTGACGTGGCCACGCATCCTTTCCTATACTTTCAATGGAAGTTTGGAGAGCCAAAAATTTGTACAGACCATAAAAAAAGGTACTGTACCTGCCAATAAAGTACAGTTGGAGGGTATGCCACTGCATCTGCAGCAAGTCTCTGTGCTGTAGATAGGGAACAAAAAAATCCTTTTACTGCAGCATCCTATGTACTGCTGCCAGTCTGCCTGCCCCCTCCGACATCAACAATCCCCACTCCCTAGCCACGGTGCAGGTGGAACAAAAGCTGCTGCAGGGACCGGCATAAATGTGTATTAAAGCGGCACAGCGGAAGGCTTTCATAGCCTTCCCTGCGCTGCATACTCTCTGAACCCCGGAGCCTCCTCTGCGTGTGATGTCACAGAAGTGCCTCCCCACCACAGCCGTGCCCAGATCCCCAGAGGCCCTGACTCCGCAACACAGCACCTTGCTTCCCGGCCTGGAAGCCCCAAGATGGCTAATGTAATGGATAGAGTGGGTGATATCGCGGAGGGTTATGTCTGGATGCTGAATCAATGTAAAATGTGACAGTGCTGTGCAGTGCAGTGGGTGTGCAGTGTCACTGACACTGCACAGCACTCTCACCTTTTACATTGATCCAGCGAGTCAGTCAGTTCTGCCAGCCAATCACTGTTGTTAGCGCCGTTGTGCCAACGTGCCACATTAGAGGGAAGTAGACGCACTAAATAAACCAGAGCCGGATTAAGGGGGGGGCCGGGCTTCCTAAAAGGGCCCCCCGCCACAGATCGGAGCTCTTACCGATCTGCGGCGCTGCGCTGCATTCTCGGCTCCCGTTTGGTTGCCCCGGCAACCTAACACCTGAGCCGTGGCGCCGGCGCCGCCTATCAGTACAGGACAGCTGAGCGACGGCTCAGCTGTCCAATAGTGTGTAATGTAACAGCCTGCGGCTCAGTCACCATCTGAGCGCGCAGGCTGTAGTGTAGGGAATGGCAGCTGGTACGGAGCGGTGTTTGGAGGAGAAGGAGAAGGAGAGGAACGAACACTCACTCTCCTGTCTCCTATGCTACAGCAGCCTGCCAGTAAAAGTAAGGCTGGCTGGCTGTATTATTATGGCTCACATCACGTTTGTGTCTGTCTATACATATGTGCATAAATGTTTGTTAGTATATATATATATATATATATATATATATCTGTCAGTGCCGTAACTAGGCATTTTAGCGCTGTGTGCAAGAACAACATTGGCGCCCCCCCCATGCAAGATAGGGGCATGGCTTCATGGGGAAGGGGCGTGGCCACAAAATAATAGCATTCATACTACGGTGCACAGTAGTCTCCATTATTCAAATTACGCTGCACAGTAGCGCCACTACACCAGGTAGAGCCCCTTTTATACATTACAGCAGACAGCGTCCCCCTTTTTACACATTACAGCAGACAGTCCCCCTTTTTACACATTGCGGCAGCCAGGACCCCTTTTTACACATTGCGGCAGCCAGGACCCCTTTTTACACATTGCGGCAGCCAGTCCCCCTTTTTACACATTGCGGCAGCCAGTCCCCCTTTTTACACATTGCGGCAGCCAGTCCCCCTTTTTACACATTGCAGCAGCCAGGCCCCCTTTTTACACATTGCGGCAGCCAGTCCCCCTTTTTACACATTGCGGCAGCCAGTCCCCCTTTTTACACATTGCGGCAGCCAGACCCCCTTTTTACACATTGCAGCAGCCAGGCCCCCTTTGCGGCAGCCAGTCCCCCTTTTTACACATTGCGGCAGCCAGGCCCCCTTTTTACACATTGCGGCAGCCAGGACCCCTTTTTACACATTATGGCAGACAGTGTCCCCCAGAGAGAGAGAGAGAAAGAGAGAGAGAGAGAGTGATATACTTACCTTCTCCCCGCTGACAGGCTCCTCATGCTGGCATCTCCCTCTGTGCAGTGTGCAGGCATCGGACAAGGAGGAGGAGGGAGGGGGACTGGAGCCGCAGCAGCGCTATGTTATTGGTAGTAAGCGCCGCTGCAGCATCCCCCTCTCCTTCCGTATTGGTTGCCTGGCGCTGCTGTGGATGCTGGAATGGAGGAACCGCATCCCAGCATCCACAGCAGCGCCGGGCAGCCTATACGGAAGGAGAGGGGGATGCTGCAGCGGCGCTTACTACCAATGAAATAGCGCTGCTGCGGCTCCAGTCCCCCTCCCTCCTCCTCCTTCTCAGCTGCCTCCGGCGCTTCTCTCTCCTCCAGTGCGGCTGCGGCGCACGGCGCGGACTTCAGAGGCGGCATGTAATGAGTCAATTTACTCATTACATGCCGCTGGCCGTGCGCCCTCAGGGCAACTGCGCTGTGTGCCAAGCCCACTTGGCACACACGTAGTTACGGCCCTGATATCTGTATATATCTGTATCTGTGTATATATCTGTGTGTGCATATACAGTATATGTAAACATACTGTATATGCGTGTGTGTATATATGTATTTGCATTTATATGTGTATGTATGTATAGTATACGTGTGTGTGTGTTTATATATATATATATATATATATATACTGTATATATATATATATATATCTCAGCTGCCTGCCTTTTAATTAGGGGCCTCGCTCTCTGAAGTGCCCCGGGCCCCCCAGAGCATTAATCCGGCTCTGAAATAAACTACAGCTCCCAGCATCCCTTAGTGCCAAAGCATTCTGGCGCTAAGGGCTGCTGGGAGCTGTAGTTTATTGAGTGCATCTTCTTCCCTGTAATGCAGCACGTTGGGACACCGGCGCTAACAATAGTGACTGGCTGCTTTGCTGCTGTGCGAGTCTCCGGGAGATCCACTGCTAAAGGGAGGACAGCAGCTTAGCTGCTTCAAGGAGGAGAAGCAGGAGAAGCATTACCCACCCCTCCCCCACTCGCAGTACCTCCGGGCCCCATCCGCGGCACCCCCACACGCCCCTCCTCCACCCGCAGTGGCTCCAGACCCCCTCCCCCACCCGCAGCACCCCAGCACCCGCCCCTCCCCCACCCGCGGCACCACTGCACCTGCCCCTCCCACACCTGCAGCACCCCTGCAACCGCCCCTCCCCCACCCGTGGCACCCCTAGACCCCCTCCCCCATCCGCATCTCACCCCCACCCGCCACTCCCCCAACCACAGCACCTACTAGGTGATTCATCGGCTCTGCGTGCGCTGTTCACACCATTGCAAGGGGCTATGGCCCCTTAACCATCGCACACCCTTTGTCCGTGTAATATTTAACCACTCACAAAATTATGATTGGAGGTAATACTCCATTTAATAAAAATATTGCATCCACAAGGGTGTGCAAGGGTTAAGGGGTTGTAGCCCCTTAATGCGGTGTGAAGAGTGCCCGTAGGGCGCGATGAATCACCTAGTGTGTATGTGTATATATATATATATATATATATATATATATATATATATATATATAGCTAGATCATTCCATGAAATATAGGACACAATACATTTGTGTATATTTATGCTGCTAAAAGATCAGAGTATTTTGTGTGATAATTGAATATTTATATATTTATTGCATATCGATTTTCTACGTGTGTAAACACTGAACATATCTGGAAGTTGCTGAAGTGGATGCAAAAACAGATAATTTCCACATATTTTATAAACGTATTTTATATTGCCATCATCAGTAGATTAAATATTTTATACATTTTCACAGTTAACCAGGAAGATAAACAGGTTTACATTGATTAATTCATATGGATTCTACAGGTTTGAGTCAATTGTATCAGAGCCCTTTGGGAACAGAAATGTCACGTGAGTGACATTCTTATGTAACATACAGTAAGTCACATGCCAAAATTGATTTGGTTAACACTCATTTTTGTGTTTGTGTGTCAATCATAAGTTTAGGGTCTTATAAGTGTATCATATTGGAAAAAATGATTAGGAGAGCAGGTTTAAAGAAACATCCCCTCAATTACTTTGTCCATTCTGCTGTAACATGAGTCATGCATATAAACAATAAACTGTAACTATCAAGAGTGTACTGTACAAGTAGAAAGACCCATAATATATATATATATATATATATATATATATAGTACATGTCTGTCTTTGGCATTGGGTGCATGCATACCCCGCTACAATATTCTGTGCTGCTGCATAAAGCTTATTAGCACTACAAGGAACATAAATGACACTGTTTGTCAGCATGTGTGAGAAAGGCATTGAATGGGAGCAGTATTTGGAAGTAATGCTGTTCCTTGTAGTGCTAATGGGAGATCCTGGGGGTGGCTCCCGGGTAAGTTAGCTCTCTGTATGGATGTATTTTAGTATTAGCTTTTATCATGAGGCCTTACTGTAGACAAATAACATGGCCCTATGTGGGCACTGCTATTATGTAGTGTTAGGACGGCTGATATCGGAGAAGCCTTGGCGCGGCTCAATAGCTACACATGTCTTTGCAAACACGTGTGACCAATTCTCTGTAATTCTATTACCATATAGGTTCAGGTATGGTTACAGGTAATTTTTTAGTTTGCTGGGGGGATACCAGGGGAGGAATAAGCACCCACCCATCTGTGTCTGCTGTTTGTCTGTGACCCCTCCCCCTTTCTAGCACCTGAAATATAATTATCTCCAGGAATGATAGAGCAACTGCCATTGTTTGTCTGCTTGGTAAATATGCTCACCAGTCCAGGGAGCCGGTCATCGCTGCTCCTGCAGGGCTGCCGGGTACTGGATCCTGTGCACTGCTGTGACCCCTGGTGCTGTAAAGTGAGCTGACAGTTTGCAGCATCACTTTACTGCACCGGTGGTCACAGCGCAGCATATGGAGGACCCGTCGCCCGGCAGCCCACACAGGAGCACCGATCAGCGGCTCCTGGATGGGTATGTTTTTTTTCTTCATTTTTTGTGTTTACCAGTGATCAGCTTGTGTGTCCATTGGACACACAGAGCTGATTACACTGCCAGGTCCCTTCAAAGCTTTCTCTGCCAGGGGGCAGAGTAAACTGGGCAAAAAGCTGCATATTGCAATCCTGCCCTGTGATTTCTCCAGCCTGAGCTGGCAAAATTATCACAGGGCTCACTGTGATTTTTTAAATATTTTTCTTTTAGTAAATTCAGCCCAGAGCGCATTTCCCACTATAAGTATGGAAAATGCGATGTGGATTACAAAAATAAAGTTAATTAAAGGGTTTGGAGCAGATTGTCATGAAAACTGCTCCAAAAGCCCTTTAATACATTTAAGTGATACTAAAATAATGTGAAAAGAGTGTGAAAACACCCTTTTTCACATTATTTTAGTAAAAATAGTGTTAATAAGTAGGCCCCTTAGAGCACTGTTGCTTAATTCATTACACCTAGCCTGCACCATAATTTCTATGCAGCACCACAGAGATTTTCGCTATAGACATTGTTGCTAGTAGCTTGCTCAACATGACACACATTGATACAGATAGCTGCAGTAGTGTAAGTAGTGTATTAGCTTTCCGGAAAAGGAGATGAATGCATGCTAACGATTTGGTACTGCTGCTAAACAGACTGCATGATCTGCACCTCCCCCAAGGGGCATCAGAACGTTTTTTGGTTGGGGGAACAAGATAAAATCTCAGTTTGGCGTCCCTAGCTCCTGGCCACCTTAGACAGGTCTCTTGCACCTGTATGGAACTCTATAGAGCAGCTCGGAGTGGCCCCTTGTACACATTACACCTGATAGAGCCCCTTCTACACATTATGCTAAGTAGAGCCCATTACACGCATTATGCCAGGTAGAGCCTATTATACACATTACTCCTGGTAGAGCCCAGTTACACATTATGCCAGGTAGAGCACATTATACATATTGTGCCAGATATAGCCCATTATACATATTACACCTGGTACAGACCATTATACACATTATGCCAGGTAGAGCCCATTACACACATTATGCCAGGTAGATTCCATTATACACATTACGCCTGGTAGAGACGCTTGTACTCATTACACCTGGTAGAGACGCTTGTACATATTACGCCTGGTAGAGCCACTATACACATTACACCTGGTGGAGACCATTATAGACATTACGCCTGGTAAAGCCCATTACACATGTTACACATTATGCCTGGTAGAGCCCTTATACACATTATGCCTGGTAGAGCCCAATATACACATTATGCCTGGTAGAGCCCATTACACATGTTACACATTATGCCTGGTAGAGCCCATTACACACATTAAGCCTGGTAGAGCCCATTACATATGTTACACATTACGCCTGGTAGAGCACATTACATGTTACACGTTACACATTACACCAGGTAGAGCCCATTATATCCATCTGCTAGAGTGCCTCCTCCTCCTCATTTCTCCTCTCCCTACTTATTCCCCACAGCCAGCGGCTATGCTGCTGCTTACTTCTGCTGTCACGGGCAGCACATCTTCGCAGAGCTGGGGGGGCAGAGCACATGGGGAAGTAAAGCTGGATTAAGGCCGTGATGGGCCCGGGGTACTGCAGACAGTAGGACCCCTAATAAAATGCAGGCAGATTATATATACACATACGTTTGTTGTCCTGCACTCTCATCTTATTCTTCAAAAATAAAATGGCGGGTGCTCCCAATGGGCCGTGTCTGGTCCACTCATAAATCGCAAAAGTTCCACAACGTGGAGGGTGCACTCTCGCTGATATACACTAAATCAACATATTCAATCAGCCATAGTTTCTTCTTAGTCACCAGATTCTTTATTGTCGATGTTTCGGTCTGTTCACAGACCTTTTTCAAGACAGGCGATACACCAGGTTAGCATTCCAATATATTAAAAAACCCATACAAAGATTCATCTGAAAAAGGACAATATTTACAGTTATGATCACATGCCTCACAGGCCCCATGGTGAATAACAGCCCTCAAATAATAGAACCACCACCTCAGCAAAGACAAGAGTGGTGAATCCTAGTAACTTCATGTGATCACCTATCCCTAAATGGCATAATTTAAATACCTGTGGAACATATTAGCCATGGAGGAACCATCTCTCAAGTCATGGAAAGGCATATGCCAATTTGATCTGTTAACGGCTGGTGGTAGTGACTCCACGGGTGCTTTGGTCAGTTGTATTAACTGATGGAACTGTTTTAGCCTTCTATGCACATATATTGTTATTGTTTTTTATATATATCTGATCAAATTGGCATATGCCAATTCACCACTCTTGTCTTTGCTGAGGTGGTGGTTCTATTATTTGAGAGCTGTTATTCATCGTGGGGCCTGTGAGGCATGTAATCATAACTGTAAATATTGTCCTTTTTCAGATGAATCTTTGGATGTGTTTTTTTAATATATTTGAAAGCTAACCTGGTGTATCACCTGTCTTGAAAAAGGTCTGTAAACAGACTGAAATGTCGACAATAAAGCATCAGGTGATTAAGAAGAAACTATGACTGATTGAATATGTTGATTTAGTGTATACCAGCGAGAGTGCACCCTCCACGTTGTGGAACTTTTGTGATATATATATATATATATATATATATATATATATATAAAAGCAAAATATGCTTGGCACTCACGCTTGTCTGTGAACAGCAGGGTCCGGTGCGCAACCTCTCATATGAGTATGTAGATTCAAAACAATGGAGGCACTCAGACGAAACAACAAGAACATAACTTACCTAAGTACCTAGGTATTTAGGTAAGTTATGTTCTTGTTATTTCATCTCTGTTCACCTTGACAAAGGGGCGTGCCAGCCCCGAAACGTTTTATTTGGAGTGCTAATTTGAATACACGTTTTCCAAGTTAAAGACTCAGAGTGCCGCAGCGTCTTCCTGTACTGGTAATACTTCTTTTTACTGGGGGCACCGGAGCTACCTACTCCTATGAGAGCGGAGTGCCGGTCCATGCACCAGTATATATATATATATATATATATACAAACAAAGTACCCAGCACTCACCAAAGTAAACTCACTTATCCTCAACAATTCAATAAATAAATGATGGGGGTTTAGTTGGTGGATTGGCCAATGCACGGAAGCCTGCATACCGATTTTCAAGGTACCCCACCTTCATGCAGGTCCTACACTATCACAGAGTCTTAAAACCTGACTACTTCACTGCTGTTACACACATCATCTGCCTGCTAGATTTAATGTGTACCTGCCACACCTTTATGGCTTTTAAAGGTACACTAGTCACCTTTTGCACTGGCTCAAAGATGACTGCTAAGGAACAGCTGAGACAGGTTCAGGATAATAAAGTCCACACAGGGGTGCATGAGAAAGCTAGTGGCCACGGTTAATAAGAGCTAACCATAGATTAACCCCATCGTATACACACAGAGAAAAACCCACAGCACTCACCACACCAGAAGCGGGGCACAGCTATGCACTTACCACTCACAGCGTGGGGTGCATGTAACACAGCACTCTCCACCGCAAAAGCGGGGTACACAGCTGTACTTACCACTCACAGAGCGGGGTGCATGTAGCCCATGACCACATCGCTCTAATAAATACAAACAAAGAACCCAGCACTCACCAAAGTAAACTCACTTATCCTCAACAATTCAATAAATAAATGATTGGGGTTTAGTTGGTGGATTGGCCAATGCACGGAAGCCTGCATACCGATTTTCAAGGTACCCCACCTTCATGCAGGTCCTACACTATCACAGAGTCTTAAAACCTGACTACTTCACTGCTGTTACACACATCATCTGCCTGCTAGATTTAATGTGTACCTGCCACACCTTTATGGCTTTTAAAGGTACACTAGTCACCTTTTGCACTGGCTCAAAGATGATTGCTAAGGAACAGCTGAGACAGGTTCAGGATAATAAAGTCCACACAGAGGTGCATGAGAAAGCTAGTGGCCACGGTTAATAAGAGCTAACCATAGATTAACCCCATCGTATACACACAGAGAAAAAACCACAGCACTCACCACACCAGAAGCGGGGCACAGCTATGCACTTACCACTCACAGGGTGGGGTGCATGTAACACAGCACTCTCCACCGCAAAAGCGGGGTACACAGCTGTACTTACCACTCACAGGGCGGGGTGCATGTAGCCCATGACCACATCGCTCTAATAAATACAAACAAAGAACCCAGCACTCACCAAAGTAAACTCACTTATCCTCAACAATTCAATAAATAAATGATGGGGGTTTAGTTGGTGGATTGGCCAAAGCACGGAAGCCTGCATACCGATTTTCAAGGTACCCCACCTTCATGCAGGTCCTACACTATCACAGAGTCTTAAAACCTGACTACTTCACTGCTGTTACACACAGCTGAGACAGGTTCAGGATAATAAAGCTTTCTCATGCACCCCTGTGTGGACTTTATTATCCTGAACCTGTCTCAGCTGTTCCTTAGCAATCATCTTTGAGCCAGTGCAAAAGGTGACTGGTGTACCTTTAAAAGCCATAAAGGTATGGCAGGTACACATTAAATCTAGCAGGCAGATGATGTGTGTAACAGCAGTGAAGTAGTCAGGTTTTAAGGTGGGGGTATGCAGGCTTCCGTGCATTGGCCAATCCACCAACTAAACCCCCATCATTTATTTATTGAATTGTTGAGGATAAATGAGTTTACTTTGGTGAGTTCTGGGTTCTTTGTTTGTATTTATTAGAGCGATGTGGTCATGGGCTACATGCACCCCGCCCTGTGAGTGGTAAGTACAGCTGTGTACCCCGCTTTTGCGGTGGAGAGTGCTGTGTTACATGCACCCCACCCTGTGAGTGGTAAGTGCATAGCTGTGCCCCGCTTCTGGTGTGGTGAGTGCTGTGGTTTTTTCTCTGTGTGTATATATATATATATATATATATATATATATATACATACAGTATGTGTTCAGGTCCCGGCAGCCATAATACCGACACCGGAGTCCAACCAGCTGCAAGAATACCGACACCAGAATCCCGAAGAGATCAGGATCCAGACAATGATACCCCAACTGCCAGGATCCCGAAGGTAAGTATGAACTGCCGGATTAGGTTTAGCATGCGGGAGCGGGTGTTAAGTTTAGGCACACTCCGGGGGGGGGGGGGAGGTGAGGGTTAGGCTGCGGGGTGGGGGAGGCTAAGGTTAGCATTCAGAGAAGAGGGGTTAGGGTTAGGCACTAAGGGGGGAGAGTTGAGTTTAGGCTGCGGGAAGCACGGGGGGGGGGGGGTAGGTTTAGGTACCACTGGGGGAGGTTAGGGTTAGGCTGGTATACTGACCCCCAGCATCCCGACCGCTGGCTTTTCATACTGAACCCTTAAGATAAGTCCCTTGGTTTGAAGCTTTCTTGTATCTATTGGAAATGTTTCATTAGTCGCTGCTGTATGAAACTCAATTCGATGTGATTTTCTGCACTTTATCAACACTTAAAGAACTTTTTTGGCATTTAAATGTGGTGTGCTGGTCTTTATGTGAACAGGCTGCTTGAATGGTATGCTCTACACAGGAGAACTATGTATTGAAATATGAGATTGCAGCACCCAACCTTTTTTGACTTGAAAATTAGTGCGGTTTCTTCCACTGATGCTTATATATATATATATATATATATATACTGTATATATATATATATATATATATATATACTGTGTATATATATATATATATAACTCATATGGGTTCAGTATGAAAAGCCAGCAGTCGGGATGCTGGGGGTCAGTATACCAGCCTAACCCTAACCTCCCCCAGTGGTGCCTAAACCTAACCCCCCACTTCCCGCAGTCTAAACTCAACTCTCACCCTTAGTGCCTAACCCTAACAACTCTTCTCTGAATGCTAACCTGAACCTCCCCCACCCCGCAGCCTAAACCTCACCCCCCCCCCCCCCCCCCCCCCCCGGAGTGTGCCTAAATTTAACACCTGCTCCCGCATGCTAAACCTAATCCGGCAGTTCATACTTACCTTCGGGATCCTGGCAGTTGGGGTATCTTTGCTGCATGAATGGTATGCTCTACACAGGAGGACTATATATATATATATGAGATAAGCAGGTTCGGTTCTCAGAAAACCGAACCGTACCGAACTTCACCATTCGAGTCCGGTTCCGAGCCAGGCTCGGATTTTCCCGCCTGACTCGGAAACCCAAATGAGGCAAAACGTCATCATCCCGCTGTTGGATTCTCGCGAGATTTGGATTCCATATAAGGAGCCGCGCGTCGCGGCCATTTTCACTCCAGTCTCGGAGAGTGCAGTGAGAGGACGTTTCTCCATCCTCAGTGTCTGTGTGGGCGGGAAAGTGGGGTGGCGAGTCTTGTGCTGTGTTGTGCTGCTCTGTCCAGTCCAGTGTAGTCAGTGTCTTATGCTGCATCAGTCCAGCCAGTCACAGTGTTGGTGTCCTCTGCTGCTATATGTCCCCAGTGCTGCTGGCTGCTGTATAAGTCCCTTGCATTTTTGCTGTGTTGTCTTGCATCAGACCAGGGATAGTGTCTTGTGCAGCATCAGTCCAGTGACCAGTGACAGTGCTGGTGTCCTCTGCTGCCATATATCCAGTGTTACTGCAGTATAATTCCCGTGATACTGGCGTATAATTCCCGTGATATTGCCATATAATTCCTGTGATACTGGTGTGTAATTCCTGTGACATTGCCGTATAATTCCTGTGATTTTGCCATATAATTCTCGGAATATTGGCGTATAATTCCCGTGATACTGGTGTATAATTCCTGTGATATTGCCATATAATTCTTGTACTAGTGGCGTATAATTCCCATGATACTGTCATATAATTCCTGTGATTTTGCCATATAATTCATGTGATAGTGCCATATAATTCTCAGAATATTGGCGTATAATTCCTGTGATACTGGTGTATAATTCCTGTGATATTGCCATATAATTCATGTGATAGTGCCATATAATTCTCAGAATACTGGCGTATAATTCCTGTGATGCTGACATAAAAGTCCCGTGATACTGGTGTATAATTCCTGTGACATTGCCGTATAATTCCTGTGATATTGCCATATAATTCTCAGAATACTGCCATATAATTCTCGTGATACTGGCGTATAATTCCCGTGATATTGCCGTAGAATTCCAGTGATACTGGCGTATAATTCCTGTGACATTGCCGTATAATTCCTGTGATATTGCCATATAATTCTCAGAATACTGCCATATAATTCCCGTGATACTGGCGTATAATTCCCGTGATATTGCCGTAGAATTCCAGTGATACTGGCGTATAATTCCTGTGACATTGCCGTTTAATTCCTGCGATATTGCCATATAATTCTTGTACTAGTGGCGTATAATTCCCATGATACTGTCATATAATTCCTGTGATTTTGCCATATAATTCATGTGATAGTGTCATATAATTCTCAGAATATTGGCGTATAATTCCCGTGATACTGGTGTATAATTCCTGTGATATTGCCATATAATTCTCGGAATACTGGCGTAAAATTCCCATGATACTGGTGTATAATTCTTGTGATATTGCCATATAATTCATGTGATAGTGCCATATAATTCTCAGAATACTGCCATATAATTCCCGTGATACTGGCGTATAATTCCCGTGATATTGCCGTAGAATTCCAGTGATACTGGCGTATAATTCCTGTGACATTGCCGTATAATCCCTGTGATATTGCCATATAATTCTCAGAATACTGCCATATAATTCCCGTGATACTGGCATATAATTCCCGTGATATTGCTGTAGAATTCCAGTGATACTGGCGTATAATTCCTGTGATACTGACATAAGAGTCCCGTGATACTGGTGTATAATTCCTGTGACATTGCCGTATAATTCCTGTGATATTGCCATATAATTCTCAGAATACTGCCATATAATTCCCGTGATACTGGCGTATAATTCCCGTGATATTGCCGTAGAATTCCAGTGATACTGGCGTATAATTCCTGAGACTTTGCCGTATAATCCCTGTGATATTGCCATATAATTCTCAGAATACTGCCATATAATTCCCGTGATACTGGCGTATAATTCCCGTGATATTGCCGTAGAATTCCAGTGATACTGGCGTATAATTCCTGTGACATTGCCGTTTAATTCCTGCGATATTGCCATATAATTCTCAGAATACTGACGTATAATTCCCGTGATTATGGTGTATAATTCCTGTGATATTGCCATATAATTCTCGGAATACTGGCGTACAATTCCCGTGATACTGGTGTATAATTTCTGTGATAATGCTGTATAATTCCTGTGATATTGTAATATAATTCTCAGAATACTGTCGTATAATTCCTGTGATACTGGTGTATAATTCCTGCGATATTGCCATATAATTCTCAGAATACTGGCGTATAATTCCTGTGATACTGGTGTATAATTCCTGAGATATTGCCATATAATTCTCGGAATACTGGCGTATAATTCCCGTTATACTGGTGTATAATTCCTGTGATATTGCCATATAATTCTCGGAATACTGGCATATAATTTCTGTGATACTGCCATATAATTCCATTTATCCTGCCGAATAATTCCATATAAATCAATATAATTCCGTATATATCCAGTTCAGTGGTGCTGCCATATAAATTCAGTGGTGTTGTCCTGTATGATAAAGGGGTTATTAATATTTAATCCAAATAATTTTTACAGGGTTTGCCCTGTGAGGTGTAGGGGTACGCTATCTTGTGCCGCATATTGTGTTATATAACTCCAGAGAAATAATGGAGAACAAACATTTGGAGGATAAAATAGGGAAAGATCAAGAACCACTTCCTCCTAATGCTGAAGCTGCTGCCACTAGCCATGGCATAGACGATGAAATGCCATCAACGTCGTCTGCCAAGGCCGATCCCAATTGTGATAGTAGAGGGCATGTAACATTCAAAAAGCCAAAGTTCAGTAAAAAGACCCAAAAAAATAAATTTAAATGATCTGCGGAGAAACGTAAACTTGCCAATATGCCATTTACGACACGGAGTGACAAGGAACGGCTGAGGCCCTGGCCTATGTTCATGACTAGTGGTTCAGCTTCACATGACGATGGAGGCCCTCATAACTGAGGCCTTTACACTTTTGTTGGTGTTAGACGTGCGTCCGGTATCCGCCATTAGTGCAGTGGTATTTAGACTATGGATGGAGGTATTGTGTCCCCGGTACCAAATCTCATTTAGGCTCCAATACACTAGGCAGGCGATACCAAGATTTTGCCATTTAATTCCAGTGATTTGGACGTATAATTATTAATTACAGTGATTTTGCCAATTAATTCCAGTGATTTTGACGTATAATTACAGTGATTTTGCAGTATAATTCCAGTGATTTGGACATATAATTATTAATTACAGTGATTTTGCCAATTAATTCCAGTGATTTGGACGTATAATTACAGTGATTTTGCCAATTAATTCCAGTGATTTGGATGTATAATTATTAATTACAGTGATTTTGCCAATTAATTCCAGTGATTTTGACATATAATTACAGTGATTTTGCAGTATAATTACATTGATTTGGATGTATAAATATTAATTACAGTGATTTTGCCAATTAATTCCAGTGATTTGGACATATAATTATTAGAGATGTGCACCGGAAATTTTTCGGATTTTGTGTTTTGGTTTTCGATTCGGTTCCGCGGCCGTGTTTTGGATTCGGGTGCGTTTTGGCAAATCCTCCCTTTAAAATTTTTGTTGAATTCGGGTGTGTTTTGGATTTGGGTGTTTTTTTTCAAAAACCCCTCAAAAACAGCTTAAATCATAGAATTTGGGGGTCATTTTGATCCTATTGTATTATTAACCTCAATAACCATAATTTCCACTCATTTCCAGTCTATTCTGAACACCTCACACCTCACAATATTATTTTTAGTCCTAAAATTTGCACCGAGGTCGCTGGATGACTAAGCTAAGCGACCCAAGAGGGCAGCACAAACACCTGGCCCATCTAGGAGTGGCACTGCAGTGTCAGACAGGATGGCACTTATAAAAATTGACCCCAAACATCACATAATGGAAAGATAAATAAATAAAAAAAGAGGTGCAAGATGAAATTGTCCGTGGGCCCTCCCACCCACCCTTATGTTGTATAAACAGGACATGCACACTTTAACAAACCCATCATTTCAGCGACAGGGTCTGCCACACGACTGTGGCTGAAATGACTGGTTGGTTTGGGCCCACAACAAAAAAAGAAGCAATCAATCTCTCCTTGCTCAAACTGGCTCTACAGAGGCAAGATGTCGACCTTATCATCATCCTCCAATTCCTCACCCCTTTCACTGTGTACATCCCCCTCCTCACAGAGTATTAATTCGTCCCCACTGGAATCCACCATCTCAGGTCCCTGTGTACTTTCTGGAGGCAATTGATGGTGAATGTCTCCACGGCGGAATTGATTATAATTAATTTTGATGAACATCATTTTCTCCACATTTTGTGGAAGAAACCTCGTACGCCGATCGCTGACAAGGTGACCGGCTGCACTAAACACTCTTTCGGAGTACACACTGGAGGGGGGGCAACTTAGGTAAAATAAAGCCAGTTTGTGCAAGGGCCTCCAAATTGCCTCTTTTTCCTTCCAGTATACGTACGGACTATCTGACGTGCCTACTTGGATGCTGTCACTCATATAATCCTCCACCATTCTTTCAATGGTGAAAGAATCATATGCAGTGACAGTAGACGATGTCAGTAATCGTTGGCAGGTCCTTCAGTCTGGACCAGATGTTAGTTTTCGCTCCAGACTGCTCTGCGTCACCGCCAGCGGGTGGTTTTGTAAATCTGATCCTTTTCTTGGCAGCTCCAGTGGCGGGAGCAAATGAAGGAGGAGCTGTTGGCGGGTCACGTTCTGCTTGACTTGACAAGTGTCTCACCAGCAGGTCTTTGAACATGTGCAGACTTGTGTCTGCCGGAAAGAGAGATACAACATAGGCTTTAAACCTAGGATCGAGCACGGTTGCCAAAATGTAGTGCTCTGATTTCAACAGATTGACCACCCGTGAATCCTGGTTAAGCGAATGAAGGGCTCCACCCACAAATCCCACATGCTTAGCGGAATCACTCCATTTTAGCTCCTACTTCCATCTCTCCAGCTGCTTCTCCAAAAGCCTGATGAGGGGAATGACGTTACTCAGGCTGGCAGTGTCTGAACTGACTTCACGTGTGGCAAGTTCAAAGGGTTGCTGAACCTTGTACAACGTTGAAATCATTCTCCACTGCACTTGAGTCAGGTGCATTCCCCCTCCTTTGCCTATATCGTAGGCAGATGTCTAGTCTTGAATGGCCTTTTGCTGCTCCTCCATCCTCTGAAGCATATAGAGTGTTAAATTCCACCTCGTTACCACCTCTTGCTTCAGCTGATGGCAGGTTCAGGAGTGTTTGCTGGTGCTCCAGTCTTCGGCACGTGGTGGCTGAATGCCGAAATGGCCCGCAATTCTTCAGCATCTCTTGCACGCCCCTGTCGTTTTTTTTTAAATTATGCACCACCAAATTCAATGTATGTGCAAAACATGGGACGTGCTGGAATTTGCCAACATGTAATACACGCACAATATTGGTGGCGTTGTCTGATGTCACAAATTCACAGGAGAGTCCAATTGGGGTAAGCTAATCTGCGATGATGTTCTTCAGTTTCCGTAAGATGTTGTCAGCTGTGTGCCTCTTATGGAAAGCGGTGATACAAAGCGTAGCCTGCCTAGGAACGAGTAGGCATTTGAAAAGTGCTGCTACTGGTGCCGTCGCTGCTGTTCTTGCTGCGGGAGGCAATACATCTACCCAGTGGGCTGACACAGTCATATAGCCCTTTGTCTGCCCTGCTCCACTTGTCCACATGTCCGTGGTTAAGTGGATATTGGGTACAACTGCATTTTTTAGGACACTGGTGACTCTTTTTCTGATGTCTGTGTACATTCTCGGTATCGACTGCCTAGAGAAGAGGAACCTAGATGGTATTTGGTACCGGGGACACACTATCTCAAGAAATTCTGTAAATCCCTGTGAACTAACGCCGGATACCGGATGCACGTCTAACACCAACACAGCTGCCAAGGCCTGAGTTATCCGCTTTGCAACAGGATGACTGCTGTGATATTTCATCTTCCTCGCAAAGGACTGTTGGACAGTCAATTGCTTACTGGAAGTAGTACAAGTGGTCTTCTGACTTCCCTTCTGGGATGATGATCGACTCCCAGCAACAACAACAGCAGAGCCAGCAGCAGTAGACGTTACACTCAAGGATCCATCGGAGGAATCCCAGTCAGGAGAGGACTCGTCAGACTTGCCAGTGACATGGCCTGCAGAACTATTGGCTTTCCTGTCTAAGGAGGAAATTGACACTGAGGGAGTTGGTGGTGTGATTTGCAGGAGCTTGGGTACAAGAGGAAGGGATTTAGTTGTCAGTGGACTGCTTCCGCTGTCACCCAAAGTTTTTGAACTTGTCAATGACTTCTGATGAATGCACTCCAGGTGACGTATAAGGGAGGATGTTCCTAGGTGGTTAACGTCCTTACCCCTACTTATTACTAGAGATGAGCAGGTTCGGTTCTCCGAGATCCGAACCCCACCGAACCTCACCTATTTTACACGGTTCCGAGGCAGCCTCGGATCTTCCCGCCTTGCTCGGTTAAGCTGAACGTGCCCGAACATCATCATACCGCTGTCGGATTCTTGCGAGATTTGTATTCTATATAAAGTGCCGCGCGTCGTCGCCATTTTCAGTTGTGCATTGGAGATTGAACGGAGAGGACGTGGCTGCGTTCTCTCCCTGAAAAGCTCCGTAATCTGTGCTCAGTGTGCTGCAAATATCTGTGCTCAGTGTGCTGCAAATATCTGTGCTCAGTGTTGAAAATATCTACGTTCTCTGCCTGAAAACGCTCCATATCTATGCTCAGTGTGCTGCAAATATCTGTGCTCAGTGTGCTTTATTTTAGGGACTGGGGACCACCAGTATATTAGTACAGTACAGTAGGCCATTGCTGTATCTTGCAGCTCTGTGTCACTGCAAGTATCCATTCCATATGTGTGCTGCATTTTTGTGAGCAGTATATATAGTATTACAGTGCAGCATTTTGGTGACCAACAGTATATAGTTGTACAGTAGGCCATTGCTGTATCTTACAGCTCTGTGTCACTGCAAGTATCCATTCCATATCTGTGCTGCATTATTGTGAGCAGTATATAGTAGGACAGTGCAGCATTTTGGTGACCAGCAGTATACATATATAGTACAGTACAGTAGGCCATTGCTGTATCTTTCAGCTCTGTGTCACTTCTAGTATCCTGATCAGTGCTCAATATCTGCTGCATTGTTGTGACCAGTATGTATACTGTACTGTGCGACGTGTGTTATACACCTTGTGATTATACATCCTGTAATCTGTACTGAGCGATGTGTGAGATACACCTGGGGATTATACACCCTATATACTGTACTGTGTGATGTGTGAGATACACCTGGGGATTATACACCCTATATTATTATTATTATTATTATCCTTTATTTATATGGCGCCACAAGGGTTCTGCAGCACCCAATTACAGAGCACATAAATAATCAAACAGGAAAACAGCAACTTACAGTTGATGACAGCATAGGACAAGTACAGGGTAAATACACATAGTTACATCAGCAGATGACACTGGAATAACTATCAGGTGGCAGAAGACTGCTGGATGTGGTACAGTTGAAGATTATTAAAGTAAGACAAAGGATAAGCACATGAGGGAAGAGGACCCTGCTCGTGAGAGCTTACAATCTAAAGGGGAGGAGTAGACAGACATGGGTGACACAGATGGGGTACATAGAGAACGTGGAACAGAGGGTTAGGATGAGATTTTGCTGGATTTGGTGAAGAAGTGGACCCCCAGAAGGTACAAGTCAATACTTAACATTGCAACATTTTACTGGGCTATACAGGAGAAAATTAAAAATAGGGGAGAATAAAAATAATAATAATAATCAATAACTTCTACCGCTTTCAAAAAGGTAAATGGAAGCTGAAATAATGGACAACTACCTCATGGAAGCCAGATACAGTATACCAAACAGTACTTAGCAGAGTTAGGAATGACTGCTTATGAAATACAGTAACATTTTGTCATAATATTTCAGAAACTGCATGGCTGGTCTCTTGCACTCTTTTGCTCTAATACACCACCTGCTTTAGGATTTATATTCAAAAACATTATGTCTCCATAATCCCAAAACGTCAGTCTTCTTGGAAAGTGGTTTGTTCCTTTGTAAGGGAAAGAAAACAAACGTTCTCAAACAACGGTTTCTCAATTTCTTTTTCCTCTGGGAAGGGATTGTGGATTCGCAGGAATATCTGAGCATTTCTGTAATCAGAAAGCAGCGACTTTCTACAAATGTTTACGAATAATGTCAGTGATTTTGTCATTTTCTTCCAGTAATTTGGACCAATAATACCATTGATTAGAACAAATAATTCCAGTGATTTTGTCATTTTCTTCCAGTGATTTGGACCAATAATACCACTGATTAGAACAAATAATTCCTGTGATATTGAGGTGTTTGTGTCGCTTAGCTTAGCCGTCCAGCGACCACAGTGCACCTATTTTTGTCTTTTCTTTGCATCATGTGCTGTTTGGGGCCAATTTTATGAAGTGCCATCCTGTCTGACACTGCAGTGCCACTCCTATATGGGCCAGGTGTTTGTGCTGCCCTCTTGGGTCGCATTGCTTAGTCATCCAGCGACCTCGGTGAAAATTTTAGGGCTAAAAGTAGTATTGTGAGGTGGGAGGTGGGAGGTGTTCAGAATAAACTGGAAATGAGTGGAAATTGTAGTTAGATTAGCTGAAGGCTGCATAAGCCTGAGGCCATATAAGTGCCCATTTTTTTGTGATTGGTTGTCTATGACTAAGCAGTTGCTATGTAGTTATGGTTTTCTGTTGGATTTTTCCTATAGGATTATTGGGCTGTCCATCAAGGTGTTTAGTGGCTGGTTTGAGGATAGTATATAATCCAAAGTCATGTGCCTCAGACTTCCTCTTGCCATTTTGAATGACCCAGGAAGGCTGAGTACTGCTTAGTTACCTAGTGTCTTTAATTTGTTTTAATTCATTCATTTAGTGCTGTGTTATTTGTTTAGCTGCCCTTCTCTCCTCTCCTATTGCTCCCCTCCCCTTTGTACTGCCAGCTGCATCTGCTCTCCTCCCCCTTAGTCATGCCTCGTCCCCGCAGGTCCGCCTCCCCCCCGTCGCCTTTTTGAGGCCGCAGGCGGCCAACGCTCCCGTTCGCGGAGCTCTGCCCTGATCCCCGCGTCTGGAAGGTCGCGGCGGAGTCGGACCGATGCGGCCCGCGCTGCCAAGGTTGCTGCTCGTCCGGCCGGCGGGCATGTTGCCCCGGCCACGGCGGGTTGTGGCTCGGCCGGGCCACGGTCGCGGGATGCATCTCCGGCTGCTGGAGCTCACCTGGCAGCTCTCTCACCTGGCGCGGCGGCGCCTGGCGCATCCCCGTCTCCCTCCCGCTGGCGGCTCCGGCCAGCGGCGCTGGCGCCCATGTGGTGCCTGGCGCCCGGGGCCGGACTGCGGGGGGGGGGAAGGGGGGCGTCAGCTGCAGGGAGGCTCTGTTTCAGTGGGGCCACAGGGTTTTCCCTTGCCCCCACTTATAACGTCCAGGGCTGTGGGTGCTGGGCTCCCCCTTATGGGAGGGCCAGGTTTGGTGGCTTCTACAGCAGTGGGTGGGGTTGGTGGGGTGGGTCCCTTGGATTTAGTGGGCGCTTATGCGCAAAGGGGTGTTGGGACGCAGGCCCCATGTATGGCTTGTGTGCGGGGGTCCCCGGCTGGGGTGCTCTCGGTGGGGTCGATCATGTGCGACCCCTTTTCCCCCGTGGGGTCTTTGCGCCCTGCGTCGTCCCCTTTCATCTTGCTACATACGCCACCTGCTGGGCTGGGTGGGATGGTGCAGATGGTGGCAAAGCAGTCGTCCGTTGCTGCAGCGTTCCACCTGCCTGCCCCTCCTCCGCCGTTGGCGGCGTCCGGTGGGTTGACCGGGGATTAGTTTTCCCCCGGTGGACTTCCCTGGCCCGTTTCGCAGGCGTTTCCCGCATCCTCCTTGGCGCCTTATCCAAGTCTCACAGTTTCCTCTGCCCCGCAATTTTCTCCGTTTTTCTCCAGTTCGGCTGCTGGGGTCCAGCCCACATGGTCAGTCGGCGGCCCTCGGGTGGCGATTCCCCCTCCAGCTTTTGCGGGCTCGTACCTCGGGTCTTCTCCTGCTGCTTCGGCCCCGTACGCACAGTTTTGGCATTCATCCCCCGCTCCCGCTCAGTTTCCTCCTATTTCGTCGGTTTTCCCCTGGTCAGCTGGGTATCTTCCCCCACCCGCGTGGCTGCCTGCCTACACCATCGGCGGTGCGCCTTTGGTTGGGTCGGCCATTCCCCTTGATTGATCTTCTTCCTCCGTGTGGTACCACCGCTGCCGCTGCCCACAGGCCCCCGTCATTGTGTGATGGCACTTTGCCCCCTCCCGCCTGTTCCCCCGTTATAGTTGATGCGCAGGTTTCTCCTGCACCTGTTGTCCCTTCTGTTTCCTCCTTTCAGGTGCTGGCAAGTCCAGGGACATCGGTGACTTCAACGAGGAGTAGTCGGAGATCGAAGAGAGCTGCGGCGGCGGCCCCCGCCAGAAGACGTTCTGCCACGACCGGTGGCGGGTGAAGCGACTGACGCGGTTGAGGGTCCTTCGGGCGCTGGTGAGCATGCTGTTCCTTCTCCCTGTTCCTCTAGCACTTCTTCTACCTCTTCCAGTAGTGTCTCTTCAGGTTCTTCTCTGCGCCCGCGTAAGCTTGCTAGGCTCATTGCGCAACGCGTGGCCAAGGAATCTAGGAAGGCAGTGGCGCCTGTGGCAGCGGTTCCCTCTGATCCCCCTCGTTTTACTGAGATGGTGCATTGCGCCAATACGGCCATTACCCGGGTAGTTCGCAAGAGGATGAGGGAGAAAATCAGGAAGGGGAGGTATGTAGACATTTTCACCCTTACAGACGAGATGCGGCAGGCATTTGACACGGCCAAGAAAATGGGGGGCATTGGAGAGAATGCTTTCCGTAATTTCCATCAGTGGTTGCGGGGTTTCTTCGTTTTTACGGCTTGTTACACCGAAACGCGGCCTGCGGAGTATCCCAACATGGTTAAGTACCTGTTTCTGGTACATGACATGTACTTGAAATCCAAAGGCTATGCTTGGCGGGACTACGACGAGAAATTCCGTCGTAATCAGGATGGTAACGCCGTTCTTCCTTCGGGCTTCAAGGATGTGGAGGTTTGGTTGGAGGTCACCCAGCAGGTTAAGCCCCCTGGAGAGGTCCCGGGTAAGAAGCCTCTTGCGACCGACGCTTCCGGTTCACGCTCCTTAGGGAAGGGCAGGTGTTTCGTCTACAATGAGGGAAAATGCACCAGGGGCGTTAATTGTCATTTTTGCCACTCGTGCAAGTCATGTGGGGCCGGTCACCCGTCCAAGGACTGTCCCTTGGCTGTGAGCGGTAAGTCCTCTGCTCCAGCCGAGGCCGCTGGAGTTGGTAAGTAAGGCTCCCTCCCCTATTCGGGTTCCCAAATTGCGGCGCTGGCTTAGTTTGTACCCCGACAGGTTGGCCGCGTTATTCCTTTTGGAGGGTGTTAGTCATGGTTTTCGCCTGCCCATTTCGGATTCGGTGCATGTGGTTGCGCGCCAGAATTTGAAATCGGCTCGCGAATTCCCGCATGAGGTTTGGCGGAAGGTGGACGCAGAGATCGGCTTGGGGCGCATGTGTGGGCCCTACGCCGTTCCCCCTCTTCCCACCTTGGGCATCTCCTCCGTGGGGGTGGTGCCCAAGAAGGCCCCGGGTAAGTTCCACCTGATACAGCACTTCTCGCATCCTCATGGTTGTTCGGTTAATGACTCCATTCCCGAGACAGTGTGCAGAGTGCATTATCAATCTTTTGATGAGGCTCTGCGCTTGGTTCGGGACTGTGCTATGGGTGCCCAGTTGGCAAAATTAGACGTGGAGTCGGCTTTTCGGCTTCTTCCTCTGCACCCAGATTCCCTGCGGTTTCTGGGTTTCAAACTGGGTGCCGAGTTTTACGTGGATAGGTGTCTCCCCATGGGCTGCTCAGTCTCCTGCGCATATTTTGAGAGATTTAGCACTTTTTTTACATTGGTGCATCCAGGCCGCCTCCGGTCACCCCGGGGTTGCTCACTACCTGGACGATTTTCTCTTTATGGGCCTGGGAGGCAGTTCTGTCTGTGGCGATATTTTGTCGGTCACCAGGTCCTTGTCCAAAGGGTTGGGGGTTCCCGTTGCGCCGGACAAGTGCGAGGGCCCCACTAGTTGTCTGAGCTATCTGGGGATTGAGATAGACACCGTGGCGGGTTGCTGTCGCCTCCCCGCTGATAAAGTGCGGAAGCTTTTAGGTTTAATTGACGATTGTTTGGGTAAGCGCAAGGTGCTGCTTAAGCAGGTGCAGTCGTTGCTTGGCTCCTTCAACTTTGCATGCAGGATTATTACCATGGGTAGGGTTTTCTGTCGCAAACTTGAATGGGCCACTGCGGGGACGGTCAGGCAGCATCACACAGTATACCTCTCCCGCGAGATCAGGGATGATTTGCGAGTTTGGTCTTCTTTCCTTGTGTCCTTCAACATGGAGGTTTTGTGTCCTCCCCCTTGTTGTTCCAACCGATGCCTCCAGTTGTTCACGGATGCCTCGGGCAGTCATGGCTTTGGGGCCTTTTTTGCCGGGTCCTGGTGCGCTGCTGCTTGGTCGCCTTCTTGGGTCGCACAGGGTTACACTAGGAACCTCTTGTTGCTGGAATTGTTTCCGATCATTGTTGCCCTGGAGTTGTGGGCCTGCCAGTTTACGAATCGGGACATTTCGTTCCGTTGCGACAACTTGGGAGTGGTACACGCTATCAATAATCAGCGTTCTTCCTCTCCCCAGGCTTTGCGGCTGTTGCGACATCTTGTGCTGGTCTGCTTGTGGCACAGTATTAATTTCAGGGCCCATCACGTTCCCGGAATCGACAATGAGATTGCGGATGCTTTGTCTCGGTTTGATAAGTTCCGTGAGTTAATTCTGGGCGCGGCGGCGGAGGGTTTACCGTGCCCGCCTTCTGTCTGAAAGATTGTCGAGTCGGGTTAGCTGCTCTGGCCATGTGTGCGTTAGCTCCTTCCATGCTCAGGGCGTATGATGCGGCCTGGCGTGATTGGTCGGCCTTTCAAAGTAGGTACGGTATGGCAGGTGAGTCCCCGGTAGACATTTTGTTGGCCTTTGTTTGAAAGCCTTATCAAGGGGGTAGGTCCAAAGCGGCAATGTCTTCTGCCCTTGCGGGCATTTCCTTTCACTCTTGGCTCCACGGGACGATGGACCCCACTGGGTCTTTTGTCCTTTCCAGAGCGCTTAAGGGATGGGCATGGGTGCGATCCGCAGCGGCGGACTCCCGTAGGCCCGTAACTTTGCAGCTTCTAACGGAGTTGCTGGGTGTGCTGCCTCGAATCGCTGCCTTGGAGTTCGAGGTGGCTCTTTTTAGATTTGCTTTTGCCTTAGCTTTCTTTGGGGCTTTCAGGGTGAGCGTGTTAGTGGCGAACAGTATGTCATCCTGGGATTCCGGTATGCTTTACGGAAATGTGCGCCTGCAGGATGGCCTGTTGCTCTGTAGGATTGTGCGGTCCAAGACAGATCAAACAGGTCTTGGTCGATGGCTGTCCTTGGAGGCTCGGCAGGATGCGGGTGTCTGCCCGCTGCGCCTGGCGCAGGAGTATTTCCGGTTGACCAGTTGCTAGTGCATGCGCACGCTGGTCCTCTTACTAAGTTCCAATTTGCTTTGGTGTTTAAGAAATGTTTGGAGGCCTTGGGTTTGCGCTGTGCGGACTTCGGTACCCATTCCTGCAGCTACGGGCTCCACCCCAGCAGCTATTCGGGAGTTGGGCCGTTGGAAGTCTGCCTCCTATAGGTCTTATGTTCATTTTGATAAGATTTAAGTGCGCCTGTTGCGCTAACTCAAAAACTTGTTTACTCAACGGTTTTTGAACGAGTAGCGTTCAGGAATCGAGGGTGTGAAGTGAATTTTTAAATTTCCTCCGAGGGGGCCTAATTTCAATTGGCTATACTCTGAAGGTCCACGGGAGTTTTTTTTCATTTTCTCCTTCACTTGGGTTATTTCTGTTTCTTGCATTTGTTTTCTATGTATTGTATTTAAATTTTTCTGATGTTAAGATGTTCTTCTTTTTCAGCCATCGTCAATTTTGGGGAGCAAGTGTGGCTGGTTGGCCACTCTTACATTTCTTGGGCAGCAAGACATCCCATGGCACTTAGGTCGGCTGACGTTTTTGGGGCCAGGGGGTTTTGTTGGTTAGGTGTTCGTGGTATGCTTTGGGGTGATTTGTTGCAGCTCCTTTTTCACCGTGAGCACCGGTGGGGTCGTCCCAGCTGTATTGTCCTGCATTTGGGCGGCAACGATTTGGGTCGAGTTAAAGGCATCGACCTTATTTTGTCTTTTAAGGCAGATTTGGTGGCGATTCGTTGTCACTGGCCGAGAGTCCGGATTGTGTGGTCGGAAATAGTACCGCGTTTTCATTGGGTGGGTGCGGTGCGTTTCTCGGCTCTTGAGAAGGCCCGCAAGAAGGTGACTTTGGCGGTGTCACTGTTTGTTAGGGCCATAGGTGGAGTGGCTGTCAGGCATCCTTTGCTTGTGCTGCGTAATAGGCAGTTCTACAAGGAGGATGGGTTCACCTTTCTCCGGCCGGAGTTCATGTTTTCCTAGATGATGTTATTGGTCCTTTTCATTAGGGGTCTTTTAGTTTTTCTTTGTTTCTTGTTTGGATGGCGGTGGCAGTTTGTTAAACCTTTGTGGTGGGAAGCTGCTACTAACCAGCAGTCAGATAGGCATAAGTGGTCATTGTGGGGCACCCTCTTTAGAAGGACGGCAGGTGTGTCCTTACCTTGCGGGCGGACATTTAGATGTTCCCCTGCGGGAACAGATCATTTGCCAGAGATAAGAGTGATGAGGCCAGCACAATGTGGGTTATGCAGGTAGGAGGCGGTGTTGGTGGTTAGTCCCCTCCTTGGTTTTTGGATTTCATCTAAATGACTGGAGCTGGTGTCTGGTAGCGGCTTTTCCTTTGCCATCCTCCAATCTAAAATTAATTCACAATCTAAAATGAATTCCAATTCCAATTATAGTTTAAAGAGTTGGTCAGCGATCAATAAATATCGTCTGACCTTTAACTCCAGCTACCGTGTCCGTGTCTTTATTTTGGTGTGTCGTTTATTTTAGTGATAAGCTAGTTTAAAGAAATGTTTATGTCAATCGCAATAAAATTATGGGTGCCTTAGATTAGCTGAAGGCTGCATAAGCCTGAGGCCATATAAGAGCCCAATTTTTTGTGATTAGTTGTCTATGACTAAGCAGTTGCTAGGTAGTTATGGTTTTCTGTTGGATTTTTCCTATAGGATTATTGGGCTATCCATCAAGGTGTTTAGGGGCTGGTTTTAGGAGAGTATATAATCCAAAGTCATGTGCCTCAGACTTCCTCTTGCGATTTTGAATGCCCTCCCGCCCACCCTGATTCTTTTTCCTTTTTTCTTGTCCTCTTCAGTTGGCTCTTGACAGCCAGATTGGCGGGAAGTCGCTACCAACCAGCAGTCAGATAGGCATAAGTGGTCATTGTGGGGCACCCTCTTTAGAAGGACGGCAGGTGTGTCCTTACCTTGCGGGCGGCATTTAGATGGTTAGTCCCCTTCTTGGTTTTTGGATTTCATCTAAGTGACTGGAGCTGGTGTCTGGTAGCGGCTTTTCCTTTGCCATCCTCCAATCTAAAATTAATTCACAATCTAAAATTAATTCCAATTATAGTTTAAAGAGTTGGTCAGCGATCAATAAATATCGTCTGACCTTTAACTCCAGCTACCGTGTCCGTGTCTTTATTTTGGTGTGTCGCTTATTTTAGTGGTAAGCTAGCTTAAAGAAATGTTTATGTCAATCGCAATAAAATTATGGGCGCCTTATTGAGGTTAATAATACTATAGGAACAAAATTACCCCCAAATTCTATGATTTAAGCTGTTTTTGAGATGTTTTTGAAAAAAGACCCGAATCCAAAACACACCCGAATCCGACAAAAAAATTTCAGGGAGGTTTTGCCAAAATGCACCTGAATCTAAAACACGGCCGCGGAACCGAATCCAAAACCAAAACACAAAACACGAAAAATTTCCGGTGCACATCTCTACTTATTACAGCTTGACAAACGCAACACACGGCTTGACACCAGTTGTCCGCATTTCTGTTGAAATAATTCCACACCGAAGAGGTGATTTTTTGGGTATTTTGACCAGGCATGTCAATGGCCTTATTCATCCCATGGACATCCCTCCTAGTGTACTAATTAGCACGAACAGCTTGTAACGTACAGTGGCAAGTTTAATCTTTCTATGTATAATATAGAGAGATAAAAGCTCCTCCCTAAGTTCCTGGTTGCCAAATCACCGTCCTTAGTATCTCTGTATAGTATTTTCTATTAGGGTACTAATTAGCACAAACAGCTAATTAGTACCCTAATAGAACATACTGTACAGAGATACTAAGTACGGTGATTTGGCATCCAGGAACTTACTGAGGAGCTTTTATCTCTCTCCATTATACATAGAAAGATTAAACTTGCCGCTGTACGTTACAAGCTGTTCGTGCTAATTAGTACCCTAATAGAACATACTGTACAGAGATACTAAGTACGGTGATTTGGCATCCAGTTAAAAGCTGTTCGTGCTAATTAGTACACTAGTAGAACATACTGTACAGAGATACTAAGGACGGTGATTTGGCATCTAGGAACTTAGGGAGGAGCTTTTATCTCTCCATTATACATAGAAAGATTAAACTTGCCACTGTACATTACAAGCTGTTCGTGCTAATTAGTACACTAGAAGAACATACTGGGGACTCGGACTCATACAGTGCTTGCATTTCAAAAGCACAGTATTTTCCACCTCCTGCCACTAGCCCATCGCCCTTCCCCCCTGGGAGCCTGCACAGGTCATGCAGTAGACAGGGAGGGAGTTATTCACATAAACCAGGGCAAAGCTGCAGGAGCGGTTGTACTGTTAAGGTTCTATGCACCATACGGTACACATACAATTCTGTAGCAGGGCAGACTCAATTGAAATGGCTACCGCCTGTGACTCCTTGCCCCATGGAGCCCTCGGCTATGGAGCAAGTAACAGCACAGATTTTGTAGGTCACGGGGAAATGCTGAAGGAGCGTCAGAATCCCGTAGCTAAAATACACAGGGTTGATAGGGTTAAGCGAGGTCTATGCACTTAATGATACCCCAGACCCCATCGCATCACAAAGTGACAAAATGTCCAAGGCACATGAACATCCACCTTGTGTCAGCACTCAGCTATGGAGCGAGTGACGGCATAGGTTTTGCAGTCTTCGGGGCAGTGCTGAAGGAGCGTCGGAATCCCCTAGCTAAAATACACAGGGGTAATAGGGTTAAGCGAGGTCTATGCACATAATTCTACAAAACGGGGGTTCATGTGCCTCGGACATTTTGTCACTTAGTGATGTAATGGGGTCTGGTGTATCGTTATGTGCATAGACCACGCTTATCCCTATCGACCCTGTGTATTTTAGCTAGGGGATTCTGACGCTCCTTCAGCATTGGCTCGTTCTTTGAACACAGTATTTTCCACTGCCTGGCCTTCCCCATCCCACTTTCCCCTTCCCCCCTGGGAGCCTGCACAGTTCATGCAGTAGACAGGTAGGGAGTTCCGATCAGGTTACAAGACAAGATTTATGTGAAACCTGTGTGCACCCTTCCATTGAATGTATAACAAAGAAAAAAAATTATAATAAAGTGAATGTCACGGGAACTCGGATGCTCATACTGTACATGTATTTCAAAAGCACGGTGTTTATGCATTGTACATACTTCCTTTTACACAATTACTTGCGTCTCCATACACAATCTTGCGTCTGCATACACAAGTGTTTTAACATGTTCGTTTGTGTCTGTATAAACTATTTATTTATATTGAGAACTCTCACCGTCTGACCATTGGTCACCATCTATTAATATTACAGTCGTCACTGACCATTTGCCAGAGCTGTAGATCAATCCGCCGCTATATGATCGAAAGTACTGGATTAGTGGAGCATTAGCCACCCAGTGGTGGAGATGTGTAATGCATGCTGAGTATCTAGAATCGCCTCAACGCGCCTGCCTGTGATTAAGCTCAGCAAGCTAAGCTATCGCCTTAGCGTGACTAAACGTCCGTCTAGGCGGAGAATTGGTCAAGATAAAGGTAGCTACATTTGTACTTCAACAGTGACATCTTCAATTTGACTATCAGGAACTGGACTGTGGGTGCTCCTTCCAGCACTTGCAGGGGCGTGCAAATGGTGGAAGGAGCCACCTCTTCCCATCCAGTGTTGGGAAGGTCAGGCATCGCAACCGACACAATTGGACTTTCCTTGGGGATTTGTGATTTAGAAGAATGCACAGTTCTTTGCTGTGCTTTTGCCATCTTAACTCTTTTCAGTTTTCTAGCAGGAGGATGAGTGCTTCCATCCTCATGTGAAGCTGAACCACTAGCCATGAACGCAGGCCAGGGCCTCAGCCGTTCCTTGCCACTCCGTGTCGTAAATGGCACATTGGCAAGTTTACGCTTCTCTCAGACGCTTTTAATTTAGATTTTTGGGTCATTTTACTGAACTTTTGCTTTTTGGATTTTACATGCTCTCTACTATGACATTGGGCATCGGCCTTGGCAGACGTCATTGATGGCATTTCATCATCTCTGCCATGACTAGTGGCAGCAGCTTCAGCACTAGGTGGAAGTGGATCTTGATCTTTCCCTTTTTTACCCTCCACATTTTTGTTCTCCATTTTTTAATGTGTGGTATTATATGCCAGTAATATTATTATATCAATAGCAATGGCCTACTGCACTGTACTACTATATACTGCTCACAACAATGCAGCACAGATATGGATTCTTAAAGTGACACGGAGCTGCAAGATACAGCAATGGCCTACTGTACTGTACAACTATATACTGTTGGTCACCAAAATGCTGCACTGTACTACTATATATATATACTGCTCACAACAATGCAGCACAGATATGGATACTTGAAGTGGCACGGAGCTGCAAGATACAGCAATGGCCTACTGTACTGTACAACTATATACTGGTGGTCACCAAAATGCTGCACTGTACTACTATATATATACTGCTCACAACAATGCAGCACAGATATGGATACTTGAAGTGACACGGAGCTGCAAGATACAGCAATGGCCTACTGTACAACTATATACTGTTGGTCACCAAAATGCTGCACTGTACTACTATATATATACTGCTCACAACAATGCAGCACAGATATGGATACTTAAAGTGACATGGAGCTGCAAGATACAGCAATGGCCTACTGTACTGTACAACTATATACTGTTGGTCACCAAAATGTTGCACTGTACTACTATATAATATATACTGCTCACAATAATGCAGCACAGATATGGATACTTGAAGTGGCACGGAGCTGCAAGATACAGCAATGGCCTACTGTACTGTACTACTATACTGGTGGTCACCAAAATGCTGCACTGTACTACTATACATATATATATATATATATATATATATATATATAGTATATATACTGGTCACACAACAATGCAGAAGATATTGAGCACTGATGATCAGGATACTGTCTAGAACTGAGTCTGACATGGAGCTGCAAGATACAGCAAATGCCTACTGTACTGTATTACTATAATTATATACTGGTGGTCCCCACAATGCAGCACATTGAGCACAGATATTTGCAGCACACTGAGCACAGATATGGAGCTTTTCAGGCAGAGAACGTAGATATTTGCAGCACACTGAGCACAGATATGGAGCTTTATAGGCAGAGAACGTAGATATTTGCAGAACACTGAGCACAGATATTTGCAGCACACTGAGCACAGATATGGAGCTTTTCAGGCAGAGAACGTAGCCACTTCCTCTCCGTTCAATCTCCAATGCACGAGTGAAAATGGTGGCGACGCGCGGCTCTTTATATAGAATACGAATCTCGCGAAAATCCGACAGCGGCATTATGACGTTCGGCCTCGTTCGGGTTAACCGAGCAAGGCGGGAAGATCCGAGGCTACCTCGGACCCGTGTAAAATAGGTGAAGTTCGGGGGGGTTCGAATCTCGATGAACCGAACCCGCTCATCTCTAATAATTACAGTGATTTTGCAATATAATTCTAGTGATTTGGACATATAATTATTAATTACAGTGATTTTGCCAATTAATTCCAGTGATTTGGACGTTTAATTATTAATTCCAGTGATCTTGCCAATTAATTACAGTGATTTGGACGTATAATTACAGTGATTTTGACAATTAATTCCAGTGATTTGGATGTATAATTATTAATTACAATGAATTTGCCAATTAATTCCAGTGATTTGGATATATAATTATAGTGATTTTGCAGTATAATTCCAGTGATTTGGACGTATAATCATTAATTACAGTGATTTTGCCAATTAATTCCAGTGATTTGGACGTATAATCATTAATTACAGTGATTTTGCCAATTAATTCCAGTGATTTGGACGTATAATTATTAATTACAGTGATTTTGCCAATTAATTCCAATGATTTTGATATATAATTACAGTGATTTTGCAGTATAATTCTGGTGATTTGGACATACAATTATTAATTTCAGTGATTTTGCTAATTAATTCCAGTGATTTGCATGTATAATTCCAGTGATTTGGATATATAATTCCAGTTGGACTTGTTTGTGTCGCTTAAATTAGTCATACAGCAACCTCGATGCACCTTTTTTTCTACTGTGCATCATGTGCTGTTTGGGGCCTTTTTTTATATCTTCCCTCCTGTCTGCTACTGCAGTGCCACTCCTAGATGGGCCAATTGTTTGTGTCGCTTGGCATGGTCATACAGCTACCTCATTGCACCTCATCTACATCTTTGCATGAGGTGCTGTTTGGGGACTAGTTTTTGAATAGTGCCATCTTGTCTGCAACTGCAGTGCCACTCCTAAATGGGCCAGTTGTTTGTGCCGCAAACTTGTGTTGCTTAGCTTAGTCATACAGCCACCTTGGTGCAACTTTTAGGCCTAAAAACAATATTGTGAGGTATTCAGTGTTCAGAATAGACTGGAAATGAGTGGAAATGAATGTTAATAAGGTTAGTAATACCAAAGGAGCAAAATTACCCCCAAATTCTGTGATTTTAGCTGTTTTTATGCTTTTTCGAAAATCATCCAGATCCAAAACCAAAACACGAAAGGGTGGTTTTGACAAAACCAAGCCAAAACCAAAACACGACAGTTGAATTAGAGACAAAACCAACATACAAAACACAAAAAGTGCCCGCCGCACATCTCCATACATATATATATATATATATATATATATATATGTATATATATTTTAGAGATGTGCGGCAGGCACTTTTTGTGTTTTGGTTTTGGTTCTGGTTCCATCCTCGTGTTTTAGATCTGGATTGGTTTTGCCAAAACTACTCTTTCGGGTTTTGGTTTTGGTTTTGGATCTGGATGATTTTTTAAAAAAAAACATAAAAACAGCTAAAATCACAGAATTTGGGGGTAATTTTGATCCTACGGTATTATTAACCTAAATAACATTCATTTCCACTTATTTCCAGTTTATTCTGAACACCTCATACCTCACAATATTGTTTTTAGGCCAAAAGGTTACACATTATGCCTGGTAGAGCCCATTACACACATTAAGCCTGGTAGAGCCCATTACACATGTTACACATTACGCCTGGTAGAGCACATTACATGTTACACGTTACACATTACACCAGGTAGAGCCCATTATATCCAACTGCTAGAGTGCCTCCTCCTCCTCATTTCTCCTCTCCCTACTCATTCCCCACAGCCAGCGGCTATGCTGCTGCTTACTTCTGCTGTCACGGGCAGCACATCTTCGCAGAGCTGGGGGGGCAGAGCACATGGGGAAGTAAAGCTGGATTAAGGCCGTGAGGGGCACGGGGTACTGCAGACAGTAGGACCCATAATAAAGTGCAGGCGGATTATATATACACATACGTTTGTTGTCCTGCGCTCTCATCTTATTCTTCAAAAAGAAAATGGCGGGTGCTCCCAATGGGCCGTGTCTGGTCCACTCATAAATCGCAAAAGTTCCACAGCATGGAGGGTGCACTCTCGCTGATATACACTAAATCAACATATTCAATCAGCCATAGTTTCTTCTTAGTCACCAGATTCTTTATTGTCGATGTTTCGGTCTGTTCACAGACCTTTTTCAAGACAGGCGATACACCAGGTTAGCATTCCAATATATTAAAAAACCCATACAAAGATTCATCTGAAAAAGGACAATATTTACAGTTATGATCACATGCCTCACAGGCCCCTCGGTGAATAACAGCCCTCAAATAATAGAACCACCACCTCAGCAAAGACAAGAGTGGTGAATCCTAGTAACTTCATGTGATAACCTTTCCCTAAATGGCATAATTTAAATACCTGTGAAACATATCAGCCATGGAGGAACCATCTCTCAAGTCATGGAAAGGCATATGCCAATTTGATCTGTTAACGGCTGGTGGTGGTGACTCCACGGGTGCTTTGGTAAGTTGTATTAACTGATGGAACTGTTTTAGCCTTCTATGCACACATATTGTTATTGTTTTTCTATATATATATATATATATATATATATAAGAGATGAGCGGGTTCGGTTCCTCGGAATCCGAACCCCCCCGAACTTCAGCCTTTTTACACGGGTCCGAGGCAGACTCGGATCTTCCCGCCTTGCTCGGTTAACCCGAGCGCGCCCGAACGTCATCATCCCGCTGTCGGATTCTCGCGAGGCTCGTATTCTATCGCGAGACTCGGATTCTATATAAGGAGCCGCGCGTCGCCGCCATTTTCACACGTGCATTGAGATTGATAGGGAGAGGACGTGGCTGGCGTCCTCTCCGTTAGAATAGATAGAGACACTTGAGTTGATTTACTACTATTTTAGTAATTTTGGGGAGCATTAGGAGTACTCAGAGTGCAGAGTTTTGCTGATAGTTACTAGTCACCACCACCAGTTTTATTTATTATTTAATATAATCCGTTCTCTGCCTGAAAAAAAACGATACACAGTCACATACCATATCTGTGCTCAGCCTCAGTGTGCTGCATGATAATATCATCTATGTATATCTGACTATGCTGAGTGCTCACTGCTCACACAGCGGAATTGTGGGGGAGACTGGGGTGCAGTTATAGCAGGAGTACAGTGCACACTTTTGCTGCCAGTGTGACTGACCAGTGACCACCAGTATATTGTCTGCCTGAAAAAGTTAAACACTCCTGTGGTGTTTTTTTTTTTTATTCTATAAACGCATTCTGCTGACAGTGTCCAGCAGGTCCGTCATTCATTACATTATATAAATATTTACCTGCAGTAGTGTTATATTTTTTTTGTTCATCTCTATCATCTTTATCATCTCTATATTAGCAGACACAGTACGGTAGTCCACGGCTGTGGCTACCTCTGTGTCGTCAGTGCTCGTCCATAATTGTATACCTACCTGTGGTGGGGTTTATTTTTCTATCTTCTTCATACTAGTAGTTTAGGAGTCTGCTGACAGTGTCCAGCAGGTCCGTCATTATATTATATATACCTGCAGTAGTGATATATATATATATATTTTATATCATTATCATCTCTATACTAGCAGACGCAGTACGGTAGTCCACGGCTGTAGCTACCTCTGTGTCATCAGTGCTCGTCCATAATTGTATACCTACCTGTGGTGGGGTTTTTTTTTTCTATCTTCTTCATACTAGTAGTTTAGGAGTCTGCTGACAGTGTCCAGCAGGTCCGTCATTATATTATATATACCTGCAGTAGTGATATATATATATTTTTTATATCATTATTATCTGTATACTAGCAGACGCAGTACGGTAGTCCACGGCTGTAGCTACCTCTGTGTCGTCAGTGCTTGTCCATAATTGTATACCTACCTGTGGTGGGGTTTTTTTTTCTATCTTCTTCATACTAGTAGTTTAGGAGTCTGCTGACAGTGTCCAGCAGGTCCGTCATTATATTATATATACCTGCAGTAGTGATATATATATATTTTTTATATCATTATCATCTCTATACTAGCAGACGCAGTACGGTAGTCCACGGCTGTAGCTACCTCTGTGTCGTCAGTGCTCGTCCATAATTGTATACCTACCTGTGGTGGGGTTTATTTTTCTATCTTCTTCATACTAGTAGTTTAGGAGTCTGCTGACAGTGTCCAGCAGGTCCGTCATTATATTATATATACCTGCAGTAGTGATATATATATATTTTTTATATCATTATCATCTCTATACTAGCAGACGCAGTACGGTAGTCCACGGCTGTAGCTACCTCTGTGTCGTCAGTGCTCGTCCATAATTGTATACCTACCTGTGGTGGGGTTTTTTTTTCTATCTTCTTCATACTAGTAGTTTAGGAGTCTGCTGACAGTGTCCAGCAGGTCCGTCATTATATTATATATACCTGCAGTAGTGATATATATATATTTTTTATATCATTATCATCTCTATACTAGCAGACGCAGTACGGTAGTCCACGGCTGTAGCTACCTCTGTGTCGTCAGTCACTCGTCATCCATAAGTATACTAGTATCCATCCATCTCCATTGTTTACCTGAGGTGCCTTTTAGTTGTGCCTATTAAAATATGGAGAACAAAAATGTTGAGGTTCCAAAAATAGGGAAAGATCAAGATCCACTTCCACCTCGTGCTGAAGCTGCTGCCACTAGTCATGGCCGAGACGATGAAATTCCATCAACGTCGTCTGCCAAGGCCGATGCCCAATGTCATAGTACAGAGCATGTAAAATCCAAAACACAAAATATCAGTAAAAAAAGGACTCAAAAATCTAAAATAAAATCGTCGGAGGAGAAGCGTAAACTTGCCAATATGCCATTTACCACACGGAGTGGCAAGGAACGGCTGAGGCCCTTGCCTATGTTCATGGCTAGTGGTTCAGCTTCACATGAGGATGGAAGCACTCTGCCTCTCGCTAGAAAAATGAAAAGACTTAAGCTGGCAAAAGCACAGCAAAGAACTGTGCGTTCTTCGAAATAACAAATCCACAAGGAGAGTCCAATTGTGTCGGTTGCGATGCCTGACCTTCCCAACACTGGACGTGAAGAGCATGCGCCTTCCACCATTTGCACGCCCCCTGCAAGTGCTGGAAGGAGCACCCGCAGTCCAGTTCCTGATAGTCAGATTGAAGATGTCAGTGTTGAAGTACACCAGGATGAGGAGGATATGGGTGTTGCTGGCGCTGGGGAGGAAATTGACAAGGAGGATTCTGATGGTGAGGTGGTTTGTTTAAGTCAGGCACCTGGGGAGACACCTGTTGTCCGTGGGAGGAATATGGCCATTGACATGCCATGTGAAAATACCAAAGAAATCAGCTCTTCGGTGTGGAAGTATTTCAACAGAAATGCGGACAACAGGTTTCAAGCCGTGTGTTGCCTTTGTCAAGCTGTAATAAGTAGGAATAAGGACGTTAACCACCTCGGAACATCCTCCCTTATACGTCACCTGCAGCGCATTCATCATAAGTCAGTGACAAGTTCAAAAACTTTGGGCGACAGCGGAAGCAGTCCACTGACCAGTAAATCCCTTCCTCTTGTAACCAAGCTCACGCAAACCACCCCACCAACTCCCTCAGTGTCAATTTCCTCCTTCCCCAGGAATGCCAATAGTCCTGCAGGCCATGTCACTGGCAATTCTGACGAGTCCTCTCCTGCCTGGGATTCCTCCGATGCATCCTTGCGTGTAACGCCTACTGCTGCTGGCGCTGCTGTTGTTGCTGCTGGGAGTCGATGGTCATCCCAGAGGGGAAGTCGTAAGACGACTTTTACTACTTCCACCAAGCAATTGACTGTCCAACAGTCCTTTGCGAGGAAGATGAAATATCACAGCAGTCATCCTGCTGCAAAGCGGATAACTGAGGCCTTGGCATCCTGGGCGGTGAGAAACGTGGTACCGGTATCCATCATTACTGCAGAGCCAACTATAGACTTGTTTGAGGTACTGTGTCCCTGGTACCAAATACCATCTAGGTTCCATTTCTCTAGGCAGGCGATACCGAAAATGTACACAGACCTCAGAAAAAGACTCACCAGTGTCCTAAAAAATGCAGTTGTACCCAATGTTCACTTAACCACGGACATGTGGACAAGTGGAGCAGGGCAGACTCAGGACTATATGACTGTGACAGCCCACTGGGTAGATGTATTGACTCCCGCCGCAAGAACAGCAGCGGCGGCACCAGTAGCAGCATCTCGCAAACGCCAACTATTTCCTAGGCAGGCTACGCTTTGTATCACCACTTTCCAGAATACGCACACAGCTGAAAACCTCTTACGGCAACTGAGGAAGATCATCGCAGAATGGCTTACCCCAATTGGACTCTCCTGTGGATTTGTGGCATCGGACAACGCCAGCAATATTGTGTGTGCATTAAATCTGGGCAAATTCCAGCACGTCCCATGTTTTGCACATACCTTGAATTTGGTGGTGCAGAATTATTTAAAAAACGACAGGGGCGTGCAAGAGATGCTGTCGGTGGCCAGAAGAATTGCGGGACACTTTCGGCGTACAGGCACCACGTACAGAAGACTGGAGCAACACCAAAAACGCCTGAACCTGCCCTGCCATCATCTGAAGCAAGAAGTGGTAACGAGGTGGAATTCAACCCTCTATATGCTTCAGAGGTTGGAGGAGCAGCAAAAGGCCATTCAAGCCTATACAACTGCCCACGATATAGGAGGTGGAATGCACCTGTCTCAAGCGCAGTGGAGAATGATTTCAACGTTGTGCAAGGTTCTGCAACCTTTTGAACTTGCCACACGTGAAGTCAGTTCAGACACTGCCAGCCTGAGTCAGGTCATTCCCCTCATCAGGCTTTTGCAGAAGAAGCTGGAGACATTGAAGGAGGAGCTAACACTGAGCGATTCCGCTAGGCATGTGGGACTTGTGGATGGAGCCCTTAATTCGCTTAACAAGGATTCACGGGTGGTCAATCTGTTGAAATCAGAGCACTACATTTTGGCCACCGTGCTCGATCCTAGATTTAAAACCTACCTTGGAACTCTCTTTCCGGCAGACACAAGTCTGCAGGGGTTCAAAGAACTGCTGGTGAGAAAATTGTCAAGTCAAGCGGAACGCGACCTGTCAACATCTCCTCCTTCACATTCTCCCGCAACTGGGGGTGCGAGGAAAAGGCTACGAATTCCGAGCCCACCCGCTGGCGGTGATGCAGGGCAGTCTGGAGCGACTGCTGATGCTGACATCTGGTCCGGACTGAAGGACCTGCCAACGATTACGGACATGTCGTCTACTGGCACTGCATATGATTCTCTCTCCATTGAAAGAATGGTGGAGGATTATATGAGTGACCGCATCCAAGTAGGCACGTCAGACAGTCCGTACGTATACTGGCAGGAAAAAGAGGCAATTTGGAGGCCCTTGCACAAACTGGCTTTATTCTACCTAAGTTGCCCTCCCACAAGTGTGTACTCCGAAAGAGTGTTTAGTGCCGCCGCTCACCTTGTCAGCAATCGGCGTATGAGGTTACTTCCAGAAAATGTGGAGAAGATGATGTTCATTAAAATGAATTATAATCAATTCCTCCGTGGAGACATTCACCAGCAGCAATTGCCTCCACAAAGTACACAGGGAGCTGTGATGGTGGATTCCAGTGGGGACGAATTGATAATCTATGAGGAGGGGGATGTACACTATGATGAATCGGAGGATGATGATGAGGTAGACATCTTGCCTCTGTAGAGCCAGTTTGTGCAAGGAGAGATTAATTGCTTCTTTTTTGGTGGGGCCCAAACCAACCCGTTATTTCAGTCACAGTCGTGTGGCAGACCCTGTCACTGAAATGATGGGTTGGTTAAAGTGTGCATGTCCTGTTTATACAACATAAGGGTGGGTGGGAGGGCCCAAGGACAATTCCATCTTGCACCTCTTTTTTCTTTCATTTTTCTTTGCGTCATGTGCTGTTTGGGGAGTGTTTTTTGGAAGGGCCATCCTGCGTGACACTGCAGTGCCACTCCTAGATGGGCCAGGTGTTTGTGTCGGCCACTTGGGTCGCTGAGCTTAGTCATCCAGCGACCTCGGTGCAAATTTTAGGACTAAAAATAATATTGTGAGGTGTGAGGTGTTCAGAATAGACTGAAAATGAGTGGAAATTATGGTTATTGAGGTTAATAATACTTTGGGATCAAAATTACCCACAAATTCTATGATTTAAGCTGTTTTTTAGGGTTTTTTGAAAAAAAACACCCGAATCCAAAACACACCCGAATCCGACAAAAAAAATTCGGTGAGGTTTTGCCAAAACGCGTTCGAACCCAAAACACGGCCACGGAACCGAACCCAAAACCAAAACACAAAACTCGAAAAATTTCCGGTGCACATCTCTAATATATATATATATATATATATATATATATATATATATACACTGCTCAAAAAAATAAAGGGAACACTTAAATAACACATCCTAGATCTGAATGAATGAAATATTCTTATTAAATACTTTGTTCTTTACATAGTTGAATGTGCTGACAACAAAATCACACAAAAATTATCAGTGGAAATCAAATTTATTAACCCATGGAGGTCTGGATTTGGAGTCACACTCAAAATTAAAGTGTAAAAACACACTACAGGCTGATCCAACTTTGATGTAATGTCCTTAAAACAAGTCAAAATGAGGCTCAGTAGTGTATGTGGCCTCCACGTGCCTGTATGACCTCCCTACAATGCCTGGGCATGCTCCTGATGAGGTGGCGGATGGTCTGCTGAGGGATCTCCTCCCAGACCTGGACTAAAGCATCCGCCAACTCCTGGACAGTCTGTGGTGATACGTGGCGTTGGTGGATGGAGCGAGACATGATGTCCCAGATGTGCTCAATTGGATTCAGGTCTGGGGAACGGGCGGGCCAGTCCATAGCATCAATGCCTTCGTCTTGCAGGAACTGCTGACACACTCCAGCCACATGAGGTCTAGCATTGTCTTGCATTAGGAGGAACCCAGGGCCAACCGCACCAGAATATGGCCTCACAAGGGGTCTGAGGATCTCATCTCGGTACCTAATGGCAGTCAGGCTACCTCTGGCGAGCACATGGAGGGCTGTGCGGCCCCCCAAAGAAATGCCACCCCACACCATTACTGACCCACTGCCAAACCGGTCATGCTGGAGGATGTTGCAGGCTGCAGAACGTTCTCCTTGGCGTCTCCAGACTCTGTCACATGTGCTCAGTGAGAACCTGCTTTCATCTGTGAAGAGCACAGGGTGCCAGTGGCAAATTTACCAATCTTGGTGTTCTCTGGCAAATGCCAAACGTCCTGCACGGTGTTGGGCTGTAAGCACAACCCCCACCTGTGGACGTTGGGCCCTCATACCACCCTCATGGAGTCTGTTTCTGATCGTTTGCGTAGACACATGCACATTTGTGGCTTGCTGGAGGTCATTTTGCAGGGCTCTGGCAGTGCTCCTCCTGTTCCTCCTTGCACAAAGGCGGAGGTAGCGGTCCTGCTGCTGGGTTGTTGCCCTCCTACGGCCTCCTCCACGTCTCCTGATGTACTGGCCTGTCTCCTGGTAGCGCCTCCATGCTCTGGACACTACGCTGAAAGACACAGCAAACTTTCTTGCCACAGATCGCATTGATGTGCCATCCTGGATGAGCTGCACTACCTGAGCCACTTGTGTGGGTTGTAGACTCCGTCTCATGCTACCACTAGAGTGAAAGCGCCGCCAGCTTTCAAAAGTGACCAAAACATCAGCCAGAAAGCATACGAGCTGAGAAGTGGTCTGTGGTCACCACCTGCAGAACAAATCCTTTATTGGGGGTGTCTTGCTAATTGCCTATAATTCCCACCTATTGTCTTTTCCATTTGCACAACAGCATGTGAAATTGATTGTCAATCAGTGTTGATTCCTAAGTGGACAGTTTGATTTCACAGAAGTGTGATTGACTTGGAGTTACATTGTGTTGTTTAAGTGTTTCCTTTATTTTTTTGAGCAGTGGATATATATATATATATATATTAGTGATAAGCGGGTTCGGTTCCTCGGAATCCGAACCCCCCTGAACTTCACCCATTTTACACGGGTCCGAGGCAGACTTGGATCCTCCCGCCTTGCTCGGTTAACCCGAGCGCGCCCAAACGTCATCATCCCGCTGTCGGATTCTCGCGAGATTCGTATCCTATATAAGGAGCCATGCGTCGCCGCCATTTTCACTCGTGCATTGGAGATGATAGGGAGAGGACGTGCAGCGTCCTCTCAGTTGTGTTCAGTGTGCTGCAAATATCTGTGCTCAGTGTGCTGCAAGTATCTGTGCTCAGTGTGCTTGCAAATATCTGTGCTGAGTGTGCTGAAAATATCTACGTTCTCTGCCTGAAAAAGGCTCCATATCTGTGCTGCATTGTAGTATAGGAGGACAGGACAGTGCAGAATTTTGCTGACCAGTGACCACCAGTATAGCAGTATGGTACAGTAGTCCACTGCTCTACCTACCTCTGTGTCGTCAAGTATACTATCCATCCATCCATCCCTGTGGTGCATTTTAGTTGTTGTGCGGTGTATATATAGTAGGAGGACAGTGCATAATTTTGCTGACCACCAGTATATAATATATAGCAGTACGGTACAGTAATCCACTGCTCTACCTAACTCTGTGTCATCAAGTATACTATCCATCCATACCTGTGGTGCATTTTAGTTGTTGTGCGTAGTAGTAGGAGGACAGTGCATAATTTTGCTGACCACCAGTATATAATAAATAGCAGTACGGTACAGTAGGCCACTGCTCTACCTACCTCTGTGTCATCAAGTATACTATCCATCCATCCCTGTGGTGCATTTAAGTGGTGCGGTCTATATATAGTAGGAGGACAGTGCATAATTTTGCTGACCGCCGGTATATAATATATAGCAGTTCGGTACAGTAGGCCACTGCTCTACCTACCTCTGTGTCGTCAAGTATACTATCCATCCATCCCTGTGGTGCATTTAAGAGGTGCGGTGTATATATAGTAGGAGGACAGTGCATCATTTTGCTGACCGCCAGTATACAATATATAGCAGTTCGGTACAGTAGGCCACTGCTCTACCTACATCTGTGTCATCAAGTATACTATTCATCCATCCCTGTGGTGCATTCAAGTGGTGCAGTGTATATATAGTAGGAGGACAGTGCATAATTTTGCAGACCACCAGTATATAATATATAGCAGTACGGTACAGAAGGCCACTGCTCTACCTACCTCTGTGTTGTCAAGTATACTATCCATCCATCCCATCCATCTATCCATCTATACTATCCATCCATCGTGTGGCATACCCTGTCGCTGAAATGATGGGTTTGTTAAAGTGTGCATGTCCTGTTTATACAACATAAGGGTGGGTGGGAGCGCCACTTGGGTCACTTAGCTTAGCCATCCAGAGACCTTGGTGCACCTCTTTTTATCTTTGCATCATGTGCTGTTTGGGGACTATTTTTTAAATCTGCCATCCTGTCTGACACTGCAGTGCCACTCCTAGATGGGCCAGGTGTTTGTGTCGGCCACTTGGGTCGCTTAGCTTAGCCATCCAGCGACCTTGGTGCACCTCTTTTTATCTTTGCATCATGTGCTGTTTGGGGACTATTTTTTAAATCTGCCATCCTGTCTGACACTGCAGTGCCACTCCTAGATGGGCCAGGTGTTTGTGTCGGCCACTTGGGTCGCTTAGCTTAGCCATCCAGCGACCTCGGTGCACCTCTTTTTTTCTTTGCATCATGTGCTGTTTGGGGACTATTTTTTAAATCTGCCATCCTGTCTGACACTGCAGTGCCACTCCTAGATGGGCCAAGTGTTTGTGTCGGCCACTTGGGTCGCTTAGCTTAGCCATCCAGCGACCTTGGTGCACCTCTTTTTTTCTTTGCATCATGTGCTGTTTGGGGACTATTTTTTAAACTGCCGTCCTGTCTGACACTGCAGTGCCACTCCTAGGTGGGCCAGGTGTTTGTGTCGGCCTCTTGGGTCGCTTAGCTTAGCCATCCAGCGACCTTGGTGCACCTCTTTTTTTCTTTGCGTCATGTGCTGTTTGGGGACTATTTTTTTAAATCTGCCATCCTTTCTGACACTGCAGTGCCACTCCTAGATGGGCCAGGTGTTTGTGTCGGCCACTTGGGTCACTCAGCTTAGCCATCCAGCGACCTTGGTGCACCTCTTTTTTTCTTTGCATCATGTGCTGTTTGGGGACTATTTTTTAAATCTGCCATCCTGTCTGACACTGCAGTGCCACTCCTAGATGGGCCAGGTGTTTGTGTCGGCCACTTGGGTCGCTTAGCTTAGCCATCCAGCGACCTCGGTGCACCTCTTTTTTTCTTTGCATCATGTGCTGTTTGGAGACTATTTTTTAAATCTGCCATCCTGTCTGACACTGCAGTGCCACTCCTAGATGGGCCAGGTGTTTGTGTCGGCCAGTTGGGTCGCTTAGCTTAGCCATCATGCGACCTCGGTGCACCCATTTTTTTCTTTGCATCCTGTGCGGTTTGGGGACTATTTTTTAAACTGCCATCCTGTCTGACACTGCAGTGCCACTCCTAGATGGGCCAGGTGTTTGTGTCGGCCACTTGGGTCGCTTAGCTTAGCCATCCAGCGACCTTGGTGCACCTCTTTTTTTCTTTGCATCATGTGCTGTTTGGGGACTATTTTTTAAATCTGCCATCCTGTCTGACACTGCAGTGCCACTCCTAGATGGGCCAGGTGTTTGTGTCGGCCACTTGGGTCACTTAGCTTAGCCATCCAGCGACCTTGGTGCACCTCTTTTTATCTTTGCATCATGTGCTGTTTGGGGACTATTTTTTAAACTGCCATCCTGTCTGACACTGCAGTGCCACTCCTAGATGGGCCAGGTGTTTGTGTCGGCCACTTGGGCCGCTTAACTTAGCCATCCAGCGACCTTGGTGCACCTCTTTTTATCTTTGCATCATGTGCTGTTTGGGGACTATTTTTTAAATTTGCCATCCTGTCTGACACTGCAGTGCCACTCCTAGATGGGCCAGGTGTTTGTGTCAGCCACTTGGGTCGCTTAGCTTAGCCATCCAGCGACCTTGGTGCACCTCTTTTTTTCTTTGCATCATGTGCTGTTTGGGGACTATTTTTTAAATCTGCCATCCTGTCTGACACTGCAGTGACACTCCTAGATGGGTCAGGTGTTTGTGTCGGCCACTTGGGTCGCTTAGCTTAGCCATCCAGTGACCTCGGTGAAAATTTTAGGACTAAAAATAATATTGTGAGGTGTGAGGTGTTCAGAATAGACTGGAAATGACTGGACATTATGGTTATTGAGGTTAATAATACTATGGGATCAAAATGACCCCCAAATGCTATCATTTAAGCTGTTTTTGAGGGTTTTTTGTAAAAAAACACCTGAATCCAAAACACACCCGAATCCGACAAAAGATTTTCAGGGAGGTTTTGCCAAAACGTGTCCGAATCCAAAACACGGCCGCGGAACCGAATCCAAAACCAAAACACAAAACAATAGAACAGTATTTTTTATTTTTTAAATGTACAGCCCAGCTCACACTACAGAGATTTAAAGTGCTGTTCTAAATATGTGAACAAAGTCCCACTGGGTACAGCACACACAGGTTGTACAAAATAAAATGAAAAATATTATTTTTACTTTTTTTAACCTATTAAAGTCAGTGCAGCACCACTTTGTGACAGAATTACACTAACGGCCCTGGACACAACACAGCCACTTGATGGACACAGCACAGCCACTTGATGGACAAAGCACAGCTTATGAATGTACAAAGCACAGCTTGTGAATGGACACAGCAGGAACTTGTGGATGGACCCAGCAGAGCATAGCACTTGTGGATGACAAAGCAGGCACTTTGGATGGAAACAGCAGAGAACAGCACAGCATACAGCAGTGTGACTGGTCTCAAATGGTGCCAAGTCACTGCTGTGGACTCCTTATACTGAATCCAAAACTCACGATAATGATTTGGAATACGAGCGTGGCAGAAAAGTTTGACCAAGGGCGTGGATTTATTCAGTTACTGGAAGTTTGGAGGGTGGGGGGTGGGTTGTCTCTGATTTCACAAAATCTGAACCACTCATCTCTAATATATATTGCTATTGTGATACTATGGTGGTTGTCAACTTTTTTCTTCAATATACCAGGTTAGCTGATTTTACCATACTGCGGTCATAGACTGATTCCATCTGGGTGGACTCACACTACTATACTTGGATCATTGGTTACAAAATGTTGATACTTCTCACTTTTTTACAGTGCATGGTTTCACTGATCAGCTGCCCATTTTCTTTCTGCCACCATTATATTTTGTTTAAATAATAAGGCTTACTAATTGTTTACGCCACTAATATTTTGTGTCTTTATTTACATATAGTTTTAGCACTATATGTATGTATAATCTGGTGCTTGGGCATTTATATCTCCACTGACTGTTTAGGACAGTGGTTTTAGTCCCCTAATGCTGGTCAGTGAAACCAGGGGAGGGAACAACTGTGCATCTCTCTGACCCACAAGGACATACTCTGCCTTGCCTACATGAAACTGGTCCCCATCAAAAATAATCATTACTGGAGAAACTGCAAAATAGGTATTTCACCAAGATGGAATGAAAATTAGGCAAACTCAAGGTTACTGTACATTGATTTAGACGTGTAGATAATTTTGAGTGGCTTTCCTTAGAAAGAGCTTTATTTCATTACTTAAATTAAATGCAAAGAGGTTTCTTTCATAGATAGTCCAGACTCCAGAAGTGCTAGATGCAAGTTTCAGTGTCAGATCTCAGATCTCAGAGACTTATAGCAGATTACTGAATGTGTGTGCATGATAAAATAAATACTATCAGTCAGTTGCGTAACTAGAAATTTTTCTCCCCCAAGCCAAAAAATTCTTTGCCCCCCCCATAACTGCCACTAGAAAGTGAAGATGCGCGCACTAAAAAAAGGGACGTGGCCTCACAAAAATGAGTGTGGCTTCACTGAAAGGAGTGTGGGATTGCAGGAAAAGACTACCTTATACCCCAGTTTTGCAACCTGTACGCCGAGACATTGGCCACCACAGGAAAAAATAAATGCTGATTCATGCCCCTAACATTATTTGTAATTTTTCCACCTTATAGTAATGCCCCTTACACATTATGCCACACACTGCAATGGCCCTTAGACATTATGCCACACACCATAATGCCCATTATACAATATGCCATACACCGTAATGCCCTTGACACGTTATACCACACACTGTAATGGTTGTGACACATTATGCCACACACCACAATGCCCGTTACAAATTATGCCACACACTGCAATGCCCCTGAGACATGATACCACATACCACAATGCCCATTATATAGTATACCACACACTGTAATGCCTGTGACACATTACACCACACACCGTCTTGGCTGTGACATAGTATGACACACATCGCAATGCCCATTATACATTATGCCACACACTGCAATGCCCCTGAGACATTATACCACATACCACAATGCCAGTGATATAGTATACCACACACTGCAATGCCTGTTACACATTATGACACACACAGCAATGTCCGTGATACATTATGCCACAAACCGCAATGCCCATTACACATTAAGCCCACAGTAAGGCTTCTAATTACTTAAAAATTACCTGCTCATTGCCAGGGGTTTCATGCTCTTTGTTCCATGCACGGTGCCAGAGGTTGTCATGCTCAGGGTGTCATGCTCGTTGCCAGGGGTGTCATGCTATGCTTGTTGCCAGGAGTTTCATGTGCTGGGTGTCAAGCTCATTGCCAGGGGGTAATATTCGTTGCTAGTGGTTTCATGCACTGGGTGTCATGTTTGTTGCTAGGGGGTAATGCTTGTTGCCAGGGATTTAATGATCTAGGTGTCATGCTTGTTAGGGTGCCGTGGCCGCCAGCGCTATGCACTCTCAGGCGCACCACTTCCCGGTATTTAGAGTGCTATGAATGTGAATAGGAGCCATGGCATGGCCGGCAGGACAGAGAAGCTGAGCAGTGACATGGAGCCTGGCTTGGTGAATCATGCCATCTGCAGGAGGAGGGGATACCCAGGCACCCCTCACCCTTGCAATCAGCTCATCCTCAGGCTACACTACTGTGCTGAGGACACTAAGAAGGCAGCATGGAGCCTGTGCTCCCTGAGCAGCGGGGACCAGAGCCCAGCACCCCGCTGCCCCCAGTCTCCGTCCTCTCGCCTCATACAGGCCACCATCTTTGGGCTGCTGCTGTCACTACTACACCTGGGGTAGCAGGATGCCAAGCAGGGTGGCAAGGCACCTGGTGGAGAGCGGCATCTCAATGCCCTCCTGCTGCACTGTGCCATCTGCATGCGCTCTGGTGCTCGGCTCTCTCTGAGCCCTGCATTGCCCTGGCCACTCCACTGCCCTCCCAGACTTGACCCAAGCCAGGGCCCCTGGACAGGTGAGCACTGGCATCTGTATACTGCTGCTGGCTTCGGGCTGACTCTGCCACCCATAGTACAGAAACACTATGATGCTAGAGGGGGGGTGTTAGGTTCAGGCAGGAAAAGGGGGTTAGAGTTAGGGTGCAGGTAGGATGGGGAGTTTAGGGTTAGGAACTGGGGAGGGAGGTTTAGGGTTAGCACATAAAAGGGGAGATTAGGGTTAGGCACCCACGCGGGGAGGGTAAGGATTTAGGCAGCAAGGAAGGGATGGTTAGGGTTAGGCACCACCAGGGAGGGTTAGGTTTAGGCACCCACAAGGGAGGTAACAAGAGAAAACGGCTGCGCTGAATGTCAGAAGTTCAATGAAAAGAGAGCCAACATATGAATAATATAAGAATTTAATATGTAATAAAAGAGATGTTATAATATATAGTGATGTGCACAGGAAATTTTTCGGGTTTTGTGTTTTGGTTTTGGGTTCGGTTCCGTGGCCGTGTTTTGGGTTCGAACGCGTTTTGGCAAAACCTCACCGAATTTCGGGTGTGTTTTGGATTCGGGTGTTTTTTTCAAAAAACCTTAAAAAACAGCTTAAATCATTGAATTTGGGGGTCATTTTGATCCCATAGTATTATTAACCTCAATAACCATAATTTACACTCATTTTCATTCTATTCTGAACACCTCACAATATTATTTTTAGTCCTAAAATTTGCACTGAGGTCGCTGGATGGCTAAGCTAAGCGACCCAAGTGGCCGACACAAACACCTGGCCCATCTAGGAGTGGCACTGCAGTGTCACGCAGGATGGCCCTTCCAAAAAATACTCCCCAAACAGCACATGATGCAAAGAAAAAAAGAGGCGCAATGAGGTAGCTGTGTGAGTAAGCTAAGCGACCCTAGTGGCCGACACAAACACCTGGCCCATCTAGGAGTGGCACTGCAGTGTCACGCAGGATGGCCCTTCCAAAAAATACTCCCCAAACAGCACATGACGCAAAGAAGAAAAAAAAGAGGCGCAATGAGGTAGCTGTGTGAGTAAGCTAAGCGACCCTAGTGGCCGACACAAACACCTGGCCCATCTAGGAGTGGCACTGCCGTGTCAGGCAGGATGGCCCTTCCAAAAAATACTCCCCAAACAGCACATGACGCAAAGAAAAAAAGAGGCGCAATGAGGTACTGTAGCTGTGTGAGTAAGCTAAGCGACCCTAGTGGCCGACACAAACACCTGGCCCATCTAGGAGTGGCACTGCAGTGTCAGGCAGGATGGCCCTTCCAAAAAATTCTCCCCAAACAGCACATGACGCAAAGAAGAAAAAAAAGAGGCGCAATGAGGTAGCTGTGTGAGTAAGCTAAGCGACCCTAGTGGCCGACACAAACACCTGGCCCATCTAGGAGTGGCACTGCAGTGTCACGCAGGATGGCCCTTCCAAAAAATACTCCCCAGACAGCACATGACGCAAAGAAGAAAAAAAAGAGGCGCAATAAGGTAGCTGTGCGAGTAAGCTAAGCGACCCTAGTGGCCGACACAAACACCTGGCCCATCTAGGAGTGGCACTGCAGTGTCACGCAGGATGGCCCTTCCAAAAAATACTCCCCAAACAGCACATGACGCAAAGAAAAATGAAAGAAAAAAGATGTGCAAGATGGAATTGTCCTTGGGCCCTCCCACCCACCCTTATGTTGTATAAACAGGACATGCACTCTTTAACCAACCCATCATTTCAGCGACAGGGTCTGCCACACGACTTTGACTGAAATGACTGGTTGGTTTGGGCCCCCACCAAAAAAGAAGCAATCTCTCCTTGCACAAACTGGCTCTACAGAGGCAAGATGTCCACCTCATCATCATCGTCCGATTCATCACCCCTTTCACTGTGTACATCCCCCTCCTCACAGATTATTAATTCGTCCCCACTGGAATCCACCATCTCAGATCCCCGTGTACTTTCTGGAGGTAATTGCTGCTGGTGAATGTCTCCATGGAGGAATTGATTATAATTAATTTTAATGAACATCATCTTCTCCACATTTTCTGGAAGTAACCTCGTACGCCGATTGCTGACAAGGTGAGCGGCGGCACTAAACACTCTTTCGGAGTACACACTGGAGGGAGGGCAACTTAGGTAGAATAAAGCCAGTTTGTGCAAGGGCCTCCAATTTGCCTCTTTTTCCTGCCAGTATACGTACGGACTGTCTGACGTGCCTACTTGGATGCGGTCACTCATATAATCCTCCACCATTCTTTCAATGGTGAGAGAATCATATGCAGTGACAGTAGACGACATGTCAGTAATCGTTGGCAGGTCCTTCAGTCCGGACCAGATGTCAGCATCAGCAGTCGCTCCAGACTGCCCTGCATCACCGCCAGCGGGTGGGCTCGGAATTCGTAGCCTTTTCCTCGCACCCCCAGTTGCGGGAGAATGTGAAGGAGGAGATGTTGACAGGTCGCGTTCCGCTTGACTTGACAATTTTCTCACCAGCAGTTCTTTGAACCCCTGCAGACTTGTGTCTGCCGGAAAGAGAGATCCAACGTAGGTTTTAAATCTAGGATCGAGCACGGTGGCCAAAATGTAGTGCTCTGATTTCAACAGATTGACCACACGTGAATCCTGGTTAAGCGAATGAAGGGCTCCATCCACAAGTACCACATGCCTAGCGGAATCGCTCTGTTTTAGCTCCTCCTTCAATGCCTCCAGCTTCTTCTGCAAAAGCCTGATGAGGGGAATGACCTGACTCAGGCTGGCAGTGTCTGAACTGACTTCACGTGTGGCAAGTTCAAAGGGCAGCAGAACCTTGCACAACGTTGAAATCATTCTCCACTGCGCTTGAGACAGGTGCATTCCACCTCCTTTGCCTATATCGTGGGCAGATGTATAGGCTTGAATGGCCTTTTGCTGCTCCTCCATCCTCTGAAGCATATAGAGGGTTGAATTCCACCTCGTTACCACCTCTTGCTTCAGATGATGGCAGGGCAGGTTCAGGTTTTTTTGGTGGTGCTCCAGTCTTCTGTACGCGGTGCCTGCATGCCGAAAGTGGCCCGCAATTCTTCTGGCCACCGACAGCCTCTCTTGCACGCCCCTGTCGTTTTTTAAATAATTCTGCACCACCAAATTCAAGGTATGTGCAAAACATGGGATGTGCTGGAATTTGCCCAGATGTAATGCACGCACAATATTGCTGGCGTTGTCCGATGCCACAAATCCCCAGGAGAGTCCAAATGGGGTAAGCCATTCTGCGATGATCTTCCTCAGTTGCCGTAAGAGGTTTTCAGCTGTGTGCGTATTCTGGAAAGTGGTGATAGTACAAGTGGTCTTCCGACTTCCCCTCTGGGATGACGATCGACTCCCAGCAGCAACAACAGCAGCGCCAGCAGCAGTAGGCGTTACACTCAAGGATGCATCGGAGGAATCCCAGGCAGGAGAGGACTCGTCAGACTTGCCAGTGACATGGCCTGCAGGACTATTGGCTTTCCTGGGTAATGAGGAAATTGACACTGAGGGAGTTGGTGGTGTGGTTTGCGCGAGCTTGGTTACAAGAGGAAGGGATTTACTGGTCAGTGGACTGCTTCCGCTGTCGCCCAAAGTTTTTGAACCTGTCACTGACTTATTATGAATGCGCTGCAGGTGACGTATAAGGGAGGATGTTCCGAGGTGGTTAACGTCCTTACCCCTACTTATTACAGGTTGACAAAGGCAACACTCGGCTTGACACCTGTTGTCCGCATTTCTGTTGAAATACTTCCACACTGAAGAGCTGATTTTTTTGGTATTTTCACCAGGCATGTCAATGGCCATATTCCTCCCACGGACAACAGGTGTCTCCCCGGGTGCCAGACTTAAACAAACCACCTCACCATCAGAATCCTCCTTGTCAATTTCCTCCCCAGCGCCAGCAACACCCATATCCTCATCCTGGTGTACTTCAACACTGACATCTTCAATTTCACTATCAGGAACTGGACTGCGGATGCTCCTTTCAGCACTTGCAGGGGGCGTGCAAATGGTGGAAGGCGCAAGCTCTTCCCGTCCAGTGTTGGGAAGGTCAGGCATCGCAACCGACACAATTGGACTCTCCTTTGGGATTTGTGATTTCGAAGAACGCACAGTTCTTTGCTGTGCTTTTGCCAGCTTAAGTCTTTTCATTTTTCTAGCGAGAGGATGAGTGCTTCCATCCTCATGTGAAGCTGAACCACTAGCCATGAACATAGGCCAGGGCCTCAGCCGTTCCTTGCCACTCCGTGTCGTAAATGGCATATTGGCAAGTTTATGCTTCTCCTCAGACGCTTTTAATTTTGATTTTTGGGTAATTTTTTTACTGATCTTTTGTGTTTTGGATTTTACATGCTCTGCACTATGACATTGGGCATCGGCCTTGGCAGACGACGTTGATGGCATTTCATCGTCTAGGCCATGACTAGTGGCAGCAGCTTCAGCACGAGGTGCAAGTGGATCTTGATCTTTCCCTATTTTTTTAACCTCCACATTTTTGTTCTCCATATTTTGCGTACAACTAAAAGCCACCACAGGTATACAATGTAGATGGATGGATAGTATAGTATTACTTATACTTATGGACGACGAGTGCACTGACGACACAGAGGTAGGTACAGCTGTGGCCTACCGTACTGCTGCTTAGTGCTTATATATATAATATACTGTATAACGGACCTGGTGGACACTGTCAGCAGACTGCTAAACTAGTATGAAGAAAGAAAAAAAAACACCACAGGTATACAATGTAGATAGATGGATAGTATAGTATTACTTATACTTATGGACGACGAGTGCACTGACGACACAGAGGTAGGTACAGCCGTGGCCTACCGTACTGCTGCTTAGTGCTTATATATATAATATACTGTATAACGGACCTGGTGGACACTGTCAGCAGACTGCTAAACTAGTATGAAGAAAGAAAAAAAAAACACCACAGGTATACAATGTAGATGGATGGATAGTATAGTATTACTTATACTTATGGACGACGAGTGCACTGACGACACAGAGGTAGGTACAGCCGTGGCCTACCGTACTGCTGCTTAGTGCTTATATATATAATATACTGTATAACGGACCTGGTGGACACTGTCAGCAGACTGCTAAACTAGTATGAAGAAAGAAAAAAAAAACACCACAGGTATACAATGTAGATGGATGGATAGTATAGTATTACTTATACTTATGGATGACGAGTGCACTGACGACACAGAGGTAGGTACAGCTGTGGCCTACCGTACTGCTGCTTAGTGCTTATATATATAATATACTGTATAATGGACCTGGTGGACACTGTCAGCAGACTGCTAAACTAGTATGAAGAAAGAAAAAAAAACACCACAGGTATACAATGTAGATGGATGGATAGTATAGTATTACTTATACTTATGGACGACGAGTGCACTGACGACACAGAGGTAGGTACAGCTGTGGCCTACCGTACTGCTGCTTAGTGCTTATATATATAATATACTGTATAACGGACCTGGTGGACACTGTCAGCAGACTGCTAAACTAGTATGAAGAAAGAAAAAAAAACACCACAGGTATACAATGTAGATGGATGGATAGTATAGTATTACTTATACTTATAGACGACGAGTGCACTGACGACACAGAGGTAGGTACAGCCGTGGCCTACCGTACTGCTGCTTAGTGCTTATATATATAATATAATGTATAACGGACCTGGTGGACACTGTCAGCAGACTGCTAAACAAACTAGCATGAAGAAAGAAAAAAAAAACACCACAGTGTTTTTCAGGCAGACAAACGTATACTGGACTGGTGGTCACTGTCAGCAAAACTGTGCACTGTACTCCTGCTATAACTGCTCCCCAGTCCCCACAATTAGGCAGTGTGAGCAGAGCAGTGCACTCAGCACAGATATATCATGCAGCAGTGCAGCACACTGAGTGAGCACAGCCACAGATATGGTGGAGCGTTTTTTTTCAGGCAGAGAAACAAAGGATTAAAATCACTGGTGGTATAATCAAAACCCTGCACTGTACTCCCTAACAGCTGCTCCCCGTCCCCAATCCTCCCCACAATTATAACAATGTCACTCTTAGTCTTTTCTATTGCGGAGAGGACGCCAGCCACGTCCTCTCCCTATCAATCTCAATGCACGTGTGAAAATGGCGGCGACGCGCGGCTCCTTATATAGAATCCGAGTCTCGCGAGAATCCGACAGCGGGATGATGACGTTCGGGCGCGCTCGGGTTAACCGAGCAAGGCGGGAGGATCCGAGTCGCTCGGACCCGTGTAAAAAAAAGGTGAAGTTCGGGCGGGTCGGATTCCGAGGAACCGAACCCGCTCATCACTAATAATATAATGATACCGATATAATAATGAACAATAAAATAACCCACAGGACTTGTCTCAAAGTGTCTGCACAACTGGAAGACTTATAATGTGTTGCAGCTATAGTGTAAAGCTGAAGTCCATATTCCACAGCTGCCGATGAATACTGCTATGAGTGCACAAACAATGAACAGAAGGTGCAATGGTAAGACTCCAATGGTAGTTATCTTTATGCCGCCAGTTAAAGTTCAGTTGTTAATACCTCTCAGGTGGGCTGGTCTGTGTGCCGGGCGTCCCCGGTCGGATGTCCTGCGTTGCCCACAAAAGCTATGCAGCAGAGAGGGAATAAAGTGCTGTGTGCTGTAGAACTTGCTGGCTTGCTTGCGGCTGCACTAAACACTCTTTCGGAGTACACACTGGAGGGTGGGCAACTTAGGTAAAATAAAGCCAGTTTGTGCAAGGGCCTCCAAATTGCCTCTTTTTCCTGCCAGTATACGTACAGACTGTCTGACATGCCTACTTGGATGCTATCACTCATATAATCCTCCACCATTCTTTCAATGGTGACAGAATCATATGCAGTGACAGTAGACGACATGTCAGTAATCGTTGGCAGGTCCTTCAGTCCGGACCAGATGTCAGCTATCGCTCCTGACTGCCCTGCATCACCGCCAGCGGGTGGTTTTGGAAATTTTATCCTTTTCCTGGCAGCTCCAGTGGCTGTAGAAAATGAAGGAGGAGCTGTAGGCGGGTCACGTTCCGCTTGACTTGACAAGTGTCTTACCAGCAGGTCTTTGAACATCTGCAAACTTGTGTCTGCCGGAAAGAGAGATACAACGTAGGCTTTAAACCTAGGTTCCAGCACGGTGGCCAAAATGTAGTGCTCTGATTTCAACAGATTGACCACCCGTGAATCCTGGTTAAGCAAATGAAGGGCTCCATCCACAAGTCCCACATGCCTAGCGGAATCGCTCAATTTTAGCTCCTCCTACAATCTCTCCAGCTGCTACTGCAAAAGCCTGATGAGGTGAATGACCTGACTCAGGCTGGCAGTGTCTGAACTGACTTCACTTGTGGCAAGTTCAAAGGGTTGCAGAACCTTGCACAATGTTGAAATCATTCTCCCCTGCGCTTGAGTCAGGTGCATTCCCCCTCCTTTGCCTATATCGTAGGCTGATGTATAGGCTTGAATGGCCTTTTGCTGCTAATCCATCCTCTGAAGCATATAGAGGGTTGAATTCCACCTCGTTACCAAATCTTGCTTCAGCTGATGGCGGGGCATGTTCAGGAGTGTTTGCTGGTGCTCCAGTCTTCGGCACACAGTGGCTGAATGCCAAAAGTGGACCGCAATTCTTTGGGCCACCGACAGAATCTCTTGCATGCCTTTGTCGTTTTAAAAAAAATTCTGTACCACCAAATTAATTGTATGTGCAAATCATGGGACATGCTGGAATTTGCCCACATGTAATGCACGCACAATATTGGTGGCGTTGTCCGATGTCACAAATCCCCTGGAGTGTCCAATTGGGGTAAGCCAATCTGCGATGATGTTCCTCAGTTTCCATAAGAGGTAGTCAGCTGTGTGCCTCTTATGGAAAGCGGTGATACAAAGCGTAGCCTGCCTACGAACGAGTTGGCGTTTGCGAGATGCTGCTACTGGTGCCGCCGCTTTTGTTGCTGTGGGAGGCATACATCTAACCAGTGGGCTGTCACAGTCATATAGTCCTTAGCCTGCCCTGCTCCACTTGTCCACATGTCTGTGGTTAAGTGGACATTGGGTACAACTGCATTTTTTAGGACACTGGTGACTCTTTTTCTGATGTCTGTGTACATTCTCGGTATCGCCTGCCTAGAGAAGTGGAACCTAGATGGTATTTGGTACCGGGGACACACTACCTCAAGAAATTCTCTAAGTCCCTGTGAACTAATGGCGGATACCGGACGCATGTCTAACACCAACACAGTTGTCAAGTTCTGAGTTATCCGCTTTGCAACAGGATGACTGCTGTTGGACAGTCAGTTGCTTACTGGAAGTAGTACAAGTGGTCTTCCGGCTTCCCCTCTGGGATGATGATCGACTCCCAGCAGCAACAACAGCAGCACCATGGGTTATGCTCAAGGATCCATCGGAGGAATCCCAGTTAGGAGAGGACTCGTCAGACTTGCCAGTGACATGGCCTGCAGGACTATTGGCATTCCTGTCTAAGGAGGAAATTGACACTGAGGGAGTTGGTGGTGTGGTTTGCAGGAGCTTGGGTACAAGAGGAAAAAGGGATTTAGTTGTCACTGTCAGTGGACTGCTTCCGCTGTCACCCAAAGTTTTTGAACTTGTCAATGACTTCTGATGAATGCGCTCCAGGTGACGTATAAGGGAGGATGTTCCTACGTGGTTAACGTCCTTACCCCTAATTATTACAGCTTGACAAAGACAACACACGGCTTGACACCAGTTGTCCGCATTTCTGTTGAAATAATTCCACACCGAAGAGGTGATTTTTTTGGTATTTTGACCAGGCATGTCAATGGCCTTATTCATCCCACGGACAACAGGTGTCTCCCCGGATGCCTGACTTAAACAAACCACCTCTCCATCAGAATCCTCCTGGTCAATTTCCTCCTCAGCGCCAGCAACACCCATATCCTCATCCTGGTGTACTTCAACAGTGACATCTTCAATTTGACTATCAGGAACTGTACTGTGGGTGCTCCTTCCAGCACTTGCAGGGGGCGTGCAAATGGTGGAATGAGCCACCTCTTCCCGTCCAGTGTTGGGAAGGTCAGGCATCGCAACCGACACAATTGGACTCTCCTTGGGGATTTGTGATTTCGAAGAACGCACAGTTCTTTGCTGTGCTTTTGCCATCTTAACTCTTTTCATTTTTCTAGCGGGAGGATGAGTGCTTCCATCCTCATGTGAAGCTGACCCACTAGTCATGAGGAACATAGGAGATGGCCTTAGCCATTCCTTGACACTCCGTGTCGTAAATAGCATATTGGCAAGATAACGCTTCTCCTAAGATTATTTTAATTTAGATGTTTGGGTCATTTTACTGAACTTTTGTTTTTTGGATTTTACATGCTCTCTACTATGACATTGGGCATCGGCCTTGGCAGACGACGTTGATGGCATTTCATCATCTCTGCCATGACTAGTGGCAGCAGCTTCAGCACTAGGTGGAAGTGGATCTTGATCTTTCCCTATTTTACCCTCCACATTTTTGTTCTCCATTTTTTAATATGTGGCATTATATGCCAGTAATATATCTAGAATTAGATGGCAGTAATGTCAAGAATTAGATAGATACCAGATACCACTGTGACTGGAATGATGATGACCTATGCACAGTGACAGGACACTACCACAGCACCCTACAGCAGCAAGATGCAGCACAAGACACTGGACTTTTAGTCACCACAATGCAGCACTGATAATAATGAGCACAGATACACTGTGCACTGTTCATGATAATAGAACTGAGTGACACTGGGCAGCGAGAACAGCACTGGACTACTGTACTCTACTACCATATACTGGTCAGTGGTCACCACAATGCAGCAATGATAATAATGAGCACAGATACACTGTGCACTGTACAGGATAATAGAACTGAGTGACTTTGGGCAGCGAGAACAGCACTGGACTACTGTACTCTACTACCATATACTGGTCAGTAGTCACCACAATGCAGTACTGATAATAATGAGCACAGATACACTGTGCACTGTTCAGGATAATAGATCTGAGTGACACTGGGCAGCGAGAACAGCACTGGACTACTGTACTGTACTACCATATACTGGTCAGTGGTCACCACAATGCAGCACTGATAATAATGAGCACAGATACACTGTGCACTGTTCAGGATAATAGAGCTGAGTGACACTGGGCAGCGAGAACAGCACTGCACTACTGTACTGTAATACCATATACTGGTCAGTGGTCACCACAATGCAGCAATGATAATAATGAGCACAGATACACTGTGCACTGTTCAGGATAATAGAACTGAGTGACACTGGGCAGCGTGAACAGCACTGGACTACTGTACTGTACTACTATATACTGGTCAGTGGTCACCACAATGCAGCACTGATAATAATGAGCACAGATACACTGTGCACTGCTCAGGATAATAGAACTGAGTGACACTGGGCAGCAAGAACAGCATTGGACTACTGTACTGTACTACCATATACTGGTCAGTGGTCACCACAATGCAGCAATGATAATAATGAGCACAGATACACTGTGCACTGTTCAGGATAATAGAACTGAGTGACACTGGCCAGCGAGAACAGCACTGTACTACTGTACTGTAATACCATATACTGGTCTCCATAATGCAGCACTGATACTGAGCACAGATACTGAGCTGAGATTTGCTGATATTGGGCGATTCGGACAGAGAATGTTGCCACGTCATCTCTCTATCTCAACAATGCACAAATGAAAATGGTGGCGACGCGCGGCTCTTTATATGGAGTCCAAATCTCGTGAGAATCCGACAGCAGGATGATGACGTTTGCCCCTGTTCGGGTTTTGCGTATAAGGTGAGAAGAACCGAGGCTGACTCGGACCCGTGTAAACCACGTGAAGTTCGGGGGGGTACGGATCTCGACGCACCGAACCCGCTCATCTCTAGTGCCGATATTCAAAAAGGGGAGCAAAGCTGAACCAGGTAATTATAGACCAGTTAGTCTTACATCTATAGTGGGGAAAGTATTGGAAGGTATTCTAAGGGACAGTATTCAAAAGTTCCTTGAAGCAAATAAGGTCATTATAAGGAACCAACATGGATTTGTGAAGGACAGATCATGTCAGACCAACTTACTTGGCTTTTATGAAACAGTAAGTGCGAACCTTGATCAGGGTAAGGAGGTGGATGTAATCTTTTTAGACTTTGCCAAAGCACATGCTTCTTATCTATAAGCTACAAGAAATAGTGCTAGGGAGCACAATATGCACTTGGGTCAGTAATTGGTTAGATAATAGGGAGCAGCGCGTTGTGGTCAATGGATCATTTTCAAATTGAACTAAAGAACTAAGTGGTGTGCCACAAGGGTCTGTACTTGGACCTCTTTGTTCAACATTTTCATCAACGACCTAACAGTAGGTCTAGAGAGCATGGTGTCAATTTTCGCAGATGATACCAAATTGTGTAAGGTTATAAATATGGAGGGGGATGCTGAGTCTCTTCAGAACGACTTAACTAAACTGGAAGCATGGGCAGCAAAATGGATAATGAGATTCAACACAGACAAGTGTAAGGTAATGCACTGTGGGGGCAAGACCAGAAATAACACCTACACACTAAATGGGGTAATATTAGGGGATTCTGTACTGGAAAAAGACTTAGGGGTTCACATAGATAACAAATTAAGCAGCAGTACCCAAAGTAGGAGTGCAGCAAAGAAGGCTAATAAGATATTAGCATGCATAAAACGGGGAATTGATGCAAGGGACGAGAGTATTATACTCCCATTATATAAATTACTAGTGAGGCCACATCTTGAGTTTCCGTACATTGAGGCAAAAAGGTTTTTTCACAGTAAGGACAATATGTGTTTGGAATTCCCTGCCTGAGAGAGTAGTAATGGCAGACTCAGTCAACACCTTTAAGAATGGGTTAGATAAATTCATATTGGATAAAGATATTCGCATTATAGTTAATATAACTAGTCCTAACATAAAAATAACTAGTCCTATAATAAGACTGCATAGGAGACCACAAATAGGTTGAACTCGATGGACAATTATCTTTTTTTCAACCTTAGTTACTATGTTACTATGTGTGTATATATATATATATGTATATATATGTATATGTATATGTTTTTTTACTTGTTATTAATATTTTTTTTCAAAAGACATCTACTGATATGGACTCTTGTATTTTTTCCAATTTCCTTAAAAAATCATCTAGATCCTTGTATGATCCTATATCTACTAATGTGTCTTTGAAATATTTCTATAGATTGTTAGATGAGTCAATTACGAAGTTTACAGCAGCACCTGCCAAAATCAAATTCAATCTCTCTAAAGCCGAGACTCATGCTCTTGCAGCTCTAGCATCATATGATGACATCACAATCAAGCCCACCGATAAAGGCGGTGCCATTGTGATTTTGGACATTCAATATTACAGGGAGGAAATATATCTTCAACTGGCCAATAATGATGTTTATTCTAAATTGCCATCAGATCCTACTGTAACATTTCTGAGAGAACTTGAGGGAATCCTGAAGTTAGCGAAAACATCAGGAAAACTACATGAAAAGATAGTTAAATCTTTATTTATTAAACATCCTAAAGTCCCGGTGTTATATATGCTTTCCAAACTCCTTAAGAACTCTATCAAACCACCTGGCCAGCCTATCATTTTGGCCCCTGATTCTGTTTACAGACCTGTAGCTCAACTTCTGAATTCCATCCTTCAACCTCTTCTTTTGCATCAGGATACCTTTATGAAGGACACAACCATATTTTTGAAGTAGATTCAATCCCTCACAATTCTCCCACAGGGGACGCTACTCTGTTACCTCGACGTATGCAGCCTATACACAGTGATACCCCATCATGGGGGTATGCAAGCCATGAAGCAGTTTTTGGAAGCTGAACTCTCCCCTTCTGAGTTCAACCATGAGTTGTTTCTTACTCTATTAGAGTTGACCCTCAATGGAAACTATTTTTTATTTGATGGCTCTTTCTATCTGCAACAAAGGTCCCCTGTGGCCCCATCGTACACTAACATCTTTATGTTTTAACAAGAGAAAAAAATGTTTTTCAGTAATCATGATATTAGCTGTAATATTTTGATGTACTGTCGCTATAGTGATGACATATTCATGTTGTGGGGGGGTCAGGAAGCTTTTGTGAACCTGATTAATGAGATTAATAATCTTGAATCCCCTATCAAATTGACATCTTTATTTAGCAGCTCTGAAATCCAGTTTCTTGATGTTAATATCAAACTCGTTAATGGCCATATGACCACAGAGGTTTTCATAAACTTACCGATCGCAACACACTATTGATGGCTTCTAGCCACCATGCAAAGTACCTTAAAAAAGGAGTTCCCCATTCTCAAATGTGAGGGTGGCAAGTATTGCTAGCAATCGCTCTAAATTGTCTGATGAACTAGATTCATGATTGTGAAATTTACAGCTCGTGAGTACAATCTTAATAGCTTGAAGGCCCAAAAAGAGAAAGTGTTGTTGATGTTGCGACAGTCTCTATTAGACCCTGTCATTAAAAATGTGGGCAAAAGCATCCCTTTCTGTAGTGATTTTACCTCTTCCAGTCCCATCAATAGGAGAGCTACTAAGGCTCTTTGGCCGATTGTGTCATATGAATCTGATTTAAAATTGTTACATCAAAACTACCCCGCTTATGTCATTCTGGCGGGGTAGGAATATCACAGATAGAATTGTGAAAACTGACATAATGAGTATGGGGATTCCAAAAACTCCCAATGTTTACTATAAACCCCCTGGTTGCTACCGGTGTAGTGGTTGCACTACCTGTAGACATATGCTTAGCTGTAAATCATTCAAACACCCCCATGGCAGTAAGAAATATGGCATTAGATTTGTTTTGACTTGCTCTACTTCGTTTTTCATTTATATTATAGTTTGCCCGTGTGGCCTATATTATATCGGACAAATGATTCATAAATTTTCTGAGAGAATAGCGGTACATAGATCGGCCATTAAGTTGATCTTGGAGGGCAAACCGGTGGACCAACCGGTTGCCAAACATTTCAAGTATGCTGGCCACTCTCTAGATTCTTTTCGTTATTTTATTATCGATCATGTGCCGGTTTATTTAAGGGGAGAAGACAGAGCCAATTCTTTGTTACTAAAAGAAGCTCGGTGGATTACTAGACTTGGTACCGCCACTCCGGGTGGTCTCAATGAAAAAATTAAATGGAATGCACTTGTGTAATCTATAAGTGCATTCATAGTATATTGCTGCTTAAATAATACTAGACATACAGTGGGTAGGTTGTGGTGCTGGTAGCCCTGGTTCTCTTGTTTGCTATTATTATACTATGTGATGAATTATCTTTATATCTATTTCTATGTAAGTGGATCTTTCTACAGGTTGAGTATCCCATATCCAAATATTCCGAAATACGGAATATTTTGAGTCAGAGTGAGATAGTGAAACCTTTGTTTTCTGATGGCTCAATGTATGCAAACATTGTTTAATAAACAAAGTTATTAAAAATATTGTATTAAATGACCTTCAGGATGTGTGTATAAGGTGTATATGAAACATAAATGCATTATGTGCTTAGACTTGGGTCCCATCACCATGATATCTCATTATGGTATGCAATTATTCCAAAAATACGGAAATATCCGATATCCAAAATACTTCTGGTCCCATGCATTTTGGATAAGGGATACTCAACCTGTAGTAGAATTGTTTTTCAATTTTTCTGATGTTGCTGTTTTCAATGTGTCTTTTGTCTATATGTGTTATGTGTAGTTGTATTAATGCTCTGCCAATTCCGTTGCAGCTATTTCCCCCCCCCTGTGGTGAAGCCTGGACATTGCCTGGTCTTGGAACGTAAGACGCTGCCAGGTGGAGCACACACAAGTGTTCCCCAGGCAACAGACAGTGCTGGGACCAGAAGTTCGTGATGGAATCCGGCCCGGGGAGCAGGATGCTGACTCATAAGCGGTGAGCAGCAGCATCGTTTCTTTGAGGGTATATATGTGGGTAAGTCTTGAGTTTCACTGTTGCCCTGTACTGTAATTCTGTCCTGACGACGGAGCTTTGGGCTCTGAAACATTGACTGGGAAATACACACTTGTTGATCCTGTACTACCACCTGACCACGTTGCTGCTGTTTTAAAAATAAACTAAATATCATAGCTAATAGCTTAATGAAAATAATAAAATTGGGCAGTGGAAAGCAGGACATTGCTGTTGTGCCTAGGGGCACCTTGACCCCTAAATCTGCCCCTGCTAGTAAGAGCTGCATTATCAAGGTTCTAATAAAACATGTGAAGACCCATACTTTGGGCAGTATATGAAGTAAAGATATATTTGTAGATCCATATATAATGCAGAACATCATCTGATGACCACTGAAAACAGAATATATTCTGTGTCATGTAAATTATGCAAAGCTTATACTAGTGGTGAATAAACCAACAAATAATTTAAACTGAGCACTACCCTTGTTTGAGCAGCTCTCAATATCAAATGATAGTAAAAGTGATATGTAAATGTTAGTAAAATGCAAGTTGTGAAAAATATGTAAAAAGTAGCAGGTTAAAATAAACTTGTAGAATCAGTGTTAAATGTATATAGATCTTCTAAGGAGACAGAGGCAGAACTCTGGGAGGCAACGGAGTCATCTGCCGTCGGGCTCCTGCTCTGAAGGGGGGCACCTCTCCTGCCATTCTGTGACACCATTGAATTAAGTTAATTGATAGCTGTCGCTATCTTTTCAGTGGCCAACTTCCTCACTGGTCCCTGCACACTACAAATCAACACCCTGTTTTATTATACTGTAGATACATATTTTACAAGTATCACACCCAGGATTAGAAACCACAACCTATTACACTGGAAGCAGACACCTTACTGATGAAGCTGTTTGCTCCTGTATAGGAAATATGAGAATTTTAACTACAGTATATGAAGATACTTCTCTGATAATTACACGTAACTTCATATAGTTAGAATTCTCATGCTTCAGGAGCAAATAACTCCATTAGTAAAGTGTCTGCTGTTAGTGTAACAGGTCATGAGTTCTAATCCTGGGTATGACTGCTAAGAAATGTGTGATTTAAAATAAAATACAATTAAATGTATAAATACAGTATATCATTTTTTTTCAGAACACTCCATACATATACACACGCACACATACATACATATATTTATCTTAATATAGGAAATAGGGGGGCACCAATATTTATTTTGCCTCCGGGTGACTGTGACGAACTTACGCCACTATAAGGAGATGTGTAATATAGGAATCAGACGATGAGGAGGAGGTGGACATCTTGCCTCTGTAGAGCCAGTTTGTGCAAGGAGAGATTGATTGTTTTATTTTTGGTGGAGGCCCAAACCAACCGGTCATTTCAGCCACAGTCATGTGGCAGACCCTGTCGCTGAAATGATGGGCTTGTTAAAGTGTGCATGTCCTGTTTATACAACATAAGGGTGGGTGGGAGGGCCCTAGGACAATTCCATCTTGCACCTCTTTTTTATTTATCTTTGCATCATGTGATGTTTGGGGCCAATTTTTTTAAGTGCCATCCTATCTGACACTGCAGTGCCACTCCTAGATGGGCCAGGTGTTTGTGCCGGCCACTTGGGTCACTTAGCTTAGTCATCCAGCAACCTCGGTGCAAATTTTAAGACTAAAAATAATATTATGAGGTGTGAGGTGTTCAGAATAGACTGGAAATGAGTGGAAATTATGGTTATTGAGGTTAATAATACTATGGGATCAAAATGACCCCCAAATTCTATGATTTAAGCTGTTTTTGAGGGTTCTTTGAAAAAAAAACACCCGAATCTAAAACACACCCGAATCCGTCAAAAAATGTTAAAGGAGGTTTTGCCAAAACGCGTCCGAATCCAAAACACGGCCGTGGAACCGAATCCAAAACCAAAACACAAAACCCGAAAAATGTCCGGTGCACATCTCTAACTACCTCCGCTATACGCCAGTCTTTGGGAATAATACCCGATTTACTGAATCCATGAAGATCAAAAATAGAGGTCTTGCTAATTCAGCATGCAGCTCCATCAGGACCAGGTGACTTATTAATCTTTAACTTTTTTAATCGGTCACAGACTACCTCCTCACATAAATAAGCATTTAGAAGTGAGAGATTATATTTGTTGAGATTTTGTGTTAGACCCAGCATTTGGTCCTCTCTGGTAAATACCGTTGAAAAAAAACTTGTTTAGTTTGTTTGCTATGTCATTATCATTTTTGATTAAGACTCCCATCTTGTCCTCTTAAGGGCCTATACTCTCCTTCTTTAGTCTCTTGCTGTTGATGTACTTAAAAAAAAATTGGGATTCGCTTTGCTTTCCTTTGCTACTATTTTTTCAGTTTCTACTTTAGCCGCTCTTATTCCTTTTTTGCATATTTTGTTACAGTCCTTATAGTGCTGAAATGACCCCGCATCCCCCTTAGATTTGTATTTTTTAAATGCTCGTCTTTTTTTGTCCATTAATTCCTTTATATTTTTGTTAAACCACATTGGTTTGGGATTTTTATTCCTTTTTTGCTGCTGGTGGGAATACATTTATGAGTATTATTAATTAGCAGTGATTTTAATACATCCCATTTCTCTGTAGTATTTTTTTCTTGAAACAGAATTTCCCATTCAGTGTCCCTGATCGCTTCCTTCATCATGTCAAAGTTGGCTTTGATAAAGTTTAGAGTCCTAGTTGAGCCCGTAGGACTGCTTATGAAAACTGATATTGAATGTGACCATATTGTGGTCTCTATTACCTATGGGCTCTCCTACTTCAATATTTGATACCAATTCCCCATTGTTAGTTAATACCAGGTCTAAGATTGCATTGTACCTAGTTGGTTCCTCGATTAATTGAACTAAGTAATTATCATTTAGCGTGTTTAAAAACCTATTGCCCCTAGCAGTATCACATGAATTGATTTTCCAGTTTATCTCAGGATAGTTAAAGTCTCCCATCACTACTATGTCTCCTACTCCTGCTGCTCTTTCAATTTGATTCAGTAACAATTTCTCATCAGACACTTTAATACCAGGCGGCCTGTAGCATATCCGCAATAATAACTTCTTTATTCCTTTACCCCCGCATGCAATTTCTACCCATAACTTCTCAAGGTATTTACAGTCCCTTCTTGAATATCTTCCCGTATAACAGGTTTTAGAAATGGCTTTACGTAAAGACATACTCCTCCACCCCATGTATTTAGTCTGTCTCTCCTGTACAGCGTGTAACCCTCTAGATTGACTGTCCAATCGTGAGGTTCATCCCACCACATTTCAGAAATGCCTATAATATCATATTCCTTGCTTGCTGCGAGGATTTCTAGTTCCCCCTTTTTACCCGTAAGGCTTCTAGCATTTACATACATAGACTGTACAATTGAGATATGCATTTCCCCTTATGGTAGGGACATCATAATTCTTATGCAGCAAAGATGACCTATAATCATCATTGGTTACTGTTATTCTAAAACCCTCTTTAGTTCCCATGTTACTACCCATCCAGTCTGCTCTATTCCTCCCCCCTACTCCTCCCCCGTTTTGTTCACTAACGCCACCCCTGCTATTCTTACTGAATGACCTGTAAATTCTTGCTAAACCTTCCCCTTAGGAACCTAGTTTAAAATCTCCTCCAACCTTCTAACCATCCTTCCCCACAGCACCACTGCCCCCTCCTCATTCAGGTGCAATCCATCACGACAAAAAAGATGGCGCCTGACTGAGAAGTCCACCCAGTGTTCTAGGAACACAAACCCTTCTTTCCTGCACCAATCTCTAAGCCACACATTTACCTCCCTAATCTCACTCTGTCTCCCTGGGCTAGCGTTTGGCACTGATAATATTTCAGAGAATATTACCTTAGATGTCCTTGCCTTAAGTTTCTTGCCTAATTCCCTATAGTCTTTCTTAAGGACATCCCACCTTCCACTAACTTTGTCGTTGGTGCCAACATGCACCAAGACCACTGGATCATTCCCAGACCCTCCCAGCAATCTATCTACCCAGTCCGCGATGTGCCGCACCCGAGCACTTGGGAGACAACAGACAATATGGCGATCACGGTCCCGGTAGCAGATTGCCCTATCTGTCTTCCTAATAATGGAATACCCTACCACCACAATCTGTCTAGGTACCTTACTAACTTTTATCCCAACTGCGCCAGAGGGACCGCTCCTCTGGTTGCTAGATGGAACAGTATCCTCCGGCACCGTAATTTCCTCACTATCATCCTCCAATTCCTCATCCAGTTGTGCAAATTTATTTGGGTTTCATAGTTCAGAGATGTCGAGCCCCCCCCCATCTTTTTCTTCCTTCTAACTGTGACCCAGCTAACTGCCTGGTCATCCTCATCTACCAGTGACCCCTCCCTCAACTCCTCCACCGTTCTATCTAAACTTCGCTCAAGATTGTGAATCTCCCTCAGTCGCATAACGGTTTGCTCTAGATCAGTTACCTGGGCTTCCAGGGCAACCGTTCGCACACACCTCGTGCAGATGTACTCACACTGGGATGGTTGCTCCAGGTGCGCATACATCTTGCACGACATGCACTGAGTGAAATCCCCAATCCCAGCCCCACCCATATTTTTGTAAGGTCTAACTCCCTGTTACCCAAGAAGAAATAGAGAAGCAAAACAATCTAGGCAAAACACTCACTCACTATACAATAATGAAGTTGGGCTTATACTTATCTATTCTTTGTGTCCCCTAATTCTTCGCTTTTATGCAGTCACTGGTTCCTTCGCTTTTATTTTATTCAGCAGTCTTCATCCCCTTCCGTCCTCTCCACTGATGTCTGCAGCAGCAGTCTTCCTTGCCCCCTTGTGCAGCTCAGCAGTGGTTTCAGACCCTGCAGGCTGATTGTGGGTCCCTGGTAGTACCTGCTGGCAGCAGCAGTAGGCTCTTTCCCCACCTGCAGCATTTATTAGTAGGCCAGCTTAAAGGTCAGTCTAAGCATATCCTACCCATCAACACTTCATTCAAGATGGTGTATGGTACGTGGAATAGAAATATTTAGTAATTACTGGTCAATTTTGGACTGACAGCATTACAGCTAGTGTCTATGTACTGCATCCTAGCAAGTGCCACCATAGGCATTTGTCTCACGTGCCTAATGGGATATTCGCCAGTGCTGGTGATTTAACTTGACATTGAATACTGTTTTATCTGTTTTTACTGAATTTGAATATAGCTTATTGCTATGGACATTTTTCATTCAAAACAAACCATACAGACATATTAATTTCCAGCTCCAAGTCAAACTTAATATATTACTGGTTAGCACCATTACACGACTGTAAAGACAATCACATGCAATAGACATTTTAAAATGATACCAAACGTGTGCTAATGCTACACAATACACAAATAAACAATAAATGCTTAAGTATTGTTTGCAGACTACCTTAAATAAAGAAACAGAACAATAAGGTAAATATTTTTATTTCGGGTTTCCAAAAAGAAAACACATCCATTGGATTTTCTCTAAACATCTCTGAAAAGCAAATTGTACCGAGCCTATTAAAAACACATTAGACAACAAAGTGTTAGACCTAATAAAAATTGTAAGGATTGCTTTAATTGATCTTTTAATTAAGGTTTTAACTATAACTCATGATACATTGGGTAATTGGTAGATAGTCAATTAGTAACCCTTCCTTGGAAACAAACGCCTTCCAATCACTTTGATTTCAAAATAGTTTTAATGTAAACCTGGAAAAACTATGTTATGTGTCATTTGAAATTGATAAAAATGAAGTTACCTTAATAAAACAAAATTCTCTGCAGAACAATTAGTAAGCAGTAATAAGTTAAAAGCATTTTTGTAAGTGCTGAGCTTTATTGTAAGCATTTATACTTATAAATGTTCCTATGATTTTTATACATTAAGTTAATTATATATTATTTTGAAAGAGGCAATTATATTAATATTAATTCATTGTAACAGATGTCACCACAATAGTTTGTTCTATACACAATCTTCTTAATACATATATATGAAATGGATAGCAGCAGAATAATACAGTGATGCCTTAGGTGTTGTAACTATGATTTAAAAGGGTTTGGAAGACATATTCACTAACAATCACTCATGTACAGTATTTCACTGTGAATGTGTTCATAAAAATAAGACTGAGGCTCTAAAGCCTCAAAGAGGGCAATTTATGAAAAAAAAATTATGTAAATATTTAAAAATCTACTCAATTGCCGGGATTAATGGGAGCCGAGTTTATCATCCGGGAAAAAGTCACACAAACTCAGACATTATGCTCTGCAACTATTTTGGAACTCGCCAATGTAATGGCGTGCATCTTTTATGTTCCGAATGCAAATTTGATAAGATTTCTCACGGGATTTAGACCAGGAAGCGTCCAACATTTTCAGACCAATTGAAATGTCACTTTTAGTGTAACAGTTGCATAGTGTGAGAAAAAGTCACTCATTGGCACCCCAAATTCCCATTTTTTAATCATCACACACCCTTTGTAAACACCAGTCCACCATTTTGTCCTTTAAGAGGTAGTAGGCATTTTTGTGAGGAAGAGGTATTGGTTTGTGATAGAGAGTGAAGTTGTTATATTGTTTGGAGAGGTGTACCATAGAGTTGGAGCAAGCATGGCATCCTGGAAAGTGAGCAAAGAGAGAAGGAGGCTGGTGGAGGAGGAGTAAGCCATGTCCCAGCAGCAGCCTGTGTCTGACAGAGCCAGGAGTGTGTGAAGAAGAAGAGGTGCGGGAGAGTCATGTGGAGGACAGCGATGAGGAGCCTGCTGCATCTGCACCAGACAAGATCAAGTCAGGGCAAAGTGTTGAGTTTTCTTATGAAGAAAACTGTGCCCTGGTTCATGTCATGTGCAGGTTTTCTCATGCCTGCTGGGCGCCCAGGGGTACAGGACCCCTGCATTCTGGAAAAATACCATGTGGAGGTTGGTCTTGGATGCAGTAAACGTGGTCATCTCCTGCCGTCAGACCCACGGGAACATTAAGAGGTCCGGTGACAACAAAGGAGTCCTGAAGATGAAGATGGCTAACGAACACCGCAAGGGTGGCAGGACAGCTGCACGAGATGCACTAGTCCACCACATGTTTGAGGATGAGTTGAAGCAGACAATTCCTCTGAAAGATGCTCCAAGGAGTGCATGTAGTAGACACAGACCATCCAGCGTCCCCACCTCATCTTGGTGAGTAAATGAAAATAATTTCCCTTTTAAATATAACAACCTAAATTAGTGGCAAGTGCAATGTTTTTTCTTGGGGACTCTTTACGGATAAATTTATATCTTTCACATAGTTTGGTTCACATAAAATATTACAAACATTTTTTGTCATATAACGTGATTTTAAACTATATCAAAAGTGATCATGTTGTTCAAAAGATTAGTTACAATAATTAATACAAATACTTTTAAAGTATGCATACATGTTTGTATATGGTAAATAAGTGGCACTAACCCTGAAGAGTTTACGAGTTTGTGTATGTAATTAGTGTAAATGTTATATTTATTAAAATATGACTATGTGCCATCCTGAGCAGAGTAAGAACAGGTAATCTGGTAATGTGTGCTATGTGCGGATTCAAAAACACCAACCAGTCTTTTTGTTTTGGAAATACATTTGTACATTATGTAAGGATTCATTTTTACTATAGAATGCATCATGATTTTTTTTTTTATACTAATGTCTGTGCCACATGACCAAATGTGTTTTTTTTTTCACCACAGCTGCTGCGCACTAGCATACAGCTCCACTGAAGAAGCGGTGGCAAGAGACAGACACAAAGGAGGCTGGTAAGTGTAAAAGGGCAACTAAAAGGGGTTTTAGAAACCATGCTTACATTGTGTTTTTATAAAGTCATGTTTATTATGTCAGCTAAGATGGTTTTTAAGCACATGCATTGCTAGGTGTTCTAAATTAGTGTTGGTTGTATTTATTCTCCATTGCAAGTGGTTGTTTTGTTTCCTTTGCAGGTGCTTCTCATGTGCTGTCAGCACCACCACTACACCTGCCACCAGCGCCTCCAGGCCTGCCACTTCCTGGGCTGGTGGCCTATTCACTGGGGGAAAAGAAGGATGACACCACAAGGACCTTGACCTCTTGGGCGCGCAAGAGGTCAAGGTCCTTCGTCCTGCCAATATTTTTTTTTCCCCATCTTTGTATTTGTTTCCCTCTGATTATTTTGTTGGAATTTGTCAATGTTTTGTGTTTAAGTAAAATGGTTTCCCCAGAATGTGTTTGTGGTTTGTTTATAAAACATAACTTAAATTTCAAAGTCTAAAATTTATTTAGAGCGAATGTGTTTTTATTATATGGTTAAGTACATACTCTATAAAGGGAATTTGGTATTAAAACACGTATAACAACAGGATTTATTAGGAACATTTGACCTAATATGGCTTATTTCAATGTTCATTTACACATACATGTTCAAATGTGTCCTCCTACATCTTTGCTGCAATCAGGCTAAACAGATACAAGGTATGGGGGTAATTCCAAGTTGATCGCAGCAGGAAATTTTTTAGCAGTTGGGCAAAACCATGTGCACTGCAGAGGAGGCAGATATAACATTTGCAGAGAGAGATAGATTTGGGTGGGTTATTTTATTTCTGTGCATTTAATACTGGCTGCTTTATTTTTACACTGCAAATTAGATTGCAGATTGAACACACCACACCCAAATCTAACTCTCTCTGCACATGTTATATCTGCCTGCCCTGCAGTGCACATGGGCCCTCATTCCGAGTTGTTCGCTCGCAAGCTGCTTTTAGCAGATTTACTCACGCTAAGCCGCCGCCTACTGGGAGTGAATCTTAGCACCTTAAAATTGCGAACAACGTATTCGCAATATTGCGATTACACCTCTCTTAGCAGTTTCTGAGTAGCTCCAGACTTACTCGGCATCTGCGATCAGTTCAGTGCTTGTCGTTCCTGGTTTGACGTCACAAACACACCCAGCGTTCGCCCAGACACTCCTCCGTTTCTCCAGCCACTCCCGCGTTTTTCCCAGAAACAGTAGCGTTTTTTCACACACACCCATAAAACGGCCTGTTTCCGCCCAGAAACACCCACTTCCTGTCAATCACATTACGATCACCAGAACGATGAAAAAGCCGTGAGTAAAATTCTTAACTGCATAGCAAATTTACTTGGCGCAGTCGCACTGCGGACATTGCGCATGCGCACTAAGCGGAAAATCGCTGCGATGCGAATAAATTTTCCAAGCGAACAACTCGGAATGACCACCATGGTTTTGCCCAACTGCTAAAAAAATTCCTGCTGCGATCAACTTGGAATTACCCCCTATGTCTGTTTGCACATTTTTCCCTGGAAAATGCATCTTATTCACAAAGCAATAGGACGCATAAGTAGATACTGCCAATTAAAATAATATGCAGCATGACTACAAATTACTGTACTGTATATTACAGTGTTTGGCAGGAAAACACTGTAGCATAACAGTTTGTATGCAGACACAGCTGCATTTATACATAGATTATAGGCATGCCGCATGCCATATATCATTTTAATTAGCAGGATCTGCTTGTACATGTTTTTGCATCCCTTGGTGAAAAAGACACATTTTCAGGGGCAAAATGTGCAAAAATGACACGTACAGTACAGTACAGTACAGTACAGTACAGTACATGTACTATTTTGAGATCTCAGAGTATTTTTGTTTGATTTTAAGATTAGGAATCATTTAAAAAATATGTATTTCTTGTAGATGTGCTATAAATGTGCACTTGTAATTGATTTTAAACACTGACAAATTTAACTCACCCCCAAAAAAACCCTAGCTCTATTTATGTATGACTTTTATCGAGGTGTGCCATAATTTTTGTGAGTATCTAGTAATTAGTATTAAGTAGAGAGATGGGTCTGTAGGAAAGTGGGTTTTCAGAACCTCTACCCGGTTTTGTGAACAGATTAATAATTGCTGAATTAAAACATTGTGAAAGAGTATGATCCAATAGAATAGTATTATAGACTGAATGAAGAGTATCAATAATCCTGGTAAATTCACCAGTCAAGCAGTCAGGACCAGGGGCTTTTGCAGGATTCAAATGTTAATTGCATTAGTGATTTCCTCAGGAATAATGGGGGCACCCAGAAGTTATGCCTGCTCCACAGACAACTAAGGGAAAGGAAAGCCAGACCAAAACATGACATTCTGAGAAATGACTTATAGGGGTGTCAGCATATAATGTTGCATAGAATGACCGAAGAACATCTGAAATTTGTTTGCCAGTATACTCGAGAGTCATCAGCAGTCAATACAGTCTTAATAACAGTAAGGGAATAAGAACCTTAGAGGAGGTTTGTTAGACGATGCCCAACCTTATTACTGAATTTATGGAACAGATAATCCCTCTGGAATGTAGAACAGTCATGGAAGTTTAATACTACTCTGTCAAAATCAGCTTTCCAATCCAAATATGTGGCTTTAAAATTTGCATTGGGGGAGGCCTTGTATGCATAAAATGCATCAGATAAAGCCGGCTGCGCTTCAGTATACTGGGCAAGATAATTTTTTCCTATATTGTCTTATATATGAGATTATCTCTCAATGGAGCATAGTTTTGGAGGCCTGCTAACACAAGAGGAGATTCCTTATTATTAAAAAGGTATTCTTGCCAGGTTGACTCCAGCATGGATCTACATTTTTGAGAGTTGGATAAATATGTGGGAAAGCACCGCTGGCAGTATGAGCCTTTATCCATATTCTCTGACAAAGTCACCCAAATCAGCGCATGGTTTGAAATATAAATGGGCTACATTTCTGAAGCGTCAACCTTAGGGAATAGATTTTGAGTAACCAGTAGATAATCAATTCTGGAAAGGGAACCATGTACAGCAGAAAGACACATTTACTCCCTATCAGGGGGGTAAAGAGCTCTCTAAATTAGAGATGTGCACCGGAAATTTTTCGGGTTTTGTGTTTTGGTTTTGAATTCGGTTCCGCTGCCGTGTTTTGGATTTGGACGCATTTTGGCAAAACCTCCCTGAAATTTTTTTGTCGGATTCGGGTGTGTTTTGGATTCAGGTGTTTTTTTTTCCAAAAAACCCTCAAAAACAGCTTAAATCATAGAATTTGGGGGTAATTTTGATCCCATAGTATTATTAACCTCAATAACCATAATTTCCACTCATTTTCAGTCTATTCTGAACACCTCACACCTCACAATATTATTTTTATTCCTAAAATTTGCACCGAGGTCGCTGGATGACTAAGCTAAGCGACACAAGTGTGTGGTACAAACACCTGGCCCATCTAGGAGTGGCACTGCAGTGTCAGGATGGCACTTAAAAAAATTAGCCCCAAACATCACATGATGCAGTGATTCCCAACCTTGATCCTCAAGGCACAATAACAGTCCAAGTTTTATTGCTATCCATGATACAGCACACATAGTAAAATCAAAATACCTGAGGTACTAATAAGTACAGTTGTGCTCAAGTTTGACTATCCTGAAAACCAGGGCTGCTAGTATGACTTGAGGACCGTGTTTGGGAGCCCCATGCTATAGACCATCTATAACATTCAACTCAGGCAGGCTGGATCTGCTGCTTCATCTAACAGTGATAGCTGACCCTGTGTATGTCTGAAGTAACACACTCACTGCACTTTGACTAAGGCAGAGTATAGCCTGTTAAGTGCTACTTATGGTCTCTTCACGGGCTGCATTTGGAAATCCCATTCTAGAAATCCTGCATTTGATCCTACACATTATGATTTTTGGTGGTCATTCCGAGTTGATCGCTCGCTAGTTACTTTTAGCAGCTATGCAAACGCATTGTCGCCACCCACTGGGGAGTGTATTTACGCTTTGCAGAAGTGCGAACGCCTGTGCAGCAGAGTGCCTGCCAAATCATTTTGTGCAAAACAAGACCAGCCCTGTAGTTACTCTTCATGTGCGTCGATTCTAATGACGGCGGGACAGCTTTTGACATCACACACCCGCCCAGCCACACCTGCGTTTTCCCCGACATGCCTGCATTTTTCTAAGCACTCCCTAAAAATGGTCGGTTGCCACCCAGAAACGCCCACTTCATATCAGTCTTCCTGCGTTCTGCTGTGCGACTGAAAGCTTCGCTAGAACCTGTGCAAAACCACAAAGGACTTTGTACCCGTACTTTGCACGTGCGCATTGCGGTGCATACGCATGCGCAGAAATGCCGATTTTTAGCCTGATCGCTGCGCTGTGAACAACGGCAGCTAGCGACCAACTCGGAATGACCCCCCTTATTTGTACAGTACAAAAGAGTAGATGTTCTGAACACAATTTACAAATAATGAAGCAACTATATGCCACTAAGATTCATTAGCTAATCAGGTTAGTGACATACAGTAGGTGTAATGACAAGTATAGAACAAGGAGTTTTGGATTGACCACTATACTGAATTCAATATTAAATATAAAGTAGGCATGGAATGGTACAGCAAAGTTGTACAATTAGAAATAAAAACCTCACAACCTATTTGAATTTAATAGACTGTGATTCACAAAGGGCTAAGTAAGAAGTCAGCAAATCGGGCAATGCTGTTATGTACCAAGTGTGCAAAGAACAGACATGAAGGTACAGATAAGATTTGTCAGTGGCCAGACCATTGATAAGTGACAGCTCATGTCACAAGTCCCAATCACAAATTCTACTAAAGACATTCTCTTCTATAACAATACAGGTAGAATGAGTGATAGATTTATAAGGCTAAAGGTTTGACATATCTTGACACTTAGTGATTGACTTCTTTATGTTTAATGCACTTTGAATGGCCTCATTCTCCAAAGGAAATTATTTTGGTCTAATCTTTGTGAGGACAACGAAACCTCTATAAAGCTGACTGGAGAGCTCTAGTAGAACATACAGTAAATTAATTAGGGGAAGAGAAGTCACACAATGATAAGTCTAATGAACAGTGAGATGTGCAAGAAGGCTTACAAACAACATCATATAATCTCAGTAAATTCCTATAGCATGTATACATTAATATTTACATTAACTACATGGAAAAGAAAATAACAATATAGGTTTAGAATCAGTTTTACACAAGTCAAGAAATAGTTAAATCCATTGATATTATTTATAACAATGTTCCAGAAGTAGTATACAATATTAGCAAAATAGTGAATTATCTAAATCTATTTTCAAGAACACCTGCTTCTTGTAAACCAAAGTTAGAGAATTGCAATAGGCAGACTGCACTCCCCCTACTGTGTATACAAAGCTCCGTACAGTATTACATTTCATCAATTTTCCCAAATATGTGTAAGATTTATTTTGTAAAAGTTATATTTTAATCACATAGTCTGTTAGTATAGCATGCAGGAAATATGCAAGATAATCTATTTTTCTTCTTTTTCTTTGATGTGGAACTTCTTTATCCGGAGGCAACTTTTTCTACATTAATTTTGGTGGTGCCTGGTGATCTCTACAATATAATTTCATAATGAAAAGAGAAGAGATGGAGCATGTGCCCCAAGTATGCTGGTAAAATCTTTGTATTTAGCAGAAAGGCAATTGAACGCATGAAAGTAAAATTGATTACTATTTGGATTGTGCTGTACTATGTGATATTATTGAAATGCATTTATATAAGTAATGTGTCTATCAACACTACATCTCTTGCATTTACTAAGATTGCAAGAATACATTTAGGTATTAAAGGGGGTTCCATTCTAAAAACAAAATAGGGCAAATTGAGGTTACGTCTTTCTAATGTTAGGCACACATACTGTGAAATAGCAGTGTATATTTTCAATAAGAATTATATGGACATTGTAAGGAAAAGGCAGTTAGAGAATGATTATATCAGCATTTGTGTGCAATCATCTGTATTACCATGAACCAGTGGAGCTGGAAAGTATCCAGTCACAAGGCACAAGTATAGTAGCTCTGTATCTCATTTAATTTAGTCACCATTGGCCAACACTCTTCTGGTACCAGGTCCTGCATGACATCCCAGCAGCTCTGGCGCTCACTGTTCTTTTGGAGAAGTGTTTAGCTGCAGATTAACTGGAAACATAATACACTTTTTGTCACATTTACTATACATGTTTTTGCAACATATAGAGAATCTCTAGGAATTTGTTGTTGGGGGCTTAAGGCCTGATTCAGAGATGTAAGCAAATACCTCTGCAGTTGTGATTTAGTACACAGCAGCTGTATGGAAATATGCAAATGTCACAGCTGCTGTAATTTGGATGGAGTCGCCTCCTGCAGGTGCCTGAAATCCGTCACTGGTGTACGGAGATGCAACCATCAGACGCACATCAATAGATAAGCAACATTTTGAGCAATCCTATGAGCATCAAATCACAGAACATCAATTCAGGGATCCATGCAATATTGCCCCCCCCCCCTCCTGAGATTGTGGGGTAGATGTATGACATGTATGAAAAGAGTGGAGAAAGGAGCCAGTGGAGTAGTTGCCCATGGCATCCAATCACCTGCTTACTATTATTTTATAGAATGCACTTGATAATTGCTACTTCAGAGCTGATTGGTTGCCAACTTTTCCACTGGCACACTTCTCCACTCTTTTCACTCCTTCATACATTTACCTGTGTGCAACCAATGTTTTATCTGAAAACATCATCTCATGACATGCATTTTGTTCACCCTTATAAAAAAAATGCATTCACGTAACAACACAAATTCTCCTCAATCCCATTTAATCACAGCACTGTGATTGAACAAATATGATTTTATTTTTATACTACTCTCTGAATTAATAAAACAAATTGGTGCTTAGAGGAGAGTTTGTAGAAACGATTATCTTTGGGGCATATCTCAGTGTTTGCCATCCAATTGCCACAGACATTGCAAACACTTTTTTCTATTTGTAGTTTTTATTTATTTATACTAGTTTGTCTATATTATTAAGTATGCCAACACTTTGGTGCTTTTCAGGTTACAGCATCTTGATTTTTTTTTAGCTTTTTGTAAAGTGAGAGGTTTCAGTCAGTATTGACTGTATAAGATGCTGTTTAATACGTTTCAAACTGTAACCTTTCTTTACCCACATACAGTAAGGAGTTGGGTTCAATTTGCCAGCAGAATACTGTCCACATCATCCTGATGTTTGCAATCCCGACAGGGGAAGGTAAGTATACCTGGCCCGCTAACCCTAACCCACCCTCCCGAAGCCTAAACCTAACCCTCTTCCCCACAGCATAACCCTATTCCTCCCTGGGGGGGTGCCTAGCCCCCCTCCCGGCAGTCTAAACCTAACAACCCTTGGGCGCAACCTAACCTTCCCCCCGCACCCTAAACCTTATCCCCCAAGGCACAGCCTAAACCTAACCCTCCCCCTGCAGCCAGAACCTAACCCTCCCTTTCAGTGCAGCAGTGTCTTCTCATTCGGCATCCTGGCTGTTGGGATCCCGTCAGTCAGAATACTAACACCAGAATCCCAACACTATTTGAGCAGATCCCACAGTGGGTGGTAATTGGAAACATAGTTGTAAAGCTTCATCTCCAGCATTTCTAAACTGAGGATACATTGTATTAACTACTATACTATATGTGATGGATGGCCATGAGAGATATCGTTGGTATCTTCAACACATATGGCATCATTCATTTTGTCATCATTTTCACATAATACTTATCGATACAACTTTATAATGATACCACACACATCATTACAGAACATCAGATATTATTAATTTTAAAAAATTGTGAGCTCCTCATATTTGTAACACTGTTAACTTCAAATTGTAGGTCAATAGCATACTCCTAATTACACAGCCACAAGGACAATAACTCATTGTTACCGTACTGTATGAAATCCCTAGGCATTATCGTTACTCTAATATGACTGAATAGGATTAACCTTTAGGCATCACATACAATCAGGATTCCCTACTCTATTTTTAATCACTGTTTACTTTTCACTTTCCACTTAGGTGGATAATTTTCTTTCTTTTTCAAATATTTTGCTACAACCAATAATTTAAATAAAATAAAAATAAAACTTAATCCTTTGTGACAGTGGACTACATCAGGAACAAAGTATTTTTTTTTTAACTAGTGTAACAATAAAAGTAATCTGTTATTTATTTTCATGTACCTCAATGTTGTGTACCCCCTTTTTTGTTCTGTTCAGTGTATAAATTAGGGATGTGGACTTGAAATTTTTCGGGTTTTGTGTTTTGGTTTTGGGTTCGGTTCCGCGGCCGTGTTTTGGGTTCGACCGCATTTTGGCAAAACCTCACCGAATTTTTTTTGTCGGATTCGGGTGTGTTTTGGATTCGGGTGTTTTTTTCAAAAAACCCTAAAAAACAGCTTAAATCATAGAATGTGGGGGTCATTTTGATCCCAAAGTATTATTAACCTCAAAAACCATAATTTCCACTCATTTTCAGTCTATTCTGAATACCTCACACCTCACAATATTATTTTTAGTCCTAAAATTTGCACCGAGGTCGCTGAATGACTAAGCTAAGCGACCCTAGTGGCCGACACAAACACCTGGCCCATCTAGGAGTGGCACTGCAGTGTCACGCAGGATGGCCCTTCCAAAAAACACTCCCCAAACAGCACATGACGCAAAGAAAAAAAGAGGCGCAATGAGGTAGCTGTGTGAGTAAGATAAGCGACCCTAGTGGCCGACACAAACACCTGGCCCATCTAGGAGTGACACTGCAGTGTCACGCAGGATGGCCCTTCCAAAAAACACTCCCCAAACAGCACATGACGCAAAGAAAAAAAGAGGCGCAATGAGGTAGCTGTGTGAGTAAGCTAAGCGACCCTAGTGGCCGACACAAACACCTGGCCCATCTAGGAGTGGCACTGCAGTGTCACGCAGGATGGCCCTTCCAAAAAACACTCCCCAAACAGCACATGACGCAAAGAAGAAAAAAAGAGGCACAATGAGGTAGCTGTGTGAGTAAGATAAGCGACCCTAGTGGCCGACACAAACACCTGGCCCATCTAGGAGTGGCACTGCAGTGTCACGCAGGATGGCCCTTCCAAAAAACACTCCCCAAACAGCACATGACGCAAAGAAGAAAAAAAGAGGCGCAATGAGGTAGCTGTGTGAGTAAGATAAGCGACCCTAGTGGCCGACACAAACACCTGGCCCATCTAGGAGTGGCACTGCAGTGTCACGCAGGATGGCCCTTCCAAAAAACACTCCCCAAACAGCTCATGACGCAAATAAAAATGAAAGAAAAAAGAGGTGCAAGATGGAATTGTCCTTGGGCCCTCCCACCCACCCTTATGTTGTATAAACAGGACATGCACACTTTAACCAACCCATCATTTCAGTGACAGGGTCTGCCACACGACTGTGACTGAAATGACGGGTTGGTTTGGACCCCCACCGAAAAAGAAGCAATTAATCTCTCCTTGCACAAACTGGCTCTACAGAGGCAAGATGTCCACCTCATCATCATCCTCCGATATATCACCGTGTACATCCCGCTCCTCACAGATTATCAATTCGTCCCCACTGGAATCCACCATCTCAGCTCCCTGTGTACTTTGTGGAGGCAATTGCTGCTGGTCAATGTCTCCACGGAGGAATTGATTATAATTCATTTTAATGAACATCATCTTCTCCACATTTTCTGGAAGTAACCTCGTACGCAGATTGCTGACAAGGTGAGCGGCGGCACTAAACACTCTTTCGGAGTACACACTTGTGGGAGGGCAACTTAGGTAGAATAAAGCCAGTTTGTGCAAGGGCCTCCAAATTGCCTCTTTTTCCTGCCAGTATAAGTACGGACTGTCTGACGTGCCTACTTGGATGCGGTCACTCATATAATCCTCCACCATTCTTTCAATGGTGAGAGAATCATATGCAGTGACAGTAGACGACATGTCCGTAATCGTTGTCAGGTCCTTCAGTCCGGACCAGATGTCAGCATCAGCAGTCGCTCCAGACTGCCCTGCATCACCGCCAGTGGGTGGGCTCGGAATTCTGAGCCTTTTCCTCACACCCCCAGTTGCGGGAGAATGTGAAGGAGGAGATGTTGACAGGTCGCGTTCCGCTTGACTTGACAATTTTGTCACCAGCAGGTCTTTGAACCCCAGCAGACTTGTGTCTGCCGGAAAGAGAGATCCAAGGTAGGTTTTAAATCTAGGATCGAGCACGGTGGCCAAAATGTAGTGCTCTGATTTCAACAGATTGACCACCCGTGAATCCTTGTTAAGCGAATTAAGGGCTCCATCCACAAGTCCCACATGCCTAGCGGAATCGCTCCCTTTGGCTCCTCCTTCAATGCCTCCAGCTTCTTCTGCAAAAGCCTGATGAGGGGAATGACCTGACTCAGGCTGGCAGTGTCTGAACTGACTTCACGTGTGGCAAGTTCAAAAGGTTGCAGAACCTTGCACAACGTTGAAATCATTCTCCACTGCGCTTGAGACAGGTACATTCCACCTCCTATATCGTGCTCAATTGTATAGGCTTGAATGGCCTTTTACTGCTCCTCCAACCTCTGAAGCATATAGAGGGTTGAATTCCACCTCGTTACCACTTCTTGCTTCAGATGATGGCAGGGCAGGTTCAGGCATTTTTGGTGGTGCTCCAGTCTTCTGTACGTGGTGCCTGTACGCCGAAAGTGTCCCGCAATTCTTCTGGCCACCGACAGCCTCTCTTGCACGCCCCTGTCGTTTTTTTTAAAATTCTGCACCACCAAATTCAAGGTATGTGCAAAACATGGGACGTGCTGGAATTTGCCCATATTTAATGCACACACAATATTGCTGGCGTTGTCCGATGCCACAAATCCACAGGAGAGTCCAATTGGGGTAAGCAATTCCGCGATGATCTTCCTCAGTTGCCGTAAGAGGTTTTCAGCTGTGTGCGTATTCTGGAAACCGGTGATACAAAGCGTAGCCTGCCTAGGAAAGAGTTGGCGTTTGCGAGATGCTGCTACTGGTGCCGCCGCTGCTGTTCTTGCGGCGGGAGTCCATACATCTACCCAGTGGGCTGTCACAGTCATATAGTCCTGACCCTGCCCTGCTCCACTTGTCAACATGTCCGTGGTTAAGTTGACATTGGGTACAACTGCATTTTTTAGGACACTGGTGAGTCTTTTTCTGACGTCCGTGTACATTCTCGGTATCGCCTGCCTAGAGAAGTGGAACCTAGATGGTATTTGGTAACGGGGGCACACTACCTCAAGAAATTGTCTAGTTCCCTGTGAACTAACGGCGGATACCGGACGCACGTCTAACACCAACATAGTTGTCAAGGCCTCAGTTATCCGCTTTGCAACAGGATGACTGCTGTGATATTTCATCTTCCTCGCAAAGGACTGTTGGACAGTCAATTGCTTGGTGGAAGTAGTAAAAGTGGGCTTACGAATTCCCCTCTGGGATGACCATCGACTCCCAGCAGCAACAACAGCAGCGCCAGCAGCAGTAGGCGTTACACGCAAGGATGCATCGGAGGAATCCCAGGCAGGAGAGGACTCGTCAGAATTGCCAGTGACATGGCCTGCAGGACTATTGGCATTCCTGGGGAAGGAGGAAATTGACACTGAGGGAGTTGGTGGGGTGGTTTGCGTGAGCTTGGTTACAAGAGGAAGGGATTTACTGGTCAGTGGACTGCTTCCGCTGTCGCCCAAAGTTTTTGAACTTGTCACTGACTTATAATGAATGCGCTGCAGGTGACGTATAAGGGAGGATGTTCCGAGGTGGTTAACGTCCTTACCCCTACTTATTACAGCTTGACAAAGGCAACACACGGCTTGACAAATGTTGTCCGCATTTCTGGTGAAATACTTCCACACCGAAGAGCTGATTTTTTTGGTATTTTCACCAGGCATGTCAACGGCCCTATTCCTCCCACGGACAACAGGTGTCTCCCCGGGTGCCTGACTTAAACAAACCACCTCACCATCAGAATCCTCCTTGTCAATTTCCTCCCCAGCGCCAGCAACACCCATATCCTCCTCATCCTGGTGTACTTAAACACTGACATCTTCAATCTGACTATCAGGAACTGGACTGCAGGTGCTCCTTCCAGCACTTGCAGGGGGCGTGCAAATGGTGGAAGGCGCATGCTCTTCACGTCCAGTGTTGGGAAGGTCAGGCATCGCAACCGACACAATTGGACTCTCCTTGTGGATTTGGGATTTCGAAGAACGCACAGTTCTTTGCGGTGCTTTTGCCAGCTTGAGTCTTTTCAGTTTTCTAGCGAGAGGCTGAGTGCTTCCATCCTCATGTGAAGCTGAACCACTAGCCATGAACATAGGCCAGGGCCTCAGCCGTTCCTTGCCACTCCGTGTGGTAAATGGCATATTGGCAAGTTTACGCTTCTCCTCCGACAATTTTATTTTAGATTATGGAGTCCTTTTTTTACTGATATTTTGTGTTTTGGATTTTACATGCTCTGTACTATGACATTGGGCATCGGCCTTGGCAGACGACGTTGCTGGCATTTCATCGTCTCGGCCATGACTAGTGGCAGCAGCTTCAGCACGAGGTGGAAGTGGATCTTGATCTTTCCCTAATTTTGGAACCTCAACATTTTTGTTCTCCATATTTTAATAGGCACAACTAAAAGACACAGAGGTAGCTACAGCCGTGGACTACCGTACTGTGTCTGCTGCTAATATAGACTGGTTGATAATGAGATGAAATCAATATATATATATATAATATCACACTAGTACTGCAGCCGGACAGGTAGATATATTTATTATGTAATGACTGATGAGGGACCTGCTGGACACTGTCAGCTCAGCAGCACCGCAGACTGCTACAGTAAGCTACTATAGTAGTATGTATAAAGAAGAAAGAAAAAAAAAACCACGGGTAGGTGGTATACAATTATGGATGGACGAGCGACTGCCGACACAGAGGTAGCTACAGCCGTGGACTACCGTACTGTGTCTGCTGCTAATATAGACTGGATGATAATGAGATGAAATCAATATATATATATATATATATATATATAATATCACACTAGTACTGCAGCCGGACAGGTAGATATATTTATTATGTAATGACTGATGACGGACCTGCTGGACACTGTCAGCTCAGCAGCACCGCAGACTGCTACAGTAAGCTACTATAGTAGTATGTATAAAGAAGAAAAAAAAAAAAACCACGGGTAGGTGGTATACAATTATGGATGGACGAGCGACTGCCGACACAGAGGTAGCTACAGCCGTGGACTACCGTACTGTGTCTGCTGCTAATATAGATTGGATGATAATGAGATGAAATCAATATATATATATAATATCACACTAGTACTGCAGCCGGACAGGTAGATATATTTATTATGTAATGACTGATGACGGACCTGCTGGACACTGTCAGCTCAGCAGCACCGCAGACTGCTACAGTAAGCTACTATAGTAGTATGTATAAAGAAGAAAGAAAAAAAAAACCACGGGTAGGTGGTATACAATTATGGATGGACGAGCGACTGCCAACACAGAGGTAGCTACAGCCGTGGACTACCGTACTGTGTCTGCTGCTAATATAGACTGGATGATAATGAGATGAAATCAATATATATTATATCACACTAGTACTGCAGCCGGACAGGTAGATATATTTATTATGTAATGACTGATGACGGACCTGCTGGACACTGTCAGCTCAGCAGCACCGCAGACTGCTACAGTAAGCTACTATAGTAGTATGTATAAAGAAGAAAGAAAAAAAAAACCACGGGTAGGTGGTATACAATTATGGATGGACGAGCGACTGCCGACACAGAGGTAGCTACAGCCGTGGACTACCATACTGTGTCTGCTGCTAATATAGACTGGATGATAATGAGATGAAATCAATATATATATATATATAATATCACTAGTACTGCAGCCGGACAGGTAGATATATTTATTATGTAATGACTGATGACGGACCTGCTGGACACTGTCAGCTCAGCAGCACCGCAGACTGCTACAGTAAGCTACTATAGTAGTATGTATAAAGAAGAAAGAAAAAAAAAAACCACGGGTAGGTGGTATACAATTATGGATGGACGAGCGACTGCCGACACAGAGGTAGCTACAGCCGTGGACTACCGTACTGTGTCTGCTGCTAATATAGACTGGATGATAATGAGATGAAATCAATATATATATATATAATATCACACTAGTACTGCAGCCAGACAGGTAGATATATTTATTATGTAATGACTGATGACGGACCTGCTGGACACTGTCAGCTCAGCAGCACCGCAGACTGCTACAGTAAGCTACTATAGTAGTATGTATAAAGAAGAAAGAAAAAGAAAAAACCACGGTTAGGTGGTATACAATTATGGATGGACGAGCGACTGCCGACACAGAGGTAGCTACAGCCGTGGACTACCGTACTGTGTCTGCTGCTAATATAGACTGGATGATAATGAGATGAAATCAATATATATATATATAATATCACTAGTACTGCAGCCGGACAGGTATATATATTTATTATGTAATGACTGATGACGGACCTGCTGGACACTGTCAGCTCAGCAGCACCGCAGACTGCTACAGTAAGCTACTATAGTAGTATGTATAAAGAAGAAAGAAAAAAAAACCCACGGGTAGGTGGTATACAATTATGGACGGACGAGCGACTGCCGACACAGAGGTAGCTACAGCCGTGGACTACCGTACTGTGTCTGCTGCTAATATAGACTGGATGATAATGAGATGAAATCAATATATATATATATAATATCACACTAGTACTGCAGCCGGACAGGTATATATATTTATTATGTAATGACTGATGACGGACCTGCTGGACACTGTCAGCTCAGCAGCACCGCAGACTGCTACAGTAAGCTACTATAGTAGTATGTATAAAGAAGAAAGAAAAAAAAAACCCACGGGTAGGTGGTATACAATTATGGATGGACGAGCGACTGCCGACACAGAGGTAGCTACAGCCGTGGACTACCGTACTGTGTCTGCTGCTAATATAGACTGGATGATAATGAGATGAAATCAATATATATATATATAATATCACTAGTACTGCAGCCGGACAGGTATATATATTTATTATGTAATGACTGATGACGGACCTGCTGGACACTGTCAGCTCAGCAGCACCGCAGACTGCTACAGTAAGCTACTATAGTAGTATGTATAAAGAAGAAAGAAAAGAAAAAAAACCACGGTTAGGTGGTATACAATTATGGATGGACGAGCGACTGCCGACACAGAGGTAGCTACAGCCGTGGACTACCGTACTGTGTCTGCTGCTAATATAGACTGGATGATAATGAGATGAAATCAATATATATATATATAATATCACTAGTACTGCAGCCGGACAGGTATATATATTTATTATGTAATGACTGATGACGGACCTGCTGGACACTGTCAGCTCAGCAGCACCGCAGACTGCTACAGTAAGCTACTATAGTAGTATGTATAAAGAAGAAAGAAGAAAAAAAAACCACGGGTAGGTGGTATACAATATTATATATATATTATATACAATTATATATATATATATATATATATATATATATTAAACTCACTGGTGGTGATTATTAAACTGGTGGTCAGGTCACTGGTCAGTGGTCACACTATCAGCAACTTGCAAGTAGTACTCCTAAGCAGACAATCACAATATATATTATACTGGTGGTCAGTGTGGTCACAATGGCAGTGTGGCACTCTGGCAGCAAAAGTGTGCACTGTACGTTATATGTACTCCTGAGTCCTGCTCTCAGACTCTAACTGCTCCCCACTGTCAGTGTCTCCCCCACAAGTCAGATAATACAGTCACACTATCTATCACTTCAGCAAGTAACTACTAGTACTCCTCCTAATGCTCCCCAAAATTACTACTGTGTCTCTCTCTACTGTCTCACTCTCTTCTCTATAAACGGAGAGGACGCCAGCCACGTCCTCTCCCTATGAATCTCAATGCACGTGTGAAAATGGCGGCGACGCGCGGCTCCTTATATAGAATCCGAGTCTCGCGATAGAATCCGAGCCTCGCGAGAATCCGACAGCGGGATGATGACGTTCGGGCGCGCTCGGGTTAACCGAGCAAGGCGGGAAGATCCGAGTCGCTCGGCCCCGTGTGAAAAAAACTGAAGTTCGGGCGGGTTCGGATTCCGAGGAACCGAACCCGCTCATCCCTAGTATAAATGTCTATGTAGTCCACTTCATGGATCTCCTACACCCCAATCATATTAACATTTTGGAGGCACTATTTGGGAAACTTCATAGTGAGAAGTACAGTACAGTACTTCATACAGTTTTTACTATGTATTGATTAGTAGTAAAGGGACTTGGCATACGCCGAATCAACTCTGTCTGTCCGCTGCACTGCCATGTCACCCCCCTGCTCTATACCAAGCTGCCCCCTTCTTTTAGCTGCTCTGTCCTGCCTGCCACTCTGTACTGCCTGCCCACTCTCTGACCACTCCTTTGCCTCTGCTTTTTTGGGCAGCTTTTCTTTCTCTTTGTGCACAGCCTGGAAACTACTAGACAGGTAAGCAAGGCTGAGAAAGGGACATGTTATTGTTGCTCAATGACTACTGTCATATCTTAGGAAGTGAACTTGCAATAGGAGTTCTCAGTTAAATTAATAACAAGGTATAATTGCCTTTGAAAAAGGTATTACTTTGATCTTTTGGGCCTGATTCAGAGATGACCACAAATTCTCTGTATGCAGTGGTAATGCAAAAACTGTTAATTCCACAGCCGCTGGGATTTGCACAGTACAGAGATGCCCATTGGCATAAAAAGGTGCACCATCAGTTGCACATCAAATTCTGAACAATTCAATGGCTGCTCAGAATGTTCTTCAGAACAAAGCCCCGGGGACCAAAGATGCAGATGCTAGCTGCAACATGCCCAAAAAATGCTTGCAACATGCCCCCATGTTACCTCCCGTAAATGCTCACTGTCAGTCATTCTGCATCCAAACTCACTCTGCAACCGCTGTCAGTACACAGTTATTGCACATGCGCAGTGTGATTCAAATGCATGAGCAGCAGAAACAAATTGCTCATCTATGCAGACATTGGCATATTGCCACCTCTGGATCAGGCCCTTGGTTCTGTAATCATTGGTTTGACCATTTTATGACATACTGTGCATAGGAACTGCACTTGTATTGTTGTTACTTGGAATTTTGAATAGTGATGAGCGGGTTCGGTTTCTCGGAAACCGAACCCCCCCGAACTTCACCTTTTTTACACGGGTCCGAGGCAGGTTAGAACCTTCCCGCCTTGCTCGGCTAACCCGAGCGCGCCCGAACGTCATCATCCCGCTGTCGGATTCTCGCGAGATTCGGATTCTATATAAGCAGCCGCGCGTCGCCGCCATTTTCACTCGTGCATTGGAGATGATAGGGAGAGGACGTGGCTGGCGTCCTCTCCGTTTATTGTAGAAGACAGTTGATTGGTTGTTTATTGCTTAATTGTGGGGAGGATTGGGGAGCAGCTGTTAGGAGGAGTAGAGTGCAGAGTTTTGCTGATAAGTGACCACCTGTTTTTATCCGTTCTCTGCCTGAAAAAAACGCTCCATACCATATCTGTGCTCAGTCTGCTGCATAATATATCTGTGCTGAGTGCTCACACTGCTTAATTGTGGGGACTGGGGAGCAGCTATAGCAGGAGTACAGTGCAGAGTTTTGCTGACAGTGACCACCAGTATACGTTGTCTGCCTGAAAAACACTCCATATCTGTGCTCAGTGTGCTGCTTTATTGTGTGGGGACTGGGGACCACCAGTATAATTAATATTATATAGGAGGAGTACAGTGCAGAGTGCACTGCTGTACCTACCTCTGTGTCGTCACTCGTCATCCATTAAGTATACTATCCATCTACATTCTATACCTGTGGTGCATTTTAGTTTTGCAGTTTGCTGACACAGTGTCCACCAGTATACTATATATAGCAGTACGGTAGGCCACTGCTGTACCTACCTCTGTGTCGTCACTCGTCATCCATTAAGTATACTATCCATCTACATTCTATACCTGTGGTGCATTTTAGTTTGCAGTTTGCTGACAGTGTCCACCAGTATACTATATATACTTATAGCAGTACGGTAGGCCACTGCTGTACCTACCTCTGTGTCGTCATCCATTAAGTATACTATCCATCTACATTCTATACCTGTGGTGCATTTTAGTTTGCAGTTTGCTGACATTGTCCACCAGTATACTATATATACTTATAGCAGTACGGTAGGCCACTGCTGTACCTACCTCTGTGTCATCATCCATTAAGTATACTATCCATCTACATTCTATACCTGTGGTGCATTTTAGTTTGCAGTTTGCTGACAGTGTCCACCAGTATACTATATATACTTATAGCAGTACGGTAGGCCACTGCTGTACCTACCTCTGTGTCGTCATCCATTAAGTATACTATCCATCTACATTCTATACCTGTGGTGCATTTTAGTTTTGCAGTTTGCTGACACAGTGTCCACCAGTATACTATATATAGCAGTACGGTAGGCCACTGCTGTACCTACCTCTGTGTCGTCACTCGTCATCCATTAAGTATACTATCCATCTACATTCTATACCTGTGGTGCATTTTAGTTTTGCAGTTTGCTGACAGTGTCCACCAGTATACTATACATAGCAGTACGGTTGGCCACTGCTGTACCTACCTCTGTGTCGTCACTCGTCATCCATTAAGTATACTATCCATCTACATTCTATACCTGTGGTGCATTTTAGTTTTGCAGTTTGCTGACACAGTGTCCACCAGTATACTATATATAGCAGTACGGTAGGCCACTGCTGTACCTACCTCTGTGTCGTCATCCATTAAGTATACTATCCATCTACATTCTATACCTGTGGTGCATTTTAGTTTTGCAGTTTGCTGACAGTGTCCACCAGTATACTATATATAGCAGTACGGTAGGCCACTGCTGTACCTACCTCTGTGTCATCACTCGTCATCCATTAAGTATACTATCCATCTACATTCTATACCTGTGGTGCATTTTAGTTTTGCGCAGTAAATATAGTAGTAGGCCATTGCTATTGATACTGGCATATAATTCCACACATTAAAAAATGGAGAACAAAAATGTGGAGGTTAAAATAGGGAAAGATCAAGATCCACTTCCACCTCGTGCTGAAGCTGCTGCCACTAGTCATGGCCGAGACGATGAAATGCCATCAACGTCGTCTGCCAAGGCCGATGCCCAATGTCATAGTAGAGAGCATGTAAAATCCAAAACACAAAAGTTCAGTAAAATGACCCAAAAATCAAAATTAAAAGCGTCTGAGGAGAAGCGTAAACTTGCCAATATGCCATTTACGACACGGAGTGGCAAGGAATGGCTGAGGCCCTGGCCTATGTTCATGGCTAGTGGTTCAGCTTCACATGAGGATGGAAGCACTCATCCTCTCGCTAGAAAAAAGAAAAGACTTAAGCTGGCAAAAGCACAGCAAAGAACTGTGCGTTCTTCTAAATCACAAATCCCCAAGGAGAGTCCAATTGTGTCGGTTGCGATGCCTGACCTTCCCAACACTGGACGGGAAGAGCTTGTGCCTTCCACCATTTACACGCCCCCTGCAAGTGCTGGAAGGAGCACCCGCAGTCCAGTTCCTGATAGTCAAATTGAAGATGTCACTGTTGAAGTACACCAGGATGTGTCACGATCCGGGTATCTGGACGCCATTTCTTACCCATCAGATGCCTCCTAAGGCTGGCTCAGCGCTCCAGGACCGGATCCCATCTGTTATCCTGATGTGTACATTCCTGTATCCTCTCCTGTCACTCTGGGACGCTGTCACAGTAAACGCCATATTACACCTGGCATGGCGTCTCCCGCGGCCTCCGCCGCCGTCCCTGAACTTCTGCATGCAGAGTGTCTGAGTGGCGATTACGTCAGCCGCGGCCTCCGCTGTGTCCGCGTGGTTGGATGTGCATCTGTCAGCCTGGTGCCTCCTGTCTCCGGTGGCCGGCGCCGCCATTACTGTTTTCATTACCACATGGATTACAAACCAAACTTCCCTCCAAGTGTCTGCATGGGCGCAGCCATCTTGGATTCTGTCAGCTGATCATTTCCACCAATCTGTTCTCAGTATTGATAATCTGCATAATTGCCTAGCCAATCCCTTCCTTGCTGCAGGTATAAATACACTGTGCCTGAGCAAGGAAGGCGTCAGTGCTTTGGTTGTCAAACCTAGTTCCTGTTTGTCTCTCTCCTGTGATTGTCTTCCAGGTTCCAGCTCCTGTCTCAAGACTTCCACCATAGAGACCCGCACCAGCATTCCACCTGCGGTGTAGCCTGACTCTCCAATCCATTGTGGATTCATCTGTTTCCAGCTACAACATTACCTGCTTCCAGCTCAGCTTCCAGCAGAGTACAGCTTCCCTTAAAGGGCCGGTGTCCTTTCTACACTTTACCACTCTCCACCGGTATTATTATTTCTCCGCTCTCAAGTTCTACATTTCAGTTCATATTTCATCGCTCCCAAGTTCATTTATTATTTAACTGGTTCCAGCCAGTATCCACTCCGTGCTAACAACAGTCTGGTTCCAGCCAGTATCCACAGCAGCTGTTTTATCTTCAGCAACCCAGCTTTTCCTGGAACACCAGCTGGCACAATCCTGGGTTATCTCCATTGCTACAGTCGGGCCTGGTAAGGACTTTCCATCTAGAAGATCATAAGAACTATCTCACACTACCAGTGCCCTGTGGCTCCTGCCATCCTGTAGTACCCAGGAACTGTATTTATTCTTTGCTGACTTTTACGTTTTCTTTTACTGCTGCTGAGTTGCGGAGTTGTCATAATAAACATCATTGACTTTTATCCAAGTTGTCGTGGTCACGCCTTCGGGCAGTTATTATTCATGTTACTTACATGTCCAGGGGTCTGATACAACCTCCCAGGTTCCGGTACATCTCAGCCCCTACAACTGAGGCTGCCTCCCGTCAGCTCAGTCCCTCAGTTGTGACAGTAAGCACTGACCTAATGAATCCAGCCGGAGACCAGGATCAAGCGGCCAGGCCGATGCAAGAACTGGCAGCCCGACTAGAACATCAGGAGGCTGCACAGGGCCACATCATCCGCTGTCTCCAGGATCTCTCTACTCGGCTGGATGGGATTCAGACAACTCTCCGTGGATCAGGCGCGTCTGGTGCGTCAACCACAGTGACTCCAGCTATAACCCCACCCACCTTACCCATTTCTGCTCCACGTCTTCATCTTCCAACGCCAGCAAAATTTGACGGATCTCCAAGATTCTGCAGGGGATTTCTCAACCAGTGTGAGATTCAGTTTGAGCTACAACCTGGCAATTTTCCCAGTGACCGTACAAAAATTGCCTACATTATTTCTCTTCTCAGTGGCTCAGCCCTTGATTGGGCATCACCGTTATGGGAGAGGTCCGACACCCTGCTATCTTCCTACACTGCCTTCGTGTCAACATTCAGGCGCATCTTCGACGAGCCAGGCCGGGTAACCTCAGCTTCATCCGAGATTCTCCGTTTACGCCAGGGGTCACGTACTGTAGGACAATATATGATACAGTTCCAGATCCTGGCATCCGAACTGGCATGGAACGACGAGGCCCTGTATGCTGCATTCTGGCATGGCTTATCTGAGCGCATTAAAGATGAGTTAGCTACCAGAGACTTACCTTCTAAGTTAGATGAGCTAATCTCACTCTGCACGAAAGTTGATTTACGTTTCAGAGAGAGAGCAACTGAGCGTGGAAGATCATCTGCTCCAAAATCTTCAGCTCCTCCTCCTCGTCAACTGTCACCATCTAAAGATGAGCCCATGCAACTTGGCCGTTCCCGTTTAACTCCTGCTGAGCGCCGAAGACGTCTCTCCGAGTCTCTCTGTCTCTATTGTGCAGCTCCGTCTCACACCATTAATGCCTGTCCCAAACGTCCGGGAAACTCCAAATCCTAGCTCGCCAAGGAGAGGGCCGGCTAGGAGTAATGATCTCCTCTCCATCTCCTCAAGATTGTAATCTCCCAGTCTCGCTTCAAGTTGCTCAACGTTATCGGAACGTCATTGCCCTCCTTGATTCCGGAGCAGCTGGGAACTTTATTATCGAAGCCTATGTTAAACGGTGGTCCCTACCCACCGAGAGACTTCCTTCGTCCATTTCTTTAACTGCCGTGGATGGCAGCAAAATTTTTGATGCAGTTATTTCTTTAAGGACTCTACCAGTTCGTCTGAGAGTGGGAGTTCTTCATTCCGAACTTATTTCTTTTTTAGTGATTCCAAGAGCCACACATCCTGTGGTCCTGGGCCTTCCATGGCTCCGTCTTCACAATCCTACAATTGATTGGACGACTACGCAAATCCTGGCATGGGGTTCCTCCTGTGCTGAGACATGTTTGTTTAAAGTATTGCCTGTCTGTTCTTCCTCCCCCAGGTCGTCTGATGTTCCACCTCCTCCATATCAAGATTTCACGGATGTGTTCAGTAAAGCTTCTGCTGATATCCTTCCTCCTCATAGAGAATGGGACTGTCCGATTGATCTCGTTCCAGGGAAGGTTCCACCTCGAGGCCGAACTTATCCGTTGTCTCTGCCTGAGACGCATTCTATGGAGGAATATATTAAAGAGAACCTAGCAAAGGGGTTCATTCGACCTTCTTCTTCTCCAGCCGGCGCAGGCTTCTTTTTTGTAAAAAAGAAAGATGTGGTCTGCGGCCGTGCATCGACTACAGAGGTTTGAACGACATTACCATCAAGAACCGTTATCCTTTACCCCTGATTACTGAGCTCTTTGACAGAGTTAGCGGAGCTACCATCTTTACAAAGCTGGACTTGCGAGGTGCATACAATCTTATCCGGATCTGTGAGGGTGACGAGTGGAAGACCGCCTTTAACACCCGTGACGGACATTATGAGTACCTCGTCATGCCCTTCGGATTGAGCAATGCTCCAGCTGTCTTCCAGCATTTTGTCAATGAGATCTTCAGAGACATTCTATACCGTCATGTCGTGGTCTATCTAGACGATATCCTCATTTTTGCCAACGATTTAGAGGAACATCGTTTTTGGGTTAAAGAGGTTCTGTCCCGTCTCCGTGTCAATCATCTCTATTGCAAATTAGAAAAATGCGTCTTTGAAGTCAAATCCATTCCGTTTCTAGGGTACATTGTGTCCGGTTCCGGACTAGAGATGGATCCTGAGAAACTACAAGCAATCCAAAATTGGCAGGTACCCTTAACCCTCAAAGGGGTCCAGAGGTTCTTAGGGTTCGCCAACTATTACCGAAAGTTTATACGAGACTTTTCCACCATTGTGGCGCCTATTACTGCTTTCACTAAGAAGGGTGCTAACCCGTCCAAGTGGTCTGAAGAAGCCATGCAAGCATTTCATCTTTTAAAACAAAGGTTCATCTCTGCGCCTGTTCTGAAACAGCCTGACATCGACTCTCCTTTCATCTTAGAGGTGGATGCCTCCTCCGTTGGAGTAGGAGCGGTGTTATCTCAGAGGGCTAAAGATGGCCATTTACACCCTTGCAGTTTCTTCTCCCGGAAGTTCTCCCCAGCTGAGCGCAACTATGCCATTGGCGACCAGGAGTTGCTAGCCATCAAGCTCGCTCTAGAAGAGTGGAGGTATCTGTTGGAGGGAGCTTCTCATTCAATCACCATACTTACAGACCACAAGAACCTTTTATACCTGAAGGGCGCACAATGTCTCAACCCTCGTCAGGCCAGATGGGCACTTTTCTTTTCCAGGTTCGACTTTAAACTCCAGTTCTGTCCGGGCTCTCAGAATCGCAAGGCCGATGCCCTTTCCCGCTCATGGGAGCAAGAGAATGAGTCAGAGTCTTCAGACAAGCATCCTATTATAAATCCGTTGGCATTCTCCACGGTAGGGATGGACTCTACGCCCCCATCAGGGAAAAGTTTTGTGAAGCCGATGCTAAGGAAGAAGCTCATGCATTGGGCCCATGCTTCCCGTTTTGCCGGACATACAGGTATCCAAAAAACCCTGGAGTTTATCTCTAGGTCCTATTGGTGGCCAACTCTGAAAAAGGACGTCTTGGAGTTTATTGCATCTTGCCCAAAGTGTGCCCAACATAAAGTATCCCGCCAGTCGCCTGCGGGGCAACTGGTTCCACTATCCGTTCCCCGTCGACCATGGACCCACTTGTCGATGGATTTCATTACAGACTTACCCATGTGCAACAAGTTCAATACCATCTGGGTGGTAGTTGACCGGTTCACCAAGATGGCACACTTCATTCCTCTCACCGGTCTTCCGTCAGCTTCCAAGTTGGCTCAAGTATTCATACAAGAGATCTTCCGACTCCACGGTCTTCCTGAAGAAATTATCTCAGATCGAGGAGTTCAATTCACAGCCAAATTCTGGCGAAGTTTATGTCAAGTCCTCCAAGTCAAGCTAAAGTTTTCCACGGCTTACCATCCTCAGACCAATGGTCAAACCGAGAGGGTGAATCAGGACTTGGAGGCCTTCCTCCGCATCTATGTGTCCTCCTCTCAAGATGACTGGGTTCAATTACTTCCCTGGGCCGAGTTCTGTCATAACAACCAGTATCATTCTTCATCTGCTTCAACACCATTCTTCACTAACTTTGGATTCCACCCTAAAGTCCCTGAGTTCCAACCGCTTCCAGCAACTTCTGTTCCCGCAGTGGATATCGCCTTGCATCAGTTTGCCAATATCTGGAAGAGCGTACGATCAGCTCTGCTCAAGGCATCGTTCAGGTACAAGAAGTTTGCGGATAAGAAGCGTCGAGCAGTTCCTGCTCTCAAGGTGGGTGATCGGGTATGGTTATCCACGAAGAATTTGAGGTTAAGAGTTCCCAGTATGAAGTTTGCACCTCGCTATATCGGTCCTTTCAAGATTGAACAAGTCATCAATCCTGTTGCTTACAGACTCCAGTTGCCTCCCTTCTTAAAAATACCCAGGACATTCCATGTTTCCCTGTTGAAACCGCTGATCTTGAATCGGTTTCATTCCTCACTTCCTCCAACTCCGAAAGTCCAAACTCAACGAGGCGTTGAGTATGAAGTGGCCAAGATCCTGGACTCACGTCACCGTTACGGTCAACTACAATATCTTATTGACTGGAAGGGTTATGGTCCTGAGGAACGTTCATGGACCAATGCTTCTGATGTCCATGCTCCTGCCTTGGTCCGGAGATTCCATTCCAAGTTTCCTCAAAAGCCAAAGAAGTGTCCTGGGGCCACTCCTAAAGGGGGGGGTGCTGTCACGATCCGGGTATCTGGACGCCATTTCTTACCCATCAGATGCCTCCTAAGGCTGGCTCAGCGCTCCAGGACCGGATCCCATCTGTTATCCTGATGTGTACATTCCTGTATCCTCTCCTGTCACTCTGGGACGCTGTCACAGTAAACGCCATATTACACCTGGCATGGCGTCTCCCGCGGCCTCCGCCGCCGTCCCTGAACTTCTGCATGCAGAGTGTCTGAGTGGCGATTACGTCAGCCGCGGCCTCCGCTGTGTCCGCGTGGTTGGATGTGCATCTGTCAGCCTGGCGCCTCCTGTCTCCGGTGGCCGGCGCCGCCATTACTGTTTTCATTACCACATGGATTACAAACCAAACTTCCCTCCAAGTGTCTGCATGGGCGCAGCCATCTTGGATTCTGTCAGCTGATCATTTCCACCAATCTGTTCTCAGTATTGATAATCTGCATAATTGCCTAGCCAATCCCTTCCTTGCTGCAGGTATAAATACACTGTGCCTGAGCAAGGAAGGCGTCAGTGCTTTGGTTGTCAAACCTAGTTCCTGTTTGTCTCTCTCCTGTGATTGTCTTCCAGGTTCCAGCTCCTGTCTCAAGACTTCCACCATAGAGACCCGCACCAGCATTCCACCTGCGGTGTAGCCTGACTCTCCAATCCATTGTGGATTCATCTGTTTCCAGCTACAACATTACCTGCTTCCAGCTCAGCTTCCAGCAGAGTACAGCTTCCCTTAAAGGGCCGGTGTCCTTTCTACACTTTACCACTCTCCACCGGTATTATTATTTCTCCGCTCTCAAGTTCTACATTTCAGTTCATATTTCATCGCTCCCAAGTTCATTTATTATTTAACTGGTTCCAGCCAGTATCCACTCCGTGCTAACAACAGTCTGGTTCCAGCCAGTATCCACAGCAGCTGTTTTATCTTCAGCAACCCAGCTTTTCCTGGAACACCAGCTGGCACAATCCTGGGTTATCTCCATTGCTACAGTCGGGCCTGGTAAGGACTTTCCATCTAGAAGATCATAAGAACTATCTCACACTACCAGTGCCCTGTGGCTCCTGCCATCCTGTAGTACCCAGGAACTGTATTTATTCTTTGCTGACTTTTACGTTTTCTTTTACTGCTGCTGAGTTGCGGAGTTGTCATAATAAACATCATTGACTTTTATCCAAGTTGTCGTGGTCACGCCTTCGGGCAGTTATTATTCATGTTACTTACATGTCCAGGGGTCTGATACAACCTCCCAGGTTCCGGTACATCTCAGCCCCTACAACTGAGGCTGCCTCCCGTCAGCTCAGTCCCTCAGTTGTGACAGGATGAGGATATGGGTGTTGCTGGCGCTGGGGAGGAAATTGACAAGGAGGATTCTGATGGTGAGGGGGTTTGTTTAAGTCAGGCACCCGGGGAGACACCTGTTGTCCATGGGAGGAATATGGCCATTGACATGCCTGGTCAAAATACAAAAAAAATCAGCTCTTCGGTGTGGAATTATGTCAACACAAATGCGGACAACAGGTGTCAAGCCGTGTGTTGCCTTTGTCAAGCTGTAATAAGTAGGGGTAAGGACGTTAACCACCTCGGAACATCCTCCCTTATACGTCACCTGCAGCGCATTCATTATAAGTCAGTGACAAGTTCAAAAACTTTTGGTGACAGCGGAAGCAGTCCACTGACCACAAAATCACTTCCTCTTGTAACCAAGCTCCTGCAAACCACACCACCAACTCCCTCAGTGTCAATTTCCTCCTTACCCAGGAAAGCCAATAGTCCTGCAGGCCATGTCACTGTCAAGTCTGACGAGTCCTCTCCTGCCTGGGATTCCTCCGATGCATCCTTGAGTGTAACGCCTACTGCTGCTGGCGCTGCTGTTGTTGCTGCTGGGAGTCGATCGTCATCCAAGAGGGGAAGTCGGAAGACCACTTGTACTACTTCCAGTAAGCAATTGACTGTCCAACAGTCCATTGCGAGGAAGATGAAATATCACAGCAGTCATCCTGCTGCAAAGCAGATAACTCAGGCCTTGGCAGCCTGGGCGGTGAGAAACGTGGTTCCGGCATCCATCGTTAATTCAGAGGCAACTATAGACTTGATTGAGGTACTGTGTCCCCGGTACCAAATACCATCTAGGTTCCATTTCTCTAGGCAGGCGATACCGAAAATGTACACAGACCTCAGAAAAAGACTCACCAGTGTCCTAAAAAATGCAGTTGTACCCAATGTCCACTTAACCACGGACATGTGGACAAGTGGAGCAGGGCAGACTCAGGACTATATGACTGTGACAGCCCACTGGGTAGAAGTATTGCCTCCCGCAGCAAGAACAGCAGCGGCGGCACCAGTAGCAGCATCTCGCAAAGGCCAACTCGTTCCTAGGCAGGCTACGCTTTGTATCGCCGCTTTCCAGAATAGGCACACAGCTGACAACCTCTTACGGCAACTGAGGAAGATCATCGCAGAATGGCTTACCCCAATTGGACTCTCCTAAGGATTTGTGACATCGGACAACGCCACCAATATTGTGCGTGCATTACATCTGGGCAAATTCCAGCACGTCCCATGTTTTGCACATACACTGATTTTGGTGGTGCATAATTATTTAAAAAACGACAGGGGCGTGCAAGAGATGCTGTCGGTGGCCCGAAGAATTGCGGGCCACTTTCGGCATTCAGGCACCGCGTACAGAAGACTGGAGAACCACCAAACATTCCTGAACCTGCCCTGCCATCATCTGAAGCAAGAGGTGGTAACGAGGTGGAATTCAACCCTCTATATGCTTCAGAGGATGGAGGAGCAGCAAAAGGCCATTCAAGCCTATACATCTGCCCACGATATAGGCAAAGGAGGGGGAATGCACCTGACTCAAGCGCAGTGGAGAATGATTTCAACGTTGTGCAAGGTTCTGCAACCCTTTGAACTTGCCACACGTGAAGTCAGTTCAGACACTGCCAGCCTGAGTCAGGCCATTCCCCTCATCAGGCTTTTGCAGAAGAAGCTGGAGACATTGAAGGAGGAGCTAAAACAGAGCGATTCCGCTAGGTTTGTGGGACTTGTGGATGGAGCCCTTAATTCGCTTAACCAGGATTCACGGGTGGTCAATCTGTTGAAATCAGAGCACTACATTTTGTCCACCGTGCTCGATCCTAGATTTAAAACCTACGTTGTATCTCTCTTTCCGGCAGACACAAGTCTGCAGAGGTTCAAAGACCTGCTGGTGAGAAAATTGTCAAGTCAAGCGGAACGTGACCCGTCAACATCTCCTCCTTCACATTCTCCCGCAACTGGGGGTGCGAGGAAAAAGGCTAAGAATTCCAAGCCCACCCGCTGGCGGTGATGCAGGGCAGTCTGGAGCGAGTGCTGACATCTGGTCCGGACTGAAGGACCTGCCAATGATTACTGACATGTCGTCTACTGTCACTGCATATGATTCTCTCGCCATGGAAAGAATGGTGGAGGATTATATGAGTGACCGCATCCAAGTAGGCACGTCAGACAGTCCGTACGTATACTGGCAGGAAAAAGAGGCAATTTGGAGGCCCTTGCACAAACTGGCTTTATTCTACCTAAGTTGCCCTCCCTCCAGTGTGTACTCCGAAAGAGTGTTTAGTGCAGCCGCTCACCTTGTCAGCAATCAGCGTACGAGGTTACTTCCAGAAAATGTGGAGAAGATGATGTTCATCAAAATGAATTATAATCAATTCCTACGTGGAGACATTCACCAGCAGCAATTGCCTCCAGAAAGTACACGGGGACCTGAGATGGTGGATTCCAGTGGGGACGAATTAATAATCTGTGAGGAGGGGGATGTACACAGTGAAAGGGGTGAGGAATTGGAGGATGATGATGAGGTGGACATCTTGCCTCTGTAGAGCCAGTTTGTGCAAGGAGAGATTGATTGCTTCTTTTTTGGTGGGGGCACAAACCAACCAGTCATTTCAGTCACAGTCGTGTGGCAGACCCTGTCGCTGAAATGATGGGTTCGTTAAAGTGTGCATGTTCTGTTTATACAACATAAGGGTGGGTGGGAGGGCCCAAGGACAATTCCATCTTGCACCTCTTTTTTCTTTCATTTTTCTTTGCATCATGTGCTGTTTGGGGACTATTTTTTGGAAGTGCCATCCTGTCTTGATTGACACTGCAGTGCCACTCCAAGATGGGCCAGGTGTTTGTGTCGGCCACTCGTGTCGCTTAGCTTAGTCACACAGCGACCTTGGTGCGCCTCTTTTTTTCTTTGCATCATGTGCTGTTTGGGGACAATTTTTTGGAAGTGCCATCCTGTCTTGATTGACACTGCAGTGCCACTCCTAGATGGGCCAGGTGTTTGTGTCGGACAATTGTGTCGCTTAGCTTAGTCACACAGCCACCTTGGTGCGCCTCTTTTTTTCTTTGCATCATGTGCTGTTTGGGGACAATTTTTTTGAAGTGCCATCCTGCCTGACACTGCAGTGCCACTCCTAGATGGGCCAGGTGTTTGTGTCGGCCACTTGTGTTGCTTAGCTTAGTCACACAGCCACCTTGGTGCGCCTCTTTTTTTCTTTGCATCATGTGCTGTTTGGGGACTATTTTTTGGAAGTGCCATCCTGTCTTGATTGACACTGCAGTGCCACTCCGAGATGGGCCAGGTGTTTGTGTCGGACACTTGTGTCGCTTAGTTTAGTCACACAGCCACCTTCGTGCGCCTCTTTTTTTCTTTGCATCATGTGCTGTTTGGGGACAATTTTTTGGAAGTGCCATCCTGTCTTGATTGACACTGCAGTGCCACTCCTAGATGGGCCAGGTGTTTGTGTCGGCCACTTGTGTCGCTTAGCTTAGTCAAACAGCCACCTTGGTGCGCCTCTTTTTTTCTTTGCATCATGTGCTGTTTGGGGACTATTTTTTAAATCGGCCATCCTGTCTGACACTGCAGTGCCACTCCTAGATGGGCCAGGTGTTTGTGTCGGCCACTTGGGTCGCTTAGCTTAGTCATCCAGTGACCTTGGTGCAAATTGTAGGACTAAAAATAATATTGTGAGGTGTGAGGTGTTCAGAATAGACTGGAAATGAGTAGAAATTATGGTAATTGAGGTTAATAATACTATGGGGTCAAAATGACCCCCGAATTCTATGATTTAAGCTGTTTTTTAGGGGGTTTTGAAAAAAACACCCGAATCCAAAACACACCCGAATCCGACAAAAAATTTTCGGTGAGGTTTTGCCAAAACGCGTCCGAATCCAAAACACGGCCGCGGAACTGAATCCAAAACCAAAACACAAAACCCGAAAAATGTCCGGTGCACATCACTAATTTTGAAACAGTTGGACCAATACATACTGAATGTTGATTGAAATAATATTTTTTTTAATTGCACTATATTCATGGTATACAGATTATTCATCAATTATTTCTTATATTAAGGATCAACAGTTTTTAAACAAAAAAATGGCATGAATGATATATAATTGTAATTGACTATGTTTAGAACAAATGTTGCATAATACAAAGCATTTCATAAAGATTTACAAAACAACCAAACACCTGGTTGTTTTTTATTATGAAAATATAGGCAGAAACATAGAAACATAGAGTTTAACGTCTGATAAGAACCACTTGGCCCGCCTGCCACTAATGGTTATTAATGTTAGAACATACTCCGCTTAAAATCGGATTTCTAATAGATCTAACCACTCATGAACACACATATAAAAGATGAACAGTGTGAACAGATTGATGTGTATATACAGTGCTGCAGCAAATGCCAAAACACATTTTGCTTATGTGTTTCAGTGTTTGCTATGGCACAATATATACACATTAATCTGTTCATAATATTTATCTGTAATATGTATATTCATGAGTAGTAAGAAAAAACAGAGATCCACTATTAAGTGTACAATAAGGGTCATTCAAACCCGATCGCTCGCTGCAGTTTGTTGCAGCACAGCGATAGGGTCGGAACTGCGCATGTGCCGGCGCCGAAGTGCACCGGCGCATGGCAGCTTTTGTTGCCTAGCGATTGCCTTTGAGATAGAGGCGGTCGTTAGGCGGGAGGGGGCTGAACAGCAGTGTTAAGCTGCTGTTTAGGGGGAGCGGTCCGGCCAATGCAGGCATGGCCGGACGGTTGGGTGGGCGGGTCGCGGTGGCTGCGTGACGTCTCAGGGAACATGATCGTAGCTGTGCTAAATTTAGCACAGCTACGATCAACTCGTATTGAACCCCTATGGGCCTAATTAAGCAAGGATCACAAATCAGCAAAATTAGCAAAAAAAAGTGTAAAAACGCAAATTCTGCAACTTAAATAGCAAAAACTGAGAAAAAAACAATTTCTGAGACTTAGCAAAAACTGCGTATGCACTACGAAAAGTAGGCATGTAGGGGACGTACTAAAGTGTTGGACTCACAAAAACTACGATCAGGGGCGTGTTGTGGGGCGTGTTGTGGGCATATGCTGATGGTCGGTGGGCAGTGCATTGGCAATTTTTAAAACAGATCGCACATTTCTGATGTGCAGTTTCTGAGTGACTACAGGTTTACCTTAAAAATTGCACAAGCTGACCTCAGTTGTAGACTGCATGTATACTGCAATCATTGCTTCATTACACCCAGCTGAAGAAGCTCACACCTCAGACCACACATCACTTCATTCAGCTGTATTGGAACTTAGAAACATGTAAGGTATAGTTTAACTCTGTAACACATGTTAATTGTGAAAATATATGTTACTAACCGATAGTGATGAGCGGGTTCGGATCCTCGGGATCCGAACCGCCCGAACTTCACCTTTTTTTTCATGGGTCCAAGCAACTCGGATCCTCCCGCCTTGCTTGGTTAACCCGAGCTCGCCCGAACGTCATCATCACGCGGTCGGATTCTCGTGAGATTCGTATTCTATATAAGGAGCTGCGCGTCGCCGCCATTTTTCACTCGTGCAGTGGAGATGATCGTGAGAGGACGTGGCTGGTGTCCTCTCAGTTTCTATGTTCAGTGGGCTGCAAATTGTGCTGCAAATATCTGTGCTCAGTGTGCTGCAAGTGCAAATATCTACGTTCTCTGCCTGAAAAATGCTCCATATCTGACTGTGCTCAGTGTGCTGCAAATATCTGTGCTCAGTGTGCTAATTGCTTTATTGTGGGGACTGGGGACCAGCAGTATTATATAGTAGGAGGACAGTGCAGAGTTTTGCTGACCAGTGACCAGTGACCACCAGTATTATACGTTCTCTGCCTGAAAAACGCTCCATATCTGTGCTTCATTGTAGTATATAGTAGGAGGACAGTGCAGAATTTTGCTGACCACCAGTATAACTATATATATAGCAGTACGGTACAGTAGTCCACTGCTCTACCTACCTCTGTGTCGTCAAGTATACTATCCATCCATACCTGTGGTGCATTTCAGTTTTGCACAGTTTGCTGACCACCAGTATACACTATATAGCAGTACGGTACAGTAGGCCACTGCTCTACCTACCTCTGTGTCGTCAAGTATACTAGTATCCATCCATACCTGTGGTGCATTTCAGTTTTGCACAGTTTGCTGTCCACCAGTATATAATATATAGCAGTACGGTACAGTAGGCCACTGCTCTACCTACCTCTGTGTCGTCAAGTATACTATCCATCCATACCTGTGGTGCATTTCAGTTTTGCACAGTTTGCTGTCCACCAGTATATAATATATAGCAGTACGGTACAGTAGGCCACTGCTCTACCTACCTCTGTGTCGTCAAGTATACTATCCATCCATACCTGTGGTGCATTTCAGTTTTGCACAGTTTGCTGACTACCAGTATATACTATATAGCAGTACGGTACAGTAGGCCACTGATCTACCTACCTCTGTGTCGTCAAGTATACTATCCATCCATACCTGTGGTGCATTTCAGTTGTGCGCAGTATATATAGTAGTAGGCCATTGCTATTGATATATTACTGGCATATAATTCCACACATTAAAAAATGGAGAACAAAAATGTGGAGGGTTAAATAGGGAAAGATCAAGATCCACTTCCACCTCGTGCTGAAGCTGCTGCCACTAGTCACGGCCGAGACGATGAAATGCCATCAACGTCGTCTGCCAAGGCCAATGCCCAATGTCATAGTAGAGAGCATGTAAAATCCAAAAAAATAAAGCTCAGTAAAATGACCCAAAAATCTAAATCAAAATCGTTTGAGGAGAAGCGTAAACTTGCCAATGTGCCATTTACGACACGGAGTGGCAAGGAACGGCTGAGCCTATGTTCAAGGCTAGTGGTTCAGCTTCACCTGAGGATGGAAGCTAGAAAACTTAAAAGAGTTAAGATGGCAAGAGCACAGCAAAGAACTGTGCGTTCTTCTAAATCACAAATCCCCAAGCAGAGTCCAATTGTGTCGGTAGCGATGCCTGACCTTCCCAACACTGGACGGGAAGAGTTTGCGCCTTCCACCATTTGCACGCCCCCTGCAAGTGCTGGAAGGAGCACCCGCAGTCCAGTTCCTGATAGTCAAATTGAAGATGTCACTGTTGAAGTACACCAGGATGAGGATATGGGTGTTGCTGGAGCTTGGGAGGAAATTGACAAGGAGGATTTTGATGGTGAGGTGGTTTGCTTAAGTCAGGCACCCGGGGAGACACCTGTTGTCCATGGGACGAATATGGCCATTGACATGCCTGGTCAAAATACCAAAAAATATCACCTCTTCGGTGTGGAATTATTTCAACAGAAATGCGGACAACTGGTGTCAAGCAGTGTGTTGCCTTTGTCAAGCTGTAATAAGTAGGGGTAAGGACGTTAACCACCTAGGAACATCCTCCCTTATACGTCACCTGGACCGCATTCATCAGAAGTCAGTGACAAGTTCAAAAACTTTGGATGACAGCGGAAGCAGTCCACTGACAACTAAATCCCTTCCTCTTGTAACCAAGCTCCTGCAAACCACACCACCAACTCCCTCAGTGTCAATTTCCTCCTTAGACAGGAAAGCCAATAGTCCTGCAGGCCATGTCACTGTCAAGTCTGACGAGTCCTCTCCTGCCTGGGATTCCTCCGATGCATCCTTGAGTGTAACGCCTACTGCTGCTGGCGCTGCTGTTGTTGCTGCTGGGAGTCGATCGTCATCTCAGAGGGGAAGTCGGAAGACCACTTGTACTACTTCCAGTAAGCAATTGACTGTCCAACAGTCCTTTGCGAGGAAGATGAAATATCACAGCAGTCATCCTGCTGCAAAGCGGATAACTCAGGCCTTGGCAGCCTGGGTGGTGAGAAACGTGTTTCCGGTATCCACCGTTAATTCACAGGGAACTAGAGACTTGATTGAGGTACTGTGTCCCCGGTACCAAATACCATCTAGGTTCCATTTCTCTAGGCAGGCGATACCGAAAATGTACACAGACGTCAGAAAAAGAGTCACCAGTGTCCTAAAAAATGCAGTTGTACCCAATGTCCTCTTAACCACGGACATGTGGACAAGTGGAGCAGGGCAGACTCAGGACTATATGACTGTGACAGCCCACTGGGTAGATGTATTGCTTCCCGCAGCAAGAACAGCAGCGGCGGCACAAGTAGCAGCATCTCGCAAATGCCAACTTGTTCCTAGGCAGGCTACGCTTTGTATCACCTCTTTCCATAAGAGGCACACAGCTGACAACCTCTTACGGAAACTGAGGAACATCATCGCAGAATGACTTACCCCAATTGGACTCTCCTGGGGATTTGTGACATCGGACAACGCCACCAATATTGTGCGTGCATTAGATCTGGGCAAATTCCAGCACGTCCCATGTTTTGCACATACATTGAATTTGGTGGTGCAGAATTATTTAAAAAACGACAGGGGCGTGCAACAGATGCTGTTGATGGCCCGAAGAATTGCGGGCCACTTTCGGCATTCAGCCACCACGTGCTGAAGACTGGAGCACCAGCAAACAGTCCTGAACCTGCCCTGCCATCATCTGAAGCAAGAGGTGGTAACGAGGCGGAATTCAACCCTCTATATGCTTCAGAGGATGGAGGAGCAGCAAAAGGCCATTCAAGCCTATACATCTGCCTACGATATAGGCAAAGGAGGGGGAATGCACCTGACTCAAGCGCAGTGGAGAATGATTTCAACGTTGTGCAAGGTTTTGCAACCCTTTGAACTTGCCACACGTGAAGTCAGTTCAGACACTGCCAGCCTGAGTCAGGTCATTCCCCTCATCAGGCTTTTGCAGACGAAGCTGCAGACATTGAAGGAGGAGCTAAAACAGAGCGATTCCGCTAGGCATGTGGGACTTGTGGATGGACCCCTTAATTCGCTTAACCAGGATTCACGGGTGGTCAATCTGTTGAAATCAGAGCACTACATTTTGGCCACCGTGCTCGATCCTAGATTTAAAACCTACGTTGTATCTCTCTTTCCGGAAGACACAAGTCTACAGAGGTTCAAAGACCTGCTGGTGAGAAAATTGTCAAGTCAAGCGGAACGTGACCCGTCAACAGCTCCTCCTTCACATTCTCCCGCAACTGGGGCTGCGAGGAAAAGGCTAAGAATTCCGAGCCCACCCGCTGGCGGTGATGCAGGGCAGTCTGGAGCGAGTGCTGACATCTGGTCCGGACTGAAGGACCTGCCAATGATTACTGACATGTCGTCTACTGTCACTGCATATGATTCTGTCACCATTGAAAGAATGGTGGAGGATTATATGAGTGACTGCATCCAAGTAGGCACGTCAGACAGTCCGTACATATACTGGCAGGAAAAAGAGGCAATTTGGAGGCCCTTGCAGAAACTGGCTTTATTTTACCTTAGTTGACCCCCTCCAGTGTGTACTCAGAAAGAATGTTTAGTGCAGCCGCTCACCTTGTCAGCAATCGGCGTACGAGGTTACTTCCAGAAAATGTGGAGAAGATGATGTTCATCAAAATGAATTATAATCAATTCCTCCGTGGAGACATTCACCAGCAATTGCCTCCAGAAAGTACACAGGGACCTGAGATGGTGGATTCCAGTGGGGACGAATTAATAATCTGTGAGGAGGGGGATGTACACAGTGAAAGGGGTGAGGAATCGGACGATGAGGAGGAGGTGGACATCTTGCCTCTGTAGAGCCAGTTTGTGCAAGGAGAGATTGATTGCTTCTTTTTGGTGAGGGCCCAAACCAACCAGTCATTCAGTCACAGTCGTGTGGCAGACCCTGTCGCTGAAATGATGGGTTCGTTAAAGTGTGCATGTCCTGTTTATACAACATAAGGGTGGGTGGGAGGGCCCAAGGACAATTCCATCTTGCACCTCTTTTTTCTTTCCTTTTTCTTTGCATCATGTGCTGTTTTGGGATTATTTTTTTGAAGTGCCATCCTGCCTGACACTGCAGTGCCACTCCTAGATGGGCCAGGTGTTTGTGTCGGCCACTTGTTTCGCTTAGCTTAGCCATCCAGCGACCTTGGTGCACCTCTGTGTTTCTTTGCATCATGTGCTGTTTGGGGACTATTTTTAAAATCTGCCATCCTGTCTGACACTGCAATGCCACTCCTAGATGGGCCAGGTGTTTGTGTCGGCCACTTGTGTCGCTTAGCTTAGCCATCCAGCGACCTTGGTGCACCTCTTTTTTCTTTGCATCATGTGCTGTTTGGGGACTATTTTTTAAATCTGCCATCCTGTCTGACACTGCAGTGCCACTCCTAGATGGGCCAGGTGTTTGTGTCGGCCACTTGGGTCGCTTAGCTTAGTCACACAGCTACCTCATTGCACCTCTTTTTTTCTTTGCATCATGTGCTGTTTGGGGACTATTTTTTTGAAGTGCCATCCTGTCTGACACTGCAGTGCCACTCCTAAATGGGCCAGGTGTTTGTGTCGGCCACTTGGGTCGCTTAGCTTAGCCATCCAGCGACCTTGGTGCACCTCTTTTTTCTTTGCATCATGTGCTGTTTGGGGACTATTTTTTTGAAGTGCCATCCTGTCTGACACTGCAGTGCCACTCCTAGATGGGCCAGGTGTTTGTGTCGGCCACTTGGGTCGCTTAGCTTAGTCATCCAGCGACCTCAGTACAAATTTTAGGATTAAAAATAATATTGTGAGGTGTGAGGTGTTCAGAATAGACTGAAAATTAGTGGAAATTATGGTTGTTGAGGTTAATAATACTATGGGATCAAAATGACCCCCAAATTCTATGATTTAAGCGGTTTTTGAGGGTTTTTTGTAAAAAAACACCTGAATCCAAAACACACCCGAATCCGACAAAAAAATTTTCAGGAAGGTTTTGCCAAAACGCGTCCGAATCCAAAACACGGCCTCGGAACCGAATCCAAAACCAAAACAAAAAACCCGAAAAATTTCCGGTGCACATCACTACTAACCGATTTGTTTTCACACTTACTAACAATCGAGGTTTGGCAACCACACTATTTGATAGAAGCAAATGTAAAATAACCTTTACAAGCAATTTGCTTAGTAGTATCTGCTGAATGACATTTAGCTTCCTAACATTTTTTTTTTAAACAACCAACATTTTTTTGTTAAACAAAACATACCCACATACATTTTTTTATTTTTTAAATTTTATTTGTGCGCTACACACATAAACATATGTTGAAGAACAGCAACACCATCTTTTTATTTTCAAGTTTTGCAAATTCTGCTCCATTTGTATACTTATTGAAACAAATATTTACACATAATTCCTTAAAGTAAGGTATGTAAATAAAAGCAAAGAAACAATAATATGTAATGTTTGACCACTTCACAATCAAAAAAACACTATTTTTTTGATAAAAATGTTACTGTTGTTTCTAAATTAAAATATTTTGATTCCAAAAAAAGTGTGTTTGTTAAAACATACCAATAATTGCTGTTGTGTAGGGTTTAGAGCAGGGGTGGGCAATTATTTCAGCTGGGGGGCCACTTAACACTTCCAGCGAATATTCGAGGGCCACATACAAAATATCTTGTATATACAATATCTATCACAAAAATGCTGTTAGATTTTTATAAAAAAATATTTTATTATACGAAGCAAACAGAATAAGAAAATGAACACTGATACAATATAGAACACAGTAAATGTCTAGGTAGGAGTAAAAGGAACAGAAATGGAGGAAGAGGAGGAGAAGACAGAAAGAAGACAGAAAACAAGAGAGAGAAAAAATAACAAACACTCAAGCCTTCGTACAATCAAATGGAGTGTCCGTTTAAAAAAAAAAAAGACTAACAATCAAAGGTGGAATTAACAATTACATAAAAGAGTCAGTGAGATGATTGAAACCTCTGATGCGCATTAACCAGAGAAGCGAAGTCAGGCATCATCTCTGTTGTCTCAATCCGAAGCACAGCTGCAAGGTGCTCATCATTCATGGAAGATCTGTGTTTTGACTTGTTAAATTTCATCACAGAAAATGCCTGCTAGCATATGTAGGTTGAACCAAATAGCACAAGCATCTTCCGCGCATGAGCCTTGATCTTTGGAAAGTTTTGACCATTGAGAGAGGCATAAAACCGTGGAAGAGGTTCTGATTTGAATTGCTCTTTAAGCAAAGCATCACACTGCAGGTCAATAAGCTCAAGTTGAAGATCACAAGGAGCATTGTCGACATCAAATGTGAAAGGTGAGGAGACCAAAGATAAATCTTTTTCTATTGTTTTGAAATCATTGAATCTCCGTGAAAACTCCCCATGTAAATCGAGTACTGATGATGCATATTTTTCCAGATTTTCATCTGAAACAGCAACTTGATGCAAAGTGCAGAAATGAGTGAACTGCTTGTTCCTTAAATGACGGGAGAAAAGCAGCAATTTGGTCATAAATGACTTCACGCTGAAATGCAGATCATGAGCAAAAAGCCCCTTCCCTTGCAATCTTAGATTTAATTCATTCTGTGGCCCATAACATCAACAGCAAATGCGAAATCAGATAGCCAATCCTTATTTTTCAGCTGGGGAAAATCGGGTTCTTTTCCTTTCATGTTTAGAAACACCCCAATCTGCTCTCTCAGCTCCCACACTCTTTTCAAAACATTCCCCAAGCTTAGCCATCTCACATTGGTATGATACAGGATATCTGTGTGCTCAGCATCAGTCTCCTCTAGCAGAGCTACAAATTGTCTGTGATTTAATCCTCTTGCGCGAATGTAGTTGACCACTTTTGTAACTGTGTCCACAACGTTGCTTAATTTTAAAACACTTTTACAAAGGACCTCTTGATGTATGATGCAATGTAGAAAGACAATTTTGAGTTCTGGATTCTTTTCACTGACTTGGTCTTGAATTCTTTTTAGCAATCCAATATTTTTTCCTGTTAGATTGGGGCTTCCGTCAGTTGTCACACCAGCCAATTTTTCCCACTCCACTCCAAGTTTGGATACACACTGATTTACAGCCTCCAATAAATCCTTTCCAGTTGTTGTATCTTTCATGGACTGCATTGATGCCAGTTCTTCTGTAATATCAAAATTTTCATTGATACCTCGAATGAAAATCATCAACTGGGCTGTGTCTTTGACATCACAACTTTCATCCAGTGCTAAAGCAAAATATGACATATTGTTGACTTTCTTTTTTAATTGCAGTTCCATATTCTCGGATATGTCCTCGATGCGCCTCACAACAGTTCGCCGTGACAAGCTAATATTTTCAAACATTTTTTTCTTGTCTGGGCACAATATTGCAGCAGAGTCAACCATACATTCCTTTATAAATTCTCCTTCGGTGAACGGCTTACTGTTCTTGGCGATTTTGTGTGCTATTAAATAGCTCACCTTTGTAATTCCATCCTGTGCAGATGACAATTTTGTGAAAAATGTTTGCTCTTTTTGGATTCGAGCAACCATCTCATTGGCTTTCTCCAATTTGTCTTCAGCAGATAAATTTTTATACTTCAAAGCATGCTTTGTCTCGAAATGGCGATTTAAATTATATTCTTTGAATACTGCCACGGATTATACAGTCAAGTTTGCTGTGGTGCGCTCCCTGGGTTACTAGGGCAATATTCAATCTTCAGACGTGTTAGGCTCAGGTGAGTATATTCTTAGTTCGACAACGATTCCCCACTCCAATTCACACGATTTTACCCAAAAAATAGAAAAGAAAGCGATATAGTGAAGTATTGTCAGATTCAGTTATATTAATATGAATGGGGTTATTCAAACTTATGGAGTCCCAATGAATGGGCGGACCCACGTACCAGATTTTTTTGGGGTGTCAGTAGTGCCCACCCAAATACGCCTGTGGTGTTACTTCCACTGCTCTCTGGTAGTTTTCCTCAAGGATTCTTCACCAATTCACCTCTTTGTCTAATGTCAGCGAAAGGTTTCTCTGTGGTGTCTAACCTAGAGCAAGAGAGATCACCAACTTTCCATCACTCAATAAGTGATGGAAAGTTGGTGATCTCTCTTGCTCTAGGTTAGACACCACAGAGAAACCTTTCGCTGACATTAGACAAAGAGGTGAATTGGTGAAGAATCCTTGAGGAAAACTACCAGAGAGCAGTGGAAGTAACACCACAGGCGTATTTGGGTGGGCACTACTGACACCCCAAAAAAATCTGGTACGTGGGTCCGCCCATTCATTGGGACTCCATACGTTTGAATAACCCCATTCATATTAATATAACTGAATCTGACAATACTTCACTATATCGCTTTCTTTTCTATTTTTTGGGTAAAATCGTGTGAATTGGAGTGGGGAATCGTTGTCGAACTAAGAATATACTCACCTGAGCCTAACACGTCTGAAGATTGAATATTGCCCTAGTAACCCAGGGAGCGCACCACAGCAAACTTGACTGTATAAACTGTGATTCTTTGGGATTTAGTTGACCATCCCGGCTGGTGGACTGCAGCACCTTTGAACTTAAGCGCCATCTTTACATTTCTTTTGTCTACTGCCACGGATTCCTTACAAACTAAGCACACTGCTTTTTCACCAACAAGGAAAAAAAAATATTTAGGAGTCCATTCTTTGTTGAATTTTCTGCATTCACCGTCTATCTTTCTTTTCTTTGTGAAACTCATTTCTTAGTCTGTTGATTTTAAATCAAAATCAAAATTTAGGCAATAAATATAAACAAGACTCACACAGTGGTGCGCATTACTGACATCTGTATGATGTTTTTATGTTCTGCGATGTTTGTATGGCTTTCCTCTCACACCACAAAAATATACTGGGAGGTGTTGCGGAATTCATACTGTAAGCGTCAAAAAGGAGGGGACTGATATGAATGACAAATATTTGTAGGAGTAAGTCCTGGGCTGCGCAGAGACTGCACAAAGTAGATTTTTGCAGCTCTTCGTACACATACGATCGCACACTTGCATAGGCGAATTTACACTCCCCCTGGGGGCGGCGACTACCCGAACGCAGGACAGCAAAATTAGCAGCATAGTGATCAAGTCTGCATCAGCCCTTTAATCAGCAGTTGCAGCAAAATGCATATGCAACCAACTCAAAATAAGACCCGTTATAGGGCCCAAGTCAGACACGATCACTGCTGTGCATTTTTGCACAGCAGATGATCGGCTTTGAACTGTGCATACACTGCAATGTGCAGGCACGTCAGTCTGCAGTGCCGGGATGGTGCGGACAAAGCGATCGCACAGGCGATCGCAAGCCGATTGACAGGAAGAGGACGTTTGTGGATGGCAATTGACCGTTTTAGAGGAGTGTCCGGAAAAACGCAGGAGGCACCAGGCATTTCGAGGGAGGGTTATCTGACGTCAGCTCCGGCCCCGATCATCGCAGCGGCTGAGTAAGTCCTGGGCTGCGCAGAGACTGCACAAATTTCTGTTTGTGCAGCTCTCTTGCACATGCGATCGCAACCCCGGCACAGCGATTACCCCCTCCCCCTGTAGGCGGCGACTACCTGATCGCAGCAGTGCAAAAATCGCCTGCTAGCGATCAGGTCTGAATAAGGCCCATAGTTATGTATATAACTATAAAAACATAGTACATATAACTATAAAAACACACACCACAATACAATATACAATACATACATAGTACATACATACATACATACATACATACATAGTAGAATACATCGGTTTTTTTACAGGCACAATACATATGTCCAATAAACACAGTAATCCAGTAATAAAAAAAAAAAAACACGGGGCTGAAAACAAACAGCACCCTGTGTAATGCTGCAGCCTCTACCCCCCCCCCCCCCCCCCCCGGACCCATATAGCAGTCTATCTTCCCCTCTCTCCTAAGCCTATATGGCAGTCCCTACCCCCCTTTCCCCACCCTCCCCTAAACCTATATAGCATTCCTTACCCTCCCCCCCCCCACACTCCCCTAAACCCATACAACCGTTTTTAACTCCCCTCCCCATAACTTATAGGGCAGCTTTAGCTTTATCCAGGGGGTTTACCTATTTGTCAGTGACGATCCCCACTGTCAGTGATGATCCGCGCTGCTGCTGCTGATGCTGCTTCTCCCCGCTGGCCGCTGTTTCTTCTCCCCACTGGCCTCCGCTGGTGCTCCCCACTGGCCGCTTTGTTCTGCTCCGAGTCCCACTCTGCAGTGCCCACCCAGCGCCGCCCCCCGTGACGCCCAGCGCTGCCCCCCGTGACGCCCAGCGCATGAAATAGAGGAAATCCCGGTCAGCTGACCATGTGACGTGACCGGGATTTCCTCAGCGGCGCCGCGTCTGCGAGCAGTGCAATGACAAGCAGCCTGTCGGGCCTCTTGTCATTGCACTCTGGTGGGGCACAGCGGGCCAGGCAGGATCGATCCGCGGGCCGCATCCAGCCCGCGGGCCGCATGTTGCCCACCCCTAGTTTAGAGGCTAGAATTCACACTCTCTGTAGTTGAATATATTTGAACACAGTTATGGGCATTAGTCAATGTTTTAAGAAAAACACTATGGTGTCTTTAAGATAATAATTGCTAACTTACCACAAGATCATTTGACCAATTAAGTGATGACTGAATTGATTTACAATTGTTGAGTAGTTTCTTTAATTTGGGTGCAGGAAAGTAGGTTGTCCAATTTTTAAGGGAAAAACACCGTTGTTAGCAAAAAATGCATCATCAGAAACATGTATGCAAAAATTGTGATTATTAGAATGGTTTTCGCAATATTTGCACATTTCACAAGGCCACCTTCTTTTTGTTAAATTAAATTAGTCTTGCAGTTTTTCCGTTTGGGCGTGCTTTCGCAATTTTGCTTTTGCTCACAATTTTTGCAATCCTTACTGAATTTGCCCCTATAGGCCTAATTCAAGGTTGATCGCAAATGTATTAGCAAAAGCAAATTTCTAAACATTTCCAAAGTAAATGCAAATCTGCACAAAAAAACAAAAAAACGCCCACATTGCAAACTAACTAACAAAAAAATTAAAAATAAAAAATACACAGAAGAGGAGTCACCCTAAATGATGCACTTACCAACATAATCTAAACAAAGGAATAAATCTAAAATTCTGAATTAATGTACCTGGGTCCTGTGCATACGCATAGCTGCAGATAGCCAAGCAAAAGTACAGAAAAAGTCAATGCAGATTCTGCGTGGCTCAATACCTGCCCAGAATCTGCATTGACTTTTTCTGTAGTTTTTGCTTGGCTATCTGCACCTATGCGTATGCACAGCCCAGGACCCAGGTATATTCATTCTGAATTTTAGGTTTATTCCTTTGTTTAGCTTATGTTGGTAAGTTCATGTAAACTCATCTTTCAGGTGATTCCTCTTTTGTGTATTTGTTTTTTTGTTGTTGTTAGTTTGCGTTTACTTTGCAAATGTTTGCAAATTTGCTAATACATTTGCATTCAACCTTGAATTAGGCCCTATGTACTAACATTAATACATATTCTGGTCCAGCTTGAACCTTTAAGATACAGATTATCAGACCACATACTGCAAATAGAAATGAAATCCTTTTATGGGGAATTTACCATTCTATAGTAATTACAATGAGAGTGTTCATAGGATTTAAAATTCATTGAAAATATTAAACAAACTGGCTAGTAGAGCTGACATTGTATAAGAAAACATATACAATTAATTAAAACTTGCTACATATATGTGAATTATTATATTTATATTATAACAGCATTTTATGTTGTAAAACGTGACCCTATTAGGTAGATTGGGCTTTAAATAACTCACCCTCAATATACAGTATCTGTACAGTACATGCATATTAGTATCTACAAATAAACCACTACTTTGTAGCAGAATGTGCTGCAAAATGGCTACCTACTAATATTTCTGGATACAATTTTATTCATATATGTGAAAGATTAAAGATATGTGTACCAGTATAAACTCTTTTGTGCCTTTAATAGATCACCCTTGAGGGGACTACTGTGTAATACTCCTTTATAGGACAATACATATACTGTAGGCACACTATCTATTGGGAATTCTATAAAAAGAAGCATAGCCGGCCCTAACCAATATGATGCCCTAGGCAGTATTTTGGCTGGTGCCCCCTAGCACCGCTGCTAGTTCCACCTCTGACACTGCACTCCTTTTCTCAGCACCATCACCCCTACCCCATGACAGTCCTCATTTTGGTACTCCTACCCCCAATCTTTTAAATACGAACAGTGTGCACATTCGACTCACAGCCCAAAAAGGGGCGTGTTCTTGCTGAGAAGGGGCAGGGCCACACAATAGTACCCCCAATTCAAATTAGGCCACACAATAGTGCAACTTTAATCAAACTTTATCATGCTATAATAACATAGTAACATAGTATTTGAGGTTGAAAAGTGGCAAAATCCCCATCGCGTTCATAGCGACATCACACGGTTTTTCCACTTTACCTTATATACGTTACGCCTCACAGTAGTGCCCTTATTCACATTACATCACACCATATTGGTCTTTATTCACATTACACCAGACAATAGTGCCCTTTCTATATGTTGTGCCACACAGTAGAGCACCCTATACAGTGGCGTAACTACTTCCCCCGCAGCCCTCGCGGTGGCTTGGGGGCGAGGGGCTGCGGGGGCGCCACTGATTTACAGCAGACTGACATGCGGACGAGCGTCCGCATGTCAGTCTGCAATCTCCTTCCCTCCGCCGCTTTTTGGAGGGACACAGAGGGCACAGCGCGCCTCCCTGTGTCCCTCCTGCTGCATCATCTCCGGCGGCCGCGGGTCTAATAGGGGAAAGTGCCGTCCATGAGCTCTAATTGGCTCACGAACCGGCACTTCCCCCTATTAGACCCGCGGCCGCCGGAGATGATGCAGCAGGAGGGACACAGGAGAGGTGAGCTGTGCCCTCCGTGTCCCTCCAAAAGCGGGGGGGGGGGATATCTGGCACTGGGGGGAATATCTGGCACTGGGGCATATATGGCACTGGGGGGAATATCTGGCACTGGGGCATATATGGCACTGGGGGGGAATATCTGGCACTGGGGGCATATATGGCACTGGGGGGGAATATCTGGCACTGGGGGCATATATGGCACTGGGGGGGAATATCTGGCACTGGGGGCATATATGGCACAGGGGGAATATCTGGCACTGGGGGCATATATGGCACTGGGGCATATATGGCACTGGGGGGGAATATCTGGCATTGGGGGCATATATGGCACTGGGGGCATATATGGCAATGGGGGGGAATATATGGCACTGGGGGCATATCTGGCACTGGGGGCATATGTGGCACTGGGGGGGAATATCTGGCACTGGGGGCATATGTGGCACTGGGGGGGATATGTGTACCTGGCACATGGGGGGGCTATATTTGGCACTGGGGCATGTGAGTACCTGGCACCGTGGGGGAATATCTGGCACTGGGGACATATGTGGCACTGGGAGCACAGCCCTAGCAACAAGGACTACCTCCTAGCAACGAGCATGACACCCAGTGCATGAAACACCTGGCAACGAGCATGACACCCAGTGCATGAAACCCCTGGCAACGAGCATGACACCCAGTGCATGAAACCCCTGACAATGAGCAGGTAATTGAAAAGTAATTAGAAGCCTTACTGTAGGACTTAATGTGTAATGGGCATTACGGTGTGTGGCATAACGTATCACGGACATTGCGGTGTGTGTCATAATGTGTCACAGGCATTACGGTGTATGGTATACTATATCGCGGGCATTGTGATATGTGGTATAATGTCTCAGGGTCATTGCAATGTGTGGCATAATGTATCACGGACATTGCGGTGTGTGTCATAATGTGTCACAGACATTGTATGTGCTATAATGTATCAGGGGCATTGCGTGTGTTAGCATAATGTATAACGGGCATTGCGATTCCTGTCATAATGTGTCACAGGCATTACGGTGTGTGGCATAATGTGTCACAGGCATTACGTTGTGTGGCATAATGTGTCGGGGGCATTACAGTGTGTGCATATTGTGTCATGTGCATTATTGTGTGCGGCATAATGTCTAAGGGCCATTGCAGTATGTGGCATAGACGATCCTTGGTGACGGAAGAGTGTGCAGTATCTTCTAGTAGCAAGACAACATTAGAGGTTAGAACATGGCACGTACAAAGCAGACCGCTCGTAAATCAACTGGAGGAAAGGCCCCCCGCAAGCAGCTGGCAACAAAGGCAGCCCAGAAAAGTGCGCCATCTACTGGCGGTGTGAAGAAGCCACATCGGTACAGGCCAGGAACTGTTGCTCTACGTGAGATCCGTCGTTACCAGAAATCAACAGAGCTACTGATCCGTAAGCTCCCATTTCAACGCCTGGTGAGAGAAATTGCACAGGACTTCAAGACTGATCTGCGGTTCCAGAGTGCTGCTATTGGAGCTTTGCAGGTAAAAACACCATCTTCATGCTTGTATATCTGAGTCTCTCATCTCTCTCTGGCTACACTTTTCACACCCCAAGGAAGTTTGTCTGCAAATGTCTGTGATCCTTCTTCAATGCAAAATAACCTCTGTTAATTAGCTGAACTTCTGATTGCATACCTCCCCCTTTGCCAGCTGATATAGTTGGAGCATTTAAGAGCAATATTATCAAGGCCTGCAGTCAGGACTTGGCCTGCTTGCAATTGTGAAGAATGCAATTGTTAAGAATATGATTTAAGAATGGAGTTAGAACCGGAGTTTGAACTGGATTTGGACTACGCTAAAATCTCGAATAATACAATTTCCCCAAACACTGCAACTCGGGACCATCATGTGGCCTCTCCTCACCTCTGCCTTGAGAACACCAGGACCAATGCCTACTACTTCTCTGTCCAAGAACATCATGACTGCCCCCAAGACTACCCCTCAAGCTGAGCAGGGAACTGAGGGGCGTGCGCATCAGGACCAGATTTTGCTGGGTCAGTTCCATTGGACATTAGTGTGCACTCCACATTCTTACACCCACCCGCACTGCTCCCCACACTCTCACACACACCCGTACTGCTCTCATGAGACCAGGACATTTATCATTTTCACAAATTAATGTTTTCCTGCAAATGTGTCTTTCTTTTCTTTCTTCTTACAGGGTACTTTCCCCCCACTGTGTGCTATTCCTGTAATGTGTACCTCCATTGGTTGCACACCCTGCCAGCAGTAACCTACACAGTGCGCCTCACATGGCTGCCTCGGATGGTTCCTCCATGGGCAGGGTGTGCTTCATTTGGATCTTTCCATGCAGAGAATAGCATACTCCTACACTCGTGTCCGTTTTCTCGTGAATGCATTTGGCCCTTGTATGGCTCATCTCCCACTGTGTAACCTTCGGAGTGCGCCCAACATGGCTGCCTTATCTGGTAAACTTGTGGATGGGATGAAAAATACATGGACCTGATGGTTTTACTGGAACCCTACTCTGAACCTAAGGACTCTGCAATCTCCCCGTTTTGTGTTCTCTTCTAGGGGTGGACTATTCCACCCTGGGTAATCCTACGCAGAGCGCCTAAGATGGCTGCCGCACCTGGTACCTTGTGAGGGTGGAATACACAACCCCTGGAGGTTATTACCCAAAATGCTTACACCAACCCTGCATTATGCTTTCTGTCTTTATTGTCTGTGTGGTTTATCTTTTGATGTAATACTTAAATCTTCTGTATTATGTGCATTGTTTGAGTTCTAGTTGGCGCCGCGGATGGCTGCCTCGGTGCTGCTCTGCCAAGCAGCCTTTGTGTTTAGTCCTACATGTATAATATGTCTAATATGTTGAGTCTATTGTACAGTTGCAATGTGCAGTATCAACTCATACGTGTAATGTGTGTAATGTATGCTATGTTCTTCCCCCTTCGTATGCTATGTATTCCCCCTTCATGTTGCTGCTTGGCGATGCATTGTACCACAAAGAATTCCTAGTGTACGTGAGTACACCTGGCCAATAAAGCTGATTCTGATTCTGATAATGTATACTGGGCATTACTATAAGGAGGAAAAATGACAAATAATGTAAGGGGCATGAATCAGGATTATTTTTCTTTCCTGTGGTGGCCAACGTATGGGCGTGCAGGTTGCAAAACTGGGGTATAAGGTAGTCTTTTCCTGCAATGCCACGCCCCTTTATGCGAAACCACGCCCATTCCAACGAAACCACGCCCCTTTTTTGGCGCACGCGCCTTCGACGCGCGCATATTTATCCCTTTCTTGCTCCCAATTATGGAGCATGAAGTGTGGGGGGGGGGGGGGCGCCGAAGAATTTTTTTGGCTTGGGGGAGAAAAATTTCTAGTTACGCCACTGACCCTATACACATAATGCCACTCATTAGTAATGCATTTATACACACACTACAACACAGTAATGCCCCTTACACATGAAACACATTATTAATGTTCTTAGAAACATAATGCACTTTACACATTATGCCAACTTTTATTAATGCCCTTATACACATAATGTCCCTTACACATATGCTGCACATTATTTATGCCCTTATACACATGACACACATAAAGTACCTTTCACATATGCTGCACATTATTAATGCATTTATACACATGACACACATAATGCCCCTTAAACATATGGCGAACACTATTGCAAACCAAACTACCCACTCACAGCACTCACACAGCCGCTTAAACTATGACCTCTGCATGGAAACAGATGTTTCCTCATACATCTGCCATGCAGCAGGAGATGCCTGGCATAAGTCAGCTGGCAGCTTTGCTAACGTTGGGTGCCTTTTATGACGAAAATGCATCTTATTTGTATAGCTATATGGCCAGGATGCACAAGCAGCTTCTGCTGATTAAAATTATACTTGGCATGTCTATATTCTGTGTGCAACTTTGCCTATATCTGCATACGAAATGCTACGTTATAGTGATTTCCAGGAATACATTGTAGCGTAGCATTTCATATGCAGATACAGCCACAGTCACACACAGAATATAGGCATGCTACATATCATTTCAATCAGTAGAAGCTGCTCGTGCCCCATGGCATTCCAAATGCCATGGGCATTTGCTTAGTTTGCCTATGCTATGGGCTGGCTCTAAAAAGAAGCAGCATTTACTTATATCTTATATAGAAGGAGAGAGTTAAAACCCGCATTACATCATCTTTTTTTGATACATTTATAGCATTAAGAACTGGACATCAATTATTTCCAGATTCTGGATCATTTGATACATTGTTCAACATTTCTGTTACTATGTACTGACAGAGAAAGCTCACATACACATACAGAACAATACATTTGTTATTGTTGAATGAAGGCAGTGCACAGCAGTATTTAATTATATTTTGTTTCTTATCACACTTTTCCTTTTTTATAATTTCAATACTTCACTTACAGTACTTGAGCCCTACTTAGGATGCAATATCTACTTATTTGTAAAAATTTATCAAGATGATGAACTTTGAACAAGTAATGATTAAATAAATTTTTCTGATACCCTTATTTTTAGGCATACCCAATAAAATTTGTTTTTAATTAATTTTATGATTAAAAGGGACATGAGTACACCTCATTTAAACTGACTTCTTTGTACTTTTTTAAAAACAACACAATAATAGATCGCCTCAAGCACGAATAACTAAAGTAGCTGGAGGGGGTCGATCCACAGACAGAATCAACTAGAAAGAACTGCGGGTGATATCATCATGTAACTTGACAAGAGGCCTCACTAAATATATGCCTCCAATGAAAGCACATCAGGGAATGCATATCTCATTAGATCGTCTCTCCTGGGAGGTATGTAGTCAATATGTCAACATTCAGAATGTCGACACCAGAATGTCAACATGAGCTCTATGTTGACAGTGAACATGTTGACATTTACTATGTTTACATGGTCATTAGGTTGACGTAAATTTCGACAATCACAATGTTGACATTATAGGTTGAGGTTAGGGTTAGGCTGCAGTAAATTAGGTTTAGGGGAGGATAGGGTTCTAACAGCACAAACATGCCATGTCAACATGATAATTGGCAACATAAACAATGTCAATATTATGACCATGTTGACATTGTGCATGTCAAAATTCTGAATGTTGATATTCAGATCCTGTTGACATTCTGAATGTTGACATTTGTACTACACTCCTCCAGAAGGTATGCTACACTTAAAAGGAGCTAGGGCTGCTTCAACAGGTAGCACAAATATGTGCCTTTAGTCAGGGTCGTAGCCAGAACTTTGTGGGCCCCATAGCAACATTTTTTTCATCATAGCCCCATGCTAAGTGCACTGCTTCCTCTCCCTATCCCTCACTGATGCTGCCCTCCCACTCTCCTCCGACCTCATCTCCCATATTGTTCACCAACATGGTTCGTGGTCGGCTGTGTGACATGTGCATGTGTGCTTGGCGTATGCGCCCTCCGTTTCTGCTGGCTAATGAGAAAAGCAGCACAGTCACAGGGGATCGGTATGAAATACCTACAATCAAAATCCCAACGGTCGTCATAACCCCCCCTGCTCATTACTGACCTGGGCCGCGGAATCGGGGAGCGCCGTGGAGGCTCCCGCGGATTGCGGCCTGGTCCCCACGCCGAAGCCGGGAACTCGATTTTGGAGCTGACCCGCCGGCACCTGGACACGCTGTGTCCGCATCCTTCAGCCCACCTAACGTCTTCTGGGTGGCCTTGCCGGGCCGGACGCACCCGTCGTACCCTGTAGCCGCCTGACCCTGGATCTGGGAGCAGCCGTGGGGGCAGCCTGACCCTGGCCTCACCGCTGGAGCTGTGGCGCTGGCGCCCACCCGCTGTACAGCGGGATGGACTGTTGCAACGAGTGAGTGCCTGAAGCCTCTCTAACACGTGTAGCAGCCCCGCCGCAGCCGGCCCAACAGTAGGTGCCTTGCTCCCGCTGCCGAGGGGGGCCCTCCTGCCTGAGGCCCTCAACCTCCGTGAACTTGCCGGCCCTCCAGATAAACGGCTGCCTCCATCTTGCAGCACCTGGCTCCCCACTCCTAACGGCTCTCCTGGGAGTCCTCCTACAGCCATCCGCAGCACTCCCTCCCTCATCTGCATCTCCGCGGTAAGATACCGGGTGACCGCCATAAAGGGGGCTTGGAATGTCCCTGTAACCGGGATCTCCTCTGTACCTCCACTCCACTGAACCACGAAATGGACCCTGGCAGTGGGGTCTATGCTCATTCCGGCACCCGACCGCACCATGCTGCCGCCATCTATCTGTGCGGAGAAAGCCTAGCTGTTACCCCACTTGTCCCGCCCTACCTACACAATACAGGGCTGCTATTGACACTATCCTGCTGACCCTTTGGCCATATTTGATTTTATTGGCCAGTCAGCCTTCTTTATCAACCCAATACCCGCTGGGCCTGGGGATGACCCTCGATTCCTGCTGGAAGTGGACACTCTTTGCCCATCTATTGTATTGTTCAGCGGTCACCCTCTTCATTTCTCCCCCCGTACACCTACATACCTCAAAAACCAGGGTGGGAATACGCTATACCCCATATCTTCTGTACTCCCGGCTGGGGGAGCCTCACACATCTCTCACCTTCCGAGAGACATGACCAAAATGGGGTTGCTTTGAATATGTATGCCTTGTAAGTGAGACCCGTTATATCCTTTACTATTCGAGCTCTCTGTGCCACAAATCTTGCCCTCATAAACTACCCCTGCATGAAAAAGTTCCTGATACCTCAGGCACTACTCAGCATTCCCGAGAGGATACTCCCTGTGGCGATTCATCTGATTCTGACCATTCGACCACACACTCATTATCTCAGCGCTCTCGCAAATCATGGCCACTTGTGAAACAACCTAAGATGAAACACAAGGACCTGCTAGCGGTCTTAGGACCACTCCTCGACGAAAATCTGGCAGGCATCAAGGAAGCCATAGAATCCTCCTCGACCCTGCTCAGTCAACACTCCACTCACCTGGACGAAACGGAGCAGAGGATATCAACCTTAGAGGACAACTTGGAGGAGGCGCAATGCTCTCTACAGGCCAAACAATTAGAGGTCTCTGACCTCTCAGAAAAGCTAGATGACCTCGAAAATCGCAGCAGTGTAACAACTTAAGGGTCATAGGCATCCAAGAGTCGATAAAAGGTCTTGAGCTTCTGGACCACTTTTCATCAGGCATTCCAGAGCAACTTTCTATGGATCTGAAAGGACTCCCCCTTGTCATCGAAAGAGCCCACAGATTGGGGCCTGAGCGCAGAAATTCTTCTGGATGCCCTCGCCCGGTCATAATGAGGATCCTGAATTATGCGGACAAATCGAGACTTCTTGACCACTACCGCAAGGCTGGTAGCCTCTCAATCAATGGGGACCGCCTCCTCATCTTTCATGACTTTTCTGCACAAGTGGCTACGAGACGCAAAGAGTTTGCTCCCATCTGCAAGCACCTATTTGAGGCGAAGATCAGATTCTCCCTACTCTACCCGGCTCGCCTCAGGGTCTTCGAGGATGGCAAGCTGCGGGTCTTTGATGATCCTGGGGAGGCCGGGCGGCATTTCTCTCTTACCAACACGTGAATGATGCCTGATCCTGTCTGCTGGTGACCTTCTGCTACCTGAGCCTGCTCTCGGGTCTCACTTACGAACTGCCTTGAGTGTAACTATTACACACTCAAGACTTGTTTTGTTATCTTTTTCTTGTTATTCTTTGTTGTCTCTGTTTATGTTTATAAGTTTTGTTAGATTTAGCTGCCTAGGCCGGGACCCCTACCATCCATTGGGGAAACCCTCCCCCGTTCGCTGGGACGGGCTGGGACCCTACTTTACTCTCTACATTTTTCTGCTAATGTTTTGTCCGGTAGGGGTGGGTTGATATGTCTTCTGACGCCCACCCACTATCTCATGTAGAATGAATCCCAGATACCACATCACTCCGAATCGTCACTTGAAATGTAGAAGGCCTAAATCACCCGGTTAAACGAAAGAAGGTGGCATCCCACCTGAAGCGCATGTCCCCCCATGTCATCTTCCTTCTGGAGATGCACTGGATGGACGACCCTAGACATACCCTACATTCTCCATGGATCGGAGACTGTATCTCGTCTCCGTATCATTCCAAATCTAGGGGGGTTGCGATACTACTACATACCAATCTACAATATTCTATACTGAGAAAACTTTGTGATCCTGGGGGTAGATTCTTACTATTAGACATCACTGTCAATAACACTGTTTATACCCTTCTTAATCTCTATGCACCCATGTCTCACCTGATTCCTTTTTTGCAGATCTCCTAACAACCCTCCTCAGTTGGGGTAGTACAAACCTGATTATCGGTGGGCACTTCAATTTGGTAGCTGACCCATCCATGGATAGATCAAGGGTAAGTACCTCCTCTAACACACCCCATACTCTACTACTTTCCTCCTTCGGCACACAATTGGACCTATTAGATCCCTGGTGCATCCTCCATCCCGCTCTAAAAGACTTTACTTTCTATTCCCATCCTCATTCCTCCCACTCTAGAATTAATTACATTTTTATCTCCACTGGCCTTCTCCCCAAGGTAACCCACACCTCCATTGAGAATATCATTATTTCCGACCATGCCCCGATCTCTCTTCACATTCAATTAACTCTGCCTCCACGTAGTACTCCTAGGTGGCGCTTCCCTGCCTATTTATGCAACTCCACTGATTTCCTCTTACATTTAAAGCAATCCTGGCTTAACTACAACCTAGATAATAGTAATCAGTGCTCGGATTCGACAATTTTCTGGGGTGTAGCCAAGGCCGTCCTCCGGGGTCACATAATGTCTTATACTCATTCCAAAAGGAAGAAGTTTACTTCTCAATTACAGACCCCAAGTGCCACTCTTACCTCAGCATATCGAAGGTATACCCAACACGATACCCCCGCTCACAAAGAGGCTTATCTCTCTGCCAAAATCATCTACGATACGTTCCTCACAGAGCGAGCCCAATTGTCCTCCGATTATCAACGGAACAGATTTCATAGATGGGGTAATAAATCGGGCAAATTACTGGCCAATCTAATCAAGGGCCCTAAATCCCGCACGTGGGTGAACGCAGTCCACAGCTCCGGCATGTTGACTACTGATCCCAAAACTGTTTGCACCAAATTTAGAAATTTCTACCAATCTCTATATGCCAAGGGTCCTGATGATCCACAAGCAAACCACTCCTTTCTGGAGAGACTCCCTAGAATCCCTGGTTACGGTTGAGGAGGTGATTGATGTTATTAAAACCTTACCAAACAACAAAAGCCCAGGTCCAGATGGTTTTGGTGCAGAGTTTTATAAAATGCTTCGTGACGAGCTGGCTCCCACCCTAACATCCCTTTACAACCACATTCTTACCTCTAAGCACACTCCAATTAGATTCAACGAAGCCACCATTATAGTTCTAGCAAAACATGGTAAGGAATCGGATCCTTCCTTACCCGGCTCATATAGACCGATCTCCTTGCTCAACCAGGATTTCAAAATTCTCACAAAGCTTATGGCCAACCGACTACAGCCTTGCCTTTCCCATATTGTATCACCTGCGCAGATGGGCTTCATTAAAAATAGACAATCTGTTCAGGGTATTAGAGCTGCCCTGGCAGCCATTACACACTCGCGCACTCACAATTTCACAGATAACATACTGATAAACCTTGATGCGGAAAAAGCTTTTGACAAGATTGCTTGGCCCCACTTGACTAGAGTCTTGCTCCAGTAACAATTTGGCGAGAATTTCCGTGGCCTTATCAACTCCCTTTATAGTTACCCTACAGCACAGGTTGTAGTCAATGATATTCCTTCGTCTCCCTTTGTCCTTGAAAGGGGAACTAGACAGGGATACCCTCTCCCCCCCCCCCTCTTCGACCTGGCTTTAGAACCCTTTTTACGATACATCCTGAATTTACCTACCGTTAAGGGTATTAAGATAGGCAACAGAGAGATTAAACTGATGGCGTTCGCAGATGATATCCTCCTTCTCACCTCCAATCCGAGACACTCTGTTCCGGCATTGCAGGATGCTATTGAATGTTTCTCCTCCTTTGCTGGCTTCTCCATCAACTATGACAAATCAGAGGCTTTAGCCATATTTCCTCAAGTCACCATGGGCTGGGATGCTCCTTTTCCATTCCGTTGGGCTCCTACACATATTACATACCTTGGGATTCTTCTTCCCTCTGATCCCACCCGTCTCTATTCTGACAATATACGTCCTGTTCTTGTCAAAATTCAGACTGAACTGCTGCTCTGGCAAACACTACCCCTCAATTTAATGGGACGATGCAACCTAGTTAAAATGGCTAGCTTTCTCAAACTGCTCTATGTCCTCCAGATGGTTCCGATAATGCTCTCGAAATCTGACTTGTCTTCCCTTAACTCGTCCATCTCCAAATTTATTTGGGCCAATAAACGTCCCAGAATAAGCTTTTTCAAATTGTCCCAGACGGTACAGAAAGGGGGTATGAATCTGCCGGACATAGAGCAGTACAATAGGGCATGCCTTTTACGTTTCGCTATGGACTGGTTTAGAGGTACTTCAGTCTTTACTGTCTGGATGATTGACTCCCAACTCTGTGCCCCTCTATCCTTACACTTTCTTCTCCATGCAACTAAATCTGAACTATTGTCCTTGCACATTGACAACCCACTTTTGACTTCTACCATAATAGCATGGCGGCTGTCTAGAAAATCCCTGCAGCTACAATACAGCCACTCATTATTTTGGCCTTTGGTCGGTAATCTTCAGTTTCAGAATGGTAAAGCCTCTTTTCCCTTCACCGCTTGGCACGCTGCTGGAATTGTACAGATCGCCGACCTTCTGGACTCAGGGAAGAAGTTACTCTCCTTCGCTGATGTACTGATTAAATTCAACATCAACCCTCACCACATATTCTTCCTCTTTCAGGACTCGCACTACATACAATCGGTCCTCTCACACACCCGTCAGATTTTACTAACTCCCTAGACACACTCTTGCACTCTGGGACGTATTCCATCTCAACTATTTACGCCCGCATACGTACAGAACATGTACCCACCTCTGACATACCTCAGGTTCAGGAGTGGTCCTCCCAAATTCCTGCTATGTCTCCTAATGATATCATGGGTAGTTTTACAACCTCTCTAAAAATTATCCTGGCCAACTTATACCAGGAAATGTCCTATAAGATCCTACATAGAGCCTATATCTCTCCAAAGAGGAGTCATATGATGGGTTTATCTGACTCTGCAAAATGCATAAAATGCTCCGCACCGATAGCTGATTTGATGCATTGCTTTTGGCACTGCCCTCATATTCAGGCTTTTTGGGCTGAGCTGAGGGCCTATGGTACCTCCGAGTTGGGCTTACGTTTTCAATGCACTGCCTCTTGGGCTCTCTTTGGACATATTCGTGACCAAACTGATCTCCCCTACGAGGATGTGAAACTGGTGGTGATTCTCTCAGCAGTAGGCTGAAAAGCTATACTTCAGCAGTGGATCCATGACACCCCTCCCACATTACCTCTAGTGACCTCTAGGCTACTTTTCCTGTTCACAATGGACTGGTTAGAAACATCTCTCAATAAGGAAATACTGACTCCTGCGCTATTTCAATGCTGGGGTCGATTCATACATAAGCTACCCATTATAACAAAATTGGCTATTCAGCAGAGTTTCTGCTGCACCACATGGTATGGCCTACAACTCCTGACTGACAATCCTCTGGTCTCTCTCCCATAGACTCCCAACTCCCTTTGCTTTCCTATCTCTCCCCCTTTTTTTTCATATCCCCTTCACACCCTGGACCCTGGTACCCACCGCTGCCGTATACACCCCTCTTCTCTTCTCCTGCTTTCTGGTTCTCCATCAACCTCATATCTTCTCTAGCTCTGATGATGTCTCCATGGATGGGTCGGCGGTCCCTTAACCTGGGCAGGTACTATTTTATTTAATTTTTCCCATTTGTTTATAGTTTTTGGTTTTTGTGTTCCCCGACAGGGAGGACGCATTTAAATGTTATACTGTTGATATTTTTGTTTTATTTTTATACCAGATTTGTGACTGTTTATACTGCAAAATAGCTCTTATATGACTTTTATAATCCTATTGTCTATAATCTTGGTATGTTATATGAGAAAATGGAAAATGTGAGGTTTTACCTTGGGCTCCACCATCTATGTGTTTGGTTAATTTCAATTTGTGATACAACTGGGATTGGTGTATCGGTTGGACCCCATGCTATTTCTTGCTACTTTTGCTTGTATTTTGCAAACCTCAATAAAATATATATTGGAAAAAAAAAATCCCAACGGTCATAATCCCGACAGCAATTGACCGACGGTCAAAATCCCGACAAGTTCAAAATCCCGACATGGACAAAATAGCGACATTTAAAATACAGACAAGGTCAAAATACCGACATGTAAAACGTCGACAGGTCAAAATGCAGATACAAGTTTACATTGTTTTTCGTTGTGTATGTCGATATAGGTCAACATGGACACCATATAAGTGTACCGTGTCCCCTCGCATGGCTCGCTGCACTCGCCATGCTTAGGTCACGGTATGAACAGGTTGGTTTCAATAAAAAAATCATGAAAAACCAATGTCGAGTTTTTGACCTGTCGACATTATAAATGTCGGTATTTTGACTTTGTCGGTATTTTAAATGTCGGTATTTTGACCAATGACGGGATTTTGAACTTGTCGGGATTTTAACCATCGGTCAATTGCTGTCGGTATTTTGACCATCAGGATTTTGATTGTCGGTAAATTGACTGGATCCCGCACATTTCTCTGATCTGTTTTGTTGACATTTTTGTAATCACTGAGAATGTCAAAAAATCATTCGATGTTACAATGACGTATGCGGGCATGTATGTAGAATTGTTTTGCTCATACTGTATAATAATTGGTTTCTGGGCATACTGTTTTTTTGCAGCTTGTTACCTGGAATCCAGGCCCTTGGAGTTTGTGAACACGGTCAAGTAAAGTCACTTGATTTATGGTACAAATAATAGTTTAAAATGCAGTGTATAGAGGTCTCATGCACCGCATGTTTCCATTATAATCATGATGCCATTCAGTGCAAAAGTGGCTGTTGTTCCAATGTATTGAGGCAAGTGCTATACATTCAGTAATATGCATGGTGTCTCAGTGCAGTGTCTGTGGTGGAGAGCATCCTGCTTAAGGCTTTAGCCCACAAGCAGCGAGGGTATTCTGATGACAGACCCCTGGTTAAGTAAAGCTCAGTCTCCCATTCCATTTCCTGTGATGGACCATTAGCTGGGTTACTATCCTTAGTAGGAAGCGTCTTTTCTTGTTAGCAGATTCACATCTGGGTACTGTTTGCCAGTGCATAGGCTTGTTTGCATGGATTCTACAATTTGGCTAAAGATTTGTTAAAAGACAAAGCCAGGGTCGATTTAGGGTTCATGCGAGGCTCCTTTGTTTGTCTGCCAATTGAGGTTCTTTGTTTCTCCTCTTGGCATGATCCCCAAGAAATTTTCCAAGGAATGTAATTTATTTCAGCACCTTTCTTTCCACTGGGAGGATTGGTTTACAATTCTGTTGATCTAGCTTTATGCCAGGCACAATAACAGTCTTTCAGGGATGCGTTAGCTTTGGTTCAGGGTTTTGACGAGGTAGACTTACTGTACCTTCCAGTCAGAATCTTGATTCTCTCTGTCCATCCTCCTTTAAACACAGAATATCTGTTTTTGAGTTGAGTTTTTACAGTGCTTGCCAATGGACTGTACAATCTCCTGTGCTTGGTTTGAACAATTTTGTTTGTCCCTGCACTGGTACCATTGTGGCCTGCAACTGGTCAAACGTTTTAGTGCATTAACTTGATGACTTTTTGATTGTTGGTCCTCGTAATACTGAGCTTGCACTGATGTTATTTTCTCATTTTTTATGTCTGTTTATCACAGTTTGGAGGTTCCATTGGTCTGTATAATATACATGGGTCCCTAATTCAGACTGGAACTCTGCTGAGGCAGCATTCGCAGTCTGATGGCCAGTGAAGTGTGCGCATGTGCAGAAGCCACACTACGCATGCGCCCACAGTGAGATGCGACAGCATCTCACTTGTGCAAATGCCTCTGCCTGATTGACAGGCAGAGGTGGTCACGTGGGTGGAAGGGGGCATGTCCGCGGCATTGCAACGTCGTTGGGGGTGCAGTCCGAACAAAGCAAGTGTGTCCGTATCATTTGCAAGATGGGCCATGGTGGCTGCATGATGTCACAGACAGCTGCTTCAACCCTAAACATGGCGGGTAGCTGTCTGCCTTCACAGCTAGGCTGCGTAGGCAGAGGGCTACTCGACAGATGCAAAAGCATCGCCGCTGTGCGATGCTTTTGCATGTCTGTGGAGGAGGGGCTGGATCCAGTATACGGAGCAGACTTGCCCTGTGCTGGGCGTCCTCCCCACATGTCAGAGTTATTGATCGTAGATGTGCATTTTTTCACACATCTACGATCAAGTCTGATTTAGGCCCATGGTCCATTGACCTGTCTGTCTTACCTAGGCATTGAGTTTCATACTATTGCACTGTTGTTTTGCTTGCCTTATGATAAGGTGCATAAACTCAACAACAGCTATTTGTCTGCTCAGTCCCTATTGAGGACATTGCAGTCCTTGCTTAGTTTGTTTAATTTTTCATGGCAAGTCATCCCCATGGATAAAGTCTCTTGCTGTAAACTTTAGTGAGGGAAGGCTAGTGAGTCTAAGGTGGAATTCGATTGCTGGGAAAGGGTGCAAATTACTTGTGAGGCAAGTGGTGTTCTGCCTTGTGTATACTTTGACATAGGCAACATATGCTGGTCATCACCAGTACGTACATCCACCTTGCTATAGCAGGTGCAAAAGGTCACCCTAGATTAGGAGTGTCCATACTTTTTGGAAAGAGGGCCAGATTCGGTGAGGTGAAAATGTGTGGGGGCCGACCATTCAGCCTGACATTCTTTGAACCATTAATCACCTCAGAAGACTAAACAAATAACTTGTCTTACCTGCTCTAATGTACAGCATATATTTGTAACACAGCATATATTTATAACATGTAAATATGGGCTGGCACTGTTCAGTTATAAAGGAAGCAGATATAGCACACACCTATCCAGATATAGAAGAGGGGGATCCCAGTAATAGTGCACCTTGATATGTATATTGTTTAGTTGGGGAGAGCATAAAATTAGGATCACAGACCTTTTCAAGATGGCCACTGCCGCATGTGTCCCATCCCAGTTGCACTGCATAGTCCCAGGGGAGCACAGTAAATTAGCCGTCCATTCACTACCAATCCACGGCAGAGGCAGGTGTCCAGCAGAGCGGGGACGTCTAACAGAGGACTCCGCTAGCCACTTCACTTCACGCTGGGTCTCTCCGTGTGGTCCGGAATGCCTGCAGATGTGGTGCGCTGTGCTGCGGATCCCGGCCTAAGGTGGAGGGGAAGGCCGCAGCCCACAGGAGCGACTTTATACATTCCTTGGCTCCACTGCTCAGTTCTCTCCAGTCTCCTCAATGTCGGGTGAGCAGTAGAGTGGGCTTAGTGGGGAGATGTCTGCTTTAGCTGTTTCTGGGTAGCCCTTGTAGGAGCTCAGCAGAGACATGACTCTCTAGCCTTCAGATGCCAAGCCACGGCCCTGAAATAGCTTTCACAGAGGCTGTGGGCCGGTAGAAATTTAAGCACGGCCGTAATTGGCCCCCGAGCCGGACTTTTTACATGCCTGCCCTGGATGATCACCAACTTTACTACAAAACACATGCAGGGACAGGGCATTGACAGGACTTTGATTTTCTAGAAGTGAAGTGATTGGTAAAATGATCAGTTCACTTCACCTTTGGGACTCCACAGTTTCACTTTGCATTCAGAAGCTTGGTAAATTTGTCAATTAAGTAGCCCCCATAGAAACCTATTGTGGTGTATTTGTGGTAAAAAGGGAGACTGCAGCAGATACTGTATCCCCAATATCTTCTGCAGTACCCCCGTACATAAATCTAGGGGCTACCTAATATTTGTGGGTACCCCCAAAAAGCACTTGTTTATATATAGTATGATAATCCACAAATATTTGTTGATAACTATGCCCATGAATATTTGTTTGATAATAAAGCAGTTATAAAACTACAGATGAAGGTCAATGTATGACACATTAAAATAACTTTTAATGTGTGGACTTGTATTCCATTTTGTTATAGTTACTTTTTGGAATGTATAAATTATGTCAGAAATTGCAGTTATTTAGCTGCACTGAAGAACCATCATAATTATATTTGCTAATATTTGTAAATTTTGTATCACAAATGTATTTGCATCAATTTCAAGGCAGGGGAATGAAATGGCAGGCTCCCAATTGTGAAACGCAGTACCCCCCAACCCCGCCCTTGAAAATAAATAAGGAAACACAAAGCAGCAGAGGCTACATATATCAAACAACCCAGAACCCACCCTTTTAAAATAAGTTAAATTGCCAGTTTCCATGCCCCCCCCCCTGCCCTAAAAGTCACTAGAGTCACAGAATACTCACTGTGCAGCACTGCCTGCGGTGTCTGAGTGGAAGTTGATGGAAACCTGGCTGCTGCCTGCTGTCCTCCTACTCCGGCTGCCGCTGAAAACCACCGCCGCAGGCTCTGGCCGAACCCTTGTAAGTGACACTCCTCCGTCAGTGACCACCTGATGCAGTCAGTTGCTTGCTTTAAAATGGCATCCGCACGCTCCTGCGCTGCAGCTCCATTTAAAAGGTGAACCCCTGGCGCGTGCCGTCATGATGTCGTGACATCTTGATGTCACGATGCAACAATGTCAGTATGCATAACTCCGCCCAGAGAGCGAAGTGAAATGGAGGGGTGGGGGGGAAGTAGAAAGAGTGAAGGCAGCTGCAGACAGCAGCTGCCTGCAGGAGTCACGACTGGCGCCCAGTGCGAATGCACGGCTCGCCTGCTGGTAAAAAAGGCTCTGGTATCAACCAATTAGCTCCTGTAATTTTTTTTTAACACAGCCTGTAAAATGACAGAAGCTGATTGGTTAATACTGTTTCTCTCTCCACTTTATCTCTTTTCAAGCTTTGATAAATCACCTCTAAATATTTTTTTCTTCTGGAATACTGTCCACTGTAGACAATATGCTACTGTTAGGGAAATAGTTCATTTATAATGTCAGCAACATCAAACTAATATTTTGACATGTATGATTGATCTGGTGGGTTTGTGGTTCACCATAATCAATTTTTTACTAAGTATGCTTAATGTATTAAATACTTTTTTTTTTTTTGCGTTTACCTAATTAAGCAACATAATAAACCCCATATTTTAAGCCATAAGATCTATGTATTAAATGAGCTACTTATGCTCAATATTTATTCAATTCCTTTCATCATTTTAGCATGGTTGCTGCTCCTTTTATTCTGTTTTATCTAAATAACTATTTTCCCATGCTGCTGACAGCTCAGTGTGCATATCAATACCCTGTTCCACTGTAATTATTTAGTGTTCTGCAGATCATGCTATTGATTAAATGCTGAAATGTAATAAATCAGGGTGTGTTGTTTACTGTGGTCTTTTTCCTTTTGAACAGCACACTTACATAAAACATGCTATGCTTTCTTCTTTATGTTCTCATAACTGCAAACAGGAGCATAATCATTTTTACTTGTCATGTTGTGCAACCTTTGTTTTCATGAAAAAAAATAAAAATAATAAATGAGTCCTTAGCCATCTTGCAGCTGTTAGCTCCCATATATTCTTTATTGACTGCTTTAGGATGTCCATTAGCAGGAGTGAGTGCTGCATTTGATCATTATAAAATCTTAAAGGATTTGGGGGGTAATTCCAAGTTGAACACAGCAGGATTTTTGATAGCAATTGGGCAAAACCATGTGCACCGCAGGGGAGGCAGATATAACATGTGCAGAAAGAGTTAGATTTGGGTGGGTTATTTTATTTCTGTGCAGGGTAAATACTGGCTGCTTTATTTTTACACTGCAAATTAGATTGCAGATTGAACACACCCCACCCAAATCTAACTCTCTCTGCACATGTTACATCTGCCTCCCCTGCAGTGTACATGGTATTGCCCAATTGCTAACAAAAATCCTGCTGCGATCAACTTGGAATTACCCCCTTGGTATTCACTGGAATGCGTTAATCATACAAAAGAGAGTTTCAAATCTTTACCAACAGAAATGACTGTGTGGTGCCAAGCCTTCATCGCTGACACAAAATACTGCAAATTGTCTTATCTCACTCAGCGACTATAAAATCTTATAGTTGTTTTTTTCTCCTATTAGCTCACTTGTCTAGGATGATGTGTAGTTAAAAACCAATAAAGGAAAAGAGCAAAGAAGCCCAACAACAAACAAAGTTTTTTTGGAGGCGTTATAATCTAAAATTCCTATTGTTACAAAGGCAACTGAATGTGAATACATTTTTGGCTTATAACATGTCTTTATGTGACTGTGGGTGTATTGGCTTTGGTGAATAATTCCCAGATTTTTCTTCAAATGCTTTGTGAGCCAACCTACATCATCTGTTCCTTTAGCTCAATGCTTTTCAAACTGACATACTAAGGGGTATATTTACTAATGTGAGAGTTTATAGAAGTGGAGATGTTGCCATAGCAACCAATGAAACTCTAGCTATTATCTTCTAGAATCTTATTGTTGCTATACCCCTTACAGACCAGGTTTTAAGGATTATCATACCTGAGCACAGATGGTTCAATCAAAATAACTGAGTTACTAATTAATTTTCCTCTGTTCAATGTATATTCTTCAAATCTGGACTGTTAATGTGTCTTAAGGACTGAGTTTCAGAAGCACTGCTTTATCTTGCAATATTCTAGTGTTTTATTGGTCAGTCTACAGAAATGCAGAGACATCTTAGGGATATGCAGAGGCATAGCGTGAAGACATGACACCTGGATCAGGGTCATGTCACGGCGCCCTCACCCACCACCACCACCACCACCACCACCACCACACATACATAGATTTGCACACATTTAGGCACATACATACATACACACATATACACAGATATATGCACATATACACACAAATATACTCACAGATATACACAGACATACACATATACACACAGACAAACATAAACACACACATATACACAGACATACATAAACACACAAATATACTCACACATACTGTATACAAAGATATATACACATAAACACACACATATACACAGACATACATTAGAACACACATATACATGTATACACATAAGCACACACATATGCACATAGACATTTACACACAAACACTCACATTTACACGCACACAAACAGACACACACACACACACACACACACACACACACACACACACACACACACACACAATATACACAGACATACACACATATACACACATTAATTTTCACCAAGAGGGCAGCAGCAGAGCAGCTCCTCGTTCTAGTCCTGAGGGGCGGAGCTTCTATGTGATTGACCTCCATGGGTAGATGGAAAGGACTGAGGAAAGGGAAGTGGTGGCCACCACACTGCCTGCATGTTTCATATAACTGAATACAGATACCTGACAGCAAGGAAGGTTCTTCTGACAAGCCTCCAAACCTCCCCTCTTCCCTTACAACACACCACACTGCACTGCACTGGTCTCTCTGCACTGCAATCAGTGATATGGAACATGCAGGCAGTCTCTATTTTTAATCTATAAATTTGTCAGTGGTAGTTGAAATATAATATGGTTATGTTTTTTATATATCGTAAATTAAAAGTTGGAAAGTCACAACATATGATCTATCATTACTTCCATTTGGCATACAGCTGTGTAGCTGCATGGCTGTATTATATGAGCAGCAAAACATTTAAAACCTCCAATAACTAAATCTCAAGTTCATGGTCTTTATACTATAGCTGTCCTTTTTCTCTTACAGCAAACTATTAGGATAATACAATCCATAATTGATAAGCAGGGTTAAAACCCAGAACAGACACATAAAGTCATCAGGCGAAATTATACTAAAATAACCAGGGAACAAATTAGCAGACAGTCAACAAGAATCAGTTAAGTTAACACACAGACAAGGTCATTAACAGCCAGACATTCATTCAGAACTAGAGGTAGTCTTTTCAGATGCCAATATGATCACATGTACTGTACATAATGCTGGCACATGCGTATATGAATAACGCATATATGTGACGCATGTGAACAATGCACAGTAATGAGCACATGCATCTGAGCATTCATCATACAGGCCACTACATTTTATAGAAAGTGCAAACACGTGTCTGTGCCTATAATGAAACGGCCTGTAAGAAATACTGAGAGTGTTATAGCAATAGCATCAATAGATGTGCTATGTTTGACCTAGCATATTCTATAATATCCTTGAACGGAAAACTGTGTCAGAATTATATAAACTGTAAAAGGACACAGCTAACCACTAGCTAAATAATGTCAGCAAATAGATTCTATTTTATTCTTTTTGCCATTTGTAAAACACATATTCCAGTTATTGAATTACCCTTCAGCTTTCTACATTACAGCCAAGAGAATAATTGTACTATTACATTAAGTTCTTTTTTTTGCAAAGGTACAAAAAAGAAAAGATTTTTTTTTACTCATCGCTAATGTCGAAATGCCCATTTTCATAGTAGTTTGCTGACCCATATAGTTTCAGTATTAGCATCATAAAAGACATGTCTTGCTACTACAATTTTACTGCACATTACCTGAAACATTTCTTTTCTTTGGTTTATGAAGAGCTGTTTCACGCAAAAAAATAGTCTGTCTCATTAGTTTTCCCTTGGAGTTACAAATAGAGATGAGCGCCTGAAATTTTTCGGGTTTTGTGTTTTGGTTTTGGGTTCGGTTCCGCGGCCGTGTTTTGGGTTCGAACGCGTTTTGGCAAAACCTCACCGAATTTTTTTTGTCGGATTCGGGTGTGTTTTGGATTCGGGTGTTTTTTTCCAAAAACACTAAAAAACAGCTTAAATCATAGAATTTGGGGGTCATTTTGATCCCAAAGTATTATTAACCTCAAAAACCATAATTTACACTCATTTTCAGTCTATTCTGAATACCTCACACCTCACAATATTATTTTTAGTCCTAAAATTTGCACCGAGGTCGCTGTGTGAGTAAGATAAGCGACCCTAGTGGCCGACACAAACACCGGGCCCATCTAGGAGTGGCACTGCAGTGTCACGCAGGATGTCCCTTCCAAAAAACCCTCCCCAAACAGCACATGACGCAAAGAAAAAAAGAGGCGCAATGAGGTAGCTGTGTGAGTAAGATTAGCGACCCTAGTGGCCGACACAAACACCGGGCCCATCTAGGAGTGGCACTGCAGTGTCACGCAGGATGTCCCTTCCAAAAAACCCTCCCCAAACAGCACATGACGCAAAGAAAAAAAGAGGCGCAATGAGGTAGCTGTGTGAGTAAGATTAGCGACCCTAGTGGCCGACACAAACACCGGGCCCATCTAGGAGTGGCACTGCAGTGTCACGCAGGATGGCCCTTCCAAAAAACCCTCCCCAAACAGCACATGACGCAAAGAAAAAAAGAGGCGCAATGAGGTAGCTGTGTGAGTAAGATTAGCGACCCTAGTGGCCGACACAAACACCGGGCCCATCTAGGAGTGGCACTGCAGTGTCACGCAGGATGTCCCTTCCAAAAAACCCTCCCCAAACAGCACATGACGCAAAGAAAAAAAGAGGCTTTTTACTGATATTTGGTGTTTTGGATTTGACATGCTCTGTACTATGACATTGGGCATCGGCCTTGGCAGACGACGTTGCTGGCATTTCATCGTCTCGGCCATGACTAGTGGCAGCAGCTTCAGCACGAGGTGGAAGTGGATCTTGATCTTTCCCTAATTTTGGAACCTCAACATTTTTGTTCTCCATATTTTAATAGGCACAGCTAAAAGGCACCTCAGGTAAACAATGGAGATGGATGGATTGGATACTAGTATACAATTATGGACGGGCTGCCGAGTGCCGACACAGAGGTAGCCACAGCCGTGAACTACCGCACTGTACTGTGTCTGCTGCTAATATATAGACTGGTTGATAAAGAGATAGTATACTCGTAACTAGTATGTATGTATAAAGAAAGAAAAAAAAACCACGGTTAGGTGGTATATACAATTATGGACGGGCTGCCGAGTGCCGACACAGAGGTAGCCACAGCCGTGAACTACCGCACTGTACACTGGTTGATAAAGAGATAGTAGTATACTCGTAACAACTAGTATGACACTATGACGACGGTATAAAGAATGAAAAAAAAACCACGGTTAGGTGGTATATATTATAATAATAATACAATTATGGATGGACGGACTGCCTGCCGACTGCCGACACAGAGGTAGCCACAGCCGTGAACTACCGCACTGTACACTGGTTGATAAAGAGATAGTAGTATACTCGTAACAACTAGTATGACACTATGACGACGGTATAAAGAATGAAAAAAAAACCACGGTTAGGTGGTATATATTATAATAATAATACAATTATGGATGGACGGACTGCCTGCCGACTGCCGACACAGAGGTAGCCACAGCCGTGAACTACCGCACTGTACACTGGTTGATAAAGAGATAGTAGTATACTCGTAACAACTAGTATGACACTATGACGACGGTATAAAGAATGAAAAAAAAACCACGGTTAGGTGGTATATATTATAATAATAATACAATTATGGATGGACGGACTGCCTGCCGACTGCCGACACAGAGGTAGCCACAGCCGTGAACTACCGCACTGTACACTGGTTGATAAAGAGATAGTAGTATACTCGTAACAACTAGTATGACACTATGACGACGGTATAAAGAATGAAAAAAAAACCACGGTTAGGTGGTATATATTATAATAATAATACAATTATGGATGGACGGACTGCCTGCCGACTGCCGACACAGAGGTAGCCACAGCCGTGAACTACCGCACTGTACACTGGTTGATAAAGAGATAGTAGTATACTCGTAACAACTAGTATGACACTATGACGACGGTATAAAGAATGAAAAAAAAACCACGGTTAGGTGGTATATATTATAATAATAATACAATTATGGATGGACGGACTGCCTGCCGACTGCCGACACAGAGGTAGCCACAGCCGTGAACTACCGCACTGTACACTGGTTGATAAAGAGATAGTAGTATACTCGTAACAACTAGTATGACACTATGACGGTATAAAGAATGAAAAAAAAACCACGGTTAGGTGGTATATATTATAATAATAATACAATTATGGATGGACGGACTGCCTGCCGACTGCCGACACAGAGGTAGCCACAGCCGTGAACTACCGCACTGTACACTGGTTGATAAAGAGATAGTAGTATACTCGTAACAACTAGTATGACACTATGACGACGGTATAAAGAAAGAAAAAAAAATACCACGGTTAGGTGGTATATATTGTAATACAATTATGGATGGACGGACTGCCTGCCGAGTTCCGACTGCCGACACAGAGGTAGCCACAGCCGTGAACTACCGCACTGTACTGTGTCTGCTGCTAATATAGACTGGTTGATAAAGAGATAGTATACAATACATACAACAATATACTACTATACTGGTGGTCAGGCACTGGTCACCACTAGTCACACTGGCAGTGGCACTCCTGCAGCAAAAGTGTGCACTGTTTAATTTTAAATTAATATAATATTATGTACTCCTGGGGGCTCCTGCTATAACAACCTGCAGTGCTCCCCAGTCTCCCCCACAATTATTATAAGCTTTGCCTTTTATACATTGATGTGCAGCACACTGGGCTGAGCTGAGTGCACACAGACTGAGTCACACTGTGTGACTGGCTGCTGCTGTGTATCGTTTTTTTTCAGGCAGAGAACGGATATAGCAGAGAACGGATATATTATATTAAAATAAATAAAAGTTAACTAACAACAACTGCACTGGTCACTGTGGTAAACTCTGTCTGACTCTGCACAATCTCTCTCTCTCTTCTAATCTAATTTCTAATGGAGAGGACGCCAGCCACGTCCTCTCCCTATCAATCTCAATGCACGTGTGAAAATGGCGGCGACGCGCGGCTCCTTATATAGAATCCGAGTCTCGCGAGAATCCGACAGCGTCATGATGACGTTCGGGCGCGCTCGGGTTAACCGAGCAAGGCGGGAGGATCCGAGTCTGCTCGGACCCGTGAAAAAAACATGAAGTTCGTGCGGGTTCGGTTTCAGAGAAACCGAACCCGCTCATCTCTAGTTACAAATACATTTTAAGACCAAAGGAGAGCTAGCACTTTGAAAACTAGCAAGAGAACACAGGTAAAAGTTAACCTTTTGCTTCATAAAAGGATATTCAGGGTTATAATTAATGCATTTAAAGTCAGATATTAGTAATAGTGAGAAACTGTAAGAAGTGGCTCCGAGAAGGTGTGTGTGTGTGTGTGTGTGTGTGTGTGTGTGTGTGGGTACTGCTAATGCCAGGGCTGGCAACAGAAATCTTGGGGCTCTGTACACTGATTTCTCTGGGGGGCCCCCTTAACCACACTTGACCCCCAACCTCCTCCAACCATTCCTATATATCACCCACTGCATTTCTCACTCAAGGCCTTCATTCAGCCCTGTACCTCTTACATCCTCCATCCCCCTCACACCCTGGTCCTCTTATTCCCTGCTACACCCTCAGGGTCTGCTTCCCTCTACCACCCTACATTTCTCACTCCCTGCACCTATCACTCTCTAGCTGAAGGAAATGTGGCTGTTGAGACCCAGGAAGGAAAAAGATAGAGTGACCGATGGAGACTCTGGGCGCTGAAAGACTACCTCACCGTGACGAGGGACTGAGGAGCACAGCAGCATCAAGACGTAGGGGATGGATCCCAGTCACAGCTCCAGAAAATGTCAGGAAACGGGACCCTGAAGTGCAGGTGCTGAGGGCGAGGAAAGGACCCCTTTCAACACCCAGTTGTCCCTGGAACTGCCTGTCTGGAGAGGAGTTATTGGAGCGAAGACTGGGGACCGTGGAGAAGATCAAGCAGCGCAGAGGACATGGCAGAAGTGGATACAGTAGCAGAGGATCCCCCTGACATTCCCTTAAAGCAACAGCCAACTCTGCAATGGGGGAAGTGAAATGGCAGGCACCGCGGAAGACACCACCAAGCCGGTGGCAGGACCCAGAGGAAGACCGCACAAGACAGGACCTGGCTCCAGAGACCTTAATGGACAGTCTGCCTTCTCATTTCAGCAGGTCATTCAGCAGTGCTTTCTCGTGCCCCACTTTGAACACTGCCTGATCCACAGGGCCCCACTGACCATTGTGGCCCGGTATGGTTGTCCCCATTGACCACCCCTGTTGCCGGGCCTGGCTGACGCCACCCCTCCTGAGTATACCTATACTTAAGGCTGGCACTATTTTCCCAGTGATGTCTACGGGAAGATGGAGCCCCCACATTGAAAGCTCTCTAGTGCGCATGCACCATCTTCCCACATATTACTGGGAAGATGGCGCCATGCCAAAAAGGAGGGACCTGCTTGCTGCAAGCAAGGTAGAATGTGGGTGCCCTCCCCTTTGCCATCTCCTGCCTGCCCTGCATTAGAATGGCACACAATTCTTAGACTATGTCCCCTGTTTATTATTGGGCCTGGGGTGGCTCACTACATCCTTGAACATAAGCATAACTCACTATTAATCACTGGCTGCATTATGAAGTTTTTAAAACTCATTTTGCATAACAACACACCACTGATTGACATTTATCAGAGAATCATAGGAAGATGACAGCCAGGGAGACATTTGTAGAGCTCGGTGATGGGAAGAACCACCACTCAAAGGGGAAGATGTCAGTGACAGTGAGATTTTGAAAGAAAATAAATGTCTCTTTATATTGGGAAATGTACCAAGTTGGCATTCCATCCCACTTTTATATAGTTTGGAACAGTACTTAAAGTGGTCCTAGAGAGGTGGTGGAACTCACCCCCCCCTCTCCCCGGCGCCCATGCAATAAAGGTATTGCGCGTGTTGTAGGCGCACCCCCCCCAAAAGGTTGTGATCTTAAATAGAAAGGGGCGTGGTCACACAATAGTAATAATGCCCACAGTAGTAATACCCCTAATAAACAATGCCCACAGTAGTAGCACCCCGTAATACACAATGCCCGCAGCAGTAGCGCCCCTTTTACAATGCCCACAGTAGTAGTGCTCCTTATGCAATGTGCACTGTACAGGTAGTGCCCACAGTGGTAGTGCAACTTATGTAGAGCCCATAGCAGTGGTGCCACTTATGCAATGCCCCCAGTAGTTGTGCCCCTTATGTCCCCAGGAGTGATGCCCCTTATGAAGTTCCCCCTTTACAATGCCCTCATTAGTAGTGCCCCCCCTTAGTAATGCTGTTAATAGTAATGCCCCGGTGTAGTATTGCCCCAGTAGTAATGTCACCTGTAGTAATGCCCCCAGTCATTTAACACCCTGTAGTTTAGCCCCAGTAGTTATGCCCCCAGTAGTTTAGACCCCAGTGGTAATGCCCCTGCAGTTATGACCTCAGTAGTTTACCCCCACTTTAGTGTAGCCTCCAAGTGGTAATGCCCCCAGTAGTTTAGCCCCTGTAGTTTAGTCCTCATGTAGTTTGCCCCATGTAGTTTAGTCCCCCAGTATGAATGCCCCAGTAGTTTAGCCCCTGTAGTTTAGCCCCATGTAGTTTGCCCCAAGTAGTAATGCCCCAGTAGTTTAGCCCCCTAGTAGTAATGCCCCAGTAATTTAGACCCTGTAGTTTACCCAATGTAGTTTGCCCCAAGTAGTAATGCCCCAGTAGTTTAGCCCCTGTAGTTATGCCCCCAGTAGTAATGCCCCCCTGTAGTTTAGCCCCCTGGTAGTAATTCCTCCAGTAGTTTAGCCCGTGTAGTTTGCTCCCAGTATTTTAGCCCCTGTAGTTATGCCCGCAGTAGTAATGCTCCCCTGTAGTTATGCCCCCAGTAGTAATGCACCTCTTGTAGTTAGCCCCCAGTAGTTAGCCACTGTAGTTTAGCCCCATGTAGTTTGCCCCAAGTAAAAATGCCCCCAGTAGCTTAGCCCCCTTGTAGTTTGCCCCCTTGTAGTTTAGCCCCCAGTAGTAATGCCTCCTGTAGTTTGCCCCTTGTAGTTTAGCCCCCCTAGTTATGCCCCAAGTACTAATGCCCCCAGTAGTAATGCCCCCTGTAGTTTGCCCCCTTGTAGTTTAGCCCCCTCTAGTTATGCCCCAAGTAGTAATGCCCCCAGTAGTAATGCCCCATGTAGTTATGCCCCCATGTAGTAATGCCTCCTGTAGTAATGCACCCCTGTAGTAATGCGCCCCTGTAGTTTGTCCCAGTAGTTTGCCCCCTTGTAGTTTGCCCCCAGTAGCTTGCCCCCTTGTAGATTGTCCCCAGTATCTTGTTCCCTTGTAGTTTGCCCCAGTAGCTTGTGACCTTGTAGTTTCCCCCCAGTAGTTAGCCCCCTTGTAGTTTGCCCCCAGTATCTTGCCCCCTTGTAGGTTTCCCCCTTGCAGTTTGCCCCAGTGGTTAGCCCCCTGTAACTTGCCCTTCAGTAGTTATGCCCCCCGTAGATTGCCCCAGTTGTTAGAGCCCTATAGCATGCTCCCAATAGTTTGCCCCCAGTAGATTACCACCAGTGGTTAGCCCCCTGTAGCTTGACCCCAGTAGTTTGCCCCAGTAGATTGCCCCCTGTAGCTTGCCCCCAGTAGATATCCACCCTGTAGTTATGCCCCCAGTAGTAATGCACCCCTGTAGCTTGTCCCCAGTAGTTTGCCCCCTTGTAGTTTGCCCCAGTAACTTGCCCCCTTGTAGTTTGCCCCCAGTATCTTGCCCCCTTGTAGTTTTCCCCCAGTAGCTTGCCTTCTTGTAGTTTGCCCCTAGTAGTTTGCCCCTTAGTAGTTTGCCCCCTGTAGTTAGCCCCCTTGTAGTTTGCCCCCAGTATTTTGCCCCCTTGTAGTTTGCCCCAGTAGATTGCCCCCAGTGGTTAACCCCCTGTAGCTTGCCCCCCAGTTGTTATGCCCCCAGTAGATTGCCCCAGTGGTTAGCCCCCAGTAGCTTGCCCCCAGTATATTGACCCTAGTGGTTAGCCCCCTGTAGCTTTCCCCCAGTAGTTTTCCCCCAGTGGTTAGCACCCTGTAGCTTGCCCCCAGTAGATTGCCCCCTGTAGCTTGACCCCAGTAGTTTGCCCCCCTGTAGCTTGCCCCCTGTAGACGGGCTGCTAATACAGTCACACATATGTTTAAAAAAACCCAGAAACACCATACTTACCAAGCCCCGCTCCCTGACACTATAAGAGAGATGTCATGATGTACCCGGCACTATGAGATAGATGTCATGACAATTCTCCCACAGCGCACACTGACAGAGCCGGGAGCTGGAAGCCAGAGCTCAGTAGTGAAATCCTGCCTCCAGCTTCCACTGTGGAGAGAGAGCCGGGCGCCCGGCATCTCCCTGCGTTGCCGGGCACACATCGGGTGAGGTGAGTCCGTCTCCAAGTGGAACTGACGGAACGCAGTCTGCCCCGTTCCGGCTCACTTTAACCCCTGGTTTGGAACCTGGTATGTCTTTGCATTGTAATATTAGCAAAGGATGACATCGATATCCCAAAATTGCTGATTCGCATTTCTGTTATGTTCATGTTTTTTAAATTCTATGCAAATATAAAGTACCTGGAGTCCTATTGAAGAAAACTGCTAAATAAAATCAAATAAATAAATAAATACATAAATAAATAAATAAACTGAACCCTCCTGAAATGCCGCAATCTGGACCCTATTCAGGTTGGATTGCAACTCGCGATCCAACTGGTGATGACTCGCGCGCATGCACAGGGCCCATCCTGCGCATGCACCCGCATTTACCTGCATTTACTGTGGATGCCTGTGGATCAGAGTCCGGCTTGGGACTTCCTGCTGTCGGATTCTCGCAAGTTTTGTATTCTCTAAATGTCCCTGGTGATTGGCGCCATCTTCACTCTGGCTGTGGAAGGTGTACTGGATGGATGTTTCCGTGTCAGTACTGTGTTCTGGGGTAGGTGCTCTGTCTGTGTCAGTCCAGGGGTGCTCTGTCTGCTGTTTTAGTCCGAGGGTGCGCTGTCTGCTGTTTCAGTCCATGAGTGCTAAGTCTGCTGTATAAGTACAGGGGTGCTTTGTCTGCATGTACAGTATCAGTCCAGGGGTGCTCTGTCTGCATGTACAGTATCAGACCAGGGTTGCTCTGTCTGCTGTATCAGTCCAGGGCTGCTCTGTCTGCTGTAACTGAAAGGGGTGATCTGTCCATCCATCCAGGGGCTCCACCCCAGTGTAAAATTAAAATAAATCCTAAAAACAAAAAGCCTAAAAATATAATTATAAAAAATAATAATATTTTTTTGTGCTGTTAACCGCAGTGTTCGATTACTATTTCTGACTTTAACACATATTTTGTGATTCTGTGGGTGAAGGTGGTACCACAGTAATATATTTTATTTTCTACTTATACATGTATTGTGCGACACTGATGGTGAATTAAAACTGCAGTGTTCGATTACTATCTCTGACTCATACACGTATTGTGCCACACTGTTGGTTATATTAAACTGCAGAGTTTGATTACTATTTCTGATTCATCCACATATTGTGCCACACTGAAGGTGTTACACTTTTTGTACAAATTGGGTGTGCTGTACCCAACTTCATTCTTATTTGTGGATAGATATGGAGGACGAACAATTGAGAAGAGAGAAGGAAGCGCATAATAGTGGTGCAGGTGCTGCCAGCAGTTATGATGATGCAAACGGGTGAAGGAATAGATGCTAATGTCCATAAATGTTCATGATAAGGTACTCCCTTATAAATTGAAGATATTGCTGGAACTGCTTATCATCCTGATTTTATTGAATTAAAGTGCATGAGCAAACACTTAATTATACATTCAAAAACATGTAAAAAACATTAAAAATACATTAAAAATTCTATACAATCATCCATAAAGTGCAGGTGCGGTATTAGGTGTGGGGTTGTATCTCACCATTTAATGAGGATGCGGTGGGCTAAGCTTGCGTAGGGACTCACTTGCTGTGATCCAGAATTTGACCAGTGCAGTGAGGACTTGCCGTTTGGGGCTTATTGCGATCTGCGGTGGTGCCGTGCTTCTAAGCCCGCGACCTGCTCTTTGCTTTATCAATTAAGCTTAGCCCACCACATCCTCATTAAATGGTGAGATACAACCTATACCTAATACCGCACCTGCACTTTATGGATGAATTTATAGAATTGTTTATGTATTTTTAATGTATTTTAAATGTTTTTGAATGTATAATTAAGTGTTTGCTCATGCACTTTAATTCAATAAAATCAGGATGATAAGCAGTTCCAGTAATATCTTCAATATATAAGGGAGTACCTTATCACGAACATTTATGGTCATTAGCACCTATTCATTCACCCGTTTGCATTGTTTATAGATTTGAACACAAGAGATTGGTGTTTTCTCTATCTGGAGTGAAGGAGGCTGCTATTTATCATTTGATTTGCGCAACCTGAAGTAAAACAAACCCTGTTTTTTAAGCAGTCATCATGATACAAGTCCGTAAACATTATCTACTAAGGCTGATGCCCAGGGGCATAAAGGGTTTAAGTCAGGGCATGTAAATTCATTTAATTTTACAGTGGCAAAGAAAAAAACATCAAAAGGAAAGTTAGCTGCAGAGGCAGTAAGACAAACTGCGCATTCAGAATCAGAACCATCAGACGTTCTTGAGGAACGTTTAGGGGTGTCCACGTCAGCTATGCATGAGTCTGACATTTCTCACACTGTCCTCATAGAGAAGCCTCTTTCACCTCCTTCCACCATTTCTGAACCATCTGCACTTGTGCGAAGCAGTACAAGTAAAGATGGTGATGATGAGAGACCAAGTTTCTGATGCTGTTTTGTGGAACCACCTCTAGATCTGGGCTGCAACATCTCCCATCTAAAATAATTTCTGCTGCTGGGGTGCCACTCTAATGCTGTGTCATAACTAGTGATGTGCACCGGACATTTTTCAGGTTTTGTGTTTTGGTTTTGGATTCGGTTCCGCGGCCGTGTTTTGGATTCGGACGCGTTTTGGCAAAACCTCACCGAAATTTTTTTGTCGGATTCGGGTGTTTTTTACAAAAAACCCTAAAGAACAGCTTAAATCATAGAATTTGGGGGTCATTTTGATCCCATAGTTTTATTAACCTCAATAACCATAATTTCCACTCATTTCCAGTCTATTCTGAACACCTCACACCTAACAATATTATTTTTAGTCCTAAAATTTGCACCAAGGTCGCTGGATGGCTAAGCTAAGCGACACAAGTTGCCAACACAAACACCTGGCCCATCTAGGAGTGGCACTGCAGTGTCAGGCAGGATGGCACTTCAAAAAAATTGTCCCCAAACAGCACATGATGCAAAGAAAAAAAGAGGCGCACCAAGGTCGCTGTGTGACTAAGCTAAGCGACACAAGTGGCCGACACAAACACCTGACCCATCTAGGAGTGGCACTGCAGTATCAGGCAGGATGGCACTTCAAAAAAATTGTCCCCAAACAGCACATGATGCAAAGAAAAAAAGAGGCGCACCAAGGTCGCTGTGTGACTAAGCTAAGCGACACAAGTGGCCGACACAAACACCTGACCCATCTAAGAGTGGCACTGCAGTATCAGGCAGGATGGCACTTCAAAAAAATTGTCCCCAAACAGCACATGATGCAAAGAAAAATGAAAGAAAAAAGAGGTGCAAGATGGAATTGTCCTTGGGCCCTCCCACCCACCCTTATGTTGTATAAACAGGACATGCACACTTTAACGAACCCATCATTTCAGCGACAGGGTCTGCCACACGACTGTGACTGAAATGACTGGTTGGTTTGGGCCCCCACCAAAAAAAGAAGCAATCAATCTCTCCTTGCACAAACTGGCTCTACAGAGGCAAGATGTCCACCTCATCATCATCCTCCGATTCCTCACCCCTTTCACTGTGTACATCCCCCTCCTAACAGATTATTAATTCGTCCCCACTGGAATCCACCATCTCAGGTCCCTGTGTACTTTGTGGAGGCAATTGCTGCTGGTGAATGTCTCCACGGAGGAATTGATTATAATTTATTTTGATGAACATCATCTTCTCCACATTTTCTGGAAGTAACCTGGTACGCCGATTGCTGACAAGGTGAGCGGCTGCACTAAACCTTTCGGAGTACACACTGGAGGGAGGGCAACTTAGGTAGAATAAAGACAGTTTGTGCAAGGGCCTCCAAATTGCCTCTTTTTCCTGCCAGTATACGTACGGACTGTCTGACGTGCCTACTTGGATGCGGTCACTCATATAATCCTCCACCATTCTTTCAATGGTGAGAGAATCATATGAAGTGACAGTAGACGACATGTCAGTAATCGTTGGCAGGTCCTTCAGTCCGGACCAGATGTCAGCACTCGCTCCAGACTACCCTGCATCACCGCCAGCGGGTGGGCTCGGAATTCTTAGCCTTTTCCTCGCAGCCCCAGTTGCGGGAGAATGTGAAGGAGGAGATGTTGACGGGTCACATTCTGCTTGACTTGACAATTTTCTCACCAGCAGGTCTTTGAACCTCTGCAGACTTGTGTCTGCCGGAAAGAGAGATACAACGTAGGTTTTAAATCTAGGATCGAGCACGGTGGCCAAAATGTAGTGCTCTGATTTCAACAGATTGACCACCCGCGAATCCTGGTTAAGCGAATTAAGGGCTCCATCCACAAGTCCAACATGCCTAGCGGAATCGCTCTGTTTTAGCTCCTCCTTCAATGTCTCCAGCTTCTTCTGCAAAAGCCTGATGAGGGGAATGACCTGACTCAGGCTGGCAGTGTCTGAACTGACTTCACGTGTGGCAAGTTCAAAGGGTTGCAGAACCTTGCACAATGTTGAAATCATTCTCCACTGCGCTTGAGTCAGGTTCATTCCCCCTCCTTTGCCTATATCGTGGGCAGATGTATAGGCTTGAATGGCCTTTTGCTGCTCCTCCATCCTCTGAAGCATATAGAGGGTTGAAATCCACCTCGTTACCACCTCTTGCTTCAGATGATGGCAGGGCAGGTTCAGGAATGTTTGGTGGTGCTCCAGTCATCTGTACGCGGTGGCTGAATGCCGAAAGTGGCCCGCAATTCTTCGGGTCACCGACAGCATCTCTTGCATGCCCCTGTCGTTTTTTAAATAATTCTGCACCACCAAATTCAATGTATGTGCAAAACATGGGACGTGCTGGAATTTGCCCAGATGTAATGCACGCACAATATTGCTGGCATTGTCCGATGTCACAAATCCCCAGGAGAGTCCAATTGGGGTAAGCCATTCTGCGATGATGTTCCTCAGTTTCCGTAAGAGGTTGTCAGCTGTGTGCCTATTCTGGAAAGCAGTAATACAAAGCGTAGCCTGCCTAGGAACGAGTTGGTGTTTGCGAGATGCTGCTACTGGTGCCGCCGCTGCTGTTGTTGCTGCGGGAGGCAATACATCTACCCAGTGGGCTGTCACAGTCATATAGTCCTGAGTCTGCCCTGTTCCACTTGTCCACATGTCCGTGGTTAAGTGGACATTGGGTACAACTGCATTTTTTAGGACACTGGTGAGTCTTTTTCTGAGGTCTGTGTACATTTTCGGTATCGCCTGCCTAGAGAAATGGATCTAGATGGTATTTGGTACCGGGGACACAGTACCTCAATCAAGTCTCTAGTTGGCTCTGAATTAACGGTGGATACCGGAACCACGTTTCTCACCGCCCAGGCTGCCAAGGCCTGAGTTATCTGCTTTGCAGCAGGATGACTGCTGTGATATTTCATCTTCCTCGCAAAGGACTGTTGGACAGTCAATTGCTTACTGGAAGTAGTACAAGTGGTCTTCCGACTTCCCCTCTGGGATGACGATCGACTCCCAGCATCTACAACAGCAGCGCCAGCAGCAGTAGGCGTTACACTCAAGGATGCATCGGAGGAATCCCAGGCAGGAGAGGACTCGTCAGACTTGCCAGTGACATGGCCTGCAGGACTATTGGCTTTCCTGGGTAAGGAGGAAATTGACACTGAGGGAGTTGGTGGTGTGGTTTGCAGGAGCTTGGTTACAAGAGGAAGGGATTTAGTGGTCAGTGGACTGCTTCCGCTGTCACCCAAAGTTTTTGAACTTGTCACTGACTTATGATGAATGCGCTGCAGGTGACGTATAAGGGAGGATGTTCCGAGGTGGTTAACGTCCTTACCCCTACTTATTACAGCTTGACAAAGGTAACACACGGCTTGACACCTGTTGTCCGCATTTGTGTTGAAATAATTCCACACCGAAGAGCTGATTTTTTTTGTATTTTGACCAGGCATGTCAATGGCCATATTCGTCCCACGGACAACAGGTGTCTCCCCGGGTGCCTGACTTAAACAAACCACATCACCATCAGAATCCTCCTTGTCAATTTCCTCCTCAGCGCCAGCAACACCCATATCCTCATCCTGGTGTACTTCAACAGTGACATCTTCAATTTGACTATCAGGAACTGGACTGCGGGTGTTCCTTCCAGCACTTGCAGGGGGCGTGCAAATGGTGGAAGGCACAAGCTCTTCCCGTCCAGTGTTGGGAAGGTCAGGCATCGCAACCGACACAATTGGTCTCTCCTTGGGTATTTGTGATTTAGAAGAACGCACAGTTCTTTGCTGTGATTTTGCCAGCTTAAGTCTTTTCATTTTTCTAGCGAGAGGATGAGTGCTTCCATCCTCATGTGAAGCTGAACCACTAGCCATGAACATAGGCCAGGGCCTCAGCCGTTCCTTGCCACTCCGTGTCGTAAATGGCATATTGGCAAGTTTACGCTTCTCCTCAGATGCTTTTAATTTTGATTTTTGGGTAATTTTACTGAACTTTTGTTTTTTGGATTTTACATGCTCTCTACTATGACATTGGGCATCAGCCTTGGCAGACGACGTTGATTGCATTTCATCGTCTCGGCCATGACTAGTGGCAGCAGCTTCAGCACGAGGTGGAAGTGGATCTTGATCTTTCCCTATTTTAACCTCCACATTTTTGTTCTCCATTTTTTAATGTGTGTAATTATATGCCAGTATCAATAGCAATGGCCTACTACTATATATACTGCGCACAACTGAAATGCACCACAGGTATGGATGGATGACACAGAGGTAGGTAGAGCAGTGTCCTTCCGTACCGTACTGCTATATATACTGGTGGTCACTGTGTCAGCAAACTGCAAAACTAAAATGCACCACAGGTATAGAATGTAGATGGATAGTATACTTAATGACGACACAGAGGTAGGTACAGCAGTGGCCTTCCGTACTGCTATATATAGTATACTGGTGGTCACTGTGTCAGCAAACTGCAAAACTAAAATGCACCACAGGTATAAAATGTAGATGGATAGTATACTTAATGACGACACAGAGGTTGGTACAGCAGTGGCCTTCCGTACTGCTATATATAGTATACTGGTGGTCACTGTGTCAGCAAACTGCAAAACTAAAATGCACCACAGGTACAGAATGTAGATGGATAGTATACTTAATGACGACACAGAGGTAGGTACAGCAGTGGCCTTCCGTACCGTACTGCTATATATAGTATACTGGTGGTCACTGTGTCAGCAAACTGCAAAACTAAAATGCACCACAGGTATAGAATGTAGATGGATAGTATACTTAATGACGACACAGAGGTAGGTACAGCAGTGGCCTTCCGTACCGTACTGCTATATATAGTATACTGGTGGTCACTGTGTCAGCAAACTGCAAAACTAAAATGCACCACAGGTATAGAATGTAGATGGATAGTATACTTAATGACGACACAGAGGTAGATACAGCAGTGGCCTTCCGTACTGCTATATATAGTATACTGGTGGTCACTGTGTCAGCAAACTGCAAAACTAAAATGCACCACAGGTATAGAATGTAGATGGATAGTATACTTAATGACGACATAGAGGTAGGTACAGCAGTGGCCTTCCGTACCGTACTGCTATATATAGTATACTGGTGGTCACTGTGTCAGCAAACTGCAAAACTAAAATGCACCACAGGTATAGAATGTAGATGGATAGTATACTTAATGACGACACAGAGGTAGGTACAGCAGTGGCCTACTGTACCGTAATGCTATATATTATTTACTGGTGGTCAGTGGTCAGCAAAACTCTGCACTGTACTCCTCCTATATAATATTATACTGGTGGTCCCCAGTCCCCACAATAAAGCAGCACACTGAGCACAGATATGGAGTGTTTTTCAGGCAGACAACGTATACTGGTGGTCACTGTCAGCAAAACTCTGCACTGTACTCCTGCTATATAATACAGCTGCTCCCCAGTCCCCACAATTAAGCAGTGTGAGCACAGATATATGCAGCACACTGTGAGCACAGATATGGAGTGTTTTTTTCAGGCAGAGAACGGATAACTGGTGGTCACTGATCAGCAAAACTCTGCACTGTACTCCTCCTATATTATACAGCTGCTCCCCAGCCCTCCCCACAATTAAACAATAGTGCACAGCACAATCAAGTTCAACAATAACAGAGAGGACGCCAGCCACGTCCTCTCTCTAACATTTCCAATGCATGTGTCAAAATGGCGGCGACGCGCGGCTGCTTATATAGAATCCGAATCTCGCGAGAATCCGACAGCGGGATGATGACGTTCGGGCGCGCTCGGGTTACCCGAGCCATACGGGAGAATCCGAGTATGGCTCAGACCCGTGTAAAAAGGGTTAAGTTCGGGGGGGTTCGGTTTCCGAGAAACCGAACCCGCTCATCACTAGTCATAACCGCACACCTGATCCACCAAGCAACTGAACAGAAAAAACATGAAACCACTTTTCTCCCTCTCCTTTTATAACTGTCAGCTTGCTCTGCCTCCTTCCTGCTGCCAGCATGTGGAAGTTCCCCAGTACAGTTCAGCGCAGTCCAGGCTGGAAAACCTCCCCTTACCAGCAACATTAAAATAACAACAGGATCAACAATATTACATTACAGTTTAAACATTTTCTGTGAAACATACAATTTCCTTTTTGCATTAACATTCAAATTAATACAATATATATATTTACATACTCACTGATGTAAGTACAGAGGTAAAGAGCAAGGCAAAGGGGGCCCAACCCAAAGTCAGTCACTAAATACTATAGATAACATATGTAATTCGGCAATCCATTTCTGTCCACACAATACTATTAAGTTACTATTCACTTCAATTAGAGTAATGATCTCTAATAAAATGATACAATGGTTGGATCTGTGTGTTTCACAGCTGCCGCTGCACTCAGGATGCAGAAGAACTCAGGTTTTCCACCCTGTATAAGCCCACCCAAGGGTAAGGCAGTTATCACACATATGACATGCAACATAAAGGTATGTTTATATGTTTTCATCTCCACCCCCCACGCTAGATTTGGTCTGCGCTGCAGCCATGGGCAGCAGCCACCACTGACAATGGGGGTTATTCAATTGTTTGAAAAGTCAGTTGGGTGTCTGTTTTTTCCTATCTAATAGACAGGAAAAACAGACACCCAACTGACTTTTCAAACAATTGAATTCCACCCAATGACTAGCTGCTGGGTAAGCGGAGCTGATACACTTACAAAGTTTTGACACTATCTTGCCAGGCTGCCTCATGTATTTCTGATATGCAAGACACAGAAATTATTTGGATATGATAAAACCTGTAAACCTAAAGGTGTATAGAAATCAAATAGGAGGCCCACCTTGAGAATTTACCAGGGGTCTCCAAGACTCTAGTTAGGCGATCTTACATACTGTATCCCTTTCATAGTGATACCTTTTCCTGGTAGGATATCAGACTTAGGGGTCTATTTACTAAGCCTTGGATGGAGATAAAGTGGACGGAGATAAAGTACCAGCCAACCAGCTCCTAACTGTCATTTTTCAAACCCAGACTGTGACATGGCAGTTAGGAGGTGATTGGCTGGTACTGTATCTCCTTCCACTTTATCTCCATCCAAGGCTTAGTAAATAGACCCCTAAAGCATAAAAATTCTCAATTCTTCTATGTGAAGAACACAGAAATTGGATTGCACATAATTAAAGGTAAGGAAATATGTAAGTATTATGGTCTTTCTGATTTGTTAATAATTGATTTTTGTTGAGAAAATAATTTTTTAAGAAGGAGAGCAACTTTGTCTTATCATTTAATAGGTTGACATGCACTCGGCTGAGAGTTACAAAATATTGACATGATCAAAAGGTCGACATGACAAGGGTTGACACATAACACATTTTCCCAATATTTGCTTGATTTACTATCCACGTGAACTACGATTGTGAATAGTAACCTATGGAGAGCAAAGCAATAGCGGAGTGAGCCACCTTGCCTGAAGAGTGGCGAGCAAAGCGAGCCCACGAGGGTCTTCACTACCACTGATTGTGGTCACAGAACATGAAATATATAAGATTTGGCCCAAAAAACATGTGTCAACCACTTGTGTGCTGACCATTGGTATGCTGACCTTTTGAAACTTTCGACTTTTGCACCTGTCGACCTTTACCACAGTCGACCTTTCATTTGTTGACCCTTTGTACCTGTTGACCTTTTGCAACAGTCGACCTATTGACTGTATACCTAGACATTGTAGATCTATTATACTACACCCTCACGCAATATATATTTTAAACTAGTACTTTTTGCAATTTGGGTCTACTTTAAAAGTAAACAGGACAACTATTATCAAAATATCAATGATTAAAGTTTGGAAAAATTAGAGCTGGCTAAAACAACATTTTCTTTTCTGAAGAGTAATAACACTGAAGGTAGTGAATACATTATGTTATTTGTGAATTGTTGCTCATCCTGCAACATGGTTCACTAGTATGATTTGTAGCAGTCATTAGTTAGTCATCATTGAGAAAACCATTAAAGCACTTTCCTTTTCTTGGGAAAAACATAAAAGTTAACTTTCATCACTATTATAATTATTGTTTATACAGGACCAATCAAATTACATAGCTCTGTACAAAGAATATGTAATTATTCAGAACTATAAAAAATGGAAATTTAGTCGTAACATGGTGCTAGATTCAAACCATAGTTGGAATGGTGCAGCTGACAGATAGAAAAAGAGTGGTGTAAAATCCCCTCAAAAGTATTAACACAGGAAGCTAGATATAAAGAATAAACAATATATACCAGCGCTGGCTGTATTTAAGAAAAATTCTAATTAAATTATTCACAGGATGGTAGGTATTAAAAAATAAATATAAATTTAATACATATGATCAATAAAAACAAGTATTGTCACAGTGCTAATTAGCAAGGTATAACTGTTAAAAAGATGACACATTTATATGACTCCTAATAAAGCAATATCATACCCTGGCTAGGACATTCTCTGGATTCTTTTCGTATGAAGTTATTAGAGGTATTTGTGATGCAACCGATGGAGTCCTTATTGGTGTCCCCAATTTGTTCCAGCAATGTGCAGTAGCTTGGTATAGGGGATGGCTCCGGTTCCTCTGAAAGAGCTTATTAGTACAAAGAATGCTGCAGTCCAATAGTATACCTAACCAGAGTAGACAATAACAGGAGTCCAGATAGTGGTGTCTGTATCTTCTAGGCTCAACGCTTCGCTGGTGCAGGCAACCCAGCTTCTTCAGGAGCATGTGTTGGGATGTAGCCCTGGGTCTGTATTTATACCCCACTGTAATGGAATGAGCTATTGCACTTGTGACTTCCAGTAGTCAATCAACCCAACCGTCCTTAGAATCAACATCATATTAAAACAATAACAAACTTAATTGGTCCCATATATAGACATACCTGATGGATTTTAAAAAATAATAATGATAAATCAGCAAGTAAAGCAAATTTCGTATTCATCTATATGTTTATTTCCTTCTGTTCCGGTCACGTGATCAGAGCGGATCGGGTTATACTGTTGTCTATTAGATGGAAGTGGTCAAATGACCGGAAAAAGTGTCATCAGAGAGGGATGACATCCATTTGTCTGGTGCCGGTCACATGACTCGGATGCAACAGGGTGGAGGATGTGTCCTAGCAACAAGGCATTATAAGCAAGATATTCCTTCTATTGGTGCCGGGCACGTGACTCGGACCAAACAGAGATGGGGAATGTATCTTAGCAACAAGATGGATGTGTATTAAATAAATTCTCTATTGAGGGATTTTCTCCATTGTCACATGTTTCAGTTACCACAGCAACGGTGATAGCAGTCATTTGACCTGATAAAATATAGTAAGAGGATGATTCCTCAGTCGCATGCATTGCATCTATATATCTGGTGCCGGTCACGTGGATTGGCTACAGAAAAGGCGGAGGGTATATCCTAGCAACAGGTTCATTATTCTTTCTATAAGTGCTGGTCACATGACTCGGCCACTGGAAGGCTGGGAAATGTATCTTAGCAAAGGAATGAATGAGGATTGGGTGGACGTTCCATTGAGGGCATCCTCTCTAGTGTCACTTGTCTCACATAATTTTATGTATCCGTTGCTATAGTAACCACAATACAGAAATGGAATATTGATCCAAGAAAGAGATGACATGACTATGGTTGACCAAGATTTAAAAACATCATATTAAATTAAAGATTATATTCTTATCTTATATAATTATAAACAAAAAACAGAAAGCAACTTCATTTTATAAGGATCAATCTATTGAGGTCTTGGGTTGGAGCAATATAGATTTGGCTCTATATTTCTGCTTTAAATATATAAACAATATGTTTCAAATATTGAACATACATGTATACAATAACATATGCATATATGTGTATAAATAAAAACAAATGTACATAAACAAATAACATGCTTATGAGTGGTCTTCAGAACTACTCAAATATTAATATACAATCCATCGGCAGAATAGGAGGATAATGGTGTTTTATTCAAATATTATTAGTACATACTATACACTGTGAATAGGTCTTCACCCATGATAAACTCTTCAGAGGGGTGTAGTCGGGTATGCCGGTGGCTGGGCACCCGGCGACCAGCATACCGGTGCCAGAATCCCGACTGCCGGCATACTGACAGCTTGGCAAGTGCAAATGAGCCCCTTGTGGGCTCGCTGCTCTCGCCACGCTGCGGGCACGGTGGCATGCTACGCGTGCCACGCGCACCACATTATCTATTCCCCCTCCAGGGGGGCCGTGGACCCCCAAGAGGGAGAAAAAGTGTCGGTAAGCCGGCTGTCGGGATTCCAGCACCGGTATACTGTGCGCCGGGATCCCAACAGCTGGCAAACTGAAGACCACCCATTCAGAGTATATAGTTTAATCTCACTCCACCTTATCTGGGGACAGTTCTTTCTCTTATTTTATGATATACTGTAATCATGAAGTGGTGCTGCATCAGTAATAGGGACCTATAATCTGAAGCTAGCACCTCAATTGATAATTGGTATCCATTTTTATTAATCATGTACTCCATGATAGGCAAAATGATTAAATAACAGAGTTGGGTTCAATTGTTTCATTTAAACTCTCAGGATGTAAGGAATTGCATTTAAGCATCCAATAGACTTCTCTGTTGCATAATCTGTGCAATCTGTCTGCGCCTCAAGCTGTTGGCGCAACAGTTTCCAAGAATGCAATGGAGAGACTGCTGGGATCATTCAAATGTTTAAATGGAAATGTCTAGAAATACTGTGTGGTACAGTTCTTTAGTATATTGCGGAGATGTTCCATGAAACGTACATGGAGGGGTCTCGATGTTCTCCCCACACAACATAATCAGCAACCACATTTTAAAAGATAGATCACATACCATGAATTGCAGTTCATGAACGATTGAAGTACATATTCCTCATTATTATAAGGCAAGATAATAGATAGCATTTTTCTGGGCATATATGTGCACACTGTGCACCTAGTTTTACCGCATCTATAAAATCTACATGGTCTCTTTACTAGTCAATCACTTCCTTCTTTCCTTGCGTTGTCTCTTATTGTTTTAAGATGACTCGGTGCTAGTATTGTTTTTAGTGATTTATTTTTCTTGTAAATCACTTGGATTATTTGGTAGAATTTTTCCTAGTATGTTATCTTGTTTAAGCACTTTATAGTTGCAAATTATAATGGTTTTAATTTCTCTTGAGCATCTATTATATTTACTAATACATGTGAATTGTCTATCTTCTGTATCCTTTTTGAGTTCTTTTATAGCTTTTGACTTATTATTCTTAGTTAAAAGATCTTGTCTCTCCATATTGGAGACTCCCTGTAAAGCTTCTTGTAAAATGTCCTCAGGATAAACTCTCTGTCTAAAATACAGACAAAAAATGTGTAGGGGGTGGTCCAACGGGCGCAAAGCAGCTATGATGTAACAGATTTCAGAATAAATGTCACCACATTTAGAACAAGAATTAGAAACCGATGTCTTGATAAAGGCCCAGTTTTGGGCTGAAACGCGTCGACTAACAGGAGTGTGAGTAGCTACTTTTATCCGGATTTTTATTCACTATTTTTTTTAAAGTATTTTTTCTCTGCTGTTCTTTGCATCTCTCCTTGCCATTTTATCATTTAATGCACTGCCTCGCTTGGTTTTTCCATGCGTTCATTTCTTTTTGTTTTTCCGTGTATTGTTAAATAAACATTTGTACCCCCCCTTTTTTTAATGCACTCCGATATGAGTATTGCAATTTCTTTTATTTTGGGGTACATGGAACAATACATGGTATAACCCAAAAGCTGCATCTTCCATTTGAAGTCTAAAGATACCGTGATAGGAGAGACACGACACATCAAATTGTGAGTTGGGTATGCCATATTGTATTACCTCTTCTACCCTGAGGGGATAAAGATACCTTTATGAGTTTTCAATCTACCTCCTGAGTGTGAGTGTTGGGGTACGCACCGGCTGTTTTATTTATTGAAGCCATCTTTAAGTCCCATATATACTCCAGCATAAAGAAACCTTGATATGTTTAAAATTCTCCATTCATATGTGAGTGGGGTACGTTTTTAATTCACTTTAGTCTGAGAAAAACACTTTGTCCACTATAACAAATATCAGCTAAATTACTACACATTGGCTACCTTCTTGTTATTTTTCTATGATTCACGGTTGGAGAATCTATGACAATCACAAGCTGAAATCTACATCAGAAAAATTGAAAGATACCTTGATAGGAGTCACACAGCACTTCCAATTGTGAGTTGCGGTACGCCATTGTTGGATTACTATTTTCCCTGAAGGAGAAAAAGATACATTTATATGCTTACCACCAGTTTATCGAGTGTGAGTGTTGGGGTACGCATTACCTGTCTCCTCCAGGAATTTATTACAAGTCACTCTTCCGTCTGACTGAGATCCCTGTATGTCACACTGGGTGTTAAGAGGCTAACCTCACAAAGATACCTTGATGTACTTAATATTCCTATTCCAAGTGTGAGTGGGGTACGCTTCGAATCCACTGTAGCCATCTAGAGTTACTATTATGAACTATAATAAGTTGTGGTAAAATTTACTACACATTGGTCGCCCCTGTTTTTTTCTGTCTTTTCTATGACATCCATACCTGGCGAGTCCACATCTGACTGACCCGAGTTGGGGAGATACCCCAAAGAAAAGAATTCCACTCTCAATCTAAAAGGAATGTTATGGTGACATCTCATCCATTTTATCTCTGTCTAAAATACTCTAAAATATCATTACTTGTGAATAGAATGTATCAAATTCAGTACAATTACGCCTGAGACGCATCAGTTGACCTTTAGGTATATTACGTTTCCAGGGGGTGTAGTGAGCACTTTTGAAGTGTAGATACGCATTTGTATTAACTGGTTTTACATAATTGGATGTATTAATTTGCTCATCTTGATTTTTGAGGGTCACATCCAAGAAGTCAACCTGTTCCCTACTATATGTAGAAGAGAAAGTTAAATTATATTGATTGGAATTAAGTGAAGTGAGAAAGGAAGTGGCAGATTGAGATTACCCATCCCAAATGATAAAAAGGTCATCAATGTACCAGCCATAGAAGACTAGGTTTGAAACCCAGGTGCCTCCCCACACATGGTGATCCTCAAAGTCTCCCATGTGTAGGTTGGCATAGCTGAGCGCGAACTTGGTCCCCATGGCTGCCCCCATTACCTGTAAATAATAAGTTTCTGAAAACAAAAATGATTGTGAAAAATAATGAAGAATATGCAATCTATAATGAAAGTTCTATGGTCCACACTGAGGTCACCATCCGAGGACAAACGTTTGAAAACATAATTAATCCCAGTGCTATGGGGAATATAGGTATACAATGCTTAAACATCTAATGTTAAGAATGCATAAATTGGTTTCCAGTGAATGGTTTGTATTTTATTTAAGAAGTCCATTGTGTCTCTCAGATGGGACCTCAGCGTGGATACCCGGGGTTGCAGAAAGGAATCAATATAGAAGGAAAGATTGGAGGTAAGGGAGTTAATACCCGAAATACTTGGTTTTCCCAGGGGTGTAGTGTGGGATTTGTGAATTTTGGGAAGAAAATAAAAGGAGGTTGTGACAAGAAATGTAGGGAACAGGAACCTGTATTCCTCCTTGGATATGACCCCCAACTGGATGGCTGAATCCAGGAGCATTTTGAGTTCTTGTACATATTCTCTGGTAGGGTCAGTTTTTAATATTTATAATTATATAAAATAAGAATATAATCTTTTATTTAACATGATGTTTTTTAATCTTGGTCAACCATAGTCATGTCATTTCTTTCTTGGCTCAATATTCCATTTCTGTGTTGCAGTTACTATAGCAACGGATACATAAAATTATGTGAGACAAGTGACACTAGAGAGGACGCCCTCAATGGAACGTCCATCAAATCCTCATTCTTTCCATTGCTAAGATATATTTCCCACCCTTCCAGTGGCCGAGTCACGTGACCAGCACTTATAGTGAATATTAGTAGTGCCAATAATGAACCTGTTGCTAGGATATACCCTCTGCTTTTTCTGCTACTGAGCCACGTGACCAGCACCAGATATGTAGATGCAAGGCATGCAACTGAGGAATCATCCTCTTACAATATTTTATCAGGTCAAATGACCTATCTTTACTGGTATCACCATTGCTGTGGTAACTGAAACATGTGACAATGAAGAAAACCCTCAATAGAGAATGTATTTAATACACATCCATCTTGTTGCTAAGATACATTCCCCATCTCCGTTTGGGCAAAGTCATATAACCGACACCAATAGAAGGAATATCTAGCTTATAATGCCTGGTTGCTAGGACACATCCTCCGCCCTTTTGCAGCCGAGTCATGTGACAGCACCAGACAATTTGATGTCATCCCTCCCTGATGACACTCTTCCTGGTTATATGACCACTTCCACCCAATAGGGAACAGTATATCCTGATCAGCTCAGATCATGTGACTGGAACAAGTCACGTGACCGGAACAGAAGGAAATAAGCACATACATGAATCCAAAATTTGCTTTACTTGCTGATTTATTATTATTTTTTAAAATCCATCAGGTATGTCTATATATGGGACCAATTAAGTTTGTTATTGTTTTAATATGATGTTGATACTAAGGATGGTTAGGTTGATTGACTACCTGGAAGTCACAGGTACAATAGCTCTTTCCATTATAGTGGGGTATAAATGCAGACCCAGGGCTACATACTAATACATGCTCCTGAAGGAACTGGGTTGCCTGCACCAGCAAAACGCATTGAGCCTAGAGGATACAGACACCACTATCTGGACTCCTGTTATTGTCTACTCTGGTATACTATTGGACTGCAGCATTCTTTGTACTAATAAGCTCTTCCAGAGGAACCGGAGCCATCCCCTATACCAAGCTACTGCACATTGCTGGAACAAATTGGGGACACCAATAAGGACTCCATCAGTTGCATCACAAATTCCTCTGACAACTTTATACGAAAAGTATCCAGAGAATGTCCTAGCCAGGGTATGATATTGATTTATTAGGAGTCATATAAATGTGTCATCTTTTTAACACTTATACCTTGCTAATTAGCACTGTGACAATATTTGTTTTTATTGATCATATGTATTAAATTTATATTTATTTATTTTTATTACCTACCATCCTGTGAATAATTTAACATGAATTTTTCTTAAATACAGCCAGCGCTGGTATATATTGTTTTTTCTTTGTATTTATATACCTTTAGGGGAATAACCAACCCCTATACCAGCTGCTACTGATAGCACAGTCATTCATGTTTTACTTGACTTTATGTTCTGGTTTTTGAGTGCAGCAGTCATGAGCTGTTTTATGAATATCAGTGAATGTAATAATAGAAGACAGTCTTACTGGTCCCATATAGACATACCTAGAGTGGAGGAATCCATATCTGATAAACCTGATATATTACAAGATTTTTATAAGCTTGAGGACCTCCTTAAAGCTGAATCTAGAAATTGGCTAGACAGCACTAATCATCAACAATATGTTGATAGAAATATGATACCATGGGGTCTCCGTTTATTCAAACCATCCATTTTCCAGAATGATAAAGAGTATCAGAAGGAGTGGGACAAAACATTAGATGATTGTTCACTTACATTGATGAAGCTAATTATCAGATACAGAACCTCTAAAGTTCACTCTATTGAAAAATAAATTGATGTTTTAAAGAAATCAATGGATAAGTATAATATGGATGCAAATTTTAAAGAAAGATAAGAATGTTAATGATAAGGTTATTAAATATAAACAGAATATTATGAATTTAAAGCAAAAGAAGTTTAGAAGAGATTTACATGACTGAAAATGACCTAGTACGAACATACAAGAAAAAGCCTGATATGCCCATCAGCAATAGAGGATACTCTGGACCATCCCAATCCAGAGACCAACCCAAAATGAGATCTAGGGAGACTATTGGGAATGAATATATGGACTTCACATATCGAAATTCTTACCAACCATTAGCAGAATATCATGATGAAAAGGGGTAATCCTCTAAAAACTCTAATAGAAACGGGCACCCCTCAAAAAAGGTTGAGAGAACACAGAAACAATGGTTATACTAAGATTAGGAATAATCAAGAAACCAGTGAGCAAAATTTTTTTAGGGGCGTGTACAAAGATACCCCAATCAATAACATTCAATTTAAATCAAAGAAATGCCCCCAAAATGGGAAGAGATATAAGTCCAGAGGTAGGAGAGGAGGAACATGGGCAGGAAAAATCCAAGAAGGATGTATCTTGCTTTCAGACCAATAAGCCACATAAACAAAGTATATTTAATTTATCAAATAGAACATTAGACAAATCAGAAATAACCCTACTAGAGAAGGGTTTGAAGTCTTTGCCCACTAGTGAACCTACCGTCTTTGATCTCTATGTAGATTTGAACTGTTATGTTCGTACCCTGTGTCGTAAGAGGTTCTTCGCGAAGAGGAACCTTGAACAACATAGGGATGAATCATTCCCCATCCTCTTGGATAGAAATGATGACATCATGCTCTCCACACTAGAAGAACTTTGGGAACAAAATCATACTGAACATGAAATTGCATGCTCATTTCATAAAATATATGATCTTCAACAACCACCTAGTCGATTTAAGTTAAAATCAGATTTTTTTAAGATTTCTGCTAAAAGCAGCTGTATAGAATCCTTCCATAAAATCACCTCAGAGGATTTCAAGAACTTAGTTGGAAGGCAACATAAACGATCATATGATCAATCCAATCTTTCTAGACAGGAAAAAAGGGCACTAATAACTCTTAGCCAAGACACATCAATAATAATGAAGTAGGCTGATATACGGGGTGAGTTAGTACTCAAGAACATGGAGGATTATACTAATGAAGCTTCCCAGTTTTATCAAATATTAAAAACTGACCCTAGCAGAGAGACATGACTATGGTTGACCAAGATTAAGAAACATCATGTTAAATTACAGATTATATTCTTATTTTATATAATGATAAATATTAAAAACTGACCCTACCAGAGAGTAAGAACTCAAAATACTCCTGGATTCAGCCATCCAGTTGGGGGTCATATCCAAGGAGGAATACAGGTTCCTGTTCCCTACATTTCCTGTCACAACCACTTTTTATTTTCTTCCCAAAATTCACAAATCCCTCACTACACCCCCGGGCCAACCTCTTATTTCTGGTATCAACTCCCTTACCTCCAATCTCTCCTTCTATATTGATTCCTTTCTGCAACCCCGGGTATCCACGCTGAGGTCCCATCTGAGAGACACAATGGACTTCTTAAATAAAATACAAACCATTCACTGGAAACCAACTTATGCATTCTTAACATTAGATGTTTAAGCATTGTATACCCATATTCCCCATAGCACTGGGATTAATTCTGTTTTCAAACATTTGTCCTCAGATGGTGACCTCAGTGTGGACCATAGAACTTTCATTATAGATTGCATATTTTTCATTCTTTTTCACAATTATTTTTTGTTTTCAGACACTCATTATTTACAGGTAATGAGGATGGCCCTGGGGACCAGGTGTACACCCAGCTATGCCAACCTATACATGATGAGACTTTGAGGATCTCCATGTTTTTGGAGGCACCTGGGTTGCAAACATGGTCTTCTATGGCTGGTACATTGATGACCTTTTTATCATTTGGGATGGGTATTCTCAATTTGCCACTTCCTTTCTCACTTAACTTAATTCCAATCAATATCATTTAACCTTCACTTCTACATATAGTAGGAAACAGGTTGACTTCTTGGATGTAACCCTCAAAATTCAAGATGAGCAAATTATTACATCCAATTATGCAAAACCAGTTAATACGAATACGTATCTACATTTCAAAAGTGCGCAGTACGCCCCCTGGAAACGTAATATACCTAATGGTCAACTGATGCATCTCAGGCATAACTGTACTGAATTTGATACATTCTATTCACAAGTAATGATATTTTAGAGTCTGTTAGACAGAGAGGTTATCCTGAGGACATTTTACAAGAAGCTTTACAGGGAGTCTCCAATATGGAGAGACAAGATCTTTTAACTAAGAATAATAAGTCAAAAGCTATAAAAGAACTCAAAAAGGATACAGAAGATAGACAATTCACATTTATTAGTAAATATAATAGATGCTCAAGAGAAATTAAAACCATTATTATTTGCAACTATAAAGCGCTTAAACAAGATAACATACTAGGAAAAATTCTACCAAATAATCCAAGTGATTTACAAGAAAAATAGATTACTAAAAACAATACTAGCACCGAGTCATCTTAAAACAATAAGAGACAATGCAAAGAGAGAAGGAAGGGATTGACTAGTAAAGAGTCCATGTAGATTTTATAGATGCAGTAAAACTAGGTGCACAGTGTGCACATATATGCCCAGAAAAATGCTATCTATTATCTTGCCTTATAATAATGAGGAATATGTACTTCAATCCTTCATGAATTGCGATTCATGGTATGTGATCTATCTTTTAAAATGTGGTTGCGGATTATGTTATGTAGGGAGCACAACGAGACCCACCCATGTACGTTTCATGGAACATATTTCCACTGCAATAAACTAAAGAACTGTACTACACACAGTATTTCTAGACATTTCCATTTAAAGCATTTGAATGATCCGAACAGTCTCTCCTCTGCGTGCTTGGAATCTGTTGCGCCAACAACTCGAGGCGGCAACATATTCAACAGATTATGCAACAGAGAAGTCTACGGGATGCTTAAATGCAATTCCCTACGTCCTGAGGGTTTAAATGAAACAATTGAACTCAACTCTGTTATTTAATCATTTTGCCTATCATGGAGTACATGAATAGTAAAAATGGATACCAATTATTAATTGAGGTGCTAGCTTCAGATTATAGGTCCCTATTACTGATGCAGCACCACTTCATGATTATATCGTAAAATAAGAGAAAGAACTGTCCCCGGATAAGGTGGAGTGAGATTGAACTATATACTCTGAATGGTACAGTCAATTTAATCTAAGAGTTTATCATGGGTGAAGACCTATTCACAGTGTATAGTATGTACTAGTAATATTTGAATAAAACACCATTATCCTCCTGTTCTGCTGATGGATTGTATATTAATATTTGAGTAGTTCTGAAGACCGCACATTAGCACAATATTTGTTTATGTACATTTGTTTTTATTTATACACATATATGAATATGTTATTGTATACATGTATGTTCAATATTTGAAACTTATTGTTTATATGTTTAAAGCAGAAATATAGAGCAAAATCTATATTCCTCCTACCAAAGACCCCAACAGATTGATTCTTATAAAATTATGTTGTTTTCTGTTTTTTATTAATAATTATATAAGATAAGAATATCATCTTTAATTTAATATGATGGTTTTTATTCTTGGTCAACCATAGTCATGTCATCTCTTTCTTGGATCAATATTCCATTGTCACAACTGAGGGCCTGAGCTGACGGGAGGCAGCCTCAGTTGTAGGGGCTGAGATGTACCGGAACCTGGGAGGTTGTATCAGACCCCTGGACATGTAAGTAACATGAATAATAACTGCCCGAAGGCGTGACCACGACAACTTGGATAAAAGTTAATGATGTTTATTATGACAACTCCGCAACACAGCAGCAGTAAAAGAAAACGTAAAAGTCAGCAAAGAATAAATACAGTTCCTGGGTACTACAGGATGGCAGGAGCCACAGGGCACTGGTAGTGTGAGATAGTTCTTATGATCTTCTAGATGGAAAGTCCTTACCAGGCCCGACTGTAGCAATGGAGATAACCCAGGATTGTGCCAGCTGGTGTTCCAGGAAAAGCTGGGTTGCTGAAGATAAAACAGCTGCTGTGGATACTGGCTGGAACCAGACTGTTGTTAGCACGGAGTGGATACTGGCTGGAACCAGTTAAATAATAAATGAACTTGGGAGCGATGAAATATGAACTGAAATGTAGAACTTGAGAGCAGAGAAATAATAATACCGGTGGAGAGTGGTAAAGTGTAGAAAGGACACCGGCCCTTTAAGGGAAGCTGTACTCTGCTGGAAGCTGAGCTGGAAGCAGGTAATGTTGTAGCTGGAAACAGATGAATCCACAATGGATTGGAGAGTCAGGCTACACCGCAGGTGGAATGCTGGTGCGGGTCTCTATGGTGGAAGTCTTGAGACAGGAGCTGGAACCTGGAAGACAATCACAGGAGAGAGACAAACAGGAACTAGGTTTGACAACCAAAGCACTGACGCCTTCCTTGCTCAGGCACAGTGTATTTATACCTGCAGCAAGGAAGGGATTGGCTAGGCAATTATGCAGATTATCAATACTGAGAACAGATTGGTGGAAATGATCAGCTGACAGAATCCAAGATGGCTGCGCCCATGCAGACACTTGGAGGGAAGTTTGGTTTGTAATCCATGTGGTAATGAAAACAGTAATGGCGGCGCCGGCCACCGGAGACAGGAGGCGCCAGGCTGACAGATGCACATCCAACCACGCGGACACAGCGGAGGCCGCGGCTGACGTAATCGCCACTCAGACACTCTGCATGCAGAAGTTCAGGGACGGCGGCGGAGGCCGCGGGAGACGCCATGCCAGGTGTAATATGGCGTTTACTGTGACAGCGTCCCAGAGTGACAGGAGAGGATACAGGAATGTACACATCAGGATAACAGATGGGATCCTATCCTGGAGCGCTGAGCCAGCCTTAGGAGGCATCTGATGGGTAAGAAATGGCGTCCAGATACCCGGATCGTGACAGCACCCCCCCCTTTAGGAGTGGCCCCAGGACACTTCTTTGGCTTTTGAGGAAACTTGGAATGGAATCTCCGGACCAAGGCAGGAGCATGGACATCAGAAGCATTGGTCCATGAACGTTCCTCAGGACCATAACCCTTCCAGTCAATAAGATATTGTAGTTGACCGTAACGGTGACGTGAGTCCAGGATCTTGGCCACTTCATACTCAACGCCTCGTTGAGTTTGGACTTTCGGAGTTGGAGGAAGTGAGGAATGAAACCGATTCAAGATCAGCGGTTTCAACAGGGAAACATGGAATGTCCTGGGTATTTTTAAGAAGGGAGGCAACTGGAGTCTGTAAGCAACAGGATTGATGACTTGTTCAATCTTGAAAGGACCGATATAGCGAGGTGCAAACTTCATACTGGGAACTCTTAACCTCAAATTCTTCGTGGATAACCATACCCGATCACCCACCTTGAGAGCAGGAACTGCTCGACGCTTCTTATCCGCAAACTTCTTGTACCTGAACGATGCCTTGAGCAGAGCTGATCGTACGCTCTTCCAGATATTGGCAAACTGATGCAAGGTGATATCCACTGCGGGAACAGAAGTTGCTGGAAGCGGTTGGAACTCAGGGACTTTAGGGTGGAATCCAAAGTTAGTGAAGAAAGGTATTGAAGCAGATGAAGAATGATACTGGTTGTTATGACAGAACTCGGCCCAGGGAAGTAATTGAACCCAGTCATCTTGAGAGGAGGACACATAGATGCGGAGGAAGGCCTCCAAGTCCTGATTCACCCTCTCGGTTTGACCATTGGTCTGAGGATGGTAAGCCGTGGAAAACTTTAGCTTGACTTGGAGGACTTGACATAAACTTCGCCAGAATTTGGCTGTGAATTGAACTCCTCGATCTGAGATAATTTCTTCAGGAAGACCGTGGAGTCGGAAGATCTCTTGTATGAATACTTGAGCCAACTTGGAAGCTGACGGAAGACCGGTGAGAGGAATGAAGTGTGCCATCTTGGTGAACCGGTCAACTACCACCCAGATGGTATTGAACTTGTTGCACATGGGTAAGTCTGTAATGAAATCCATCGACAAGTGGGTCCATGGTCGACGGGGAACGGATAGTGGAACCAGTTGCCCCGCAGGTGACTGGCGGGATACTTTATGTTGGGCACACTTTGGGCAAGATGCAATAAACTGCAAGACGTCCTTTTTCAGAGTTGGCCACCAATAGGACCTAGAGATAAACTCCAGGGTTTTTTGGATACCTGTATGTCCGGCAAAACGGGAAGCATGGGCCCAATGCATGAGCTTCTTCCTTAGCATCGGCTTCACAAAACTTTTCCCTGATGGGGGCGTAGAGTCCATCCCTACCGTGGAGAATGCCAAAGGATTTATAATAGGATGCTTGTCTGAAGACTCTGACTCATTTTCTTGCTCCCATGAGCGGGAAAGGGCATCGGCCTTGCGATTCTGAGAGCCCGGACAGAACTGGAGTTTAAAGTCGAACCTGGAAAAGAAAAGTGCCCATCTGGCCTGACGAGGGTTGAGACATTGTGCGCCCTTCAGGTATAAAAGGTTCTTGTGGTCTGTAAGTATGGTGATTGAATGAGAAGCTCCCTCCAACAGATACCTCCACTCTTCTAGAGCGAGCTTGATGGCTAGCAACTCCTGGTCGCCAATGGCATAGTTGCGCTCAGCTGGGGAGAACTTCCGGGAGAAGAAACTGCAAGGGTGTAAATGGCCATCTTTAGCCCTCTGAGATAACACCGCTCCTACTCCAACGGAGGAGGCATCCACCTCTAAGATGAAAGGAGAGTCGATGTCAGGCTGTTTCAGAACAGGCGCAGAGATGAACCTTTGTTTTAAAAGATGAAATGCTTGCATGGCTTCTTCAGACCACTTGGACGGGTTAGCACCCTTCTTAGTGAAAGCAGTAATAGGCGCCACAATGGTGGAAAAGTCTCGTATAAACTTTCGGTAATAGTTGGCGAACCCTAAGAACCTCTGGACCCCTTTGAGGGTTAAGGGTACTGGCCAATTTTGGATTGCTTGTAGTTTCTCAGGATCCATCTCTAGTCCGGAACCGGACACAATGTACCCTAGAAACGGAATGGACTTGACTTCAAAGACGCATTTTTCTAATTTGCAATAGAGATGATTGACACGGAGACGGGACAGAACCTCTTTAACCCAAAAACGATGTTCCTCTAAATCGTTGGCAAAAATGAGGATATTGTCTAGATAGACCACGACATGACGGTATAGAATGTCTCTGAAGATCTCATTGACAAAATGCTGGAAGACAGCTGGAGCATTGCTCAATCCGAAGGGCATGACGAGGTACTCATAATGTCCGTCACGGGTGTTAAAGGCGGTCTTCCACTCGTCACCCTCACGGATCCGGATGAGATTGTATGCACCTCGCAAGTCCAGCTTTGTAAAGATGGTAGCTCCGCTAACTCTGTCAAAGAGCTCAGTAATCAGGGGTAAAGGATAACGGTTCTTGATGGTAATGTCGTTCAAACCTCTGTAGTCGATGCACGGCCGCAGACCACCATCTTTCTTTTTTACAAAAAAGAAGCCTGCGCCGGCTGGAGAAGAAGAAGGTCGAATGAACCCCTTTGCTAGGTTCTCTTTAATATATTCCTCCATAGAATGCATCTCAGGCAGAGACAACGGATAAGTTCGGCCTCGAGGTGGAACCTTCCCTGGAACGAGATCAATCGGACAGTCCCATTCTCTATGAGGAGGAAGGATATCAGCAGAAGCTTTACTGAACACATCCGTGAAATCTTGATATGGAGGAGGTGGAACATCAGACGACCTGGGGGAGGAAGAACAGACAGGCAATACTTTAAACAAACATGTCTCAGCACAGGAGGAACCCCATGCCAGGATTTGCGTAGTCGTCCAATCAATTGTAGGATTGTGAAGACGGAGCCATGGAAGGCCCAGGACCACAGGATGTGTGGCTCTTGGAATCACTAAAAAAGAAATAAGTTCGGAATGAAGAACTCCCACTCTCAGACGAACTGGTAGAGTCCTTAAAGAAATAACTGCATCAAAAATTTTGCTGCCATCCACGGCAGTTAAAGAAATGGACGAAGGAAGTCTCTCGGTGGGTAGGGACCACCGTTTAACATAGGCTTCGGTAATAAAGTTCCCAGCTGCTCCGGAATCAAGGAGGGCAATGACGTTCCGATAACGTTGAGCAACTTGAAGCGAGACTGGGAGATTACAATCTTGAGGAGATGGAGAGAAGATCATTACTCCTAGCCGGCCCTCTCCTTGGCGAGCTAGGATTTGGAGTTTCCCGGACGTTTGGGACAGGCATTAATGGTGTGAGACGGAGCTGCACAATAGAGACAGAGAAACTCGGAGAGACGTCTTCGGCGCTCAGCAGGAGTTAAACGGGAACGGCCAAGTTGCATGGGCTCATCTTTAGATGGTGACAGTTGACGAGGAGGAGGAGCAGAAGATTTTGGAGCAGATGATCTTCCACGCTCAGTTGCTCTCTCTCTGAAACGTAAATCAACTTTCGTGCAGAGTGAGATTAGCTCATCTAACTTAGAAGGTAAGTCTCTGGTAGCTAACTCATCTTTAATACGCTCAGATAAGCCATGCCAGAATGCAGCATACAGGGCCTCGTCGTTCCATGCCAGTTCGGATGCCAGGATCTGGAACTGTATCAGATATTGTCCTACAGTACGTGACCCCTGGCATAAACGGAGAATCTCGGATGAAGCTGAGGTTACCCGGCCTGGCTCGTCGAAGATGCGCCTGAATGTTGACACGAAGGCAGTGTAGGAAGATAGCAGGGTGTCGGACCTCTCCCATAACGGTGATGCCCAATCAAGGGCTGAGCCACTGAGAAGAGAAATAATGTAGGCAATTTTTGTACGGTCACTTGGAAAATTGCCTGGTTGTAACTCAAACTGAATCTCACACTGGTTGAGAAATCCCCTGCAGAATCTTGGAGATCCGTCAAATTTTGCTGGCGTTGGAAGATGAAGACGTGGAGCAGAAATGGGTAAGGTGGGTGGGGTTATAGCTGGAGTCACTGTGGTTGACGCACCAGACGCGCCTGATCCACGGAGAGTTGTCTGAATCCCATCCAGCCGAGTAGAGAGATCCTGGAGACAGCGGATGATGTGGCCCTGTGCAGCCTCCTGATGTTCTAGTCGGGCTGCCAGTTCTTGCATCGGCCTGGCCGCTTGATCCTGGTCTCCGGCTGGATTCATTAGGTCAGTGCTTACTGTCACAACTGAGGGCCTGAGCTGACGGGAGGCAGCCTCAGTTGTAGGGGCTGAGATGTACCGGAACCTGGGAGGTTGTATCAGACCCCTGGACATGTAAGTAACATGAATAATAACTGCCCGAAGGCGTGACCACGACAACTTGGATAAAAGTTAATGATGTTTATTATGACAACTCCGCAACACAGCAGCAGTAAAAGAAAACGTAAAAGTCAGCAAAGAATAAATACAGTTCCTGGGTACTACAGGATGGCAGGAGCCACAGGGCACTGGTAGTGTGAGATAGTTCTTATGATCTTCTAGATGGAAAGTCCTTACCAGGCCCGACTGTAGCAATGGCGATAACCCAGGATTGTGCCAGCTGGTGTTCCAGGAAAAGCTGGGTTGCTGAAGATAAAACAGCTGCTGTGGATACTGGCTGGAACCAGACTGTTGTTAGCACGGAGTGGATACTGGCTGGAACCAGTTAAATAATAAATGAACTTGGGAGCGATGAAATATGAACTGAAATGTAGAACTTGAGAGCGGAGAAATAATAATACCGGTGGAGAGTGGTAAAGTGTAGAAAGGACACCGGCCCTTTAAGGGAAGCTGTACTCTGCTGGAAGCTGAGCTGGAAGCAGGTAATGTTGTAGCTGGAAACAGATGAATCCACAATGGATTGGAGAGTCAGGCTACACCGCAGGTGGAATGCTGGTGCGGGTCTCTATGGTGGAAGTCTTGAGACAGGAGCTGGAACCTGGAAGACAATCACAGGAGAGAGACAAACAGGAACTAGGTTTGACAACCAAAGCACTGACGCCTTCCTTGCTCAGGCACAGTGTATTTATACCTGCAGCAAGGAAGGGATTGGCTAGGCAATTATGCAGATTATCAATACTGAGAACAGATTGGTGGAAATGATCAGCTGACAGAATCCAAGATGGCTGCGCCCATGCAGACACTTGGAGGGAAGTTTGGTTTGTAATCCATGTGGTAATGAAAACAGTAATGGCGGCGCCGGCCACCGGAGACAGGAGGCGCCAGGCTGACAGATGCACATCCAACCACGCGGACACAGCGGAGGCCGCGGCTGACGTAATCGCCACTCAGACACTCTGCATGCAGAAGTTCAGGGACGGCGGCGGAGGCCGCGGGAGACGCCATGCCAGGTGTAATATGGCGTTTACTGTGACAGCGTCCCAGAGTGACAGGAGAGGATACAGGAATGTACACATCAGGATAACAGATGGGATCCGGTCCTGGAGCGCTGAGCCAGCCTTAGGAGGCATCTGATGGGTAAGAAATGGCGTCCTGATACCCGGATCGTGACATCCATTTCTGTGTTGTGGTTACTATAGCAACGGATACATAAAATTATGTGAGACAAGTGACACTAGAGGACGTCCCCAATGGAACGTCCATCCAATCCTCATTCATTCCTTTGCTAAGATACATTTCCCACCCTTCCAGTAGCCGAGTCACGTGACCAGCACTAATAGAAAGAATAATGAACCTGTTGCTAGGATATAACCTCCACCTTTTCTGTAGCCGAGCCATGTCACCGGCACCAGATATATAGATGCAATACATGCGACTGAGGAATCATCCTCTTACGATATTTTATCAGGTCAAATGACCTATCTTTACTGGTCTCACCGTTACTGTGGTAACTGAAACATGTGACAATGGAGAAAATCCATCAATATAGAATTTATGTAATACACATCCATCTTGTTGCTAAGATACATTCCGCATCTCAGTTTGGGCCGAGTCACGTGACCGGCACCAATAGAAGGAATATCTAGCTTATAATGCCTTATTGCTAGGACACACCCTTCGCCCTTTTGCAAATTGATGTCATCCCTCTCTGATGACACTCTTCCACCCAACAGGGAACAGTATAACCCAATCAGCTCTGATCACTTGACCGGAACAGAAGGAAATAAACACATAGATGAATATGAAATTTGCTTTACTTGCTGATTTCATATTATTATTATTATTTTTTAAAATCCATCAGGTACTTCTATGTATGGGACCGATTAAATTTGTTATTGTTTTAATATGATGTTGATTCTAAGGATGGTTAGGTTGATTGACTACTAGAAGTCACAGGTGCAATAGCTCATTCCATTATAGTGGGGTATAAATACAGACCCAGGGCTACATCCCAACACATGCTCCTGAAGAAGCTGGGTTGCCTGCACCAGCAAAACTCATTGAGCCTATAGAGGATACAGACACCACTATCTGGACTCCTATTATTGTCTACTCTGGTATACTATTGGACTGCATCATTCTTTGTACTAATAAGATCATCCAGAGGAACCGGAGCCATCCCCTATACCAAGCTACTGCACATTGGCCCTCATTCCTAGTTGATCGCTCACTAGCTGCTTTTAGCACCAGTGCAAACACTAGGCCGCCGCCCTCTGGGAGTGTATCTTAGCTTAGCAGAAGTGCGACCGAAAGGTTAGCAGTTCTGCTATAAAATATTTTCATGCAGTTTCTGAGCAGCTCGAAACTTACTCCTAGCTAGCGATCACTTCACTCAGTTTAGTTCCTGCTTTGATGTCACAAACACGCCCTGCGTTCGGCCAGCCACTCCCCGTTTCCCCAGCCACTCCTGCATTCTTACCTGTCACGCCTGCGTTTTTTAGCACACTCCCTGAAAATGGCCAGTTACCACCCAGAAACACCCACTTCCTGTCAATCACTCACCGATCAATAGAGCGACAAAAAAGTGTTGCTCGACCTTGTGTAAAACTGCATAGCTTTGTGTGAAAGTACTTTGTGCATGCGTACTGCGGCCCGTACGCATGCGCAGAAATGACGCTTTTTCACCTAATCGCCGCGCTGGGACCAAAAGCAGCTAGCAATCAACTCGGAATGAGGGCCATTGCTGGAACAAATTGAGGACACCAATAAGGACTCCATCGGTTGCATCACAAATACCTCTGATAACTTCATACGAAAAGAATCCAGAGAATGTCCTAGCCAGGGTATGATATTGCTTTATTAGGAGTCATATAAATGTGTCATCTTTTTAACACTTATTCCTTGCTAATTAGCACTGTGACAATACTTGTTTTTATTGCTCATATGTATTAAATTTACATTTATTTTTTAATACCTACCATCCTGTGAATAATTCAATGTGAATTTTTCTTAAATACAGCCAGCGCTGGTGTATATTGTTTTTTCTTTATATCTATATACCTATAGGGGAATAAACAACCCCTATACCAGCAGTTACTGAAAGCGCACTCATTTGTGTGTTTTACTTGACATTACAGGAAGCTACTGGCTGTGTACTCAGTTTCCCAGGTAACTACAAAGGCTCACACATTTATACATTTAGTAAGTAGCTAAATCAACAAACTAAATTAAATGCCTACTTGAAAAGAAAAAACATATAAAACCATATAAACATATTAAATCAAGTGACCGCTGTCCGTCAGGATGTTTGAACAGCCGAGTGAAGCACTTTCCACAGACTGTGGAAAGAGCTTCACCCCCCCCCCCCCCCATCCCCCCTGTGAACATCACTGGCACAGGGAAAATAGCTAAGTGTGTATGCACTGAGCTATTTTCCTGCCAGTGAAGTCCATGATCATCGCTGTGCATTCACGCTGGACAAAAACGCACAGTTTGTATGCACCTTAACACCTACTGTACTGTATGTGTTTACTTGTAAAGCCTTGAATTATGTTAATGCTATCATTTACATCCACTAATGAGCACATTTTTTGTTCATGAAAGCATTGCAGACATACTTATTTTACATCTGTTTTAGGTGCTCTTAATCAAGAAAGCAGTATCGTCCATTACCTCAAGTGTTGCAAAATTGGCACATATTGTGGAACAAAAATAAACTGGATAACATACTGTATGCATAATTTTAAACACTATAAAGTTATGCCACAAAATGCAAATATTTTATGAGAGATCTACTTTATATTAAAACATTCACATCACCCATCACTGTCATATTTAATACTTTGTGGAATTTCTGGTGGAATATAGCAAGTTTTGTTTACGTTAGTCAGCATCTTGAAGTCTGAGTTTAACATGTGTATTTATGCTTAGAGTTAGAATGTGATGTGTAATTTCAAATTCAGTGTTATAAATATGTTTCTTAAAGATGGTCTAGTTTTCTTTTTGATTATTGTTCCCAGATGACAGCAAAAAGAGATACTATGTTTATTTCAGCTGTCATAAGGTTGGAAATTAACTATGCAGACATTCTTGGTGACGTGGTGCCCAAAGGCAATACATTTGTCCAGGGCTTAAAGTTGCCCTGGAGAAGTGATGGAACTCGTTTCTCCCATCACTCGGGCCAGTGTTACAGTTTTTGGTACCCCCATGCAAACTTTTAATTTGTGACCTAATTCCCATGCTTTAAAAAGAAACAGTGGTCTCACAAGAAAGAGGCATGGTCACTCAATAGTATCCCCAATTCAAATGACATCACACAATCTTATTGACATTATACCACACATAGTGCCCCTGATTCATATTATACCACATAGTATTGCCCCTTATTTGCATTATAACACTCAATAGTGACCCTTATTCACATTACACTACACAGTGGTACCCCTTATACACATTATGCCACACAGTAGTGCCCCTTATACACAATTTCCACAGTAGTAGTGCTCCTTACACATAATGCCCACAGTAGTAGTACCACTTATACACATAATGCCCACAACAGTAGTGTCCTTTACACATAATGCCCACAGTAGTGCAACTAATACACATAATGCCCACAGTAGTATTGCTTATACACATAATGTCCACAGAAGTGCCTTTTATACACATAATGCCCACAGTAGTAGTGCCCTATACACATAATGCCCACAGTAGTAGTGACGTCTATACACGTAATGCCCACAGTAGTGCCACTTATACAATTAAATCCCACAGTAGTAGTGCCACTTATACACATAATGCCCACAATAATAATGTCCCTTACACATAATGCCCACAGTAGTGCCACTTATACACATAATGCCCACAGCAGTACCGCTTATACACATAATGCCCACAGAAGTGCCATTTATACACATAATGCCCACAGTAGTAGTGACGTCTATACACATAATGCCCACAGTAGTGCCACTTATACACTTAATGCCTGTACAAGTGCCCCTTATACATATAATGCCCACAGTAGTGCTCCTTGTATGTATAATGCCCCCGCTAGTAGTGTCCCTTATACAGCTATGGCCCACAGAGGTACCCTTATACACATCTCTGCCTCTGTCACTCCATCAGCTGAACCATCTGTGTCCTTCCAGCAGCTCCATGCCTTGTGTCCCGCCAGCAGCTTCTCAACCCACTGCATCCCCCCAGCCCCCTCTTATCTTGTCTTCACCATGCATAGAACCTTGTCCTCTGCATGGCTCTTCTTCACTTCAGTGGCGGTGATGGCATGACATCACCTATGCTGTGCCAGAATAGGAAGCTGCTGGGACTTGATAAGCTGATGAATGACATCCAGCAGACACAGTGTGCGTGAGTACCAGCAGGGAGAGGCCGCATGTGGAAGACCATGGAGCCTCCAGGACCTGAGGGAAAGATTGCATTATCTATTGATGTGGGTGGTAGGGTAAGCATTTCTGCTGTAATTTCTGTGCAGGGGCATGAAGGAGGTCAAACTAGTTCCACCTACCTTTATAGGTGATGGAACTTGGTTCCGCCCCTTTCCACACACTTTAAACCCTGCTTTGTCATTTCACCTGTATTTGTATTTTTGTAATTAGTTATGATATCAATATGGCAGTTTTGCTAATGAAGGTGGTGACATTATGTAAACATATGATGTATCTAGCTGTACAATTGCAGTGATAATAGAAGACACTATTAAATTAGCACTTGCTTTAAGCCTGATGTTCATTTTCCAGTCTGCAACATCTCCAGGATCATGTTGTTTCTCAACCCTAATGTCACCAAGTCTCTTATTCATGCACTCATCATGTGCTGTCTCAACTACTGTGACACAGATCTGTAACTAGACTTTTTGGTGCCGTGTGCTAGAAAGAGAATCTGCGCCCTCTCCCCCTGCCCTCCCCTACCCATTTTTCCAACAGGGACAGAAGGCGCATGACAAAATTGTTCCCAGAGGAAGCTAGACACACACAATTTTTATAACACATTCATGCACTTAACTTGAGAGTTTTTTTGTTATTCACTTACAATACCCTTTATTAAATAACATATTTCAATATACTGCCATACCCAGAATTCAAATCTATGATCTTTTGCATTCCAGTCAAACACCCTACTGATTGAGCTATTTGACCCTGCATAATGAGTATGAGATTTCTAATTATATGAAGCTATTTGCACTTTGTAAAAAAATAATCAGCATTGCAATTGTGCAGATCTATGTAGTGTGTGACTGCAGGGGATTGGATGTGTGGCTGCACACTACATAGATATGCTCAGCTGCAATGCTGATCATTTTTCACAAAGTACAAGGTATGCACAATTAGTTAGAATTATCTAGCTTTCTATGTAAGGGCAGGTACTGTAGCTCAATGAATGTCTGACTGCAATACCACAGATAGAGGGTTTGAATTCCGTGTATGTCAGCATCTTGAAATGTAACAAAGGACAGTGTGACTGAATAACAAAGAGCTCTCAAGTTAAATTCATGAATGTTGTATAGGTATGAAAGATGGAAGGGGTGGGGGAAGGAAACAGAAGTGGTCAGGAGATTCTGGGCTTCAAAAAGGGGGCAAGCTACAAGTGAAAGTAATTAAAATAGATAATTGACAAGTTCCACCAACAGCATCCCCTACCCTGCTGCACTATGTGCGGTGGCACACTCTGCGCATAACTATTTACGGTCCTGCTGTAACAGCCTCCTCTGTAGCATCTATTGAACTAGCCTTTCACCCTGTAACCCCTCAGGATCCAGTTTATACTTTCACTCTCAAATCTAAAATCCTTGATCACACCTCCCCCTTCTATATATCCAAGCTCATTTCTGTGCATTCCATCTCCTTGATCTTCTACTGATTGCTGCCTAACCACCTGACTCTCACATCAACCTTCAAGATTTTTCCTGCTGTTCCCCCTTCCTCTGGAATTCACTCCTTTGCCATGTCAGATTTTTTACCTAACCAGTTTGAACAGTGCATTCAATCAAAACACATCTTTCATTAAAGTCTTACAGTCCTCCTCCTAAATTTCCATGTACCACTCTGTCCCAGTTCCCAAGTCTCTAACTGTTTAATCCTCCTCTTATAATATAACTTCTAATAAGCAGGAAGCCTTTTGCTTTTGGACTATCCTTAGCACTTTTCATACCACAGACACGGGCATGGTTATGGTACAGACTCATCAAGACTTAAAGACTAACACATACACTGAGTTATCTGGCCTAGTGCCCTTGCCCTGTCTAGTTTGTTATTGCTATTTGTTTTTCCTAGCTATGTTGATTTACATTGTACTGTACTCGTATTTTGTAATGCTACTATGTATATTCCTAGTATGTTGCAGAGCTCTAAGACTAGAAATGAAAAAAAAATTCTGCCTAGATAGTATTTAAATATTAAGATGTGTGCAGAATTAAAATATGAAATACACAGCACAGAAACCTTGTTATTGTTAGTTTGCCACATTGGAAAATTTATTACATAGTGTTTGCTATCTGCCATGATGGCTCCCAGTGACTCTTGATCTCAATACTGTTGTTTGCTGCATCAAACTCAAATAATATGTACAGGTTGAGTATCCCTTATCCAAAATGCTTGGGACCAGAGGTATTTTGGATATGGGATTTTTCCGTATTTTGGAATAATTGCATACCATAATGAGATATCATGGCGATGGGACCTAAATCTAAGCACAGAATGCATTTATGTTACATATACACCTTATACACACAGCCTGAAGGTAATTTTAGCCAATATTTTTTATAACTTTGTGCATTAAACAAAGTGTGTCTAAATTCACACAATTCATTTATATTTCATATACACCTTATACACACAGCCTGAAGGTCATTTAATACAATATTTTTTATAACTTTGTGTATTAAACAAAGTTTGTGTACATTGAGCCATCAAAAAGCAAAGGTTTCACTATCTCATTCTCACTCAAAAAAGTCCGTATTTCATAATATTCCGTATTTCTGAATATTTGGATATGGGATACTCAACCTGTACTACAATGTCCATACTGTTAGCAAATGTGTTTACCTGCTGTGTAAAGATTTGGTTGTTGTTAGTCTATGGCAGTGGTTCCCAAGGACCCCCAACTGTTCATATCTTCCAGGTCTCCTTACAGGATTGCAAGTGAATAATTAGCTCCACCACTGGGTCTTTTAAAATGTTTCAGTGAGTAATGAATACTCCTTTTCAACTGCTTGGTGACCTGGAAATCACAAACTGTTGGGGGTACTTGAGTACCGAGGTTGGGAACCACTGGTCTAATGCATAGGTTCTGAAACTCGGTCCTCCGGACCCCAAACAGTTCATGCTTTCCAGCTCTCCTCACAGAATCGCATGTGAAATAATTAGCTCTACCTGTGGATCTTTTTGAATGTGTCAGTGAGTAATGAGTACATCTGTGAACCTGCTAAGTGATCTGAAAAACGTGAACTGTGTGGGGACTGAGTTTGAGAACCACTGGTCTGTTGTATACAAATGTATGGCATTTGCTAGCTAACATATACATAACATAAAAGTAAAAAAATTATTAAAATAATATGTACTGTAAATACATTGTAAGAAAGTAAAGAAAAACAGATATGCAAAGGCCATTACATACACATTTTATCATGGCCCAATCCTAAATATACAGTAGTTTAAAAAAAATACAAAAGTAACAAAAAACTCACAAGCAGACATTTAATGTACATACATTAAATATATTTTGCTGACCCGAAATACATACCAACATTCAATAAGTTGTATAGAAAGTATCCCTGTAAATTTGAGTAGAACAGAAAATAAGTGTTCTTCAACATATTGCAGTAAATAATCAAACGTTATTGCTTGAAATATGAATGTGGACTCCTGGTTTAAAATTCTGACACAGACTCACTGGCAGTTAAGTAGTTAATAATATATATATATATATATATATATATTTATTATACATGCTTGTACATGTATTATTATTACGCATTTTGGAACTGAATGTAGGCTTCTACACATTAGAAGACTTGACAGATGTGAAAGATAAACAATTTGGAAGATGAGCGATTTTCCTTGAGATCCCTGACAAACGATAATGTCCCTCATTCCGAGTTGATCGCTCGCTAGCTGCTTTTAGCAGCAGTGCAAACGCTAAGCCGCCGCCCTCTGGGAGTGTATTGTAGCTTACCAGAAGTGCGAACAAAAGGTTAGCAGTTCTGCTACTACAAAATTTCATGCAGTTTCAGACTGGCTCGATACTTACTCCTACCTTGCGATGACTGTAGAATGTTTAGTTCCTGGTTTGACGTCACAAACACGACCTGCGTTCGGCCAGCCACTCCCCCATTTCCCCAGCCACTCCTGCGTTTTTATCAGGCATGCCTGCGTTTTTCAGCACACTCCCTGAAAACGCTGAGTTGCCGCCCAGAAACACCCACTTCCTGTCAATCATACTACAAACACTCGAGCGACTGAAAAGCTTTGCTCGAGCTTTTGTAAAACGGCATAGTTTTGTGTGAAAGTACTTCGCGTGTGCGCGCAGCGTACCATATGCATGCGCAGAACAGCCGATTTTTAGCCTGATCGCTACGCTGCGAAAAACGTCAGTGAGCGATCAACTCGGAATGAGGGCCATTGAGTTTACACACTGAGTGATTTTACAAACGATCTGAATGACAAACAATCTGCTCTGCTGAGATTGATGGGATTGAGCGGCATGCAGGACGACTGACGACCTGATTCAAATGAGCATGGGTGGGCACATCGTTCATAGTTCACTGTGTATACACTAGACAATTTAAGGAATACATCTCAGTCTTTTCCAACTCCATGCACGTAGGGGTAAATTTACCAAGCTCCCAAATCCATTTGAGATTGCATTTCCAGCCGAAAATGCATCTCATAAACTTACTAAACACAAAACATGGCAGAGTTTGTTCAATTCGTATTAAGGGGGTCATTCCTACCTGATCGCACGCTAGGATAGTTCACTGCGCTGCGATCAGGTCAGAACTGCGCATGCATATGCACCGCAATGCGCAGGTGCGTCTTATGGCTACAAAGCGCATCATTGCTGGGCAATGGATTGTACGAAGAATCCATTCACACAGCCGATCGCAAGGAGATTGACAGGAGGAGGGCGTTTGTGGGTGTCAATTGACTGTTTTCTGGGAGTGGTTGGAAAAAAGCAGGCGTGTCCAAGCGTTTGCAGGGCGGGTGTCTGACGTCAATTCCAGGACTGGACAGGCTGAAGTGATCGCAATGGCTGAGTAAGTTTAGAGCTTACTCAATGTTTTTGCACAGCTCGGGTGTCTGACGTCAATTCCGGGACTGGACAGGATGAAGTGATCGCAAGGGTTGAGTAAGTTCAGAGCTTACTCAATGTTTTTGCACAGCTCTGCTGCACATGTGATTGCACACTTGCAAGGCTAAAATACACTCCCCTATGGGTGGCGACTATGCGTTCGCCGCGCTGCAAAAAATAGCTAGCACACGTTCAACTCGGAATGACCCCCTATGATACACAGCCGTCCATACAAATATAAATCAATAGCCCATCGGCCAAACACGGTTGGATTTTCACATACACCTCATAGAACACCGGAATTTACTAAGGATTCATATTTTCAATCACTGCCAGCAGTACCAAACACTGCCGGAAAAGGATGGAATTTGTACATAAATAGAGCTTTCAAGTAGACCTGCTTCTGGCTGGCATGTTTAGAGAAGAATACACGTATCAGTGAGATCCATGCATGCTTATCTGTGTAAAAGTAGTAAAGCGTTAAATAAAAATTGCGTGAGGTCCCTTCTCCTGAATACAACCAGCCCTGGGCTCTTTGAGCCATTCCTGGTGGTTAAAATACCAGGAAGAAATTGCGTAGGGGTTCCTAGTATTTTAGAGAGGGAAACCACAGGGTCAATTGGGAAGACCGTTGTGGTTTTTCTAATTAATCAGTTCCCACCATAGGAATGAATGGAGCCAAGCATTTCCATTCACTCCTATGGGTAAACCGCAATGGGCTGTGCTCTGGGAAAGCAAAGGCAATAAGGAAGTTGCTTCTATGGCAGCAGCTCCTGATGGGCTGGCGGGTCCCTCTACTGACATTAATCTCGTGGAGGGCCTGCATTCGTGCAGTAGAAGTGTATGTGTAAACATATACTTGTACATGTCCAATCTGGCCAGGGTTAGCTGCAGTTTGTTATTTTTAACCCCTGTGATGCCTACATGGAACTAAGAGGACCAATCTACACTTTATATGGGTGAGTATCATTTTTTTAAAATTTACAGGTCATCTATGGCTTCTACGTGGACAAGGGGACCGATTTTCTATGTGGGATGGGATAAGTATATGTGTGTGCATGTATGTTTTATTAAAGCTATACTGCAGGCCTGGCCAACCTGTGGCTCTCCAGCTGCTGTGAAACTACACATCCCAGCATGCTCTACCACAGTTTTAGCATTCCCTAATGACAAACCAGTGGCAGGGCATGCTGGGACATGTAGTTTCACAACAGCTGTAGAGCTACAAGTTGGCCATGCCTGCTATACTGTCACAGTGTGTGTGTCTTGTCTCTGTTGGAATATTTTATTTGCTGTGGAACTACGAGTACCAGCAGGCCCTTTAATGCCTCGCATGCTTGTGGTTCTCCAAGTACCAGCATGTGAAGGAGGCTTGCTGGAACCTGTAGTACCACAGCAAAAGACAATATTTTTCTTCTTTTACACTTCATGGCTATCAGCCCTTCATCCACAGCCCAAAGATGGCGGTGACAGCGCCATGCTTCATTCCTGGTCTTAGCTTGCTTGGAGGGGGGACCCTTTATTGGGGGGGTCCCCACAAGCCCAGAGATCCATGGCCATGGTTGACTAGTTGGGGGGTAATGCCACGGCCACAGGGACCTATATAAATGTGTACCCTGGCTGTGGCATTATCTCCTTGACTAGTGAAGCCAGATGCTGTTTTAAAAAATACGGGGGACCCTTCGGTCCTTTTCCCCCCATATTTTTGGAACCAGGACTGGTCCAAGAGCCTGGTTCTGTTTTTTAAAATACTGGTAACCCCTACGCAATTTGTTCCCAGTATTTTAACTACCAGGAGCAGCTTAAACAGCCCAGGGCTGGTTATATTCAGGAGAGGGGACCCCACACAGTTTTTTTTCAGATTTTTAACTCAGATAGAGATGAGCAGGTTCGGTTCCCTGAGCACGTCCCATGTTTTCGACATATAATTAATTTGGTGGTGCAGAACTTTTGAAAAATGACAGGGGCATGCAGGAGATGCTGTCGGTGGCCCAAAAAATTGCAGGCCACTTTCGACATTCAGCCACTGGAGCACCAGCAAACACTGCTGAACCTGCCCTGCCATGACCTGTAGCAAGAGGTGGTAACGAGGTGGAATTCAACCCTCTATATGCTTCAGAGGATGGAGGAGCAGCAAAAGGCCATTCAAGCCTATACATCCACCTACAATATAGGCAAAGGAGGGGTAATGCACCTGACTCAGGTGCAGTGGAGAATGATTTCCGTCTTGTGCAATGTTCTCCAACCCTTCGAACTTGTCACACGTGAAGTCAGTTCAGACACAGGCAGCTTGAGTCAGGGCATTTCCCTCATCAGGCTTTTGCAGAAGCAGCTGGAGAAATTGAAGGAGGAGCTAATATGGAGTGATTCCGCTAAGAATGTGGGACTTGTGGATGGAGACCTTCATTCACTTTGCCAGGATTGAAGGGTGGTCAATTTGTTAAAATCAGAGCACTATATTTTGGCCACCATGCTCGATCATAGGTTTAAAGCCTGCATTGTATCTCTCTTTACAGTAGACACAAGTCTGCAGAGGTTCAAAGACCTGCTAGTGAGAAAATTGTCAACTCAAGCGGAACGTGACCTTTCAACAGCTCCTCCTTCATTTTCATCCGCAACTGGGGCTGCGAGGAAAGGGATAAGATTTCCTAGCCCACCCACTGGCAGCGATGCAGGGCAGTCAGGTGCGAGTGCTGACATCTGGTCCGGACTGAAGGATCTGCCAACAATTACTGATATGTCTACTGTCACTAAAAAAAAAATTATATATGGGCGTGACAGATATGCGCAATTAAAAACAGAATTATGCAGCAGAAACACACGCGAATCGAGTGTTCATCCAACACTCAGAAGAACTGAATGTTTAAAATATTTTTCACGTGTTCAATCCTGCGCTATTCTGCTTAACCATGTGTAAAACATATACCACAAGAGTGCATATAAAACAGATGATCATGCAACATAAAATGTGTACATGCAAAGCACCACATCCAAATAAAATGAAAAGTTACTGAGCTTTTATAAATGGAATGGATCACACGCTTCTGTGAGCAACTTTTTAATACATGTAGGAGACAAGATCATCCAAGAATCTCTGAAATCAGAAAAAAAAAGTGCTTCCCTCTAATGGGTATAACCCTTTGCAGGGGGGATCAGCACAGAGAATAAATCATAGTGCAGTATTTTGTATAAAATCAAAGGGGTTCATTCTTCTGATGAAGGACCCAGCGAGGTCCGAAACGCGTTAAGTGTGGTTCTGTAACTCCTGCCTGTTTGGACACTCACCGACTTTTGCACTGTCACCTTGGAGAAGCTCCCACAGATTCCGGAGCTGTGGCTGCCGAACCCTATCCTGAGCACATCAACAGGAGCTGCGGTGATATGTTTGCAATATTCAAGTGCTGTTGCCATGAAAGGAGTTTCTACATGTGATTTTTATTCCTATGTGTTGTAAGTGCGATTTGTATTAAAACCAAGAAGGTCCAACAGACCGAGTAGAATGGGCCTTAATGTGATCAGGAGCCGAGAGACCAGCCTTCACATAAGCATGTCCAATCACCATTATAATCCATCTGGCAAGAGTTTGCTTGTGACCAGGCCAGCCCCGTTTGTGAAACCCAAACACAACAAAAAGAGGATCAGATTTCCTAATAGGAGCAGTTCTCTTCACATAGATACGGAGAGCCCGTACCACATCCAAAGACGCTCTTTGGGAGACAGATCAGGAGAAACAAGTGCCGGAACTACAATCCCCTAATTAAGGTGGAACGAAGAAACCACCTTAGGTAGATAGCCGGGACGAGTCCTAAGAACCGCCCGGTCACAGTGAAATATCAGATATGGGGAACTACAGGACAAGGCACCCAAATCCAACACTCTTCTAGCTGAAGCAATAGCAAGCAGAAACACCACCTTAAGGGAAAGCCACTTAAGGTCAGCTGAACCAAGAGGCTCAAACGGAGACTCTTGTAATGCCTCCAAAACCACCGACAAGTCCCAAGGAGCCACAGGCGGGACATAGGGAGGTTGGATATGCAACACGCCCTGAGTAAATTTATGCACATCAGGTAAGGTTGCAATTTTTCTCTGAAACCCCACCGACAAGGCAGATATTTGAACCTTGAGGGAGGCCAGGCGCAGGCCTAAGTCCAGGCCCTGCTGAAGAAAAGCCAACAACTTGGCTATACTAAACTTGGAAGCATCGTAATCGTTAGATGCGCACCAAACAAAGGAAGAATGCCAGACCCTATAGTAAATCCGAGCCAAAGCCGGTTTCCGGGCCCGCAACATAGTTTGAATGACCGCCTCAGAAACCCCTTTAGCCCTCAAGACGGAAGCTTCAAGAGCCACGTCGTCAAAGACAGCCAGGCTAGGTCCTGGTAGACACAGGGGTCCTGAACGAGGAGGTCTGGGCATTGTGGAAGTAGAATTGGACGCTCTGATGATAGGCCTTGCAGGTCTGAGAACCAGTGCCGTCTGGGCCACGCTGGAGCTATGAGAAGCAGAATTCCTTTTTCTTGCTTGAACTTCCGAATTACCCTGGGCAGGAGTGACACTGGAGGGAACACGTACGGCAGCCGAAACCTCCACGGTACCGCCAGCGCATCCACGAGTGCTGCTTGAGGATCCCTTGTCCTTGCTCCGAAGACCGGAACCTTGTGATTGTGTCGAGATGCCATCAGATCTAAGTCTGGAAGGCCCCACCTTTCCACTAGGAGTTGAAACACTTCTGGATGGAGGCCCCACTCGCCGGCATGCACGTCCTGACAACTGAGAAAGTCCGCTTCCCAATTCAGGACTCCCGGAATGAATATTGCCGATATGGCCGGTAGATGGCATTCTGCCCACTGTAGAATCCGTGAGACTTCCTTCATTGCTAGGAGGCTTCAAGTGCCGCCTTGATGATTTATGTAAGCCACTGTGGTGGTGTTGTCCGACTGTACTTGAACAGGACGGTTCTGAGGCTAGGTTCAAGGCATTGAAGACCGCCTGCAACTCCAGAATAATGATCGAGAGGAGGGACTCCTCCTTGGTTCACCGCCCCTCCAGCTCTGTGCCCCAACCTCTTAGACTGGCATCTGTCGTCAACAGGACCCAGTCGGCTATCCAGAACGGATGGCCCCTGCACAGTTGTTGGTCCCGGAGCCACCAGAGCAGTGACAGACGTACCTCCAGAGTCAATGAGATCATTTGAGACCTGATCCGGTGAGGCAGGCCATTCCATTTGGCTAGAATCAGCCTCTGGAGAGGGCCATAGTGAAATTGAGCGTACTCCACCATGTCGAATGCTGACACCATGAGGCCCAGCACCTGCATCGCCGCATGTATCGACACTTGCGGACGAGATAGAAAGCAACGAATCCTGTCCTGAAGTTTCAGGACTTTCTCCTGAGACAGGAACAACCGCTGGTTGTGAGTGTCCAATAGTGCTCCCAGATGCACCATGCTCTGAGCAGGGATCAGAGATGACTTCTTCCAGTTGATGAGCCACCCGTGGGCTTGCAGAAACCGGACCGTCACATCTAGATGACGCAGGAGAAGTTCTGGGGAATTTGCCAGGATTAACAAGTCGTCCAAATACAGCAGTATCCTGACCCCTTGACGGCGGAGTACCACCGTCATCACCGCCATGACTTTTCCAAAGACTCGCGGAGCCATTGTTGAACCAAAAGGTAATGCCCGAAACTGGTAATGGCAGTTGCCAATCGCAAATCTCAGGTATTGCTGATGAGACACTGCTATAGGAATATGCAGGTAAGCATCCTGTATATCTAGGGAGACCATGAAGTCCCCAGGTTCCAATGCCAGAACTATAGAGCGAAGGGTTTCCCTCCGGAACTTGAAAACCTTCACAAACCTACACAACAAAGTATCTCGGCGCTATTTGCTAGGTAGATAAGTACACATAAATTAGATTCTAAAGAACACACATTGATCAATAGCAGCTGTAAAAAAGGGAGAGTACTCCACCCAACAATTAAAAACTAAAACATACACAAATCACAGCGCTTATTAAAAAATTATGTGTCTTTTATTAATACACTAAAATTTAACAACAATTATTATCAAAAGACCCGTCCTGTATGTCGGCTGATCCTGCCAGGCATTAAACACAATTATAGATGCATCTCCACATATGTATGGTTAGTAAATCAATCTTCCACAATCAGCTGATTAGTCAGTCTCTTTAGCTTGTGTTAGTCAGAAGTACTTATCCAAGCGATAATTATTGTCACTGGTGTTAGTTAGTTGTAATGATCATTAATGATGTTATGTTAGTGGTTAGTACAGCATGCTGTTTTGTAGCTTAAAAGCAATGGCAGTGATCCACAAAGAGAAGTTAATAGTAAACCTGTTTCAAATTCTGATCCTATACATTGGTTTCTCCCGGCTCCTGGTGCTTTTTTATCCCATCAATGGTGCCATATCTGGAGTGTCCGAATGTTTGGAGAATGTCTGCAGGTTTTCTTAAAAAGTTCCGACCGGTACCGGAGGGGTAATATAGGTCTCTTACGCGTTTCTCCGCCTCTGTTGCGTTCAGCGGCTTCCTCAGAGCAGTATATCTCTATGTCTCCGTATCCGTGTTTAAATAGCGGCTATTCTCCCGCCTGTCGCTGCACGTAGCGTCTCCATCTCAAGCCTCGTTTTCGAGTGGAGCGCATACGTAGGTGTACTGTCACGCTCACGTGACCTATTTTGATCACGTGTCTGCTTCTCACGTCTCGATTTCGAGTTACGAAGCTCCTCAGCCATTTAGCGGACTTGGCTATAAGTGTGCGTTCCACATATATTCCGGAAATTTCATTAGAGTCTGTTTTGTCTTATGCTCATACTATCATATATACGTGTAGTCGCATCAACTTAGGAATTATTATTTCTTCAATGGAAGATTCATCATAGTAATTATTACTGACCATACGGAGACAATTAGATATAAATATAAATAAAAACTTATATAAAAAAATATATATACACATCTAACACAATAGTGTACTTAGACAATTATAAATAGAAATAAAAAGACCAGTGTTATCTGGTTATTCATTTGTATATAGTCGCCACTCAGATATCTCCTACCAAAGGGAGATAGATCATATTTATTATTTAATTAATTAGTTATTACGATTTTATTATTTTATTATTAATTTTATTTTCCTTGGATACAGCTTTTAGGTCTATCATAAACTCGTATTTTAATTAATTTTATTCCTCACAATCATTATTTTTTTAATATTATTTATTTATTCTTTACATGGGGAATTTTTTCTATATCCACACCATGTATCTCATGTTCTATATCCGCACTTCAGGATTCACGCATAACCCTTTCTGTATAACTATACACAGAGAGCTATATACAATCACTCATCACGGGGAGTAGGAGGACAAGATACAAGAAAGAACATACGTGAAAGAACAAAGGAAAGAGTAATTATTTTTGATATTATTTGATTGTTATATATTATTATTAATAAAAAGACGGAGGTACAAAGAAACAAAGAGAGAGATATAGAGGGGAAGAAGGGAACAAGAGTCCAGCGCCAGCATATAGCTGCTCATTTACTCTTATCAGAATTCATAGACAAAACCAAGAATAGATGTGCATATACATATATGGTCAAAATAAAATATATATACACACCTAGGCGTATATATAGAAGTACCAAATACCAATGTGCAATACATAATGTCATATTTATACAGTAATAGATGTTACATCTAGGGTCATTTGTCACATCCTACCAACATAAAGGTATGTACTGTTCTATTATCAATATTCCCAAGCAGAGGTAGTGTTTTTAGACTGGAATATAGGATCTATATATTGTTCAACTCCACTGTGTCGTTTAGACCACATGGTGTTAGAGTTCCCAAAACATAGATCCAATACGCCTCTCTTTTGCACAATAAATTAAATTTGTCCCCTCCACGTCTTGTTGGTCCTATTTGTTCTATTGCTTTAACTGATACGTTGTTCATACTTTGCTTTTGACAGCGTGATATATGGAGTGAAAGGGGATGTGCACTATGTCCCTTTAGAATATTTCTCCTATGTTCGGAGAATCTTACATGGAGAGCTCGGGTCGTACGCCCCACATATTGCTTTCCACATCCACATGTGATTAAATAGATCACATATGTGGAATTGCAATTGAGGAATTTCCCTATCTGATATGTCTCCTTCGTAGTGAATGAACTGAATTCCGTACTTTTTTTGAGGGAGGCCACGCACGTAGTACATGCGTTCCTACCACATTTATGGAAGCCGACTGGTTTAGACGGCAACCATGTCCCCATCACAGGAAGGGATTTTTCAGAGCTTGTAAAATGGCTACGTACTAACTTGGATTTCAGATTCTCTGATCTTCTAAAAGTAACCTGTCCAAGTGATGCTACCTGGTCTTTTAATATCTCATCCATGGACAGCAAAGCAGTATTTTTCTTGATGATCTTTTTTATTTCTTTTGCGTGGCTATTATATTGGGTGGTAAATGTTATTGATCTATTTCTACCTTCTTTTTGAATTCTATCCATTTTCTCTACTTTATCTACATCTACAAGCAGTGTCTCTCTATCCATTTTTTCCACCTCCATTTGGGCTTTTTGTAGCACCTCCGAGGGATAGCCTTGTTCCTCAAAGGCTCTCAATACCTCTCCTGCCTGTCGTCTAAATGTATCGCTGGATGAACAATTCCTTTTTAATCTAATTAATTGGCTTTTTGGGATATTCCTTTTCCACCCATTTAGATGAGAACTTTCATAATGAAGGTATCTATTTTGGTCAACAGGTTTTACATAGGTTTGAGTAATTAACCTGTCATCCGATACTGTCAATGTGATGTCTAAAAAATTAATTGTGACTGTGCTAAAAGAATAAGTGAATTTAAGACCAAACAAATTGTTATTTAAACTTTCCGCAAAAACGTGTAAAGTGGATAGATCCCCTGTCCAAATCATAAAGAGGTCATCAATATATCTACCATAGAGGGCCAGGTTCTCCCCGAGTCCGCTGCCCCACACATGTTGCTCCTCTAGGAGTCCCATGTATAGGTTCGCGAAACTCGGAGCGAACCTGGTCCCCATGGCAGTCCCCCGTGTCTGTAAATAAAAAAGAGAGTCAAAAGTAAAATAATTGTGAGTAAGGATAAATCGAATAGCTTCCAAAATAAAATCTATTGTGTTTGTTGTAACATGTGAATCATTCCTTAGATAGTGTTCTATTGCTTTAATGCCTAAGTCATGTGGAATATTGGAATACAATGATTCAACGTCGAATGTTACCAAGTATGCACCTGGCTTCCAAACGACGGAGTTCACCAATTTCAAAAAACTTTTAGTGTCTCTAATATAAGATTTCAGCTTTTCGACATATCCTTGTAAGTGATAATCCACAAAAAATGAAAGGTTATTAGTAAGTGAACCCACTCCCGAAATAATAGGTCTCCCAGGTGGTGTGCAAAGTGATTTGTGAATTTTTGGTAAATAGTAAAATGTGGGAGTGACCGGATAATTACAAAATAAAAAGTGCATGGTTTCTTTTGAGATAGCTCCTAATTGTACTCCATCATCCAACAGGTGTTTTAGTTCCCTTTGAAACAGGGCGGTGGGATTGCCACTCATCTTCTTATAGAATCTTTCGTCGTTGAGCTGTCTCATTGACTCTTTAATATATTCTACTGTATCTAGAATGACAATCCCACCGCCCTTATCCGCCGGTTTAATTACTACATTTTTATCTGTATAAAGACATTTGATGGCTCTCCTTTCACCTACTGTTAAATTATCTCTAAATGGCTTCCCTTCTGCCTTTTCACACATGTTCTTAAAATTTTCCAATGTTACTCTGTAGAAACTCTTTATGTAGGGCCCTTTATACTGGAGGGGGTAAAATTCAGATTTGGTTCTGAACCGTCTTGTATCGTAGATTTGGACTGGGCTACTGTCAGATATCATTTCTTTATTGGATTCTTCTGCCAAAGATTCCAAAGTCTCAATGGCACATATCTCTTCATTATCTAGAATAATAGCCGTACCTTCAAGTGTATTTTGTTTCAAGGCTTTTAAAGCAAAGTATCTTTTGCGGCATAATGTCCTCACATATCGATTCAGATCGACAAACAATTTGAATAAATTAGGTTTATTTACCGGCGCAAAATTTAGCCCTCTCTCTAATAATTTGATCTCATCTATTGTCAGAACTTTTGAGGAATGGTTGAATATACCTTTCTTTTTACCACTTATCTGACGCAAGGATTTTTTGGATTTATTCCTCCGCCCTCCTCTGATTCCTCTTCGTCTCTTGTTCTCCCTCTTTTCTGTTGACTTATCGGGGTGTCTTTGTACCATCTGTTTGGGCGTTTTTCTAAAAAAGACTGACTTGGGGGTGGAGACTCTAATACCTCCGTTTCAATTTGTTTTCTCTCTCTTATACCGTTTCTATCGTGTCTAAACTCATAGTTAGGGGACCGGTAATCTCTGAGTATTGAGTATTTATTTTGATGGACATATCTATTTCCATCATAGCCAGAAGGGCTACGGTTACCTCTTCCTTTCTCACCCTGACTATTGGTATACTGAGAGTATTTACTGGTATTACTACCTCTATTGTAGCTCTCTTGTTCCTGTCTTTGAAATCTCACATTTTTCTTTTTATTTCTGTTTGACGGTGGGGTTCTAGGACTGGTAGATTTATTACTATTATACCGAGTCCTATTATAACTATGAATTTCTCCCTTTTCATAGTCCTTTTGATCCCTATCTAATTTATGTTCTTTCCGAAATATAATATCTTGTTCTGCTTCCTCCATCTTTCTACTCACTTTAGCATCTCTTTCCTTATACTCCACATTATCCTCAAAAGCTTTTAACAACGTATGTGTCTTTTCTATTTCTTCCTGTAATTTTGACACCTGTTCTCCTCGGTAACTAATCAGTAATTTCATCAAATTCTTTGAGCACAGATCCAAGGCATTAGTCCAGTCTTCAGTGAATTTTTTATCGTCTTTAAATGCAGGGGTCTTTAATATTCTTAGTCCCCTTGGGATCAGACCATCCTCCAGATATTTCTGGAGGGTGATCTGGTCCCACCAGTGCCTTGTTTCTGCGATACAAAGATTTTCCAACTTATTAAACAATCTATGCATGACTGTATTGTCCTCAACATTTTCATCTAAATTAGAGCATGTTCTCCCCTTAATATAGTTATTTCTTCTTTCCAACCTATCTGAAATACATCTGAGTGGCGACATGATTCTACCCCAGCAAGAAGCTGCCAAGAAAAGAGTACTAAAACAGAAAAAAACTTACACAACAAAGTATCTCGGCGCTATTTGCTAGGTAGATAAGTACACATAAATTAGATTCTAAAGAACACACATTGATCAATAGCAGCTGTAAAAAAGGGAGAGTACTCCACCCAACAATTAAAAACTAAAACATACACAAATCACAGCGCTTATTAAAAAATTATGTGTCTTTTATTAATACACTAAAATTTAACAACAATTATTATCAAAAGACCCGTCCTGTATGTCGGCTGATCCTGCCAGGCATTAAACACAATTATAGATGCATCTCCACATATGTATGGTTAGTAAATCAATCTTCCACAATCAGCTGATTAGTCAGTCTCTTTAGCTTGTGTTAGTCAGAAGTACTTATCCAAGCGATAATTATTGTCACTGGTGTTAGTTAGTTGTAATGATCATTAATGATGTTATGTTAGTGGTTAGTACAGCATGCTGTTTTGTAGCTTAAAAGCAATGGCAGTGATCCACAAAGAGAAGTTAATAGTAAACCTGTTTCAAATTCTGATCCTATACATTGGTTTCTCCCGGCTCCTGGTGCTTTTTATCCCATCAATGGTGCCATATCTGGAGTGTCCGAATGTTTGGAGAATGTCTGCAGGTTTTCTTAAAAAGTTCCGACCGGTACCGGAGGGGTAATATAGGTCTCTTACGCGTTTCTCCGCCTCTGTTGCGTTCAGCGGCTTCCTCAGAGCAGTATATCTCTATGTCTCCGTATCCGTGTTTAAATAGCGGCTATTCTCCCACCTGTCGCTGCACGTAGCGTCTCCATCTCAAGCCTCGTTTTCGAGTGGAGCGCATACGTAGGTGTACTGTCACGCTCACGTGACCTATTTTGATCACGTGTCTGCTTCTCACGTCTCGATTTCGAGTTACGAAGCTCCTCAGCCATTTAGCGGACTTGGCTATAAGTGTGCGTTCCACATATATTCCGGAAATTTCATTAGAGTCTGTTTTGTCTTATGCTCATACTATCATATATACGTGTAGTCGCATCAACTTAGGAATTATTATTTCTTCAATGGAAGATTCATCATAGTAATTATTACTGACCATACGGAGACAATTAGATATAAATATAAATAAAAACTTATATAAAAAACCTGTTCAATGCCTTGAGGTTGAGAATGGGCTGGGAGGACCCATTCGGTTTTGGGACTAGAAATAGTACCCCCGCGCAAGAGGCACCTGTACTACGACTCCTGTATCCAGGAGGGTCTGTACCACCGAATGTAGAGTGTTTGCCTTTGTCTTGTCCAACGGGACATCTGTCTGGCAAAATCAATGAGGGGGTCGGTTTTTGAAGGCTATGGCGTAACCTCGAGTGACGACTTTCCTGTACACAGGCATCTGAAGTGGTCTTCAACCATTCCTTGGTATACCCTAGAAGCCGGCCCCCCACCCTGGGAGGGAGGCCCCTCCCAGGGGGAGGCCCGCCCCATCATGCGGCAGGCTTATCTGTCTTGGAAGCTGGCTGACGGGCCGCCCAGGCTCTTTTGGGCTTAGGCTTACCAGGTTTGGAAGTGCGGGCCTGCTTGTTGTACGCCTGACCTTTTGCTTTACCTGATGGATGAAAGGGGCGAAAGGAAGTACCTTTAGCCTTCAACACAGAAGGAGCAGTACTCGGCAGACAGGCAGTTTTGGCAGTAGCCAAGTCAGCCACAATCTTATTTAAATCCTCCCCAAACAGAATATCTCCCTTAAAAGGGAGTACCTCCAGGGTTTTTCTAGAGTCCAGATCCACAGACCAGGATCTCAGCCACAATATCCGGTGAGCCAGGACTGACGTAGTAGAGGCCTTGGCTGCCAGGATACCGGCATCAGAAGCCGCCTCTTTAATATAACGAGAAGCTGTGACAATATAAGACAAGCATTGTCTAGCATGGTTAGAGGAGATTTCAGCATCTAACTCCAAGGCCCATGCTTCAATGGCCTCTGCAATAGTGGGCCTTTGTGCAGCACCCGTGAGGGTGTAAATCGCTTTCAGACAACCCTCCACACGTTTAGCCGTAGGCTCTTTTAGAGACGTGACGGTGGTGACCGGTAGAGCTGAGGAAACCACCATCCTAGCCACATGTGAGTCCACTGGAGGAGGCGTTTCCCAATTCTTAGACAGCTCCGGCGCGAGGGGATAGCGAGCCAGCATCTTCTTTTGAGGCACAAACTATGTACCCGGGTTTTCCCATGGTTCCTGACGTATATCAATTAGGTGGTCAGGGTGAGGTAAAACTTGTTTAATCACCTTCTGACGCTTGAACCTATCTGGTTTCTTAGGAGGAACAGATGGCTCGGGATCATCTGTAATCTGTAAAATTAACTTAATAGCCTCCAAAAGATCAGGAACATCCACATATGAACCACCCTCCCCATCAGCCGTATCTGAGTCAGAACCTGTGGGGTTAGTGTAAGTGCCGTCTTCATCCGACGAGGTGTTAGTGACAGCAGTGGATTGTGAGGAGACAAGAGCTCGCTTAGAGGACCCCTTGGACGTAGGCGAGCGACGGTCAGACTTTTTAGTAGTCAGGGACTGGTTCAACTTATTTATTTGAGAAGATAAATCGTCCGCTCATGGCGGGTTAGCTGCAGGGACCACAAACGGTTGCACCGGCATTGAGGGTCCCATAGGGCGTGTTAGTTTATGAACTAGCGTATGCAGAAGCGTGGAAAAAGTGGCCCACGGTGGATAATTATTTGCCCCCGTTACCACCGTCCCAATGGGAGGCAAGGAGCCCCCAGAACCAGAGCCCAAATCTGCTATATTCTCCTCATAGGTATCTGCGGCTTCAGCAACACCGGCAGTGTGTTCAGCCCCAGAACCGTTACCCTCAGAAGCAGACATGATATAACTTGCAGTATCAGTTAACACAGTACAATTTGTCAGCAGCACAATACCTCTAGCCCAAACCCCTGCGCAGTGTAGTCAGCACCAGCAGAGATAAAGGAGAGATATGGTGACTAAATCACAGAGAAAAATACGTAATACAGTATATCTTTGTGAAAATCCTATATTAGATAAAACCTGATGCACCAAGCTCCCTCAGGTTATAAAATATAGGGATAGCAGGTTGAGTGAAAGACACAAAATGGACACCACTCAGCTATCAAATGCACACACAAATAGTCACAGTCTGTACAATGCAGAGGTTATTACTAACAATAATACTGCACTGGACTAGCTTACACAGCTATATAACAATAGATATAACAGTACACAGTAAGAACTGGATGTATATCACAGGGTAATTGTACTAAGTGCACTCTTTCTTAACTAACACTGACTAAAAAAGGCAAGTAGAAAACTTAAGTGTCTTGTAAAGTCACAGCACAGTGACAACCAGGCGGCTTTACATAGGAGGATTTGCCCAAGCATTCCCAGGAACAGTGAGCTGAGGGATAATGGCACCGCAGACACTGCCAGGGAGTGAGGGAGAGACAGATATGCAGCTCCAGGTTGGGGACATTTGCAGAAAATGGTGCCCTGGGGCTGGGGAAGGGGCTTCAGGTCCAAGCTCTATCCCCCTGCTGGCAAAACCACCGGGTACTGCGGGCTCTAATAAAATGGTTTATAGAGAAAACCTGACCTGTCCCATGCCCTGGTGATCTAGTGGGATCGCCTGTACTGCCACAATATCCACCACCAACGTGCACGGCCCGCCTCCCACTGACCACGCCGGATCGCGATAAAGACTGGGTCCCGCAAGCGGGACCCATTTACCACCTCCCGAAGCGTGGCTATGCGATCCTGTAGAGCCCCCATTGTGTGTGCCTGACAAGAAGAAAACCGGAGCCTCCTGCTGTAGTTACCCGGCAACCAGGGCTCGGGAGTGTACAGCGCCGCTGGGGAGAGCCGGAGCTGCAGCCGTGAATGTCCACTGACATGTAACACTGCTGCTGCTTTTGAAGTCTTCACTTTTTTCCTCAGAAAAAAAGCTCTTCTTAGGGCTGCCTGGAGCAGCCCTTCTGTTAAGTGCCTGCTACTGCAGCACCAACTACAAAACTGAGATCCTGTGCAGGGAGGCGGGGTGATATAGGAGGTGGCGCTATGCATTCTGGGAACAGTCAAAGCTTTGAGCCTGTTGGTGCCTCGGATCAAGATCCTACTCTAAACCCCATTGTCCATTCCTTGTGGAGCCCAGTGTACCCCGCATCAGAAATAATATTGTGAGGTGTGAGATGTTCAGAATAGACTGGAAATGAGTGGAAATGAATGTTATTGAGGTTAATAATACCGTAGTTTCAAAATTACCCCAAAATTCTAGATTTTAGCTGTTTTTCCGTTTTTTTCAAAAATCATCCAGATCCAAAACCAAAACCAGTGCTAGAGTGAGGTCCACATGGGCCTGGAGCTGAAATTTATGATAGGCCTATTGTGTGCTGCTGCGGCAGTATGATTAGCGATGTGGAGGTATTACTAGTACTGTGTGGGTGGGGTCTGCACAGGGGGTGGCTAGTTTTATGGAGGGCATAGATATGTGAGAAGGCTTGTGAAGCCTCCATATCGTCCTCCCCACCTTACACTTCAAACTTTGGTCCCACTGTGACAAGCTTTGATTCCCTTACAAGGTTCTCATGCTCCTGTATTCTCTGAATTTAGCACTATATCAGTTTGCTCCCCATTAGACCACCACTATTATATTAAATAGCACACCATCAAATATATTATAAATGTTATTAAATGAGGTGAGTCTCCAGCTAATTTTCTAATTTTCTAATAAGGACATAACCTGAATCCAACTGGATCTACAAACACGTTTTACAAGGTAAAAGACTGCGACACGCATACAGTCATGACAGGTATAGATTGGCTGTGCATCCACTTTACAAGTAAACAATCAATAATACTATAGTGGGGGATTGTGCACCTGCTACCTGAAACCCATACCACCCTTTGATTTTATGCTGAATGCCGCAACTGTCATCATTAGTACTGGCACTTGCAGCAGCTCCATACAGTCCACAGAGCATTAACTGCAAGCCCACAACACTCCCATGGCATGCCCACAAGTCAGGGTAATTGCATATGTCTGCTTTATTTTTACACTGCAATTTAGATTTCAGTCTGAACACACCCCACACAAATCTAACTCTCTCTGCACATGTTATGTCTGCCCCACCTGCAGTGCACATGGTTTTGCCCATTAAGAAAAACTTAGCTCCTCTGCAGCATGTGGTGGCCGGGAGAAAGAATAAGAGTTGCTATAGCAACTACCAGGAGTGATGGGTAATGACATCATCGGGAGGCGCGGCCCAGCCTCTGCAGCGGAAGCCCGGTCCCCGGCGTGAACAGCAGGAGACACACATTCACAGGGTTTATAAGGTAAGAAATGTTTGTTAGTCTTGTTGTCACATATTCTGGCTGTGCGCGCCTGAGCTGTCAGTCAGGCTGCGCACTGTAGAGATACAATGTAGCGCATAGGCACTCCATTGTATCCAATGGTGGGAACTTTGCGGTCTGCAGTAGACTGCGAGGTTAAGTGGGGCCAACCACAAGAGTGACCCCACTTAACCTCGCGGTCTACCGCAGACCACAAAGTCCCACCATTGGATACAATGGAGCGCCTATGCGCTACAATGTATCTACAGTGCGCAGCCTGACTGTCAGCTCAGGCGCGCACAGCCAATCAGGAGAGTGCCATGATGTGGCGCTCCCTGAGTAGCTGAAGGGACCCTCTTTGACAGCAGTCACGGGGGGTCCCGCCAGTTGGGGAAAGGGGTCCCATGTGTAAACATGGGACCCCTTTCAGCGCGTGGTCTGGGTTTTTTTTTTTTTTTGTTTTGCGTGGATTACAAACAGTTTTGTTTTGCGTGGATTACAAGTACGTGGATTACAAACAGAAGAGGACCAATCTACACTGGATTGTTGTGAGTATAATTTTATTTACAGGTCCCCTGTGGGTTCTACGTGGAGAAGGGGACCGACTTGTCGTGTCAACATAGGTAAGTATGTGTGTATGTAGGTGTGCATTTATGTAATAAAGTTATACTATCACGGTGTGTGTGTATTGCTTTTATTTGGGTATTTTTTTTTGTAGTAGAACTACAGGTACCAGCGGGCCCGTTTTTCCCCCACATGCTGGTACTTGTGGTTCTCCAAGTACCAGCTTGCGGGGGAGGCTTGATGGGACTTGTAGTACTGCTACAAAAAACACTATTCTTATTTTTACACAGAAGGCTATATATATATATATATATATATATATATATATATATGTAAAATGTCCAAATGCCCGGCACTCCTAATGGTTTCTCTGTATTACTGGAGTGCCTTCCAAAGCTTCCATTGTAGCTCAGATATATACAGTATATGCAAACGGCGGCACTCACCAGACGATTCAGTTGCTTAATAAAAATGTCCTTTAATGGCTCCTACATTTTGAGGCGATAACCCATCGTCAGGGACAGCATAACATGTGAATGCAATATACAAACAATCATTTATACCCCCACCAATACCCTTACTGATTAGATGTGAATAATCAGTAAGGGCTCTGGTGGGGATAAAAATGGTTGGTTGTATATTGCATTCATATGTTATGCTGTCCCTGACGATGGGGTATCACCCCAAAACATAGGAGCCATTAAAGGACATTTTTATTAAGCAATTTAATGGTGGTGACAGCTGCCCTGTGTCAATATGTTCCTCAATACAGTATATCCAGCTGCAGCTCAGCCTTTTCGGGTCCACTTTCCAGCTGTCAAGCTTCCACTAGTTGCCATGAAAGATTTGATGGGTGAGTGGGCAGAACTTCAAATGGCTAGGGGGCGGGGCTTTGCAGTCCATGAGTGGGCGAGGCTTCAATGACTTAAGTGAAATGGAATGGGCTTTTGTACAGCCGTGTGTGAATGGGCGTGGCTATGGATGTTAATTGCGTTGAAAGAAGCTCCACCCACCCCATTGCTAATCCGGCTCTGACCAAAACCAAAACACGAAAGGGTGGTTTTGGCAAAACCAATCCAGATCCAAAACAAGAGCATGAAACCAGAACCAAAACACAAAACATGAAAAGTGCCCGCCGCACATCTCTACTTTCAGACACTTTACAGAATGAAGCCTTGCACAGATCTCAATAATCCGTCCGAGCTTCATTGTGTCATAATCGGCAGTCTTTTACAAAACTCCTCCTTAAAACACTGCCATGCAGTACGAATGACATCGACATCAGAAAACTCGAAATGAACAAACATGGTAGTTTAGTAAATTACCATATTTGTTCTCAAAAAGTTGCAATTTTAAACGTCCGATGTCAGCCGAGATTGATCTCGGCTGAGATTGACTGAAACGCGGGAGGTTAGTAAATTCACCCCTAAGAGAAGCAACACAGGCAAAAGAAGGGATGGCGTTGGCTGATATCACTGTTAACACACCCAGGACCTTATTTAGATATGGACACAGATCGCTGCATACATAGCCAGATCTGCATCTCCTCACATGCTGTGGACCATCCAGACTAGGGCAAGGCCACCCAGCATGTGTAGCGCCACCTTGCGATGCGTCGAACTAAGGTTAACCCCTGGCAGCGCAGCCTGGCTGTGCTGTCAGGCGACCTACCGACATTTTTCTAATCAGCTGCATGACTTAACACACAGCCGGCCCCAAAATGCTCCCGTAATGCCCCCATTTGTCTGCCCCACCCCAATGCCACATCGCAGCCCTGCAAACATCCGCCTCTGTCAATTACACCGTGGCCACATCCTTCTGAGATGCGGCCACAATGTGTAAGGATGCAAAGGCGTGATGCGACTACTGTGAGTGAGCAGTTTGCAAAAGCAGGCAAACTGCGCTGCAGGCTGCTGATGTGGCTAGATTTGAATAAGGCCCCTTACGTGGGACGCAGAGCTGAATAAGCTGCAAATACATCTCATAGGAGGCAAGTCTATTTTGGCTGCCTATCACCTGATGCAAGATACGTGCTGGTGAAGATTATGACTACCTGGGACTTGTAGTCCACTTGTAAAAAAAATAATAAATCACTGTTAAAAAAACTCCTTTATTTATTTCTTAAATTCAAGCCTGTTTTCTCTTCTTTCTTCAAGGTTATCAATCCACTTGGCAAAATAAAAAGCACATGAATGATAGTGATGAGCGGGTTCGGTTTCTCGGAAACCGAACCCCCCCGAACTTCACGCTTTTTACACGGGTCCGAGGCAGACTCGGATCTTCCCGCCTTGCTCGGTTAACCCGAGCGCGCCCGAACGTCATCATCCCGCTGTCGGATTCTCGCGAGGCTCGGATTCTATCGCGAGACTCGGACTCTATATAAGGAGCCGCGCGTCGCCGCCATTTTCACACGTGCATTGAGATTGATAGGGAGAGGACGTGGCTGGCGTCCTCTCCGTTTAGAGTAGACTAGAGAGTAGTAGAGACACTTAATTTACTAATTTTGGGGAGCATATTAGGAGTACTACTTGCTGATAGTGTGACCAGTGACCACCAGTTTAATTAATCCATTCTCTGCCTGAAAAAAAACGATACACAGTGTGACACAGTCACATACCATATCTGTGCTCAGCCTCAGTGTGCCCTCAGTGTGCTGCATCATCTATGTAATACTGTATATCTAAATGTGCTGAGTGCTCACTGCTCACACAGCTTAATTGTGGGGGAGACTGGGGAGCAGTTATAGCAGGAGTACATATTTTAACAGTGCAAACTTTTGCTGCCAGAGTGCCACTGCCAGTGTGACTGACCAGTGACCACTGACCACCAGTATATTGTGATTGTCTGCCTGAAAAAGTTAAACACTCGTCGTGTGGTGTTTTTATTCTATAAACGCATTCTGCTGACAGTGTCCAGCAGGTCCGTCATTATATAATATATACCTGTCCGGCTGCAGTAGTGATATATATATATTTTTTATATCATTATCATCCAGTCTATATTAGCACTGCAGCAGACGCAGTACGGTAGTCCACGGCTGTAGCTACCTCTGTGTCGGCAGTCGCTCGTCCATCCATAATTGTATACCACCTACCCGTGGTGTTTTTTTTTTTTCTATCTTCTTGATACTAGTAGCTTACTTTAGGAGTCTGCAGTGCTGAGCTGACAGTGTCCAGCAGGTCCGTCATTATATAATATATACCTGTCCGGCTGCAGTAGTGATATATATATATATTTTTTATATCATTATCATCCAGTCTATATTAGCAGCAGACGCAGTACGGTAGTCCACGGCTGTAGCTACCTCTGTGTCGGCAGTCGCTCGTCCATCCATAATTGTATACCACCTACCCGTGGTGGTTTTTTTTTTCTATCTTCTTGATACTAGTAGCTTACTTTAGGAGTCTGCAGTGCTGAGCTGACAGTGTCCAGCAGGTCCGTCATTATATAATATATACCTGTCCGGCTGCAGTAGTGATATATATATATATTTTTTATATCATTATCATCCAGTCTATATTAGCAGCAGACGCAGTACGGTAGTCCACGGCTGTAGCTACCTCTGTGTCGGCAGTCGCTCGTCCATCCATAATTGTATACCACCTACCCGTGGTGTTTTTTTTTTTTTCTATCTTCTTGATACTAGTAGCTTACTTTAGGAGTCTGCAGTGCTGAGCTGACAGTGTCCAGCAGGTCTGTCATTATATAATATATACCTGTCCGGCTGCAGTAGTGATATATATATATTTTTTATATCATTATCATCCAGTCTATATTAGCAGCAGACGCAGTACGGTAGTCCACGGCTGTAGCTACCTCTGTGTCGGCAGTCGCTCGTCCATCCATAATTGTATACCACCTACCCGTGGTGTTTTTTTTTTTTTTCTATCTTCTTGATACTAGTAGCTTACTTTAGGAGTCTGCAGTGCTGAGCTGACAGTGTCCAGCAGGTCTGTCATTATATAATATATACCTGTCCGGCTGCAGTAGTGATATATATATATTTTTTATATCATTATCATCCAGTCTATATTAGCAGCAGACGCAGTACGGTAGTCCACGGCTGTAGCTACCTCTGTGTCGGCAGTCGCTCGTCCATCCATAATTGTATACCACCTACCTGTGGTGTTTTTTTTTTTTTCTATCTTCTTGATACTACTAGTAGCTTACTTTAGGAGTCTGCAGTGCTGAGCTGACAGTGTCCAGCAGGTCCGTCATTATATAATATATACCTGTCCGGCTGCAGTAGTGATATATATATATATTTTATATCTCATTATCATCCAGTCTATATTAGCAGCAGACGCAGTACAGTAGTCCACGGCTGTAGCTACCTCTGTGTCGGCAGTCGCTCGTCCATCCATAATTGTATACCACCTACCTGTGGTGTTTTTTTTTTTCTATCTTCTTGATACTACTAGTAGCTTACTTTAGGAGTCTGCAGTGCTGAGCTGACAGTGTCCAGCAGGTCCGTCATTATATAATATATACCTGTCCGGCTGCAGTAGTGATATATATATATTTTATATCTCATTATCATCCAGTCTATATTAGCAGCAGAAGCAGTACGGTAGTCCACGGCTATAGCTACCTCTGTGTCGGCAGTCGCTCGTCCATCCATAATTGTATACCACCTACCTGTGGTGTTTTTTTTTTTCTATCTTCTTGATACTAGTAGCTTACTTTAGGAGTCTGCAGTGCTGAGCTGACAGTGTCCAGCAGGTCCGTCATTATATAATATATACCTGTCCGGCTGCAGTAGTGATATATATATATTTTTTTTATATCATTATCATCCAGTCTATATTAGCAGCAGACGCAGTACGGTAGTCCACGGCTGTAGCTACCTCTGTGTCGGCAGTCGCTCGTCCATCCATAATTGTATACCACCTACCTGTGGTGTTTTTTTTTTTCTATCTTCTTGATACTAGTAGCTTACTTTAGGAGTCTGCAGTGCTGACAGTGTCCAGCAGGTCCGTCATTATATAATATATACCTGTCCGGCTGCAGTAGTGATATATATATTTTTTTTATATCATTATTATCCAGTCTATATTAGCAGCAGACGCAGTATGGTAGTCCACGGCTGTAGCTACCTCTGTGTCGGCAGTCGCTCGTCCATCCATAAGTATACTAGTATCCATCCATCTCCATTGTTTACCTGAGGTGCCTTTTAGTTGTGCGCATTAAAATATGGAGAACAAAAATGTTGAGGTTCCAAAAATAGGGAAAGATCAAGATCGACTTCCACCTCGTGCTGAAGCTGCTGCCACTAGTCATGGCCGAGATAATGAAATGCCAGCAACGTCGTCTGCCAAGGCCGATGCCCAATGTCATAGTACAGAGCATGTAAAATCCAAAACACCAAATATCAGTAAAAAAAGGACTCAAAAATCTAAAATAAAATTGTCAGAGGAGAAGCGTAGACTTGCCAATATGCCATTTACCACACGGAGTGGCAAGGAACGGCTGATGCCCTGGCCTATGTTCATGGCTAGTGGTTCAGCTTCACATGAGGGTGGAAGCACTCAGCCTCTCGCTAGAAAAATGAAAAGACTCAAGCTGGCAAAAGCACAGCAAAGAACTGTGCGTTCTTTGAAATCCCAAATCCACAAGGAGAGTCCAATTGTGTCGTTTGCGATGCCTGACCTTCCCAACACTGGACGTGAAGAGCATGCGCCTTCCACCATTTGCACGCCCCCTGCAAGTGCTGGAAGGAGCACCCGCAGTCCAGTTCCTGATAGTCAGATTGAAGATGTCAGTGTTGAAGTACACCAGGATGAGGAGGATATGGGTGTTGCTGGCGCTGGGGAGGAAATTGACCAGGAGGATTCTGATGGTGAGGTGGTTTGTTTAAGTCAGGCACCCGGGGAGACACCTGTTGTCCGTGGGAGGAATAGGGCCATTGACATGCCTGGTGAAAATACCAAAAAAATCAGCTCTTCGGTGTGGAAGTATTTCAACAGAAATGCGGACAACATTTGTCAAGCCGTGTGTTGCCTTTGTCAAGCTGTAATAAGTAGGGGTAAGGACGTTATCCACCTCGGAACATCCTCCCTTATACGTCACCTGCAGCGCATTCATCATAAGTCAGTGACAAGTTCAAAAACTTTGGGCGACAGCGGAAGCAGTCCACTGACCAGTAAATCCCTTCCTCTTGTAACCAAGCTCACGCAAACCACCCCACCAACTCCCTCAGTGTCAATTTCCTCCTTCCCCAGGAATGCCAATAGTCCTGCAGGCCATGTCACTGCCACTGGCAATTCTGACGAGTCCTCTCCTGCCTGGGATTCCTCCGATGCATCCTTGCGTGTAACGCCTACTGCTGCTGGCGCTGCTGTTGTTGCTGCTGGGAGTCGATGGTCATCCCAGAGGGGAAGTCGTACTCGTAAGACCACTTTTACTACTTCCACCAAGCAATTGACTGTCCAACAGTCCTTTGCGAGGAAGATGAAATATCACAGCAGTCATCCTGCTGCAAAGCGGATAACTGAGGCCTTGGCATCCTGGGCGGTGAGAAACGTGGTTCCGGTATCCATCATTACTGCAGAGGCAACTAGAGACTTGTTGGAGGTACTGTGTCCCCGGTACCAAATACCATCTAGGTTCCATTTCTCTAGGCAGGCGATACCGAAAATGTACACAGACCTCAGAAAAAGACTCACCAGTGTCCTAAAAAATGCAGTTGTACCCAATGTCCACTTAACCACGGACATGTGGACAAGTGGAGCAGGGCAGGCTCAGGACTATATGACTGTGACAGCCCACTGGGTAGATGTATGGACTCCCGCCGCAAGAACAGCAGCGACGGCACCAGTAGCAGCATCTCGCAAACGCCAACACTTTCCTAGGCAGGCTACGCTTTGTATCACCGCTTTCCAGAATACGCACACAGCTAAAAACCTCTTACGGCAACTGAGGAAGATCATCGCAGAATGGCTTACCCCAATTGGACTCTCCTGTGGATTTGTGGCATCGGACAACGCCAGCAATATTGTGTGTGCATTAAATCTGGGCAAATTCCAGCACGTCCCATGTTTTGCACATACCTTGAATTTGGTGGTGCAGAATTATTTAAAAAACGAGAGGGGCGTGCAAGAGATGCTGTCGGTGGCCAGAAGAATTGCGGGACACTTTCGGCGTACAGGCACCACGTACAGAAGACTGGAGCACCACCAAAAACGCCTGAACCTGCCCTGCCATCATCTGAAGCAAGAAGTGGTAACGAGGTGGAATTCAACCCTCTATATGCTTCAGAGGTTGGAGGAGCAGCAAAAGGCCATTCAAGCCTATACAACTGAGCACGATATAGGAGGTGGAATGCACCTGTCTCAAGCGCAGTGGAAAATGATTTCAACGTTGTGCAAGGTTCTGCAACCTTTTGAACTTGCCACACGTGAAGTCAGTTCAGACACTGCCAGCCTGAGTCAGGTCATTCCCCTCATCAGGCTTTTGCAGAAGAAGCTGGAGACATTGAAGGAGGAGCTAACACAGAGCGATTCCGCTAGGCATGTGGGACTTGTGGATGGAGCCCTTAATTCGCTTAACAAGGATTCACGGGTGGTCAATCTGTTGAAATCAGAGCACTACATTTTGGCCACCGTGCTCGATCCTAGATTTAAAACCTACCTTGGATCTCTCTTTCCGGCAGACACAAGTCTGCTGGGGTTCAAAGAACTGCTGGTGACAAAATTGTCAAGTCAAGCGGAACGCGACCTGTCAACATCTCCTCCTTCACATTCTCCCGCAACTGGGGGTGCGAGGAAAAGGCTCAGAATTCCGAGCCCACCCGCTGGCGGTGATGCAGGGCAGTCTGGAGCGACTGCTGATGCTGACATCTGGTCCGGACTGAAGGACCTGACAACGATTACGGACATGTCGTCTACTGTCACTGCGTATGATTCTCTCCCCATTGAAAGAATGGTGAAGGATTATATGAGTGACCGCATCCAAGTAGGCACGTCAGACAGTCCGTACTTATACTGGCAGGAAAAAGAGGCAATTTGGAGGCCCTTGCACAAACTGGCTTTATTCTACCTAAGTTGCCCTCCCACAAGTGTGTACTCCGAAAGAGTGTTTAGTGCCGCCGCTCACCTTGTCAGCAATCGGCGTACGAGGTTACATCCAGAAAATGTGGAGAAGTTGATGATCATTAAAATGAATTATAATCAATTCCTCCGTGGAGACATTCACCAGCAGCAATTGCCTCCACAAAGTACACAGGGAGCTGAGATGGTGGATTCCAGTGGGGACGAATTGATAATCTGTGAGGAGGGGGATGTACACGGTGATATATCGGAGGATGATGATGAGGTGGACATCTTGCCTCTGTAGAGCCAGTTTGTGCAAGGAGAGATTAATTGCTTCTTTTTTGGTTGGGGTCCAAACCAACCCGTCATTTCAGTCACAGTCGTGTGGCAGACCCTGTCACTGAAATGATGGGTTGGTTAAAGTGTGCATGTCCTGTTTATACAACATAAAGGTGGGTGGGAGGGCCCAAGGACAATTCCATCTTGCACCTCTTTTTTCTTTCATTTTTCTTTGCGTCATGTGCTGTTTGGGGGGTGTTTTTTGGAAGGGCCATCCTGCGTGACACTGCAGTGCCACAGCTAGATGGGCCAGGTGTTTGTGTCGGCCACTAGGGTCGCTTAGCTTACTCACACAGCTACCTCATTGCGCCTCTTTTTTTCTTTGCGTCATGTGCTGTTTGGGGAGTGTTTTTTGGAAGGGCCATCCTGCGTGACACTGCAGTGCCACTCCTAGATGGGCCAGGTGTTTGTGTCGGCCACTAGGGTCGCTTAGCTTACTCACACAGCTACCTCATTGCGCCTCTTTTTTTCTTTGCGTCATGTGCTGTTTGGGGAGTGTTTTTTGGAAGGGCCATCCTGCGTGACACTGCAGTGCCACTCCTAGATGGGCCAGGTGTTTGTGTCGGCCACTTGGGTCGCTTAGCTTAGCCATCCAGCGACCTCGGTGCAAATTTTAGGACTAAAAATAATATTGTGAGGTGTGAGGTGTTCAGAATAGACTGAAAATGAGTGGAAATTATGGTTATTGAGGTTAATAATACTTTGGGATCAAAATGACCCCCAAATTCTATGATTTAAGCTGTTTTTTAGGGTTTTTTGAAAAAAACACCCGAATCCAAAACACACCCGAATCCGACAAAAAAAATTCGGTGAGGTTTTGCCAAAACGCGTTCGAACCCAAAACACGGCCGCGGAACCGAACCCAAAACCAAAACACAAAACCCGAAAAATTTCCGGTGCGTATCACTAATGAATGATGCAGATTGACAAGTTCTATTCCAGTCAAATACAACAGCTTCTTCCTGATTGGTCAGAGTATGAGTAAAGTCACTCTGATTAGTTATAAGAAACTAAATTCCATGTAATTTCATATAATCCTGCTGATACAGTATATACTATCAGTGGTAGTGGTCCAGACCCAATCACTGAATCATAAGCTGTTGCTAATTGTCTTATTTTGAACCATGGGGCTAACACCTTCAAAACATTCTTCCCCTGACAGGTGCACATCAATCTTTTGCCAAGTCTTCCCCTCTCTGATTTTTGTATTTTTTTCTCACCTTGTTCCCCTTTCAAAGTGCAAGGAGTCGTAACTGCAGGGTTGGACTGGCCCACAGGGGTACAGGAGAAACCCCCAGTGGGCCCCAATGCATTGGGATCAGGTTTCAAAAAGTGCAGTTGAAGTATAGATTATACATATGTTTCCTTATACTGCACAGAAGAAAATGAAAGGGGGGTCACCATGATAGGGGAACGGTAATAGTTATATTTACATGAACCTAAGGCACGCGTGCTCCCAGATAAGGGGTGTGGTATCACAGGCGGCGTGGCCTCACAGAATACACCATCAGGTAATGATTGGCTGTAGGAGCACAACCTGGTTTATTGCCAATGTTTCACCCGGTTCAAAAAGCTGATTGGGCCTTGAAATGTTGGTCACCTGTTATATTAGCATACCCTACAACTGTACCTTTTTAATAGGTACAGTACCTTTTTTTATGGTCTGTACCGATTTTTGGCTCTCCAAATTTCCATTGAAAGTATAGGAAAAGGGATGTGGCCACCCCCTTTTACCCATGGACACGCCCCTTTTTCTAATTTATACCGATTTTTATGTGTAAAATGTTGGAGGGTATGCATTAGTTATGGGAGCCTGGAAGGCACCCCAGCACAATATAATTATTAAACTTTTTAGTTGGTGGTGGCAGGTGCAGCATACCTTGTTTTGAGCACTGCACTGAGACTCAGACTGCAGGACACAAACTGCCCATCTTTGATTAGCAGAAGCAACCAGCTGGCTCTCCAACAAGCAGCATAAGACATCTGTAGGACAGCCCTGTCAGAATCACACGGGCTTCCTTCGCAAAGCTGAGGCTGAGTTTGACTGCACCTAGCATGGTGGTAAAGGAAGTGGAGGAGGAAGCGCTGGGAAACTGTGTGGTGCAGTGAGGGCTAATGAAGCCTTCTGCGCCGTAATAAGTAACAGTCTTACTCGATGCTGGCATTTGAACCTCGCGCCTGGGCTGAACTCTGGCCGGCTGGCAGTAGGGGAGGTAGGTTGCAATGTGAACAGGGGGAGGCTGGAGCTGCAGCTCCAGCCTTCCCATTGGTTACCACATGGACTTGCTGTTAGAGCCGTGGTGGGTTTTAGTGCCTGCCGGCTCTTTTATCAAATCTGACTGAAGGAAATGGCAGTAGCTGCTGCTGTTCTCCTTTTGAAAAAAAAAAAGAAGTCATAAACAACAGGGGGGCACGGTCCCGAGTGCCCCCCCCTCCCTGGATCCACCTATGTGCACATGACTATAGTGTATTCTCTACAGTGCATTACTGTTAAAATCTGGTACATTACAATGCATGCACTAGCTTTATATTTACTATATACAGTAAATGTATCAAGTGACCCGAACCATGCACTCTCTAATGGTTAGTCAAGCCATTGTGGCAGCTGACCACACCCCCTCTGGAGAATGGCCACTCCCCTAAACATGGGCCCTACTACATTCCCCGGTGGGCCCTTCATACCCCAGGCCAAAACTGTATAAGCTTAACATACTGTATAACAGAATCTGCATTTTGACAGAAACAAACTAAGTATTTCTATGCACAAATTACGTACAAAAGATACGTCCAACTCTACCATAGGCCCAAACGGTTAAGTGAGTGCTGTCAAAATGTTAGATGCTAATAAAGCAAGTGAAATTAATATACATATTTTATATGTTCCCTTCCAAAATCTGCAAGTACTGTAAGTGGTTTATAGTACAGTGAATGGTTAGAACTCCATTTGTCTGCTGTGCTGAAAAATTAGTTTGAGCCAAAAGAAGACATCAGCCTTGTAATGGCATCTCATGTTTTAAACAATTTAATTAGCTTGCAGCTGTAGAATCAGTAAGGTTACATTTGGCACTATTTAATGTATATTTAATTACATGTTTTTGAATGCTCGGCAAAATCTGAATACCACATTGTCAGCTGAATTAAACTATCCTCTGACTATAGCATTGCTTTCTGTGTACAAATGTATAATGCATAGCCTAAGAAGCAGTGGTTTAATCTATTACTGTGCATTCAACTGCATCCCATAGTGATGCCTCTATCTTTACTTGCAGGTGAACTAGGAAAGGAAAGCCAAACACTTAATTGATTTAGAAAGTATCAGATTGCATCAAACCCACTTTAAATCCATTAGAACCAAGAGTAAAAATAGTTATTGAATTAAAAAATGATGATGTGAGCTTAACGTTTCCATAAATAGTGCTAATTGGTTATATAGCATATCAGAACTTAATTATGGCTACAGCAAAAACAGACCATTAGACGCCTTTAAAAAAATTTAAGCATTGTGAGTTTGTTGATAAACTATTTCTTATTTCTGCCCAAATTATGCTGAGGTCAATGATGTGTACAGTACCATTCTTATTAAAATATTAACTGCTTATTTTCTTTATAACTACAGCAATTTTTTTTACCATTTTCTACCACAAAACAATTTCTACCGCAAAACAATTTCTTCAATTAACTAAGACTTTTTTCTTTTTTGAGAGGGACAAGGATTAGAAAGAAACTATAGCTTTCATTTTGAAGAGCATCATATACTGTAGTAAAAGCAAGAAAAAATATTCAAAACCCCCTCTTTCCATGATACGTTGCAGTGTATCCATGGTTACTGTTATGCAGTTAGTGCAACCCCAGAAGCAGAGGCCTTCAAGAGATACTGAGAGTCATTAATAAAGGGTCCATGCTGGACTTTAGATCCACAAGTGTATTCTTTAGAAAGAAGCTCAGAAACTGAGTGCTAGTGGTCATTTTAATTAGCAGTAAATCAATAAATCGTGGATTTATTTATATTAATTAAAGTCTATGATTTTACATTTATGGGTAGGCTTTAACTACTCAGAATCCTGCACTGGGATACAGTTAATTGACATAAACCTTTTTATTTATCAATATGAACAATCAATATGTTGTTTACATAACCTGTTTGTCTGAAAGTGATTATTTAGTTCATACTGTAGTTTCAAAAGTCTTGTTTTCATATAAGAAGGGGTAAAGACTGCACATATATGAAGGTGCTTCTGATTTTTCTGTCTGTTATGTCTTTTAAATGAAACAGAATTTACTGAAACCTACAACATCCAGGCTGGGAATAATTCTTAGTTCATTGCTCCATATAGATGCAAGTATGTTGAAAGTATAGCAAATAGACATCAGTATGGGCCATACTAACCTGCTCTCAAATGTCTGGGAGACTTCAATTTAGGGGAGTCCAACACAAACTCTTGGGAGTGTAGGTCACTCTCACCTCCCACCTACTTCTTGTTGCAATGGGTAACTGGGAAGGATTCATAGGGACAATTATCCATGAATTGTGTCATCTTGATCAAACCACCTCTTCAAAACTCTGCAAAAAATCCGACCCTACCTCCACAGTGATCACCTGGTTCTCCCCATGGGAACTCTCCTGAGGGTCAAAGAAGTTTAGCCCACGCATGTCCAAAACAAATTTCAGTGATGGGAGCTTTCATTTTAATTAGGAATTACTATTTGATTATATATAACTATATTATTGTATATTATTGACCTACTTAGCATAATTTTATACTATTTTTGATTTAATAAAAACATTTGTGTAAGCATTATCATACCAAATATTAAACATCTGCCTAAAAACTAGAGATGAGCGGGTTCGGTTCCTCGAGATCCGAACCACCCAGAACTTAACCCATTTTACACGGTTCCGAGGCAGCCTCGGATCTTCCCACCTTGCTCGGTTAACCAGAACGCGCCCGAATGTCATCACCCCGCTGTCGGATTCTCGCGAGATTCGTATCCTATATAAGGAGCCGCGCGTCGCCACCATTTTCACTAGTGCATTGGAGATTGAACGCAGAGGACATGGCAGCGTTCTCTCCCTGAAAAGCTCCGGAATCTGTGCTCAGTGTGCTGCAAATATCTGTGCTCAGTGTGCTGCAAATAATCTGTGCTCAGTGTGCTGAAAATATCTACGTTCTCTGCCTGAAAACGCTCCATATCTGTGCTCAGTGTGCTGCAAATATCTGATCAGTGTGCTGCATTGTGGGGACTGGGGACCACCAGTATATAATAATTATAGTAGTACAGTACAGTAGGCCATTGCTGTATCTTGCAGCTCTGTGTCACTGCAAGTATCCATTCCATATTTGTGCAGCATTTTTGTGAGCAGTATATATAGTATTATAGTGCAGCATTTTAGTTACCCAACAGTATATAGTTGTGTACAGTAGGCCATTGCTGTTTCTTGCAGCTCTGTGTCACTGCACGTATCCATTCCATATCTGTGCAGCATTTTTGTGAGCAGTATATATAGTATTACAGTGCAGCATTTTGGTGACCCAACAGTATATAGTTGTGTACAGTAGGCCATTGCTGTATGTTGCTGCTCTGTGTCACTGAGTGCATGTATCCATTCCATATCTGTGCGGCATTTTTGTGAGCAGTATATATAATATTACAGTGCAGCATTTTGGTGACCCAACAGTATATAGTTGTGTACAGTAGGCCATTGCTGTATCTTGCAGCTCTGTGTCACTGCACGTATCCATTCCATATCTGTGCTGCATTTTTGTGAGTAGTATACATAGTATTACAGTGCAGCATTTTGGTGACCCAACAGTATATAGTTGTGTACAGTAGGCCATTGCTGTATCTTGCAGCTCTGTGTCACTGCACATATCCATTCCATATCTGTGCGGCATTTTTGTGAGCAGTATATATACTATTAAAGTACAGCATTTTGGTGACCAAACAGTATATAGTTGTGTACAGTAGGCCATTGCTGTATCTTGCAGCTCTGTGTCACTGCACGTATCCATTCCATATCTGTGCGGCATTTTTGTGAGCAGTATATATAGTATTACAGTACAGCATTTTGGTGACCCAACAGTATATAGTTGTGTACAGTAGGCCATTGCTGTATCTTGCAGCTCTGTGTCACTGCACGTATCCATTCCATATCTGTGCAGCATTTTTGTGAGCAGTATATATAGTATTACAGTACAGCATTTTGGTGACCAACAGTATATATATATAAATATATGCTATTGATATATTACTGGCATATAATTCCACACATTAAAAAATGGAGAACAAAAATATGGAGGGTAAAATAGGGAAAGATCAAGATCCACTTCCACCTCATGCTGAAGCTGCTGCCACTAGTCATGGCCGAGATGATGAAATGCCATCAACGTCGTCTGCCAAGGCCGATGCCCAATGTCATAGTAGAGAGCATGTAAAATACAAAAAACAAAAGTTCAGTAAAATGACCCAAAAATCTAAATTAAAAGCGTAAACTTGCCAATATGCCATTTACGACACGGAGAGGCAAGGAACGTCAGAGGCCCTGGCCTATGTTCATTGCTAGTGGTTCAGCTTCACATGAGGATGGAAGCACTCATCCTCCCACTAGAAAAATAAAAAGACTTAAGCTGGCAAAAGCACAGCAAAGAACTGTGCGTTCTTCTAAATCACAAATCCCCAAGGAAAGTCCAATTGTGTTGGTTGCGATGCCTGACCTTCCCAACACTGGACGGGAAGAGGTGGCACCTTCCACCATTTGCATGCCCCCTGCAAGTGCTGGAAGGAGCACCCGCAGTCCAGTTCAAATTGAAGATGGCACTGTTAAAGTACACCAGGATGAGGATATGGGTGCTGCTGGCGCTGAGAAGGAAATTGACAAGGAGGATTCTGATGGTGAGGTGGTTTGTTAAAGTCAGGCACCCGGGGAGACACCTGTTGTCTGTGGGATGAATATGGCCATTGACATGCCAGGTCAAATTATTAAAAAAAAAATCACCTCTTCGGTGTGGAATTATATTAACATAAATGCGGACAACAGGTGTCAAGCCGTGTGTTGCCTTTGTTAAGCTGTAATAAATAGGGGTAAGGAAGTTAACCACCTAGGAACATCCTCCCTTTTACATCACCTGGAGGGTATTCATCAGAAGTCATTGACAAGTTCAAAAACTTTGGGTGACAGCGGAAGCAGTCTACTGACAACTAAATCCCTTCTTCCTCTTGTACCCAAGCTCCTGCAAACCGCACCAACTCCCTCAGTGTCAATTTCCTCCTTAGACAGGAACGCCAATAGTCCTGCAGGCCATGTCACTGGCAAGTCTGACGAGTCCTCTCCTAACTGGGATTCCTCCGATGGATCCTTGAGTGTAACGCCTACTGCTGCTGGCGCTGCTGTTGTTGCTGCTGCTGGGAGTCGATCGTCATCCCAGAGGGGAAGTCGGAAGACCACTTGTAATACTTCCAGTAAGCAATTGACTGTCAAACCGTACTTTGTGAGGAAGATGAAATATCACAGCAGTCATCCTGTTGCAAAGCGGATAACTCAGGCCTTGACAACTATGTTGGTGTTAGACGTGCGTTCGGTATCCGCCGTTAGTTCACAGGGACTTAGAGAATTGCTTGAGGTAGTGTGTCCCCGGTACCAAATACCATCTAGTTTCCACTTCTCTAGGCAGGCGATACCAAGAATGTACACAGACGTCAGAAAAAGTCACCAGTGTCCTAAAAAATGCAGTTGTACCCACTGTCCACTTAACCACGGACATGTGGACAAGTGGAGCAGGGCAGACTAAGGACTATATGACTGTGACAGCCCACTGGGTAGATATATTGCCTCCCGCAGCAACAACAGCAGCGGCGGCACCAGTAGCAGCATCTCGCAAACGCCAACTCATTCCTAGGCAGGCTACGCTTTGTATCACCGCTTTCCATAAGAGGCACACAGCTGACAACCTCTTACGGAAACTGAGGAACATCATCGCAGATTGGCTTACTCCAATTGGACTCTCCTGGGGATTTGTGACATTGGACAATGCCACCAATATTGTGCGTGCATTACATGTGGGCAAATTCCAGCACGTCTCATGTTTTGCACATACATTGAATTTGGTGTTGCAGAATTTTTTAAAAAACAACAGGGGCTTGCAAGAGATGCTGTCGGTGGCCCGAAGAATTGCGGGCAACTTTTGGCATTCAGCCACCGCGTGCCGAAGACTGGAGCACCAGCAAACACTCGTGACCCTGCCCCGCCATCAGCTGAAGCAAGAGGTGTTAACGAGGTGGAATTCAACCCTCTATATGCTTCAGAGGATGGAGGAGCAGCAAAAGGCCATTCAAGCCTATACATCTACCTACGATATAGGCAAAGGAGGGGGAATGCAACTGACTCAAGCGCAGTGGAGAATGATTTCAACGTTGTGCAAGGTTCTGCAAACCTTTGAACTTGCCACACGTGAAGTCAGTTCAGACACTGCCAGCCTGAGTCAGGTCATTCCCCTCATCAGTTTTTTGCAGAAGAAGCTGGAGAGATTGAAGGAGGAGCTAAAATGGAGCGATTCCGCTAGGCATGTGGGAATTGTGGATGGAGCCCTTAATTCGCTTAACCAGGATTCACGGGTGGTCAATCTGTTGAAATCAGAGCACTACATTTTGGCCACCGTGCTCGATCCTAGGTTTAAAGCCTACGTTGTATCTCTCTTTCCGGCAGACACAAGTCTGCAGATGTTCAAAGACCTGCTGGTGAGACACTTGTCAACTCAAGCGGATCGTGACCCATCAACAGCTCCTCCTTCACATTCTCCTGCAACTGGGGCTGCGAGGAAAAGGCTAAGAATTCCGAGCCCACCCACTGGCAGTGATGCAGGGCAGTCTGGAGCGAGTGCTGACATCTGGTCCGGACTGAAGGACCTGCCAACGATTACTGACATGTCGTCTACTGTCACTGCATATGATTCTGTTACCATTGAAAGAATGGTGGCGGATTATATGAGTGACCGCATCCAAGTAGGCACGTCAGACAGTCCGTATGTATACTGGCAGTAAAAAGAGGCAATTTGGAGGCCCTTGCACAAACTGGCTTTATTTTACCTAAATTGCCCCCCCCCCCTCCAGTGTGTACTCCGAAAGAGTGTTTAGTGCAGCCGCTCACCTTGTCAGCAATCGGCGTACGAGGTTACTTCCAGAAAATGTGGAGAAGATGATGTTCTTCAAAATGAATTATAATCAATTCCTCCGTGGAGACATTCACCATCAATTGCCTCCAGAAAGTACACAGGGACCTGAGATGGTGGATTCCAGTGGGGACGAATTAATAATCTGTGAGCAGGGGGATGTACACAGTGAAAGTGGTGAGGAATCGGACGATGAGGAGGAGGTGGACATCTTGCCTCTGTAGAGCCAGTTTGTGCAAGGAGAGATTGATTGCTTCTTTTTTGGTGTGGGCCCAAACCAACCAGTCATTTCAGCCACAGTCGTGTGGCAGACCCTGTCACTGAAATGATGGGTTTGTTAAAGTGTGCATGTCCTGTTTATACAACATAAGGGTGGGTGGGAGGGCCCAAGGACAATTCCATCTTGCACCTCTTTTTTCTTTAATTTATCTTTGTATCATGTGCTGTTTGGGGCCAATTTATTTAAGTGCCACCCTGTCTGACACTGCAGTGCCACTCCTAGATGGGCCAGGTGTTTGTGCCGGCCACTTGGGTCGCTCAGCTTAGTCATCCAGTGACCTTGGTGCAAATTTTAGGACTAAAAATAATATTGAGAGGTGTGAGGTGATCAGAATAGACTGGATATTAGTGGAAATTATGGTTATTGAGGTTAATAATACTATGGGATCAAAATTACCCCCAAATTCTATGATTTTAGCTGTTTTTGAGGGTTTTTGAAAAAAAAAACACCCGAATCCAAAACACACCCAAATCCGACCAAAAATTTTCAGGGAAGTTTTGCCAAATCGCGTCCGAATCCAAAACACGGGTGCGGAACCGAATGCAAAACCAAAACCCAAAAATTGTCCGGTGCACATCTCTACTAAAAACCAAAGCAATTCTACTGTTTTCATTATACTGTAGATGTGCAGTTCAGTTTTTAAGGAAACTGTAACCACCCAAACTTCTGGGTAAAAGGGAAATCGAAGTCCCAGCTCAGTATTTTCATGCAGGCTTGGATCCAATTATGATATAAAACATCATCTGCCCAGCATCTGATCTCATTTGCTTTGGATTCAATTAATTTCCTCTCTCATGGTTTGACACCATTTCCCACAGAACTCTGGAGGAAGAGAATGTGGGGTGGGCTGCAGTGTGACTGTCATTAAGGATTGTGAGCTACTGTGTCATCAACTAGGGCCTGAGCTGCAGCACTGTCTGTAACTGTGTTAGTATCAGACTCTTATCAGTGAAGGGCTGTGGACTGCAGTGTGACTGTTAGTGAAGATTAAGAGCTATGGGCTACTATGTCAGTGTCAGCACTGTGACTGTGACCTGCAACAATGTGACTGCCTCAGTGTTAGGCAGATCATCACTACAAAAATATAAACTAAAATGTACTTAAAAAATAATGTTTAGTAGGTGTCACCATTAGTAATAGCACTGTGAATCGCATTGTAAAAAGAAAAAGAAAAAAAAAGGGTTGTTGTTGTTCCAGAACTGTACTTAAGAAATAACATTCAGTAGGTGCTATCATTACAATCACAGATTGTGATTTTATTCTAAATGAATCAATTAAATGAATCAAAAAATTACTTGTCAGAAATCTTTGACTATTAACATTATACTCTTTTATGGAATTTTCTTTTATCAGTGGGTGCAAAACAGATTGTTATGATTTTAGTTTTATTCATAATTAATCAATTAAATTATTTAATACATTAATACATTTCTTTCAACCCTTGTAAGGAATCCTTGGCTATTAACATTGTACTATTTATGGCCTTTTTTTCTCAGTGTCTGCAAAACAGATTTTTTTTTTATATTACATTTATTTAATTTTCTAAATTACATTATTCATTTTTATCAATCAATTGTAATCATGTAATCAAGCAATGCTTTACTTGCCTTCACCTACATACTTCACCTCCATTTCCATGTTAAGCTCTGGGGCCTCTTCTTTTGAAAACATTCTTTTAGTTTATGAAACTGTCATTCTGTCTGCCACTGCTGTGCCGCAATGTTTCATAGATGTGCTACATTCTTAAAGTAACTGTGGTGGGTTTGTGCCACTGCTCTGTCGCTTTGGTTAGGCAGCCAGTCTTTGTCCTATATTGGTGAACAATATTGAAATAACTGGAAATTAATGTTATTGAGGTTAGTAATACTGTAGGAATAAAAGAAGCCCCAAATGACATGATTTGAGCTGTTTTTATCTATTAAAAAAAAATACAGATCCAAAACCAAAACATGTAAGTGTGGTTTTGGCAAAACCAAAACCTGATGATGAAGTAGAACCAAGAACAAAATCAAAACAAGGGGGTCAGTGCCCTCTTGGGTGGATACCATATTTTCACATACACTAAGAAACATATCCCTCAAGGCACTGCAATCTGAGCCAACATGACAACAGCTATAATAATGAAATAAATGTAACTCAATCAGTGCTCCTATAACTGCTGCTGTAAACTACTCAGAGTTTCACATAAACCCAAGATACAATGGAATAATATAATTAAGGTGGACTACCTTAGCACTGTTATTTGCATCCACATGAAAACACCCAAAACATGACAATTGTACAAAATACCATAAATATTTCACTATATTACTTGTCTGTTTTTTCTTGTATGGATCCACAATCTTATACTCCAATATTATATGTAAATTAAAAACAAAAGTTATATTTAAAACATTGTAATGTTTTAATATGCTGGAATACAAGTGAGAAAAAAGTAAAAATAAATCCTGTGAAAATCACTTAAAATATGCAATAAGAAATATACAGTAGACATAGAGATTTAAATTTGGTAGAAACATAATTATTCATTTGCTGTAAATATATATTTAAGGGATGAGTATGGGGAAAAATAAATGATGGACCAAATTAGCACAATCCACAATCCACAATATCAACCAACAACATACATTGTAGGCAAATACTGTTCAAGGTGCACAAATAACATTATACCACAACTATAACACAGCAGGGTAATCTACTCAAGCCTCTAATTTGATGACCTAGACAACAACCAAAAGAAGAAAATCATGTGCAATAATATTAAAATTACCTGATATTGAATTAATAAATAGCAGCTCTACTTGGTATAAACTGGGTTCTACTAATAGAGAGAATGGGAAAAACTAAAGACCACCTGGTCGGATGATGAGACTGCCCTCATCAGGGTGGTACAGCCAACTAACCAGTCAATGGAGGGATAGCACCCAAACTTTAATAATTCTACCCAAATTCGTGATGTGCCATTCTTTCCCACCAAGATTCTTACCACAGAATCAGTGCACCACCATCATACGGAGCAAAACAAACAAAGCAATGACCTGAAGCAGACCCTCAAGAAATAACAAAAGCCCCTAATCAGTCAAACGAACCCCATCTGTCCAAAATAAGTAATAAAACTAAAATGTAATACCTAAAAGTAGAATACCACCACCACCACCACCACCATTGGCCAGAACAAAGTTAGCCTCTTCCATGTTAATCTTCTTCCTGGCTTCATCAATGGAAACAAAATCCCTATCAATATGCCAAACCAGCCTGGGTACAGTGGAGGTATGAACCTTATGAATTTACATGAAGGTCAAGCCAATAACATGGCAGCCCATCAGTAATAGAGCACTGCATATCCAATGCCATCCCCTTCCCCAGAACATTGCAATCCAATGGATAACCAATACCTGAAGAAACCAAAATGCTTAGCAATGTCTAACGATCATGCTCTAAAATAATGTTTCTGCATACCTTTAAAGCTAATCCAACTCCCCTTGTCAGACCCTGAAAAAAACAGGAGCTCCAGTAAAAGACATAAACTTAAAAGTTCAATATACATAAGAATGGTTAGCAAACCAAACTTTTAAAAGATCAAATTATTATGTGAGATAAGGAAGGAAGGTGAGGTAAAAATTATTTAAAAATGGACAAAGGGACTAGTGTATAAGTATTTGAGGGAGGATCTGCCAAAAACAATAAGAAAATTGAATATCAGATCACTTTGATAAAAAGATAAAGAGGAAACAAAAGACATCAGAAACAGAAGTGGGGGAAGGGGAAGTTAAGGAAAAACAAGTGAACGCAATGAAATATGAAAAATAAAAATTCTCTAGAATGGCTGAAATCACAATTATATAATTAAATATAAGTCAAAGTTGCTGAATTTGGTCCATTAGTTGAGGCAAAAATGGAAAACAGTGGTGAGTAGATAATCCTGAGAAGGGATTAACTAAAATATCAACAAATGTCCAGAAAATATAAGATAATTTCAATGAAAAGACCCAATATTACATTTATAACTGGACAATTTCTATCACCTCAAGACCTGATTTCAGTAATTAAAAATCCTGCTCACCACAGAAGACACAGGGGCACTAAACTGAAAAAATGTTGGCCACAATCCAGCAGCAAGAGGCCACCACTAGAAACATAATGCCTCAAAACCCAACCATATTGCTAACTAGTCAGTGGCGTACCATGAATATGGATCAGCCAGGAACCAGGTACAGTCAACAGAGAATTGACCCCTCACAAACCAGGATGTCTAAATGGAGCACAGCAGCATCCATAAATTTGAGGAGGCAACCAATTCAGAAATGGACAGTGGAAAGCGACAGAAAATTAAATTTAAGTTAAAGCACCTACATGAAGATAGCCTGGTGCAGATGCTGTCAAACCCATCCATGCCCATTCCTAAGGCCAGGAAGCAGCACACCAGGATCCACTGAGGTAACAACCAAACCTGCTTTGTCATTAAACAACTGTAACTGAAAATTGTCAGTGACTGGGCTATTCACAACTAAAAACCATTAAGTTCTTTGAGAAATAAAAGTTGAATAGACAAATCCCAAATGGTGAAGCTATATTACTCTTGCCATGGCCCTTTCCAGAATCCTGCAAAAAAATAAAAATAAATAAAAAAAATGCCTATGGGTATAACCTTATAGCTAAAAGTTAAGAGGCTCAACAGTTATTGGGTCTGATAGAGAGTGCACTGTTGTACAATCTGCAATGGCAACATGCAACTTATCAACTTTTTTCTGAAGTAGGCTGCAAGACTCAGTAGAGGTATCAATCACAATACCAGGAAAGGCGTGCAAGAAAGCAGATCCTCAGTCTTGTCACTGGCACTAGGGACACTGAAATAAAAAAAAAATAAGGCCTTGTTAGAATCTTTAACAAGCACAGCTTAGTAGATCATGATTAGATTAGTTATGTGAGCTCAAATCAGTCTCCTTTTAACCAGTCAGAATTGTGCTTCGCTTTGTTCTTGTCAGCATCCGGAGTCTTACCTCTGTTTCTGGTCCCTGCGGCCTTCCTGTTAACCGGCTGGTATGGCTGTCGTGGATAGGAGCTGCGGCAGCGAGGTCCTACAGTGCGGCTGCCAGGTGTCTGGAGGCCAGGGTCCGGGTCCTGGGGAGCGGAGCATGGCAGCTGGAGGTGTCTGTTTCCAAGTGTTCTGTTGCTGGAGTGCAGCATCTGAGAGGCTGAGGCCTGAGGTAGTGGATGTGTGCTGGTTCCACATGTATCCTCTGTGCAGGGGATGCCATGTTGGAGACCAAGCCAAGCCAATAGGTATCCCAGTTTGCATCCAGCCAATCAGGTGCAGTCTTCCCTTATAAAAGGGATTGATGCTTAGTCATGGTGCCAGTGCTTCAAGTTACTTGCTGCTGTAAGGTGCTCAAGCTCTGTGCTCCCAGGTTAACCCCTGGTATCCTGGTTCTGTTGTTGCCGCCCGGTGGTCAGTTCCGTTATTGCAATCCTTTGCTCCGAGTCCACCTGCTCTTACGGTTTAACCGCTGGGTCCTCTATCTGGCAGAGGGTCTCCATTTGCGGGTGGTCTTCTGTTTGCCGGTGGCTGAGCTCCCGATGACCAGCATACCAGCCCAGAATCCAGACCACCAGCATACCAACCGCTGGCATACCGACCACCGGCATATCGACCGCCGGCATACCGACCGCATACCGACCGCTGGCATACCAACATCTTTACTCCCTCTTGGGGGTCCACAACCCCCCTGGAGGGAGAATAGATAGCAGCGCACCACCGTGCCCACAACGTGGTGAGCGCAGCGAGCCCGCAAGGGGCTCATTTGCGCTCGCCCAGCTGTCGGTATGCCACCGGTCAGGATTCCGGCGCTGGTATGCTGGTCGCCGGGAGCCCTACCGTCGGCAACACATACCACACCCTCCATTTGCTGACGGTGCTCAGAGCGATCCTCTCTACAACATCATTCTTCAAGTCATCTCTTCATTTAATGTTCTTCAGCATTGTTTACAAATCACAAGTAATCTCTTCATTCAGTGTTCTTCAGCATCGTTTACAAATCACAAGTCACTTCATTCAGTATTCTTCAGCATCGTTTACAAGTGACGAACATTTAGTCTTTCAGAATTCACTCAGACTTATCTCCTAGTCATTGTGTATGATTGTGGTCTCAGTAAAGCTGAATTAATCTTTCTTCAGTGTATCGTTCTCGTTCATTGCCTCATTGCCTACCCCTCTACATCTTTTTACCTAAGTCTTCAATCCATGAGTAAGAACTACATTTAGCAATCTCGTTTCCTTCCTTTGCCGAAAGCTGCTCCCTCAGTCAATTGTCAGTCAACAGTCCTCAATTCAAGCTGAGCATGACAGTTCTGACTCCTGATTGCTGCAGCTGGAGTTAGAATCTTGTTTGATTCTTTGACTGGTGCTGATTGGATATATCAGTGCCTATAGGGAGTCTACTTAGACACTCTGTTGTAGGTTGTCATCAGTCTGATCCTGTCTTGTCTTGATGCATATGTGGATTGCTTCTTGAGCTGCTTAGCAAAGTTAAACTGCCTGTATAATTTGGATAGTGGGTTATGTGCTGATACAGTTCTATGGTGAAGCAAACCTGGACTGAAGCTGACCTGGTGAAGCTAACCTGGAAAGATCCGCTAAGTACTGTATTTTGCTACAGTACTATGATATGTGCCTATTGAAAAGATCTGTAACATTTCATAATAGGCAACTAATCTGAAGTATTCTGCATATCAATTTAATAACGTGCTGCTGTGCAAATTATGTATGCTGTACAGGAAATTTATTTTATTTATTATTTATTACCAGTTATTTATATAGCGCACACATATTCCGCAGTGCTTTACAGAGAATATTTGGCCATTCACATCAGTCCCTGCCCCAGTGGAACTTACTCTATATTCCCGATCACATGTACACGCACACATATTCATGCTAGGGTTAATTTTGTTGGGAGCCAATTAACCTACCAGTATATTTTTGGATTGTGGGAGGAAACCGGAGTACCCGGAGGAAACCCATGCAAGTATGGGGAGAATATACAAACTCCACGCAGTCAGGGCCATGGTGGGAATCAAACCCATGACCTCAGTGCTGTGAGGCAGTAATGCTAACCATTACACCATCCATTAGCTGTTAGCACATTTCTACTCACTTTTATACTTGTTCCATTGGAAAGAACTGCACAATATTTCTCTAAAAGATATTTCCTATGCATCCAAAAAATCAGTTACTTCTCCTTAAATATTTATTGTAAAAAAACCTTGTATTTTTTAAGAGAATTGTCCAGCAAAACTTTTATTAGTGCTAGTTGAAAAACTGGTGAGTGTACTCTTCAGTGAAAATTACCCATGTTATATGAAGATCTGACATGGTGATGTTTGTAATTTTTATAAGTTTTTGAGGTGTACTTTTCCCATTAAAAATGTGTCTGTGACGTTTGGCTTACACTACTAAAAGGTAAAGTTCTGGTGGCCTCTGAGTACAAGTGAATAATTGTAGTTCTAGGAAAGAAGACTGTTATATGTGAAGCATGTGGCAAGTTGGCTCTGTAAGCTTCAAGGTCATGGTAGGCACTTATTAATGGGCTAGCAATGAAAATAGAAAGTGACCAGATCTGTGCAAATTAGTAGGGCCTACACAATTGATCAAGAAGGTGAGCTATCCCATGATTACAACAAGAAAATGCAATGCATTATTGGAGGAAGGAGGATAATTATAAAAAAAAAAACACAACACTAAACACCTCATAGGGAAAAAAAATGTCTATGTAATATCCATCATTAGTGGAAAAAATATAATGAACCTGAAAGAATCAGGGTGCATGAGAAATAAACGGATCTTATGGATATTATTCCAACAAGTCACTTACAAGTAATGCAACACTGTGGTACTGTAGCAGTGTACAACACCATGAGATGTGCCACAAATTGCAGCAGCAGAACCATTCCTGTCACTCTAAATGCAATATGTTCACCTACAGTATTACACCTATCCACGTTAAGTCTAGAGTACTTTGCAGTCCACTTACATGTGTTGCCCCAGCTGTCTTAACTGGATAGAAGAGAGGAAGATGAGGAACTCAATCTGACATCCCTTGCTGAAAAATACTTGAGGCAACGGATGACATCTCATAGTCCACGTCTCCAAATCTCTGCACATTTTCCAAGATGTCATCAACTGAAAAAAGAAAGAACATATCTTCTGAGATTGAGGAAATAGACAATTCATCTAGGGTGACATATTAGTATATGCGGTGTGAGGAGCCTGCAACAATGACAATGGCGAAGAGATGAAGGACTGAAATAAAAAATAAAAAATTCTCAGCAGAAGACCACTTGGCGGGAATACTAGGCACAGTAAGCACCTTTGGTGAATATATGAAGTTATAATTCCACACCTTATTTGAGAGATTCTCTTTAACTCTTCTGTGCCAAGCCCTACTAAACAGTCACCCCACATGACTGCATGTGTTTAGAAACTTTGTATAGAGGTGGCACGAGTTCCATTCCCCTTTACTGCAATTACTATTGTTATGATGCTACATTTGAAATATATACATGGTTTTTATTTTGTCAGGTTTAGGATGCAGGACTAAGGGTTTTCTTCCTTAGCTAACCACCAGACAAATATTAAGACTGAGACAGTTGCATTTGACAACTATGGTTTTTTCCAGGTCTTTTTTAAATACAACATAGCAAAACTATATTGCATACCGAATATGTACCTGGATGGGAATTAATAGTCCATAATTAGGGGCTGAAAGTACCATTTATGTAAACTGAAATATATTTTCACCAAATTTGTGACTTATTTAGGTCAACATTTTATTTGAAAAACTAATTTATTTGTGCTAATCTTCTTTGCTTCTACATTATATGAAATTTTTACATTAAATATAAAATATAAAAAGTTAAGATTTATCTATCCTTCTAAGAGTGCCCCAACAAAGAGCCTTTCTATCCTTTCCCTTTTGTGTAAGTTGTACTAATTTACTGACTCTGGGTGCACCACCGACTAGGTAATTACCTGTGCTTCACAGTACTACTAGTTATTGTCGGTATTGGTACTTTTTCTGTTTGGAGCCTTAATCCACTAGTGTCAAACAGCCAGTACATCTCCTCACCAACACATTTGGATACTGAATATTATTTCAAGACATGAGGAGAGAATCCCCTAAACCAGATATTTACCCTTCTTCATGTCATCATCAAGTAAGCCCTGACACTAGACATAGACCAATTGTTCTAAACTGGATCAGACAGACCAAATATACATATAGTATAAGCACAAAAGTCCATTTAAATAAGTCCACAACAAGTTTCAAGGGTTTCCCCTAAGTCCAGACCAAATATAATATAGTTCTACTTCCAGTATGGGTCCCAGAAATGACCACCAAAATGATTTCCAATATTAGTCACAGAACTTCCGGTTTTCGTGATTATGGAAAGTGACATCCTAACATGGTAGATCCTGAAGTGGCCGGCGGAAAGGCCACAAAAGTGGTTCCTGTCTCCAGAGTCATTCCTGCTTTCAATCGTTACACTTCTGGTTTTACATCATTACTGTAAGTGATGTTCCATGGTAGCATACCGGAAGTCCTCTTGCATTCAGGCTGCACTCCTTCCTGTAGTGTAGCCTTTTGGTAGAGGTGATTATCCTTGTGATTAACCCTTATTGATCTGCATTAACCTTGTGTTTTTTCCTTAATTAAGCTTGCAGTTAGCCGCAGAGTAGCGCAGTTCCCATTATAGATAGCAATGGGATTTTTCCACCATTGTTCTCTATGGGTGAAAGTTTGACAGACAGCCTAGCCACACAGAGCCAATCAATGTGGAGCTCCTCAGGAACCAAAGTTGATTGGCTCATGGGTGTCCTAGTGACAGCAATCACTCACGGTCATTCCTTTTTTATTTTTTAAGCTCTTTGGATGCCTTCTTAGGGACGAAGAGGATGCAATCTACACTGGAATAGGCAAGTTTTTTTGGTTTTTTTACAGGTCACCGTGGATTCTACTGGACAAGAGGACCGAAGTATCAGCATGCAGGGGAGGTTTGCTAGTGAAACTCACATTACAAGGTGCAAGCTTCCTAGCAAAAAGAAACAAAAATCATCCTACATAATACATTATAATGGCATCAAGCTTACAAACTCACAGGCTATTACATTGTGCAAGTTGCGGGACAAACTTTAACCTTTTAATGTGCAAGGAGGTGTGAGTCTGTCCCACATAAAAAACTCTGGCCTTATTATACAATATCTTCCCATACGTCTTTTCAGCTGCACCCCATCAGATCCAGTCTCCCACAAATGTTTCAGGCAACTAAGCAAATCTTCATTCTGCCATTGTCTATATTTGTTTCCTTTTTCTGATAACTCAACTTGTTTCCTTGGTCCATTGCTGCATACCCTAAGCTGTAGTGTCCTGAGCTGTAGTTTAGTAAGCTGTTTCATCTCCTGTAGTTTGTTATTATTTCCTTTACTGGTATTTCGTTATTATTTTTTTGTTTAAATGTATTTATTGAAGATTTTCCACATACAGAAAAAGGGACAACAATATACAATAATACAGTAATCCCAGATATCACTAACATAGTCGTCAATATACATCAACATAGTCTCACTGAGAAAAAGCAAGTTAAAGTGATACAGGGATACCTATACAAGAATAAAAAATTAAAAAGGGGCAAAAGACAAAGACAAAGGAGGGAGGTAAGGGAAGGAGGGAATAGGAAAGGAAGAAATAGGTAATATTCATCATATACCTTGACACAGTACCTAAATATAAAAATAAAAAAGCATGAAATAAATGACTCTCAGAATGCACCCAGTTCAAAGCTCACGTATTAGAAGATACCTTATGCTCATCAAAATTAAAATTTTCAAAAGAGTTATATATATGCAATCGAGTTTCTCTGTCCAAAGTACTAACGAATGGAGCCCATTTACAGTAAAACCTTTGAGCCCCCAAGAGTAAATCAAAGCCTGCATACTTCCGCTCATAGTACAATATCTGAAGTAATTTTTGTTTGACTTCCATAAGACTAGGTACCGATTTCTTGATCCAATGACATAATATACACTTTTTGCATACCGAAAGAATTGTGATCAACAATGGGAGAATATATTTTTTTTTCCTGCTAAAGTCCAGTTTTTAAAACTGAACCCTAAACAGGCCAGAGGATCAGGTTGTAAAGCGAGACCAAACATTTTGTTAATAAAATTCAGCATCTTGCACCAGAATTTACGCAGTTTAAAGCATTCCCAGATACAGTGGTAAAAATCCGCAACTACAGTTCTACATTTTATACAATGTCCCAACTCATCCTTAACCATATACCTTCTTTGATATGGAGTTATATATGCTCTTTGTAATGTTCGGATATGAACTTCTTGTAAATAAGCTGACTGTAACACCTTAAGTGAATAAGAATATAACTCAGTTAAATCATGAATATCAGCTAGTAATGGAATATCATGATTCCATTTCTGGAACAACGCCTGCCATTGTACATGCTCCACAGAGCTGATTATAACATTGTATAAATATTTCACTCTGTAGTTCTTCTCAAGAAGAAAATATATCAATGTATCAATAGATTTAATCTGAGCCACAGTAACCTTTCGAGTCCTAGTAAGGGGTTTAGGTGCATTAATAGAAAGTAAGAAATGCCGCATTTGAAAATACATAAACCTATGTGAACTTGGTAGAGAAAATTTAAGGCATAGCTCCTGAAAGGTAAAAAAGAGCCACCTGGATCAAAAACCTTACACGATAAATCCAACCCCTTTGCTCTCCAAACATTAAACAATGAATTCGAGAGTGATGGAGGAAATTATGGATTTCCCCAATTTCATCATTATTATTAATAACAATTATCTGCTATCCCTTCTGCGTATTTAACTTCCTCCTATGAGGAATCCACATCTAAGTGATTTAACTTTCCTTTTTCTTTGTTTGATTTTGTGTCACAAAAACAACACTCACAATTCTATTACTTTTCTTTCTATGCTGCTATCAGTTTACAACATCGATTACATGTTTACTTACAGGTGCTCTTGCTCATCAGTGTGCTGTACCGCATTACAGCAACATACAGTATTCTGAGCTAAGCCAGCTGCAACTTCCTCAGTCTCTCTCATGCAAATTCCTGATCTATCATCACTTAAGTACAATGTTTAATACTTTAGATCTATCATGGTTATACCATGACAGATTAATATTAATGGATGCCTGATGAGGTTCAGTCAGAAGCATGAGTGTGACATATTTAACTATTTCACGCAAACATGGGATACAGGGTTCGGAACTTGACAACCACAATGTAGGAAATTGCCCTCCCTTAAAATATTTTTCACTAAACTCCTTCAACCACTCAAACATTGTAGTCACCATGTTATTTTCCCACTTAGAATCTGTTCATTTGGAAACCAGTATGTTATTACAGTACATCAACATTAAACAGTAACAAAAGTAGCCCCCTTTTAGTAAGGTCTGTTTACATAACTTTGGGAGTACAGTTGAGCAGTTAAACAAACAATAATCACACTCAAGGAGCCCCGTTGTCATTCTGAGACCTGTGTTCTTAGTTAGAGGTTAGCTACACACTGTCCATTCATCAGTCTGTTGTTCATCAGTCCATTGGTCCAATAATGAGGCTGAATAACCAGTGGCTCAATATGGGTTTATACATGCTTCTAGGTTTACAACATATAAGGCATTACTATACATACACATATATTTGATATAGTACAGCATAGAAAATAGGTTATATCATGTAAAGATGGATAATATAGGTACATAATTTAAACACAAGTAGTAGTTCAATGTCTATATGGCCTTACAAATACATACTCACAGTAAAAAGCATTACATTGTTCAGCACCCCTGCAATAATTTATGTATTTGGCTATTGTTTAGCCTTCAGTTATTAAGACGACTGTAATTATCCCAACTTTTGTGGTATTTCAACCATATCTCTTATTCCTCTGATGCTCACATGATCACATGGCTTCAATGGCCTGAACCAACTTTTGTTGTAGCTAAATTGTCATGTACCAACAGGCCTTATGGTGACTGTCTGCTCTATATGTCTGCTTTATTCAATGCTGACTCATTCCTCTATCATGTTGATGTGATGAGGTACAGTTTGGTTCACTACCTCTTTTTTTCTGAGACCTTATGTCCCAACTTGTGTCATTTGTACTTTGTCTTTTAGGTTTTGTGCTCTTTGACAGGAGAATATAATTCTCAGCATTTGTCTTTTCATGTATGTATTCTTGAACCTGCAGTAACTTGGCTCATACAACTTTTGTTGCTAGCTTTGCAGTGCAAGACTCCAACCTTTTCATCATCTACTTGGATGCCTAGTGAAGTCAATTGCAGAGAGATACAGTAGATAGCATCATATTTATATTTTCATATTCTTGCCTACACTGAGCTTTGTTACATATAAAGTGTGCCTCAGTTTGATTTGTCTCCATAAGGTGTTTGTAAAGTAACCATATATTACATGCAGTTGTATTCCTGGACTATATATGTCACTCTACAGCTAGGCTTATTGTCCCCATGGCTCTATTCACATCATCTGGGTTTGAAACATCACCTGGATCACTGGTAATCTTCCACAGTTTATCCAGCCTTAATTGCATCTTCATGACAAACTTCCATGTGGCATAGTTTTCTGATCTCATACTAGCTCTTGCACTGTACCTATTCGCCCATATGAAAAAAAAAATTTTTATTGTCTTACACTGATGGTCTGAATGGGTTAGCATTCTGGACCTATAGCCTTTTGACAGATACTACAATGGTAGCAGACCGCAGTGTGCAAATACAGATTAGGCCACATGGTAGGTCAGATTTAACAGAAGGTTTATTAAGCAGGAAGAGGTTAACAGCAGAAATAGGTTGTAAGGAGTTTCTGTATATAGCATACTTTGTATTAGTTATATTAGGGACCCACCTGATACGGTTCACCTTGAAATTGAAAAGTAGGTGTGCATTTTAGGCCAAATGTGCTACAAACCTTATCTGTTCTCCATATTAAATGGTGAATATATGGTCATTTTACAATTAACATTGATGACATACTTTAGAAACTATTGTATGCTCTGATTTGCAATATGAATGAAACATAATCTAAAGCAAAATTAGAACAACGTTTCTTTGAACAAGAATATTAAGTTATGTTTAAAGACAATTAGTTATACTGATATAAGAATATTTTAAAATGAAATCTTCTAGAAATAAAACACAATTTTTTTAAATAAATATCATCATATTATACACTTTAAATGGATTTTCTTTATTTTGACAGCAATGTGTGTAATATACATATGAATAAAATGTATATAATACCTATGTATAAAAGATTAACCAACCAAAAATGTTATGCTACTGTATTCAAATCCAAATACATTTTTATAATTTCCAAGTAAAATATTTACTAGATTCACTGTATCACAATTAGGAATGCATTTTTCAGTGCCTTAAAGGTCAGCAGTGGCCAGGAGCCTGCACCATATGCAAATTATCTGTCATTGTAGTGAATATTGCTGCAGAGGGATTTACCATCCTTGGAATACATTATCAATTATTGAGATGTGAGCAGACTAGCATAGTAAATCAGAATAATTGCAAACAAAACTGACCTTGCATAGAGAGATTAAATCAATGCTATAGAAATTTGTGGTATAATAAACTGCAAATTACAAATAGTTTGTGTGGCTATCAATCTCAAGAATTGGCTAACAAAATTGAAGGCAATAATGTATTTGAAACCACAATCTGTTTCAAATAATATATATTTCAGGTTCTGTGCAGGAAAAGGACTTGGTTATTGTCCACTTATGCATTATTCTAGAGAGAACGTAACTACCTCCCCTTGTGTGGTATAACTGAGACTGTACATGATTCAGTCTTCCTGTAATACTTTATCAATGACTATTTTAAAGCTTTTTCAGTACCCATTTTTTTTACCCTTTATGTTCTTGGTAATTGGGGCAGATGTTTTCAGTCACTTTATCTTGATAGCTATAAAATTGTTGTATAATGTATTTATGCATCATTAACTCTGATCAGCAGAGCAAAAGTTATCACAGGAATGGGATTTTTGAAATTATGATGGACATTTCTCACTTATTGTTTCTGCTTACCATGAGGCTTCTATCCCAGAAGGAACAGGAGGAAATATAATTTCAGTACCTCAATAAACAACTAATGCAAAAAAAACTTTACCATGTTATGAATGTCTTTCTGCATTTCAATGCATTGAGCCTGCACTATCTCACATACTTGGGATCACATTGAGAGCTTTATTTGAACCATCTTGCTCATCATAACTTTTTATTTTGTGTAACATTTAAACCTTGTACATGAGCACAGCTTGTGTATGCATTTTGTGCTTAATTCATACTATTAGGAAAGATCAGAGGCATTCACTTGCTAGTATGGTAAATAAACATGTGCAGATTCAAGTTACCCAAACACATTGGAGATTTGTTATATTTTGGGTTGCAAGTAAAATTGTGCAAGGTTCGGGGCTGATAATGATAACTTTTGTGTCTTTGCTCAAGAAACATCTATGTAGTCTATTTTAAGTTGCATTTATAAAACATATATTTCCCCATTGTAATTAGTCAAAGTCTCTGTGCCTATTGTACATTACCCAAGCAGCCTACAAGTAGTGACTAATAACAATGGAGGAATATAGCTCTATCCCACTCTCAGGAGGGGTCCCCTGCTTCAAGTGGGAGGGCACTGATACATCAACCAGTATACCAACAGGGGGAGTCCTGTGGAAATCAACAGATTGCTAGCACTGTGACTAACCTTTATTGTGTTTACACACAATAAAACTGTTTCCCACCACATCATTGACACATCTTTATTCCACTACTATAGGTGTCACACCATATCTATCCTCTCAATACCCTTACACCTCCCTCCTTCTCCCTGGTTTCTGCTGTGCTGTATCACCCCAAATAGAGAACCAATACTTAGAGAGGCTGGACCTCTCCAGATACTGCTGTGTCCTACACCCACTGCAAGTGAGTGCAGTATACATCAACCTTATTTGATTCTGTAGAAAGTGAGACTTGCTAAAATTGATCATCAATTAAAGCAGGTGCGCAGTGATGTAAGAAAGTGGTGTGAAATGTTCAATAATGAAAAAACACATGTGCATAATGAAGATTGACTAGGACTCCCATCACTTGTCTCAGTTTTGGGTGGGAGGTTTTTAGTCATCCATCCTATAGTTTATATCTTGCTCCAAGAGATTTTCACCTTTTCAGTAAACTCAAAGAGTCTCTGGGCAGAAAATGGAATGGAAATGATGATGAGTTGAAGCTTGTAGTCAACAACTGGTTCAGTGGACTGGAGGCAGCCGAGTACAATGGTATTTCATTGACATATATGATAAAGGCTTTAAAAATACTAAGAAAATTAACAATTTTTTTTTTACCACCAAATTGTCTTTATTTTCTATATTACCCTTGTAGAATGACAACTTGGTCCAGCTTACAATCTGTATTTACTGGAGTTTGTTAGCCAATGTTAATTGTCAGCAGTGCTAGGAGCAAGATGCAAAACAAATTTCACTGTACCGCCTCACTAATTGTCAATATAGATTGCTAATACCTGTCCGATATACCATACTAGCTGTTGAAAGAAATACTCCTTATCAGGATAAATAAATGTAGGTATACCCAGCACTCACTGATATAGTTATAAATAGAATGTACTGCTGTGTTAACTGTGTTGGCTAGCAACAGAATATAAATGAACAAGGTCTTAAAGCAATTAGAGATGTGTGATTTGGTTTCATGGAAACCAAACCAACCACAACTTACAGTTTCCAAGTATTTCCGAGTCTTGGCTATGTCCTAAAAATTTTGGGACATTTTCAGCATTACTTTTGCAAACACATGTAGCAGATTACAGCAAACTGCAAGAACAGTTCAATTTGCCACCATCTGAAGCAAAAGGTGGTAACCAGGTTGAAATCCACCCTTTATATGTTTCAGTGACTGGAGGAACAATAGGAAACCATCCAAGCATACACAGAATCCATGACCAATTTAATTGTTCCACACCGTTCTTAATTGTAAATATTTATTAAAACATATAACCATGTAAAAACATCGATGTATAATTTGTTTCTAAAATATTAAGATCTGGTGTGGTCACAACACCCTCAACTGCTTACCAATAATCATTTAATAATTCTCATTCGTAAAATTAAGTGTGCTGATTAGAATAATGTCCAGACCGGCAATATATTATGCCACAGATTCAGTCCGTAATAGGATCCTTTATATTAATTTACACCCAATAATAGAAGGACACCGGTGTTTTCATCCAGAAACTGTGCACCACAAATAAATACAGTCACAGGTACCTTTGCTCACTCTGTCCCTTGTGCTTGTGATACGGGACCTGTTTGCAAGTTTGAGGAGCTTTAAGTGTGACCCGAGCGTCCCCGGGATTACACAGTGTAATGGACAACTGTTACCTGTGCGTTGTAGCGGTGTGGTGATATATGAGACAGCTTCTGTGTCCGTGCTGCAGGGTGAAATAAGGTTTCCGTACGGGCAACCCGACTGTTCTCACGAGGGGGCTAATATTGTTGCTCAACCCACTTCAGCAATCAGCCGCCTCGCTACTCCGGCTTCAAAAGATCACTGTTCTCTCCGACACTGTGTGGATATAATTTCCACGGTTTGCTCGTAGCAGGTGCCAAGTGCTCTGGAGATGCCGGGAGACTGTCTGGACAATTCAGCAGTCAGCAGTCACTTAAACAAGGAGTCGTTTAAGTGACTGCTCAAGGGACAGAGTGAGCAAAGGTACCTGTGACTGTATTTATTTGTGGTGCACAGTTTCTGGATGAAAACACCGGTGTCCTTCTATTATTGGGTGTAAATTAATATAAAGGATCCTATTACGGACTGAATCTGTGGCATAATATATTGCCGGTCTGGACATTATTCTAATCAGCACACTTTATTTTACGAATGAGAATTATTAAATGATTATTGGTATGCAGTTGAGGGTGTTGTGACCACACCAGATCTTAATATTTTAGAAACAAATTATACATCGATGTTTTTACATGGTTATATGTTTTAATAAATATTTACAATTAAGAACGGTGTGGAACAATTAAATTGGTTCTATAGCGCGACCTCTTTTCCATTTAACTATAATTGCTTTATTGAAGCCATTAGAGACAGGCTTCTGGGGTCTGACGAAATAGAACCATTTTTCTTATGATCACAAGGTGGCAGAATTTTATACAACAATAATTATTTTATATCGCTTGCGCCATCAGGTATAATCTTTTCAGAATCCATGACATAGGGAAATGAGGGGTAATGTACCTTAGTCCAGCACAGTGGAAAATAGTTTACATTTTATGCAAGTTACTAAAACCATTTGAAAAATCAGCTATTGAAGTGAGTTCAGACACTGCTTGCCTGAGTCAGTTAATTCCCTTAATTAAACTACTGGAAAAACTGCTAGAGAAACTGAAGGAGGAGATGAAACAAAGTGATTCTGCTAAGTATTTTGGACTTGTAGATCAAGTTCTTATTTCGCTTTCACAGGATAAAACATTTTGCAATTGAATCAGTACATTTTGGCAACCAAGCTTGATCCAATGTTTAATATATATAATGTCTTTCCAACTGATACAGATTTTAAAGGATGCAAATATTTACCTTTGACCAAGTTGTCAGGTCAAGTGGCACATGACACAACATAGTCTAGTTCTTCAAATTCTCCTCCAACTACTGTTGTCAGGGAAAAAACTAACCTTTACCCAGAGACTGGTGATGGGAATGAGACTATGCAGCACACCAGAGTGAAACAACATCTGGTCAGGCCTAAACAATTTGCCTAAATTTACTGACACATCTACCATGACTCAATCTGACAAAGTTACCATCTGTCAGACAGTTCCTTTGACTACTAGGAGGAGAAAAAAGATAATTTTTAGTCCCTTATACAGAGTAACTTTGCTGTATTTAAGCTGCCCACCCTTCAGTGTTTACTCAGAAAGAGTGCTTAGCACAGATGGGAATCTTGTGACTGATCTGTGTAGAAAAACTGCATAGGAAAACTGCATAGAAAAACTGTGAAGAAAAAAATGAACTAAAATTTCACCAGGGATACCTTTCCTGCCAATTACAGTACATCAAAGTACAGAGTCTTCTGTTATGGTTTATTCCAGTGGGGATGAGTTAAAATTATGTGATGACGATATTAACACTGATGAGGGTGGGGAATCGTATGAAGAAAATGTCCAATTAAAAAGAGAATTAACAACACTACTTGCTGCCATAAGCCCATTGGTAGTTTGATTTGTGGGGGCCCTAATAAACCAAGCCACAAAAGTGGAATTCCCTGTCGCTGAAGTGCTTTTGTTGCTTAATTTTGCATTGTCCTTTTGAATATCCAACATAAGGGTGGGTGGGAGGACCCACGGACAATTGCCTCTTGCACCACTTTACTTTTAAAAAAGTGCTGTATTTATGGGGGTATTTGGGATGGTCTATTTTTCATAGACATTTTTATTGGTTATTGCTCTAATACAATACTAATTTGCAAGACATTCTTGAACAGAAATAACTGCTGTGTGTTTTTGCCTCTTCTTTGTCACATAGTTTAGCCAGCCAGCCTTGGCTTTTTTGGGTGAACAATAATGTGAGCTGTGAGGTGGTCAAAATTGACTGAAAATATTTGGAAATTTTTTTTATTGAAGGTAATAAAACTGTAACAACAAATACCGGCCCAAATTACATTATTTTTTTTTCTTTAAATGTAAATACAAATCCAAAATTACAGCTCGTGTGGGTTGTTTTGCAAAACCAAACACATTCAGATGAATCCAGATCCCAAACCAAAACACAGGTTGAGCATACATCTCTAACAGCAATGGTAAATGTATTAGAGATGAGCGGGTTCGGCTCTCAGAGAACCGAACCGTACCGAACTTCACCATTCGAGTCTGTTTCCGAGCCAGGCTCGGGTTTTCCTGCCTGACTTGGAAACCCGAACGAGGCAAAACGTTATCATCCCGCTGTCGGATTCTCGCAGGGTTGGATTCCACATAAGGAGCCGCGCGTCCCCGCCATTTTCACTCCGGCATAGGAGAGTGTAGAGAGAGGACGTGTCTCTGTTCTCTGTGTACTCAGTGTCCATGGCTTATGCTGAATCTGTCCAGTCACAGTGCTTGCCCAGCATATGTCCAGTGCTGTCCACTGGTGCTGTGTTGTGCTGCATCAGTTCAGTGGTGGTGTGTTGTGTTGCATCAGTCACAGTGCTGGTGTCCTTTGCTGCCATATGTCCAGTGTTGCAGTATAATAAGTCCCTTACAGTGTTGCTGTGTTGTCCTGCAGCAGACCAGTGGTAGTGTCCTGGGCATCAGTCAGTCCAGTGACCAGTCACAGTGGTGGTGTCAACTGCTGCCCTATGCCCAGTGCTGCTCTATAATATTATCTGTGTTGTCCTGCATCAGACCAGTGCTAGTGTCCTGTGCATCAGTCAGTCCAGTGACCATTCACAGTGGTGGTGTCCTCTGCTCTCATATGTCCAGTGCTCCTGTATAATTATGTCCCTTACAGTGTTGCTGTGTTGTGCTGCATCAGACCAGTGGTAGTGTCCTGCCCATCAGTCATTCCAGTGACCAGGCAGTCACAGTGGTATACTTTGCTGCTATTTGTCCACTGCTACAGTATAGTAATAATAATAAAAATAACAACAACAAGTCCCTCACAGTGTTGTTGTGTTGTGCTGCATCAGACCAGTGGTAGTGTCCAGGCCATCAGTCATTCCAGTGACCAGGCAGTCACAGTGGTATACACTGCTGCTTTATGTCCACTGCTGCCATATAATAATAATAATAATAATAATAACAACAACAACAACAACAACAACAACAAGTCCCTTACAGTGTTGCTGTGTTGTGCTGCATCAGACCAGTGGTATTATCTTGGCCATCAGCCATCAGTCATTCCTGTGCCACATATTGTGTTATATAACTCCTGAAACATAATGGAGATCAAAAATGTATAGGATAAAATAGGGAAAGATCAAGAACCACTTCCTCCTAGTGCTGAAGCTGCTGCCACTAGCCATGACATAGACAATTAAATGCCATCAACGTCGTTTGCCAAGGCCGATGCCCAATGTGATAGTAGAGGGCATGTAAAATCCAAAAAGCCAAAGTTCAGTAAAAAGAACAAAAAAAAAGAAGTTTAAATGGTCTGAGGAGAAACATAAACTTGCCAATATGCCATTTACGACATGGAGTGGCAAGGAACGGCTGAGGCTCTAGCCTATGTTCATGACTAGTGGTTCAGCTTCACATGACGATTGAAGCCCTCATAACTGAGGCCTTGACACTTATGTTGGTGTTAGACGTGCGTCCGGTATCCACCATTAGTGCAGTGGGATTTAGACAATTGATGGCGGTATTGTGTCCCCGGTACCAAATCCCATCTAGATTCCACTTCACTAGACAGACGATAGCGAGATTTTGCCATTTAATTTCAGTGATTTGGACGTATAATTACAGTGATTTTGCCAATTAATTCCAGTGATTTGGATGTTTAATTACAGTGATTTTGCCAATTAATTCCAGTGATATGGACGTATAATTATTAATTACAGTGATTTTGCCAATTAATTCCAGTGATTTGGACGTATAGGGGGTCATTCCGAGTTGTTTGCTCGCTAGCATATTTTAGCAGCATTGCACACGCTAGGCCAATGCCCTCTGGGAGTGTATCTTAGTTTAGCAGAATAGCGAACAAAAGATTAGCAGAATTGCGAATAGAAAATTCTTAGCAGTTTCTGAGTAGCTCGAGACTTACTCCTACACTGTGATCAACTCAGCCCGTTTCATTCCTGGTTTGACGTCACAAACACGCCCTGCGTTCGGCCAGACACTCCTGCATTTTATCCTGGCACGTCTGCGTTTTTACGCACACTCCCAGAAAATGGTCAGTTTCCACCCAGAAACACCCACTTCCTGTCAATCACACTCCGATCACTTCATCGATGAAAATTCTTCGTTCGGACGTGAGTAAATCTACTAAGTTTTGTGCTAAAATACTTAGCGCATGCGCACTGTGGGGGTAATTCCAAGTTGATCGCAGCAGGATTTTTTTTAGTAATTGGGCAAAACCATGTGCACTGCAGGGGAGGCAGATATAACATGTGCAGAAAGAGTTAGATTTGGGTGGGTTATTTTGTTTCTGTGCAGGGTAAATACTGGCTGCTTTATTTTTACACTGCAAATTAGATTGCAGATTGAACACACCCCACCCAAATCTAACTCTCTCTGCACATGTTATATCTGCCTCCCCTGCAGTGCACATGGTTTTGCCCAATTGCTAACAAAAATCCTGCTACGATCAACTTGGAATTAACCCCGTGTAATATGCGCATTTTTGCCTTAATCGCTCAGTTGCGAAAATCGGCAATGAGCGAACAACTCGGAATGACCCCCCTAATTACAGTGATTTTGCCAATTAATTCCAGTGATTTGGACGTATAATTATTAATTACAGTGATTTTGCCACTTTAGTACAGTGATTTGGACTTATAATTACAGTGATTTTGCCAATTCATTCCAGTGATTTGGACGAATAATTACATTGATTTTGCCAATTCATTCCAGTAATTTGGACATATAATTATTAGTGATGTGCACCGGAAATTTTTCGGGTTTTGTGTTTTGGTTTTGGGTTCGGTTCCACGGCCGTGTTTTGGGTTCGAATGCGTTTTGGCAAAACCTCACCGAATTTTTTTTGTCGGATTCGGTTGTGTTTTGGATTCGGGTGTTTTTTTCAAAAAACACTAAAAAACAGCTTAAATCATAGAATATGGGGGTCATTTTGATCCCATAGTATTATTAACCTCAATAACCATAATTTACACTCATTTCCAGTCTATTCTGAACACCTCACACCTCACAATATTATTTTTAGTCGTAAAATTTGCACCGAGGTCGCTGGATGGCTAAGCTAAGCGACACAAGTGGCCGACACAAACACCTGGCCCATCTAGGAGTGGCACTGCAGTGTCAGGCAGGATGGCCCTTCCAAAAAATACTCCCCAAACAGCACATGACGCAAAGAAAAAAAGAGGCGAAATGAGGTAGCTGTATGACGACTAAGCTAAGCGACCCTAGTGGCCGACACAAACACCTGGCCCATCTAGGAGTGGCACTGCAGTGTCACGCAGGATGGCCCTTCCAAAAAATACTCCCCAAACAGCACATGTTGCAAAGAAAAAAAGAGGCGCAATGAGATAGCTGTGTGACGACTAAGCTAAGCGACCCTAGTGGCCGACACAAACACCTGGCCCATCTAGGAGTGGCACTGCAGTGTCACGCAGGATGGCCCTTCCAAAAAATACTCCCCAAACAGCACATGACGCAAAGAAAAAAAGAGGCGCAATGAGGTAGCTGTGTGACGACTAAGCTAAGCGACCCTAGTGGCCGACACAAACACCTGGCCCATCTAGGAGTGTCACTGCAGTGTCACGCAGGATGGCCCTTCCAAAAAATACTCCCCAAACAGCACATGACGCAAAGAAAAATGAAAGAAAAAAGAGGTGCAAGATGGAATTGTCCTTGGGCCCTCCCACCCACCCTTATGTTGTAAAAACAGGACATGCACAGTTTAACGAACCCATCATTTCAGCGACAGGGTCTGCCACACGACTGTGACTGAAATGACTGGTTGGTTTGGGCCCCCACCAAAAAAGAAGCAATCAATCTCTCCTTGCACAAACTGGCTCTACAGAGGCAAGATGTCCACCTCATCATCATCGTCCGATTCATCACCCCTTTCACTATGTACATCCCCCTCCTCACAGATTATTAATTCGTCCCCACTGGAATCCACCATCTCAGGTCCCCGTGTACTTTCTGGAGGCAATTGCTGCTGGTGAATGTCTCCATGGAGGAATTGATTATAATTCATTTTAATGAACATCATCTTCTCCACATTTTCTGGAAGTAACCTCGTACGCCGATTGCTGACAAGGTGAGCGGCGGCACTAAACACTCTTTCGGAGTACACACTGGAGGGAGGGCAACTTAGGTAGAATAAAGACAGTTTCTGCAAGGGCCTCCAAATTGCCTCTTTTTCCTGCCAGTATACGTACGGACTGTCTGACGTGCCTACTTGGATGCGGTCACTCATATAATCCTTCACCATTCTTTCAATGGTGAGAGAATCATATGCAGTGACAGTAGACGACATGTCAGTAATCGTTGGCAGGTCCTTCAGTCCAGACCAGATGTCAGCATCAGCAGTCGCTCCAGACTGCCCTGCATCACCGCCAGCGGGTGGGCTCGGAATTCGTAGCCTTTTCCTCGCACCCCCAGTTGCGGGAGAATGTGAAGGAGGAGATGTTGACGGGTCGCGTTCCGCTTGACTTGACAATTTTCTCACCAGCAGTTCTTTGAACCTCTGCAGACTTGTGTCTGTCGGAAAGAGAGATACAACGTAGGTTTTAAATCTAGGATCGAGCACGGTGGCCAAAATGTAGTGCTCTGATTTCAACAGATTGACCACACGTGAATCCTGGTTAAGCGAATGAAGGGCTCCATCCACAAGTCCCACATGCCTAGCGGAATCGCTCTGTTTTAGCTCCTCCTTCAAAGCCTCCAGCTTCTTCTGCAAATGCCTGATGAGGGGAATGACCTGACTCAGGCTGGCAGTGTCTGAACTGAGTTCACGTGTGGCAAGTTCAAAAGGTTGCAGAACCTTGCACAACGTTGAAATCATTCTCCACTGATCTTGAGACAGGTGCATTCCACCTCCTTTGCCTATATCGTGGCCAGATGTATAGGCTTGAATGGCCTTTGCTGCTCCTCCATCCTCTGAAGCATATAGAGGGTTGAATTCCACCTCGTTACCACCTCTTGCTTCAGATGATGGCAGGGCAGATTCAGGTGTTTTTGGTGGTGCTCCAGTCTTCTGTACGCGGTGCCTGTACGCCGAAAGTGGCCCGCAATTCTTCTGGCCACCGACAGCATCTCTTGGACGCCCCTGTCGTTTTTTAAATAATTCTGCACCACCAAATTCAATGTATGTGCAAAAATGGGACGTGCTGGAATTTGCCCAGATGTAATGCACGCACAATATTGCTGGCGTTGTCCGATGCCACAAATCCCCAGGAGAGTCCAATTGGGGTAAGCCATTCTGCGATGATCTTCCTCAATTGCCGTAAGAGGTTTTCAGCTGTGTGCGTATTCTGGAAAGCGGTGATACAAAGCGTAGCCTGCCTAGGAACGAGTTGGCGTTTGCGAGAGCTGTTGTTCTTGCAGCGGGAGGCAATACATCTACCCAGTGGGCTGTCACAGTCATGTAGTCCTGAGTCTGCCCTGCTCCACTTGTCCACATGTCCGTGGTTAAGTGGACATTGGGTACAACTGCATTTTTTAGGACACTGGTGAGTCTTTTTCTGATGTCCGTGTACATTCTCGGTATCGCCTGCCTAGAGAAGTGGAACCTAGATGGTATTTGGTAACGGGGGCACACTACCTCAAGCAATTGTCTAGTTCCCTGTGAACTAACGGCGGATACTGGACGCACGTCTAATACCAACATAGTTGTCAAGGCCTCAGTTATCCGCTTTGCAACAGTATGACTGCTGTGATATTTCATCTTCCTCGCAAAGGACTGTTGGACAGTCAATTGCTTACTGGAAGTAGTACAAGTGGTCTTCCGACTTTCCCTCTGGGATGACGATCGACTCCCAGCAGCAACAACAGCAGCGCCAGCAGCAGTAGGCGTTACACTCAAGGATGCATCGGAGGAATCCCAGGCAGAAGAGGACTCGTCAGACTTGCCAGTGACATGGCCTGCAGGACTATTGGCTTTCCTGGGTAAGGAGGAAATTGACACTGAGGGAGTTGGTGGTGTGGTTTGCGCGAGCTTGGTTACAAGAGGAAGGGATTTACTGGTCAGTGGACTGCTTCCGCTGTCGCCCAAAGTTTTTGAACTTGTCACTGACTTATTATGAATGCGCTGCAGGTGACGTATAAGGGAGGATGTTCCGAGGTGGTTAACGTCCTTACCCCTACTTATTACAGCTTGACAAAGGCAACACACGGCTTGACACCAGTTGTCCGCATTTCTGTTGAAATAATTCCACACTGAAGAGCTGATTTTTTTTGTATTTTGACCAGGCATGTCAATGGCCATATTCGTCCCACGGACAACAGGTGTCTCCCCGGGTGCCTGACTTAAACAAACCACCTCACCATCATAATCCTCCTTGTCAATTTCCTCCCCAGCGCCAGCAACACCCATATCCTCATCCTGATGTACTTCAACAGTGACATCTTCAATTTGACTATCAGGAACTGGACTGCGGGTGCTCCTTCCAGCACTTGCAGGGGGCGTGCAAATGGTGAAAGGCGCAAGCTCTTCCCGTCCAGTGTTGGGAAGGTCAGGCATCGCAACCGACACAATTGGACTCTCCTTTGGGATTTGTGATTTCGAAGAACGCACAGTTCTTTGCTGTGCTTTTGCCGCAAGTCTTTTCTTTTTTCTAGCGAGAGGATGAGTGCTTCCATCCTCATGTGAAGCTGAACCACTAGCCATGAACATAGGCCAGGGCCTCAGCCGTTCCTTGCCACTCCGTGTCGTAAATGGCATATTGGCAAGTTTACGCTTCTCCTCAGACGCTTTTAATTTTGATTTTTGGGTCATTTTTTTACTGATCTTTTGTGTTTTGGATTTTACATGCTCTGTACTATGACATTGGGCATCGGCCTTGGCAGACGACGTTGATGGAATTTCATCGTCTCGGCCATGACTAGTGGCAGCAGCTTCAGCACGAGGTGGAAGTGGATCTTGATCTTTCCCTATTTTTTTAACCTCCACATTTTTGTTCTCCATATTTTAATGCGCACAACTAAAAGCCACCACAGGTATACAATGTAGATGGATGGATAGTATAGTATTATATTACTTATGGACGACGAGTGCACTGACGAAATAGAGGTAGGTACAGCCGTGGCCTACCGTACTGCTTATATATATAATATACTGTATAACGGACCTGGTGGACACTGTCAGCAGACTGCTAAACTAGTATGAAGAAAAAAAAACACCACAGGTATACAATGTAGATGGATGGATAGTATAGTATTATATATTACTTATGGACGACGAGTGCACTGACGACACAGAGGTAGGTACAGCCGTGGCCTACCGTACTGCTTATATATATAATATACTGTATATAACGGACCTGGTGGACACTGTCAGCAGACTGCTAAACTAGTATGAAGAAAAAAAAAAACCACCACAGGTAGGTACACAATGTAGATGGATGGATAGTATAGTATTATATTACTTATGGACGAAGAGTGCACTGACGACACAGAGGTAGGTACAGCCGTGGCCTACCGTACTGCTTATATATATAATATACTGTATAACGGACCTGGTGGACACTGTCAGCAGACTGCTAAACTAGTATGAAGAAAAAAAAAAACACCTCAGGTATACAATGTAGATGGATGGATAGTATAGTATTATATTACTTATGGGCGACGAGTGCACTGACGACACAGAGGTAGGTACAGCCGTGGCCTACCGTACTGCTTATATATATAATATACTGTATAACGGACCTGGTGGACACTGTCAGCAGACTGCTAAACTAGTATGAAGAAAAAAAAAACACCACAGGTATACAATGTAGATGGATGGATAGTATAGTATTATATATTACTTATGGACGACGAGTGCACTGACGACACAGAGGTAGGTACAGCCGTGGCCTACCGTACTGCTTATATATATATATATATATAATATATACTGTATATAACAGACCTGGTGGACACTGTCAGCAGACTGCTAAACTAGTATGAAGAAAAAAAAAACACCACAGGTATACAATGTAGATGGATGGATAGTATAGTATTATATTACTTATGGACGACGAGTGCACTGACGACACAGAGGTAGGTACAGCCGTGGCCTACCGTACTGCTTATATATATAATATACTGTATAACGGACCTGGTGGACACTGTCAGCAGACTGCTAAACTAGTATGAAGAGAAAAAAAAAAACACAGGAGTGTTTTTCAGGCAGACAAACGTATACTGGACTGGTGGTCACTGTCAGCAAAACTGTGCACTGTACTCCTGCTATAACTGCTCCCCAGTCCCCACAATTAGACAGTGTGAGCAGAGCAGTGCACTCAGCACAGATATATCATGCAGCAGTGCAGCACACTGAGTGAGCACAGATATGGTGGAGCGTTTTTTTCAGGCAGAGAAACAAAGGATTAAACTCACTGGTGGTATAATCAAAACCCTGCACTGTACTCCCTAACAGCTGCTCCCCGTCCCCAATCCTCCCCACAATTATAACTAACTAAGTCACTCTGTGTTCTACTATAACGGAGAGGACGCCAGCCACGTCCTCTCCCTATCAATCTCAATGCACGTGTGAAACTGGCGGTGACGCGCGGCTCCTTATATAGAATCCGAGTCTCGCGAGAATCCGACAGCGGGATGATGACGTTCGGGCGCGCTCGGGTTAACCGAGCAAGGCGGGAGGATCCGAGTCGCTCGGACCCGTGTAAAAATATGTGAAGTTCGGGCGGGTTCGGATCCCGAGGATCATCACTAATAATTATTAATCACAGTGATTTTTCCATGAGGTGCTGTTTGGAGCCTAGTTTTTGAAAAGTGCTATCCTGTCTGACAATGCCGTATGAGTCCCGGGGTACTGCTGTATTAGTCCTGGGGTACTGCCGTATAAATCCACCAATTACAGATTTTTTTTTAAAGTGACTGGAGCGTGCTGGAGATGCTGTCAGTGGACCGAACAATTGCGGCCCACTCTCGATATCAGCCCCTGCATGACACTACTAGATGGGCCAGGTGGTTGTGTCGCTTAGCTTAGTCATACAGCAACCTTGGTGCACCTTTTTTTCTTCTTTGCATCATGTGCTGGTTGGGGCCTTTTTTTGATATCTGCCCTCCTATCTGCCACTGCAGTGCCATGCCTAGATGGGCCAATTGTTTGTGTCACTTGGCTTAGTCATACAGCTACCTCATTGCACCTCTTCTACATCTGTTTGGGACCTTTTTTTATATCTGCCCTCCTGTCTGCCACTGCAGTGCCATGCCTAGATGGGCCAATTGTTTGTGTCGCTTGGCTTAGTCATACAGCTACCTCATTGCACATCTTCTACATCTGTGCATAATGTGCTGTTTGGGGCCTTTTTTATATCTGCCCTCCTGTCTGCCACTGCAGTGCCACGCCTAGATGGGCCAATTGTTTGTGTTGCTTGGCTTAGTCATACAACTACCTCATTGCAATTTTTTTCTTCTTTGCATGATGTGCTGTTTGGGGCCTTTTTTATATCTGCCCTCCTGTCAGCCACTGCAGTACCACGCCTAGATGGTCCAATTGTTTGTGTCGTTTGGCTTAGTCATACAACTACCTCATTGCAATTCTTTTTCTTCTTTGCATGATGTGCTGTTTGGGGCCTTTTTTATAGCTGCCCTCCTGTCTGACACTGCAGTGCCACTCCTAGATGGACCAGGTGTTTGTGTTGTCCACTTGTGTCACTTAGCTTAGTCATCCAGCAACCTTGGTGCAACTTTTTGTCCTAAAAACAATATTGTGAGGTGTGAGGTGTTCAGAATAGACTGGAAATGAGTGGAAATTATTGTTATTGAGGTTAATAATACAGTTGGAGCAAAATTACCCACAAATTCTGTGATTTTAGCTGTTTTTATAGTTTTTAAAAAAATCATCCAGATCCAAAACCAAAACCAAAACACGAAAGGGTGGTTTTGGCAAAACCAGTCCAAAACCAAAACACGAAAGTGGAATTAGAACCGAAATCAAAACACAAAATACGAAAAGTGCCATCTCTACAATATATTATTTATTTGGTGACTAATTAACTACAATCTTTTAAATGGAAAAATATGCAAGCTGCAAAGATTCCCACTGGATGATGGCAGCATAGGTGAAAATACAGACAAAATATGGAAACAGCACACCAACAGCATGCGTAAACTAGGCATGCACTTTTGACGTCAAAGTATATATGGCATCACAGTAGTATGTGTTTCCCATTTGAGGGGAAAACTGTCGGGGTAGTTGGAGGTCTATGTTGATCTTTTGACATTTTGCTATGCAGGCATTAGTGAATAATGTATGAGCTCATGGAGTTTTAGAGAGTGCAAATTATTGGTGCTCATCTAGTGGGTGCGTCTGTGACTGCAGTTGCCAGTTTATTTGGGATATCGCGTGGACCTATACCAAAAGTAATGATGGCATGTACCGTTTCAGGAAAAACATTATCAGATAAACACCAGCATGGACAAACATGTAAACTGAGTGCCAGTGACATAAGGGCATTGATGATGATTGTGGCCAAGAATAAGAAGACATCAGTTGCAAAAGGGACTGCTTTACAAGAATAGTGATAACAGAACTCCACAGGTATGATTTTCATGGGCAAGCTACAATTGCCAAACCATTTGTTAACCTGGTGAATGCCAAGAAGTGGAGAGAGTGGTGTAACACTCAAAAATCATGGAATTCCAAGGAACAGAAGACTGTCATCTAGTTTGATAAATAGTCCTTCACCTTGTTACCAACCACAGGACTAATATACATGTGGAGAACACCGAGACAAGTGTACAATTAGGACTATTTGGTGCCAAGAGTGAAGCATGGTAGAGGGTTGGTGATGATTTGGGCAGCCATAATATGGTATTCCTCTTGCCCCATTATCACCATGCATGGTTCAGTCACTGCCAAGGACTATGTCGTCATTGTGTCTGACCAGATTCTTCTTATGGTGCAGACTTTGTTTTCAGCAGGTGAGGCCTGGTACCAATATGATCAGGCACAAATTCATAAAGCTGATGTCATCTAATCATGGTTTTCTAAGCATGCAGACAAGTTGTCTCATCTTCCCTGGTCCCACAGTCACCGAACCTCAATATCATAGAGTCACTGTGGTTGGTTTTGGAGAACAGGGTTCAGTCACATTGTCCCACTCCAATGTCACACTGGGAACTTGAACAAGTTTTGCATAAAGAATGATTTAAGATTCCATTATCAATCATTGAGGAATTATATTTGTCCATTACAAGGAAAATTCAGGCCGTCTTGCTTGCCAACAGCTGTCCTATACCTTATTAGGTAGTAAAATCATTCTTTTACTAGGTGCTTCCATAATTTTGACTAACCCCTGCTATACAAATGCAGTAATGAACAAATACAATTGCTATCATTCCAGGTGGGGGATTTAAATTCACTGATCATGGTTTAATAGATGGTCAAGTCCCTTCATATGCTATGTGAGTTGGGAAAACTGTCCATTGTTTCAATGTAAAGATGCAGAAAAATTTATTTCAGGGGTGATCTTATGAATAGGTTATGGGTAGAGATGTACAGTTCGGATTTTAGGAATTCCAAGCCCCCCAAACTTCAAGTTCCCAAGTAAATTTGAGACATAGCTTGGGTTTTCCTGCCAGGCTTGGATTCCAAATCAAGGCAAAATGTCACCAAACCAGCATCAGATTCTAGTGGGTTTTGGATTCTAGGTTATGCCCTCCAACAGTAATTTGAGCATGATTTGACTCCAATCATGCTGCTGTGTGCTGTGCTCTACTGTACTCTGCTGTGTCCATCCAGAAGTGGCTTTGCTTTGTCCATCAAGTACCTGTGCTGTGTCCATCCACAAGTGGCTGTTCTGAGTCCATCAAGTGTCTCTGCTGTGTCTATCCACAAGTGGCTGTGCTGTGTCAATGCACACATGACTGTGCTGTGTTCAGTCCCCCTAGTGGTGCTACACTGACTCTGCAGGCCATACCCTACTGTGTTCACAATGAAGCAGTGTGACTCCGCGGTGTCAAGGCTTTTAAAAAATTGTTTTTCAAGTATGTACAACCTGTGTGTGCTGTACCCCAGTGCATTCATTTACATACATATAAAACACTTTGAATACCAGCAGTTTAAGCTGTGTTGAGAATATATATATATATATATATATATATATATATATATTACAATAAAAGCAAATAGTAATATAACAAAAAGGGAGGTAATCTGCGCACTGGGGTGGTTTTACTGTATGGGATGTGCTGCTAGTCAAAAGGGTGTCCTTGCCCTTTGGTTCAATATGGATATCTGGTTTTCACCTGACTGCGCTCCTCCCCTACAGTTTGAGTACTCGTGAAATGATGCAAATGGATACTTATATAAAGGTGTGTTTTACTTTCACATGTAACAAATATGACACTCAATATAATGAAACAGTGCAGATAATATTGTGGAACATGAAAAAGGTGGTAATCACAATGTGTGCTCCACGGGGAGCACCTTTTTAACTCAGTCCTTTAATCACTCAAATTGGTGATTAAATCCTTTAGGTTCTTGGCGTGTGTGTTCTGACACAAAGGCCAATGGGCTGGAAAAAAAATATATATGTAATGATTAAATCTGGCTGTGTTGCTTTAAAAGTCAAATATAGATTTTCCAGTGGAAATGTCTCTAGTCCTGACCGGACTGTGTGGGCTTTAAAAATCTGTCTTTAGTAATTAGATTCATATAGTTGCAGAGGACGGCATCCCGTACCTCTGCGTGTGGAAGTCAGGTATTCGTGCACTATCGTTGCGGCCGTACTTGTAAGATGTACAGGTGAGGGGGGCAGCGGGAACCTCCTGGCGGCTCCGGACAGACTCGTCCCTCAGCTTGCGCACCCGCTCTCTGGTTCGTCCTGTTAGGGATCTCCCCGTGTGCCTGCGCCGCTCGCTGGGTTGGTCGTGTTCACGTGGGGGGGGAGCTCAGCCGCAGGATCTAAACAGAGCGTGTGGCAGTGTTGCACCTCCCCACAACGGAGTACTCACCTGTGTGGTCCTCCTGCTGCCCGTCCGTCTGTACTGCTTACCGATGTCTGCGCCGTAGGTCCGAGGGTCTCACAGCACTCTCCTGTCCTCCAATGGTTTGATGTCTCTTAGTCGTCTCCTCCAACGCGTTTCAACCGGATCGGTCTTCCTCTGGGAGTCTTTGCAGTATTCTGATAGTGGTGTGCGTTAAAATGGCTTGCGGGCGGGACCAGCATCAGTTCCTCCTTTGTTCCACTGATTTGATTGGTGGTTGAGGTTGTCAGTATTGGGTGTTAAATTGGCTTGCGGGCGGGACCAGCATCAGTTCCTCCTTTGTTCCACTGATTTGATTGGTGGTTGAGGTTGTCAGTATTGCAGGGGGCAGATTACATGTTCCTGCAATCTGTCCCATTTGTGAGTTTCAGAAACAGGGAAAATATGAAAACATGGCAATGCAAATGAAATTCCTTTTTTTTTTTTTTGATTGGTGGTTGAGGTTGTCAGTATTGCAGGGGGCAGATCACATGTTCCTGCAATCTGTCCCATTTGTGAGTTTCAGAAACAGGGAAAAGGGAAAGTATGAAAACATGGCAATGCAAATGAAATTCCTTTTTTTTTTTTTTTTAAAGGTCCATAGTGGTGTTTCTTAATTATTTTTTGTTAGGCATTTTTATTTTCAGACAAATAATACGATTCTGGTTGTGTGTCTGGGATTCTGAATTTCAGTCATCGGTACCAAGGTGCATTAACCAATGAACATAATATACTTTGTTCATGTAAAATTAAATGAGAATTGCGGTTATTGTATACCAGTGATGGTGTGAATCTTATTGTTAGAGCAAATGGTATAGGGCCTGTTGGTAAGCTTACTATTGTGGAAGATGTTACGTTACGTCGGGATATTTCTTATGTGGCAATGGTATGTGGCTTGTTAGTATGCTATCTGATCACGGAGCTTTTCAAAAATTCAAGATGTTTCTTGTGTGTCAACAATTATGGTAAAGTGGATTCTTTGGTATTGTTATGAAATATCTGGGATATATATAACTTTCCTACTTTGGAGTGGTTTATAATCCTATGTTCCCTGTGGGCTTTTTCTGGGTATTGGATATCTGTATACTAAATGATTGGTTCTACTTGCAGATGATAGACCTTATTTCATTATCAATGTTTAACCCTTTTGGTGCTAGTGTGCCAAAGGAAATTATTAAACGTAACTCTTCTTTATTTATTTTTTGTATATAATCCCCTCCCCTCCAGTTCTTCTTGATTTCTTTCAGCCCCGTAAACTTTAGTAATGCGGGGTTTGATTCATGATGGTCTCTAAAGTGTAATGAGAGCGGATGATCTTCTGTTTTTCGTTTAATATTGCGAATGTGTTCACTGATTCTGATTTTCAGTGGTCGGACGGTTCTCCCTATATACTGTAACTTACATGGACATTCTAGTAAGTATATGATGCCTTTGCTGTGGCATGTGATTCTGTCTTTGATTTTGTAACTGTATGAGTTAGTTGCGGATTTTTTCATGATAGTGGGTAATGTGCTTCTTGCTTTTACCATATGGCAACCTGAGCAGGTCCCACAATGGTAAAAACCTCCTTTGTTCTGTGACCCATCTATTGTGGTTTGTATCTGATTTGGTGGCGGTATGTGGCTGTGTGTTAGTTTTTTCTTTATGTCAGGAGCCTTTCGATAGATGACTTTGGGGTTAGGGGGTAGAACTTTAGCTAAATTGTCATCTTGCAATAATATCTGCCAGTGTTTTGTGATGATCTTTTTGATCTGATGGGCTTGGTCTGAATATTGTGTTATGAACAGTGGTTCTTCGATTTGTGTCATCTGTTTTGGCTTCTCTTTGTAGTTAAGGAGTGCGGGCCTCTCTATCTTTTTTGCTGTTTCGAAGGCTACTTGTACTGTCTCGGTGTGGTAGTTTTTTTTTTTTTTCTTTAAATCTGTCACTCAAAACCTTCCCCTGTGTTTCATAATCACTCATTTTGGAACAGTTTCTGCAAAGTCTTTTAAATTGTCCCATTGGTATGCCATTGAGCCATGTCGGATGATGCCCACTGGTGGCTAGTATATAACTGTTCACATCGACAGTTTTATTGTAAGTGTTTGTGTGTATATATTAATTTCTAATTAGAAATTCAAAGTTCTACCAGCAACCGAATAAAATAACAATAAAATGTGAATGAACAACTTGAATTGTACAATACAATACATTCAAGACAGATAGATAAAACAGACAGACCACTTTATAATTCAAAATTTTTTGGGGGCTGACTGTCTTAAGAAGATACTTAATCTCTGTACCCGACGTTTCATCTTTATGCTGACTTCATCAGGGGAAATTGTTTTAAAGCTGGTATGGTAAGGAGGAAAAGAGAAAAACAACATTTGCATCAGAAGCATCATGTAAAGAATGTTATTTAAAAAAAATGCAGATTATGATATTAATAAAATTCCAAAAACTGGGTGTATATATCAGAAATGATAATCAGATAATTTAAATAGATAGGGGAATCATACAATTCTTACAATTATTTACAATTGCTTACAATTCTCTTACAATTGATACAGTGTACCTTCAATACATAAATGTAGCAAATTTGACATATTTAATATTAATCAATAATACAAACTTACTAGAATATACAGTAATCATAGTTCATTAAAGGAAAAGTGTGTCCACACCACTAATTTACTCACAGCAAGCTCTGACGAAATCACCATTCATATACAGTACGATAGGTCCTCACATGATGAGGAAAACCACAATTGATCTGGGTGTTATAGCACTACCAATAAACAATAGTTTATCCATCACAAATTTACCCAATTTCTATATAAGTAAGGATGGAAAAAGGTATTTACAAACTTGTAATTTAGAGGGGGTTCAATAAGGGTTAAATTAGACCTTAGAGATGAACCAGTAGAATCAATGATCAAAAATCCTTTAGACGGACCATAATTAGTTCTGTGAAAAATTTGAATATGAATACTTTAAATCGAATCTATTTAAAACTTAATTTTAAGTGATTTTTTTTAAATATACTTACTTGTGTATAAAAGATACTGAATACATCAACAGATGGACACGGCCTTTTATAGAAATTCAAAGCTTATGTAATATCCCACTATAAATTAATTAATTAAATAATTAATACTTTATATATAATTAGTATTATAATCAAATTTACATAACATAATTCTGATGTGCTTAATTAAAAGTGCATACTATAAATAATTTAAGTGATTTAAATAAAGTAACAAAGGGTAGAGGTTACTACAATATTTATATATATATATATATATATTTTTTTTTTTCTCTATTGTTTGTACTGTTCTGTGCGCTGTACCCCATTGTGTTTGTTCGTGTACTTAGAAAAGTCATGTGACTCCCTGCAGTGTGAGCTGAGCTGCAAATTAGAAATATATATTGTTCTATTGTTTATTCTGTTCTGTGTGCTGTACCCCTGTGTATTTGTTCATGTGCATATAAATACCCTTTGAATCCCAGCAGTGTGAGCTGAGCTGCAAGTTGAAAAAATACAAATATTGTTCTATTGTTTGTACTGTTCATATTGCTGTACACCAGTGCATTTTTTCACGTACATATAAAAGTCCTGTGACTCCCCAAAGTTTGAGCTGAGTTGTGAATTTAAAAAATAAATAAATATATTGTTCTATTGTTTGTACAAGCAGTCCAGCATCAGCTAGATTTCAACACCTGCAATCTCCACTGCCAACACCTTCATCCTCAATATTTACACTATTGCTCAGAGGTGCTGTAGTCCACAATCCAATTTGGTAAGGCTAGGTGACTCCTGCCCATTCCAGGATTTCTCAGAAGAATCCTACAGCACTAGGCCTATTGATGCTGGGGATGGATCTTCATCCCAAGAAGCATAATATAAAAAAATGACTGTTAAACAATCCTTTGCAAGTGGAAGAAAATATGCACAGCGGATCACTGACGCCAAGATGGCTATGCTAGTATTAGATCAGAAGCCAATATCTGCCACCATTAATGCAATGGGTTTTAGACCGTTAATTGAGGTCCCGTTTCCCTGTTACCAAATTCCATCTCCGAAACATTTTACTAGACAAGCAATAGCTCGTCTGTACCAGGATGTAAAACAAAACAAATTATTGGCCTACAAAATGCCATTGTACCCACTGTCCACTTAACCACAGATATGTGGACAAGCTGAAGTGGGAAAACTAAAGAGTATATGACTGTGACAGCCAACTGAGTGGGTGGATTGACTTTGCAGTAGAAGCAGTATCTAACAAACAATGACAGCTCATTCAGAGGCAGGCTACTCTGTGGACCAGTGGCTTCACTAAGAGGCATACCACTGACAAAATCTTAGAAAACTAAAGGGAAGTCATAACAAAATGGCATACCCCACTTGGGCTCTCCTCAGGATTTATGATTTATGATAACATCCCAATATTTGTGAAATAATTCTAGCTGGGTGAATTCTAACACATCCCATGTTTTGCTCACACAATCAACTTGGTGGTACAGGGCTTATTGAAAAATGACAGGGGTATGCAGGAGATGCTGTCTGTGGCCGGAAAATTTTTGGGACATTTTCAGCACTCAGCAACAGCATGCAGGACAATGGTTGCAAGAACAGTTCCATTTGTCCTGCCACCAACTGAAGCAAGAGGTGGTAACAAGGTAGTATTCTGACCTTTATATCTTCAGCAGATGGAGGAACAGCAAAAAGCCATCCACAGCTACACAACAGGCCATGACATTGGGAGAGTAGGAGGCATGTGCCTTAGTCCAGCACTATGATGTCTGCCTTCAGTTTCTTCTGGGACTGCTGCTGCCAGGAAAAAATTCAGCTTTCCCAAAAAACCCAGTGGTGATGCAGATGAGTCAACACAATGTTCTGACATCTGGGCGGGTCTAAATTAATTGCCCAAAATTAGTGACATCTCTACTGTAACTCCATCTGATATGGTCACCATCCAAAGAATGACAGAGAATTTTGTTAATGACGCTTTACAAATAGGCATGTCACAGAGGGCCTTTGACTACTGGAAGGAAAAAAATGGCAATTTGGATGTCCTTGTACAAGCTGGATTTGCAGTACTTAATCTGCTCACCCTCCAGTGTGTACTCAGAAAGAGTTTTCAGCACAGCCGGGAACCTTGTCAACGACTGGCGTAGGAAGATACTTCCTGAAAATGTGGAAAAGATGATGTTAGTAGATAAAGTCAACCTTTCTGTCAAACTTGACAGTTGTTAACGCCCCCTTGCCCTAGGACCCGCCCCCTTTTAATATTAAATGATAGTGTTTTATATCGCTTAATATAAAATTAATATAAATTTATAGTGTTCGATATTAAAACGTATTAAAAATTGTCGCGTAACACCAGTCGCAGAGTGTCGCGCAACACCCCGTCGCAGTATGTCACGCAACGCGGCGCGTCAAATCAGGCGGATGAAAGATGCATATTACACAGTGTTAAAACCAGGTAGTTTTAGCGGTATTGATAAATATTATGAGTCGGTTAAAAATAAATTTAAAAGATCCGACGTAAGAAAGTGGTTACAAGAACAAGACGCCTACACGCTGCACAAGCCAGCAAGAAAAAACTATAAAAGGAACATGATTTGTGTATCGGGTATAAACCAACAGTGGCAATGCGATTTGGTCTCGCTGATAGATTTGTCAAAATACAACGATGGCGTTAAATACATATTAACAATCATCGATATATTCAGTAAGAGGGTGTGGGGTGAAAGTCTGACCGCTAAGAATGCAGCAACAGTCGCTAATGCTTTTGAAAAAATATTCCAGCGCGGTGATGTGCCGATGAAGCTACAAACCGATAATGGTAAAGAGTTTCTAAACAGAAGCCTAAAAAAGGTGTTAGAAAAATACGGTATAAAACATTTCACGACCAATAACGATGTGAAAGCGGCTGTTATAGAGCGCTTCAATAGGACTTTAAAAACACGCATGTGGCGCTATTTCACGGCAAAGAATACCTACAGATATATAGACGTTTTACAAGACTTCATACGCAGCTATAATAACACATACCATAGAACGATTAAGTGCGCTCCAAACGATGTGAATGACTCTAACGCGTTGAGTGTCTTCAAAACGACCTACGGTGATTACTTTAGAAGTAAGAAAGCCCCAGTTTGTTTAGGAATCGGTGACCACGTCCGTATTTCTAAATATAAGGACATATTTCAGAAAGGTTACGAACAGAGCTTTTCTGAGGAGATTTTTGTTGTACATAGTGTGAACACTAAAGGGATTAAACCGCTTTATAAGTTGGCAGATCTGTACGGTGAAGTTATAACAGGTAGTTTTTACCCCGAAGAGCTTCAAAGCATACCAAAAAACTATAACAGAGTTTACAAAGTGGAAAAGATTTTAAAAAATAAGACGGTCAGAGGCCGTAAATACGCGTTAGTCAAGTGGCGCGGTTACCCCGCAAAATTTAACAGTTGGGTCGCAGCATCGGTGATAAAAGACATATAAAGATCATCAGTATCTAACAAGACGAGCGATGGATGACAAATCGTTCTACATAACCTTACCCAGCAACGCATCGGCTGTTACCTTCCCGCAAAATAAGATTTCTAACTATACGACAAAGTTGGCTAAACCGATAGACTTAAATGGCGAATGGGAAGTGGCACTTACTGAGATACAATACCCGCATACGTGGAATACATTGGATTTACAAGATTGTAGACTGCAATTATCATGGGATGGAACGGCGGACCAGCCGGTGGCGAGAGTCGCGAGTTTGTGCATTAAACCCGGTTTTTATGAAACAATCGAGGCGTTACTGAACGTAATCAACGCTGAAATTGTACAACTGAAACTGGACGTTGGATTAAGACTAACGTATGATCCATTTGCACGCGTTGTAACATGTGACAGCAAACTGTTGTATCAAATCCACGCCGGTTCTAAGCTGACATGGATACTGGGTTTACAGCCTAAAACTAATATTTCTAAACCATGCGCCGACATCAAAGGCGGCCAATATACGATGTACGTGTACACAGACATTATCGAACACCAACGGGTCGGGGATAGTTATGTACCGCTACTTCGCACTGTTGAAATGAAGGGTTATAACAATGAGGTTGTCACAATACGATACGAGAAACCCGATTACGTACCATTGTGCAAAACACATTTTGACACGATAGCCATAGAGATAAAGAACGACCAAAACGAGAACATGGCATTTAAGTTTGGGAAAGCGATCGTGAAGCTACACTTCAGACGCCGCAAAACTGAATTTTATTAACTAAGCAGAATGGTCGCTGTTAAAAATTATGGCGATCCGGGGCTCTATGCGCAATATTATAAATCTCAAGCCGGTAATGGATTACCAGGTTTTCACGGCAGCGCATACATGTACGGCTGCGGTTTAGGCGGTATTTTTCGAAGTCTTTTCAGAAAAGCTGTTCCTCTTTTCCGGAGAGGTTTAGAGTTGGCTAAACCGCATATGAAGACAGCGGTTCGTAATATAGCGAAAGATGTTATCGGGCAAGCCACAACGGCCGTTGTGAATAAGATACACGAGGCGAACCAAGCAAAGCAAGACGGTTCAGGACTAATATATACAAGAAAAGGCGTGTCTAAAAGAAAACGGAAGCGTATGATAGCGCTTCCGCCTTGGGACATACCCTTTTTAAATAAAAAACAGAGACGACGCAACTCAAAGAAGAAGAGAAAGCCGAAGAGTGCCGTTGGTGATATTTTTTAAACATGTCTTTCATACACCACGAATCCGTTGAATGTGCAAAAACAGAGCTGGATCTTTTTGACGTGCCCCCGACACAAACTAGCATAGAGAAAAGTCTATACGTCGAAGTTCAACCTTTAGCGGCGTTATCCGACACAGCTCCGCTTGAATTTTATATAGCAGCCAGCGGTGAACACTACTACGATCTGAACAATACGCTGTTGTACGTGACATGCAAGATCGTACGAACCGATAACACGCCGATACCGCAAGGTGCGCGGGTCGCGCTTATTAATTACCCAATAGCGACCTTATTCAACCAAGTGGATGTAACTCTGGGCGACAGGCTCATATCACAATCCAACAATCTTTACGCATACCGCGCGTACATTGAGACTATATTAAATTACAGCTCGGACGCATTGTCAACAAAACACACAACAGGACTATTTTACAAAGATGTGGATGGTGAATTTAACAACACGGCGCTGGACGGCCCGAATACGGGATTCAAAAAACGAGCAGGCGCAACAGCGCAGAGTCGCACTGTTGAACTGCTAGGCCCGCTTCACTGCGACCTCTTCCATCAACATAAACTAATTTTAAACGCCGTTGATCTGAAGATTAAACTAACCAGAAACAAAGATGCATTCTGCTTAATGACGTCTGAGGCGGATGCCTTTAAAATACAGATCACAGCTGCATCCCTGTTCGTGAAAAGAGTTCAGGTCTCACCGGCCGTGCGGATTGGGCACGCGCAGGCTCTGTTAAACGGTAACGCGAAATACGCGATTGACCGCGTTGGGATGAAAATCTACAGCGTACCAACAGGCAGTAGAGTATTTAATCTAGAAAATTTATTTTTAGGACAAGTACCGAAAACAGTTATAGCAGGTTTCGTGGATAACGAATCATTTTCAGGAATCCATAACCGGAACCCCCTGTGCTTTGAACATAAAAATGTAAGTTTTGCGTCCCTTTATCTGGATGGAACGCCGCACCCCGCCAAGCCATTTCAACCCGACTTTGAAAGCGGTAATGCTGTAAGAGAGTATATGTCACTCATACAAATCACAAATAAGCAGAAATCTGACAATGGTATACTGATTGACCGCGAAGAGTACCTCAGGGGCTACACGCTATTCGCTTTTGACCTTTCACCAGAACAGGAGTGTGGAGAACACCTTTCCCTGATAAGAACAGGCAATCTACGTGCCGAATTCCGCTTTGCAGAAGCGTTGGACCGGACAGTCAATGTGATAATATACGCACTATTTGATAACATCATCGAGATTAATCAAAGGCGCGATGTGCTGTACGATTATCTATAAATGAAATAAACTAACACTACGCTGCTGAAAAAATGAACACATTACAGATAAACTGTATTCTGTACGCCGTGCAAAGCACAAGGCATGTTTTTAAAGGAACGTATCCGTGCGATATGTTACCGGTCAGTAAACTGTTGCAATATCCCTGCGCGTTTGTAATCAATACGCATAGCAGCGGGCAGCCGGGTGAGCACTGGTTGGCCGCTTATTTTAACGAACAACGTGAATGTTACTTTTTTGATTCTTACGGGTTAGCCCCTGACAGCCCCCTATTCCCAAAGGCAATAATACATTTTTTAAACTTGAATTCAAAAAGTGTTTATCACCAAAATATGCAGTTGCAAAATTTTAACAGTACCGTTTGCGGTCAATATTGCATATACTTTATATTTTACATGTGTAAAAAATACAAATATGTGGATGTACTGGCCCGTTTTAGTGATGACACAAAACGTAATGATTGTTTTGTTTCAAATTTTGTAAGACGACTACCAAGAAGCCATTGTCTGAATCATTATGCATATAGATATATACAGAATTGCGTAACTTGTAACCAGCGTTGTGCGTGAAACACGCTTCACACACAGCGTTGTGCGTGAAACGTTTTATGTACAACGTGTCAATGACACGTTGTACATAAAACGTTTCACGCACAACGCTGTGTGTGAAGCGTGTTACGCACAACGTTGTATTGTTTGTGTAACTTGTAATCAACATTCTGTTTGATACGTTTTATGTACAACGCATCATACCTATGATGTTTTTCTAATAAACAACGTTGTTTATTAAACTTTATATCGTGTGCTTGAAATTTCTTCCGTTTACAGCAATAGAAACAAAGAACAAAACGTTGTTTTATAAAGCATAAGCATATTTTATTGATATATGTATATATATATATATATATATAACACGGTAAAGATGAGTTTAAAACATTACATAAAATATTATTGACATAAGTTAAACATTGTGGCGCAAAATACCAACACAAAATACAGTGTATAAAAATAATATAAATTAGTTATATGTTATAGTTTCAGCCACTGTGAATCCTGAAATAGATTTACGGATCTTTTCCTAGGCAGTAAGTAACCATGCGGTGTTGTTAAACCTGGGGGACTTAAAACATTTATTCGCCCTTTGTTAAGGGTTTGTAACGACATGGGCGATGTCACAGCGCCATCAGAGTCATCCTGCATCTCAGCTTTTAATCGTTCTAAACACATTCTATTCCCCGCATTGGCTATGACGGTTGAGGGAATATTCAATTCAGACATAGCCCGCATAAATTCAGGCCAACCATTCGGTATATTACGGATCGACACACCGTTACTTTGCGTGATGCTTCTTATTAAATCTAACATGTTGGAACCAGGCACAGTGACGCCTTTGTACAGAAACTCCCCTTTACTGTTCCAGTCTGTGATGTGTTTAGAGCGTGTCATTTTACTCAATAGTATTTCACAGTTTTTCTTATACCGGTCATTAACACCGCTCAAAAGCTCATGATAAACAGCATCGGGGGCAATAGGCTGTGTCGTATTATTTGATTCATCAACAGATTTTGCAACGGGTGATAAAAGAGCTAAAGTTGACATTTCACTATCAGCCTGCTTACTCAACACCAGGTATCTCTGCAACAACATTGTATATCGCTTTGCTTTTTCATATTCTGATAAATCATTATTCTGTAGTATTTTCACGATCTCTACATCTAGACCGTGCGTTGCTGTTTTACGTATGTCGTCGCTGTTCGTTTTATTATGTAAACGTTCTATCTGATTCTGAGGCACCAGATACATTTTCTCAGCGTACTCCATCAGCGATTAGACAATAGTCCTGTAATTAGCGGTATAGCAAAACCAAGCAGCGAGCCGATAAAACCACCCGACTGTTTAACCAGAATCTTCTTTTTTCCAATGGCACATTTCTTATTACAAAGTGATTTTATAAGCGCACGCTTCTTTTTAAGGTAGTTCAGCTGCCGTTGAGACAGCGGTATTTTGCCTTTAAGCGTGTTGAGCGCTATCTCACAAATGGCCGTGACTAAATCGTTTGAAGCGTTGGATAAAATAGCATTTCTTTGGATTGGTGTGGCTTTAATTAACGTTTTTAAAAGCACCCAATTACGTCTTATCCGCCCCGACATGTTCACCGTTGTTAGAATGGCAACAAATGACTAAAGGTTGTACTGTTATAGCTTTATAGAACCACGCTTCTTAATGACAAAAGCGACAGGCTTGTCTGGTGGGAATAAGCCGCTTCGTAAACGATAATCGTCAAGAGCGTTGTTTCTTAAATCAACCAGCAAATACCCATAAGGGGCAGCCGTCGCGGATTCATAGGATTCGAGAAAAAAACGATGTTTCGATGGGTACATTTGTCTAGCCAGAATGCCCACCTGCATTTTATCCCTGGGGTTTTTGAACAGGACCATATATTTTGTGTTTAAATGTATAGTTCTGCTCTTTTTACCTTGACAAAATATGTTTTGGACAAGGTACAGGATACTGAGATTACGATGATGTACATACTTTGTGAAAGCCTTCTCAACCTCAGAATTATTACTTGCCGCGTCCATCAAATCATCAATCACTGTTAAATTAACCTTATCAGGGGGAAAAAGTTGATCATCGCTAAAAGACTCTGGTAACCCCTCTATAAAGCGCGTACAGGGGTAATCACGCAGAAGTTGGTCGTATATAGGTTGCCAACAGGTGTAAAACCAAACAACATTATCAGGTACATGAGTCATATGTGTTGCAGCGTGTTGCAACAGCGTTTTGACAAAATAACTTTTACCCGAATTGGACGGCCCCGCTAAAATACATGAGAAAGGGTGTTGAAATCTGGTGTCCATCTTAATAGCCGAACGGCAGTGTTGTGAAGTTGTCCGTAAGAGACCGTTTAGTATAAACACACCTTTGCGTCTTCTGCAAAGTACGCGTCTCTATCTGCCAGCACTTTTTCACACGTACTATACCGGGTTGACGGATCACAACCTTTTTCTGGTCATCGCCTTCGGGGTTTAAAGGATAATCTAAGACCAGTTCTTTCAGGCTGTCAAAGTTAACGTGCTGCGCATTATCAACATTGAGCGTTATACCTTTAACTTTTAAACAGGTCTTTCCGTTGTTTAGTCGATAGCCGTATGACTTGGGACCGGCTGAGACAAATTCTGTTATATGGGTGCCTGTGGGCAGTTCGCTGGTCAACTCACCTAAATAATCACCCAATGGCGGGCTCCAGTCACCGGGTCTACTGACAAAAATTACAGAATCGGTGTCGTGATAAAGACATCTATCTTGTAATCTATACAGTAGTTTGTACAGTTCAACACGGGCATAAGCCGTTGTAAAGATGGCTATAGTTACATTTGAAATTGCACCCCTGGTGTAATGGTCTTTGGCATACTTCCAATTTACCATAACTGTATCATCGTCAATAAAATCCAAAGCGGACACGTCATAGTACGGTAAGAACGCGTATTCAAAAAGTTTGTCGGGGTCGGTCACTAGACACGTATTGGGCATGTTGCTACGTTGACCAAATTTACCCCATAAGGAATTTAAAAACAATTTTGAAATTTGTCTTTTAGCGGGGTTGATTTCTATGTGTTCGGGTCGTAAAGACAAGCCTTCATTCTTTTGATAGGCGTCTATATACTCTTGGCGTTTCTCGGCGTCTGTACACCATTCGGGATAACCAGAGGCCTCTTGTTTATCCCTGAGGTGCGTTTTAATGTAGCCTGAAAACAATTTGTCAGATCTCTCATCAAAATGCCACACCTCATAGATTTTACATACCTTGTACCCCATTTCTACAGCCAAGTTTAGTTCCACGGTACACCATGTACCGATGAGCGCACGTTTTTCTGAATCATGAACGCACGGCTCAGTCTGTCCAGACTCAGCGCATGTGCGACATAATGGAAACATTAACTTGCCGCCCATTTTAACTGGCAGAACCGGAAAGAATAGGCCACGAGGTGGATAAACTTTAACCCTGGCAAAACCGAAATACTTTGTGACATCACCAAAGTCCTTATAAATAATGCGTGGGTGCTGTATAGGATACGTTTTGGTTTTATTAACATACGGATAGAGACTGGTGAAATCAAAATAGTGTATTTTTTCATCACAGCCTGTTTTGTGATACAGCTTTATGGCGTTTGTGCGCCCGCCATAAAGAGCATCACGTGGCTCCAAGGGTTCGGGTAAATCTTTACCCTTCAGAAAAGCCTGTAGATCCGCATCAGAATCTAGCATAGACTTCCATTCACAACCCCAGATTTCACGTATCTGAAATCCACAACGTTTAAGGTAGTGCAACTTTACCTGCGTCTTGTGGTGTAATTGACCGTAGGTCGTTTTAGTCAGTTTGTTTTTATCATCGGCGTTGTAACAAGCACCACAGCCGTGGTAAAAACAACCTTGGAATTCAAATGCAGTTGGTGTGCCGTTAATCACGGCATAACCATCCAGGCTGTATTTACCAACTTTCTTCTCACCCCCTTGTAAAGCGTGTCTTATACTCACCCCTTCTTTGTGTTCTATGTACATTAACCACTGTATGGCGGGCGTTGAGTAACGCTTCTGCGTCTTGTGATAGTTATCACCCGGTACAAGCGCCAGTGTCTTTTCCTGTAAAAATTTACACCGGTACATGGCCATGCATACGCTCGCCAACGTGACTAATTGAAAAGCCTCGATGTGACGTTTAACCACAACCTTTTTTTTTTTCTTTGTTATTAGAAACTCCTGTTCTGTCATGGCTATAACAGCAGATCTGAAAGCATCACAAGCTTTTTGTAATATTTTCACATCGTCTTTACAATATCGCACGAGCTCTTTTTGAAAGTTAAACGGTTTGTGTACACACTGTTTATACCAAGCTGTAAACTCAGATAATTCATCAGGCATCATGTATTGTGGACCAAAATACTCTATTGACGGCATAGTTCCTATGTAATTTTGGTTATCAGCTGTGTTAAAAAAATGTGGGAAATAACCTTTGGTACCGTCAAACCCCATCGCCTTTGGTAACTTGCTAAGCCGCATGGGTAAAAAATTTAAAGAGTCGATAAATCTTATCTTCAAATCTTTTACCGTGATGCACATTATGTTGCCGCCTCTAGATAATAATTCAATCTTTAATTTCTCCTTAATCAGCTGGCGCAGCACAAAATATGCATCATAGCGACCTGCATTATGGGCTATGAATGTGTAATGCTCAAATTTTGGTTTCATGAACGTCTTTACAAAGTCTTCGATACACGCAACACCCTTAAACTCCCAGTCTTTCTCACCCGTTAATGTTAAAGCGTAACAGTAGTTTGGTATGTGCACACCCGTCTCCTGCATACACTCAAAATCATAAAAGATGTATTTCTTTGTGGGCTCTTCCGGCTTGATGGTTTGTATATAGCACAAATGGTTCGAAAACCCATCAACGAACACCTTACAAATGGGGCACTTTAGGCCTCTGCAGTTATGATCTGTTCGCCTGTAGAGACAACACTTGTCACAATATACATGTTCAAGACAGGATATTTTGTGATCAAGAGCTAAAGCTTTGTGTAGCTCTAAACACTCGTTTGATCGACAAAATACCCTACACACCGAACACCTTAAAGCCGTCACACCGTCGTCAATACAAGCCGGCCTGTGACAAGCCTTACAAAAGAAAAGACAATCGTGATTATTTCTATGATGGTAAGCGCTATGACAACGGACGCAGTAATATCGGGCACCAAGAAACGCTTTGATATCGAGTATCCCATAAAAGTGACAATCGTGATATAGCACAAAGATCGTGTCTTTGTAACGACTGTCTGCACTGTAGTATTTCCAAGACCCTTGACTGTAATAGAGGAGATTGATGGATACTTTTAAATAATTTTCAAAAATTGCAACATCGCTAAAGCTGACCGCTTTATCAAGCGGCAGATTCAAAGCTTTATGTAGTTGTATCGCTCTCTCCTGTATTACATGATCATTGGCATTGTTACCTTTATCCAGAAGTTTACAGACGCTAGCGGCCAAACACAGGTTATTACCTACGCGTCTGAAGTCATAGAGATATCTCTTTCTTTTATCTATTATTAAACTTTGGGGCAGGCGTTGTAAACTACGCCCAGTCAAACCAGACCCTGATCTGTTCATAAAAATACTGATCACAAATCTTAAGCCTGTGGATAATAAGAATTCAGCGTTACTTTGAAGCGTGTTTGTAATCTGATTCAAAAAACTGGCAGCGTCTAATGTTTCTTGCGGCTTACGATGCGAATAGATGGCATTGTGTAACCCACCCCCCTCCAATCTAAGCTGAACGCGGTCGGCAGGATCCACGCCCGCAAGGACATCATCGAGCATGGCCTGTATAGCCGTATGAATGGCTCGAACTCCCTCTACAAATGATGTAACCCTATCCAAATTAACAAACCGATAGTGATTGTGGTACTCAACGGCTCTGAAATTCGGTCGTTGTCGTTCATAGCGGTTAATTGCTTCTAAGTATACATGTTGCCGACCTTCGTCATTACCGGGTGACTCAACACGGCCTGCATCATCATATATGGGGCTTGCATCGCGCTCAATATTGTCAGCCTGTGATTCGTCATTCGGTAATGCATGGGGTGGAGATTGATCTAAATCTACATGCCTCGCACTGTGCTGACCTCCTACCACATGTACCCTGTGACGCTTGCGTTTTCTCAATTGACCACCTACCGCATGTTCCCTGTGCCGCTTGCGCTTTCTCGATCTGATTAATGTTGTTACAGCCTGTTTCACCTTTGCGCGTCGGAATAACTGTGAGATCTTGTATGTTAAACAAGGTTTAATTCGTGGTTTTTTTTTACAGTCATTTAAATTTAAAACACGTTTCAAACCATTGCCTAGCATGCCTAGTCACGGATCAGTTTCATTTATTTCTGCAAAATGATGTATGTTGGCTTTAATAAATTCAGTTGTCTTAACCGACCGATCTATGTATTTTGACATGACATTCATATACGTCTCAACAACTTCTTTAACAATGTCTTGTTTACATTTACTACCGTGGCACACACCTTTAATGTGTTTTAACAAATATCCGGCTTTTACGCCCATGTTCTCAACATCTTCCCGTATCTTACCCAACAACGCGTAAAATTGTATTTCAGCGTCTTGGCCTAATTGTTCTGAATTTTGACATTCATCAACTATGCCGGGCGCTAGCCCTCGCGCCGGTACACAAGCATCAGCCGATGCGTGTACCAGGGCTGTCGTTGTAAAAATATTGGGCATTGATGTTACACAATCAACCGTTGTAGTATTACCAGGTATTCCTGCAACGGCTGATAATACTTCATCAGAGCTATTCTGCGGATCTTGTGTCGTTGACTCTACACAATTTGTAATAAGCTCTTGCCCATTTATGTCATCAATATCTGATATCACAGGATTACCGGCTATGTGTCTTGTTTCTGTTTCAGAGCAATCCTGTGTATCGGTAATAGTGATGACATCGGATTGCGACAATTGCTTAACATTACTTCTTGAGTCAATATTTGATAACAAACCAATGCCTGCTATGTGCCTTGTTTCTGTTTCAGAACAAACCTGTGTATCTGGAATTGTGATTACAGCGGATTGCGACAATTGCTTAACATTACTTCTTGAGAGACGCGATGCCCTCTTAACCTTTACAGTCTTTGTATTACCAGCGACACCCCGGTCTGCAGTGTTAAACGCTGTGTGTTTTGATGTTACAGCAACATCATTACTTACGCATGATACAGTTTGTAACGCGATCCTTCTCCGTTGTGGCTTATCATTTTCGGAATATGACAATTTTCTTTTCAGATCTGTAAATGTTGAATTATGACTTCTCTCATTCGTTCTTGGTCGAGCCGGCTTTCGTTTGTTCGGTACGATACAGCCGTTATGCACAGCCATAACTGATGACCTAGCAACGTTCTTATGTACAATTGCCGGCGTTACGAATTGATGGTTCTCCGCTTCAGCGGCGGTTGTGCGTTTTGATATTTTCCCGCTTGTACTAGGCCTGTGTATCTGCGAGCATGTATCACTGACTGTTGGTATCAAAGGAGCATAGCGTCTTGCTACAGCGTCATCTGTAATACATATATTATAAAATAAATATAAACGACTCTGCATGTAAATCAGTATTTAAATCACCGCATAACAATATACCATATAACAGCGTTTGATTACACACCTGCTGCTGCGAATTGATGGCTTTCCGTTTCAGCGGCGGTTGTGCGTTTTGATATTTTCCCGCTTGTACTAAGACGGTGTATTTGCGCTACTGAATCACATCCTGATGGTATCGTCGGCGCATAACGCATTGCTACAGCCTCATCTGTAATACCTATATTATAAAATAAATATAAACAAAGCTGCCTGAAAATCAGCATTTAAATCAACGCATAACAATATACCATATAACAGTGCTTGATTACACACCTGCTTTATATTCGAATGTTTTAGCACGACCCCCTGTCGCGTGTGGGAAAAACGGTTGCTCATCAACAACATTGCTGTTCTGTATAGATGTGTTGTGACAATAATCAGGTTTGTTCAATATATCCCGTAGAATAACATCAGCCGTTGCATCATCCATTTTTGTGGCATCTTTAACCGGTGAAAAATGAAAAATAAAAATAAAAAAATAAAAAATATTACATACGGTATAAAATTAGAATAACATGAAAAAGCGATTCATTACTGAGAATATAAAGTGTGTACAGTTGACAACAAATCAGCACAACTGTACAAGGTTTATTTTTAATTCTTTAGCCGTGGAAAAATAAATAAATAAATAAAAAATAAAAATAAAAAATAAAAAATAAAATAAAAAATAAATAAAGATATCATGTTACTCACAATCTGGCGCCAATTCCAAAATATTATTAAAATCCGGTATAGCGCTGAAGTCTAAGCCAAAGGGACTATCAACAGACAAATCGAGATTCTCTGTATTTGTGATTACTGTCAAATCGGGGGAAATAAAAATGAGAAAATAATAATTATTTAATAATTACTATTTAATAATTACTTATCAATGTATCCAGACTGTTGTACGTTCATACTATTTAAACTTTTAAAAATGAACAAATTGTAGACCTTGACTATAATTTCATACTATTTAAACTTGAAATATAAATAAAAACGCGTCAATGTCCTTTATAGACATAGCTTACTTTGAGAGGTTTGATAACTTGGCAAAGCATCATCATCATCAGAAGAAGAAGATCTGTTTCTAACCATGAAAGTGTTTTTGTTGTTGATGTTCTGCATTGTCTGTCTCTGAACCAATAATGAAAATGAGAGACGGTTAATATCTATCAAACGAATTAGTTGAAATATTGTGTTGGCGCATTCCCAAAATGAACCACTAGATGTCGCTATTACCACATATTTAAATAACATTCAGACAGCCACATTATTAAAACTATATGTTCTATGTGTTACAATGCATCGCATTGATGTTGCTGTTTAGCGATGCATTTCACATATGAGTGCATACTGCGATTTGCAACTGTCCAATAGGTTTGAAATATTAACATATTATACATGTATGCCTAAAAACAAAGGATGCAATGGCAGGACAGAATCGTGTAACAGTGTGTATATCGCGGCATAGAAACAACATATTTAAACAGCCTTCAGAGCCATATTTGTAAAATAAAATAAATAAATAAATAAATAAAATAAAAAATGCAATATGTATAAATATAATAATAATAATAATAATAATAATAATTATGATAATAATAATAATAATAATCTTTTGCTGTTGATGTTCTGCATTGTCTGTCTCTGAACCAATAATGAAAATGAGAGACGGTTAATATCTATCAAACGAATTAGTTGAAATATTGTGTTGGCGCATTCCCAAAATGAACCACTAGATGTCGCTATTACCACATATTTAAATAACATTCAGACAGCCACATTATTAAAACTATATGTTCTATGTGTTACAATGCATCGCATTGATGTTGCTGTTTAGCGATGCATTTCACATATGAGTGCATACTGCGATTTGCAACTGTCCAATAGGTTTGAAATATTAACATATTATACATGTATGCCTAAAAACAAAGGATGCAATGACAGGACAGAATCGTGTAACAGTGTGTATATCGCGGCATAGAAACAACATATTTAAACAGCCTTCAGAGCCATATTTGTAAAATAAAATAAATAAATAAATAAATAAAATAAAAAATGCAATATGTATAAATATAATAATAATAATAATAATTATGATAATAATAATAATAATAATAATAATAATAACACTTACCATAATGTCTTCACGTGTGTATAGCTGTGCAGCTTCAGTTGAAATTTCTTCTTCTCAGTGCTCTGTCCCACTTCAGTGATGTGGTCTGTTCTTATAACACTGGCTGTGAGCCATATGGCCCCCACCAACCTGTGGTACGCCGTCCCACATTTCCAAGATGCTTGGGGCGGGACTTTTAAACATATAATCTTTGATTTATACATTAGTAAATGTGATAATTATTTTCAGTTACAATAAAGATATAATCTTTTAGCTGTTTCTTAAATGTCATACACAGTGCATCAAACGCATACCAAATACATTTATATTATATATACAGAAGAAAAAAAATAAATAAATAAATAAAAAATAAAAATCCTGAGTGGTCTAAACTACTTGTATAGATTGAATGGAAGTCATTCCAAATGGGTATATCTTATACTGTAGAATATGAGGCTCATAAAAAGCGCATAAATTATTTAATAATAAAATGAATTTATAAAAAGCATTATACAGAAGTTCTTATGAACTAATGTACATGAATACAAAATTATTTTATGATTCCATAAATATACACTGGCTTACTGATTTGTAGCTAAAATTACAAAAAATATTGTCTTTGTACATGAATACAAAATTATTTTATGATTCCATAAATATACACGGGCTTACTGATTTGATTAGGACCCATCACCATGATATCTCATTATGGTATGTAATTAATCCAAAAGATGGAAAAATCCGATTTGAGTCAACACATAAACCTGTAGGTGGTGCTAATGTTCCTCTACAGAGATAACAATCGAAAATGGTTTTGATTAGGAACCATCACCATGATATCTCATTATGGTATGTAATTAATCCAAAAGATGGAAAAATCCGATTTGAGTCAACACATAAACCTGTAGGTGGTGCTAATGTTCCTCTACAGAGATAACAATCGAAAATGGTCATGGTCAAATTATAAGCAATGGTCATGGTCAAATTTGCACATCGTGCTTCTGAGGGGTTTCTGTGACATTTAAAATGACCTTTTAAATTAGTACCATGTGTGATGAACCCTTGCTTCTAAGAATGTTCATGGTTAAATTGTACATCGTGGCTTCTGAGGGTTTCTGAGCATTTAAAATGACCTTTGTGACATTTTAAAATGACCTTTTAAATTAGTGCCATGTGTGATGAACCCTTGCTTCTAAGAATGTTCATGGTTAAATTGTACATCGTGGCTTCTGAGGGGTTTCTGAGCATTTAAAATGACCTTTGTGACACGGTCATTAGTGATTATCCTTTTTAAAACTGTAACATGTGTGACTCATGAAGTTTCAGCTGCTGGAATGTAAGAACATTTTGTGTTACAAAAAAAAAAAAAAAAAAAAAGATGTATTTTAAAGTGTGTGTCATATGTGACATTCTGCGACTGGTGCTGCTTGACACTCTGCGACTGGTGTTACGCGACAATTTTTAATACGTTTTAATATCGAACACTATAAATTTATATTAATTTTATATTAAGCGATATAAAACACTATCATTTAATATTAAAAGGGGGCGGGTCCTAGGGCAAGGGGGCGTTAACAACTGTCAAGTTTGACAGAAAGGTTGACTTTATCTACTGATGTTTATCAAAATGAACTACAAATTTAATAAGGAAGACCTTTACAGGCAATTTCATAGAAGTACATTTGTCACGGATCGGGGTCAGGGGTGCAGGGAGTGTCGATGCTTACCCATCCGGACACTCTGGCGGGGACCCTCTGGAGGTGGTACGGGCTGCTGGTGGTGGGCACTGACTGCAGGCAGGAGTTAGGGGAGCAAGGTCTGGCTGCATAAGTCTCTGGCTCCAGGCGCCGTCATCTTGGAAGGTCAGGTGACCGCAGGTGCCAATAGCATCTTACTGGCAGGGAAATCCTCAGGATTTGCAGGTACAGTATATTACAGGTAAGCTTTTTAGGAGAGATTTCCAGTGCAACGTCTTACACCCAGCTACTGGGTGCTTTAGTTTTCTGTACTCCGCAGCCTTGACTATCTTGCAATCAGCAACTCCTCCAACTATCCAAGGGGGTCCAGTTCCTCATAAGCGGCTATCTACAGACTCTAACTATGTCCACAAAATGGTTTAGCCTCCAACAACCTAATCCCAGTCATGCCTCATCTGCTGCAGTTACCAAACCCACAGGAGGCAACTGCAAGTCCGGGTCATGGTAACCTGACTCCAGCTTGCAGCATTGCCCCAGTTGCCAGTACCGCAGTCACGTCTGAATTATCTCTCCATCTGCCATTTATGAAAAGAACTTTAATTCGGCCGGGCTGGTTCATTCTCAATAACTCGATGCATCCGGATTCCCTGACTCCAGTTCCGGATTCACAACCAATGACCAGCCTGACAGCATTGACAGTTTGCACTGGCCCAATGGATTCGGGCAGTGGTCAGGACTCCTGATCGGATCTCCATCAGTGTATAGCCAGTTGTCTGGAGGGGTTAAAGACATCTCAGCATCAGCTATTGCAAGTACATCTACAGTTTGGTCCAGGGTGAACAACCTATCGCAGCACCCATGGTTGCTTCCTCATCTACGTTGCGGTCTCCTATACCTGCTATGTTTGATGGGAGTCCTAAGATGTGCTGGGGCTTTTTGAACGAATGCAAAGTTCATTTCTCACTACAACTATTTAACTTTCCATCCCAAAAGGCAAAAGTAGCGTATATTTTATTTCTTCCCGCTGGACCAGCCCTGGAATGAGTCACGCCGCTTTGGGAGAGAGACGATCCTCTATTGTACAACTATTCCGAGTTCGTGACTACGTTTAGAAAATTTTTCGATGAACCAGAGAGAACCACGTCAGTCTCCATTAAGATAATGTGTCTCCGCCAAGGAAATTGGACCATTGGTCAATAAGTAATTCAGTTTCAGACGTATGCATCAGAAATTAAATGGAATGAGGAGGCATTGGTATCAGCTTTTTGGAATGGTCTCTCTGAATGTATTAAGGATGATATAGCTACCTGTGATCTTCCGTCAAACTAGACAACCTTATATCTCTCTGCACAAAGGTGGATCTGCGCTTTAGGTAACGCCAGTCAAAGAAAACCAGGGTTGACCGACCCAGATTCCATCCTCCACCACCATCTTCTGTAAGTGTTCCAGTGGAGACCCCTCACGATGAACCAATGCAAATCAACAGGGCCCGTCTTACACTGGAGGAATGCCAGAGAAGGCGTAGAGAGAATCTTTGCCTCTATTGTGGAGCCTCAGGACATCTGGTAGCCTCTTGTACCAAGCGTCCGGGAAACTGACTCTCCTAACCAGCCACGGAGACACTAGGTTAGGAGTTTTGAATTTGTCTCCACATCAAGTTGAGCCTGTAATGGAGGTTAGTTTGGAATTACCTCAAGGGGTTACAAATATTCATTCTATTTTAGATTCGGGAGCCTCAGAAAACTTCATTACGACCAATCTTGTTCCGCAAATCGAGATACCGGTGACCAAACTTTCTCGTTCAATTGCTCTTTCTGCTGTGGATGGGAGTCACATTTCCAGTGGGGTGATTACCCACCAAACTCTCCCTGTTCAATTATGTGTAGGCGCTCTCCATAGGGAGTTAATTAATTTCTTAGTAATTCCCAAGTCAACACATAAAATGATGCTAGGGTATCCTTGGTTACTGAAGCATAATTCAAGTATCGATTGGAACAATATGCAAGTTTTATCCTGGGAAGAGTCTTGCTTTTCTTCTTCTTTGATTAGTGTCAAGTCACTTAATAAAACTTAGCTTGCAAATTCCTTTCAGGTACCATCTTAATATTCTTATTTTTTGGATGTTTTTTTAGCAAACAGGGGGCAGATATGTTACCTCCTCACAGATACTGAGATTGCCCTATCGACTTGATACCAGGAAAGAGTCCTCCAAGGGGCCCCACCTATCCTCTATCAGCTCCTGAAAATAAGGCCATGTCAGCATACATTCAAGAGAATTTAGCCAAAGGCTTCATCCGTCCCTCCACATCTCCAGCGGGAGCTGGGTTCTTTTTTGTTCAGAAGAAAGATGAACAAAATCACCATTAAGAACCACTACCCTCTACCATTGATAACGGAATTATTCGACCGGGTCAAAGGAAATTCTATTTTTACCAAATTAGATCTTAGGGGAGCTTACAACTTGATCCGTTTAAGGTCAGGGATGAGTGGAAGATAGCGTTTAATACCTGAGATGGCCATTTCGAGTACCTCGTCATGCCTTTTGGTCTCAGTAATGCCCCGGCAGTATTCCAGAACTTTGTGAATCAAATTTTTAGGGATTTACTCTACAAATCAGTCGTAGTTTACCTGGATGACATCCTGATCTTCTCTTCCAACATAGACGAGGATCGCTCTCATGTCTGAGAGGTTTTGCAAAGATAACGTAAGAACCATCTTTACTGCAATTTCAAAAAATGTGTCTTTGAGCACTCCTCTATGCCATTTCTAGTATATATAATCTCTGTCTCTGGTCTCAAAATGGATCCTGTAAAAGTTCAAGCAGTCCTTAGCTGGGCCAAACTCACGTCTCCCAAGGCAGTCCAGAGATTTTTAGGGTTCGCTAACTATTATAGGAAGTTCATTAAAGGATTCTCCATGCTTGTAGCTCCTATAACTGCTCTTGCCCATAAGGATGCTAATCCAGTTGACCCCAGCTGCAGATTCTGCCTTCCAGCTCTTCAAACAATCCTTTACAACAGCTCCAGTCCCCAGACAGCCAGATACCAGTAAGCCATTCTTCCTAGAGGTTGACACCTCCTCTGAGGCAGTGGGTTCAGTTCTCTCTCAATGGTCAGCAGACCATAGATTCTATCCGTGTGTTTTTTTCACAAATAAGTTTCTCCCTGCTGAAAAGGGCTACACCATAGGAGAGCAAGAGTTATTAGCAGTAAAACTGGCGCTAGGAGAGTGACGTTATTTATTGGAGGGGGCCAAATTTCAAGTTACAGTATTTACCGATCACAGGAATTTAATCTTTCTAAGGAACATTCAATGCCTAAATCCATGACTAGCCCGTTGGGCTATGTTTTTTTCAAGATTCAACTTTACGTTAACTTTTTGGCCAGGATCTTAATAGTCAAAGGGCAGACGCTCTTTCTCGTTCACTCACATCAGAGGATTCCAAGGATACTGATCCTTCCCAGCCGGTACTAGAACCTAGGAACTTTGCTGTCACAAAAAATCTGCCTCCTCCAGGGAAAATGTTCATGCCTCAGTGTTTACGGAAGAAATAAATCATGTGGGCTCATACATCCCATTTCTCTGGTCATTCTGGAACTTATAAGACCATAGAACTCCTTTGACGCTCTGAAAGCCGTTGTCTAAGACTTTTTTTCTTTATGTATTGAATGTGTGCAACATAAAGGGCCTCTTCAATGACTTGCAGGGTAATTGCTTCCTTTAACTATTCCACAGCGACCCTGGATTCATCTTTCCATGGACTTTATAACTGACATACCACCTTCAAAGGGCTTTACTACTATTTGGGTGGTCATCGATAGGTTCTCCAAAATGGCTCATTTTGTGCCTCTCAAAGGGCTTCCTTCAGCCCCAGAACTAGCCCAGTTTTTTATTACAGTCTTTAAACTCCATGGTCTCCTACTGAGATAATTTTGGATCATGGCATTCAATTCATGGCCAAGTTCTGGAGGGCTCTCTGCTCAGCACTATAAGTCCAACTAATATTCTCCTCTGCCTACCACCCTCAAACTCATGGCGGCACTGAAAGGGTCAATCAGGACTTAGAGTTGTTTCTCAGAATTCATCTTTCCTCATCTCAAGATGGCTGGATGACCTTCTACCCTGGGCAGAATTTGCTCATAATCATTCTTATCACTCCTCTACCAGTCAAACACTATTCTTCACTGTTTATGACCTTCACCCTCAAATTCCAGAGTTCCAGCGTCTACCCTTTCTTGATCTTCCTGCAGTGGAGTCACTGGAGAGATTTTAAGAAATATGGAATAGGGTCCATCAAAGTTTGCAAAAAACTTCTAGCTGATACAAATATTGGGTGGATAGAAAAAAATATATATACTATAAACTCAAGTTACCATCTTACCTAAGGGTTCCTTTGACTTTCCATATTTCTTTGTTAAAACCACTGATTTTAAACAAATTCTGTCAAGTTCTTCCTCATTTTCCAAGAATACTCACTGATCACAGAGTCGAGTTCGAAATCAAGAAAATCTTGGATTCTTGTATCAGATATGGCTGATTGCAATACCTTTTGGATTGGAAAGGATATGGTCCTAAAGAGTGGTCTTGGCAGAATTCTTGTGACATCTATGCTCCAGCTTTGGTTCACAAATTTCATAAGGAAAATCTTGATAAACCCAAATGGTGTCCGGGGGCCACCCCAAAAATGGGGGGTAATGTTACGGATCAGGGTCAGGGGCACGGGGAGTGCTGATGCTTACCCATCGTGATGCTCTGGTATAGACCCTCCAGGGGTGGTGTGGGCTGCTGGTGGCAGGTGCTCACTGTGGGCAGGAGTCTGGGGAGCAAGGTCTGGCTGCATAGGTCTCTGGCTCTGGGCGCTGCCATCTTGGAAGGTCAGGTGGCCACAGGAGCCAATAACATCTCACTGGCAAGGAAATCCTCAAGAGCCAGTCAGCAGCTGCCTGCAGGTATATAGCAGATAAGCTTTTTAGGAGAGATTGCCAGTGCAACATCTTACACCCAGCTACTGGGTGCTTTAGTTATGTGTGCTCTGCAGCCTTGACTATCTAGCAATCAGCTACTCCTCCAGCTATCCAAAGGGGTCCAGTTCCTCACAAGCAGCTATCTACAGACCCTAACTACGGTTCTTACCATCTGCAAAATGGTTTAGCCTCCCACAGCCTAATCCCAGTCACGCCTCACCTGCTGCATTTATCAAACCCACAGGAGGCAACTGCAAGACCGGTCACGGTAACCTGACACTAGCTTCCCGCATTGCCCTGGTTGCCAGTACCGCAGTCACGTCTGAATCATCCCTCCGTCTGCCATTTATGAAAATAACTTTTATTTGGCCAGCCCGGTTCATTCTCAGTAACTCAGTGCATCCCAATCCTCTGACTCCAGTTCTGGATTCACAACCAACGACCAGCCTGACAGCATTGACTTGTGTTACGGTGGATTCCAGTGGGGATGAATTAATATTGCATGAGGATGATGATGGTAATGATGGTGACATCTTGGTACTTTAGAGCTGTTAGCTTAGCTGTCTTAAGCCCACTGATAGCTTGTTTTGGGGGAGTCCAAACAAATCAGGCACTTTAGCTACAAAAGTGGCAGTCCCTGTCACTGAAGAAATTGGTTTGTTACAGTGTGCATGTCCTTTTTTATATCCAAAATAAGGGTGGGTGGGAGAGCCCCAGGACAATTTCATCTTGCACCACATTTCATTTCTGCTACTGCTGTGTGGCAATGTTTCCTATATGTGCTATAAACTGCCATGTGTTTGTGGCTTTGGCCTAAACTGGATGAAAACAATAAGGTGAGCTGTGAGGTAGTCCATATTGACTGAAACAAAATCACTGGAAGTTAATCTTATTGAAGTTAAAATACTGTAGGAACCAAAAAAGGCAAAAATTCTGTGATTTACATTTTTTTATCAATTTAAAAAAAAAAACAGATACAAAACTAAAACCCATCAACAAATTAGAACCAATACCAACAAAAGTGGGCTGGCACACAACTCTAGTTATATGACAGTCTAGACTGCTTATGATGGTCTGTGACAATATTGATAAAAGGTATTTTAACAATATAGCCTTCTTGTTACCATGCATAGACAGCTAGAGGGATGATCTTGTAATTTGTCTCCCCATTCTAGGATGCTGCACTTATTGAGGTTTGTTAGCAGTGATGTTAATGAATCAGACAGGCAGAGAGTATGGTGCCCAAGCAGGAGGATGCAGCAAGCGGTAGTACATATGCAGTAGTCCACAAAGAAGAGATGGAGAGGTCCAACACTGCTGTCAAGATCAGGTGGAGGACACAAAATCAGTCCATCTGCTGAGGATTCAGCATAGCAAAGCCCTCTGGGTGTTGGGGAACACCAGACAGCTGCCATGTAGAGAAGAAGGGCAAACAGCAGATCTATGGCAAGCCAAGTGTCCCATGGACCCGTGGATCTATTATATCACTTATCAACACAAGTGGAATGGGCTGGCAGAAAGACAACTCTAAGTACTTAAGTGCCGTAGGAGCAAGGCAATTCCCACTACTCTGCAGATACAGAAAAGTCCTGCTGAAGGCGGCAGCTGTCACATGTGTTATATTCATTCCTCTAAATGGTGCTTCAAGACACAAGGGATCCAACATTTTCCCAGATATGATTTTTCACCTCATTTGAATTTAAACAGATTATTGACTTGATTTTACTTGGAACCTTAATATTCTGAACTGTTTGGTTTCTTTGAATCAGAAAAAGGTGTACAAATGATAGTGATTGCGCAATAAAAAACTCTAGGCTGCCTTGTTACCACACATGCAGGGAAAAACACATGAAATCCCTGAAATTCACACGTGACAAAAAGGTATGTGTGGTATGCATTGGCGCTCAGAATTTAAAGATGAATCCCTAAAATGAATAGGGATATGCTAATCCACAGATTTCAATGGACCAAATGGTTTAATCCCATAGAATAAAAGTTTTTTATTAAAACCAAAAAATGACTAACATTTGACATAAATATAAAGTGCAATCTGTGACTTGGCAGCAGAGGCTAGTGAAAGTGACCGTGCAATTGGTAAACACAAGATCTCTCACCATGTGATGAAGCTGCGGTGGGCTATCTTATATTAAAGCAGTATGGTCCTAGGCTGAAAGTAGCCCAGCACCACCGCAGTGAGTTTAATTCAGCATGTGAGTCCTTCCACTGGTATCACTGCTCCTCGTCCATTAAGGTCCTCTGTCCAAATTTGTATTTATGTCAAATCTGTGGATTAGCATATCCCTATTCATGATTTAGGGATTCATCTTTAAATTCTGAGCCAATGCATGCCACACATACCTTTTTGTCACGTGTGGTTTCTTTGAATCCAAACCACTTAAGTTATCATTGGTTTTATTTTTCTGGTTTCTTTTCTGCTTCGTCATTGCCATATGTGCTATTTTCCTGCTACTACAGCAACCTCACTCTTACATTGCCACTATTTTTCTTTTTGCTGTTTGCCTATTCTTTACTGCCATCCTGTCTTCACCTCCACTCTATGCTTTATGTCCATCCACTTTGACATCTCCTCTTTTCTACTTCCCCAATGTTTAGCTTGTCTCCATATATTAAATATACAACCAACTGTAACCTACATAGTGTGCCAAGATGGCTGCTTCACTTAATACTTTCATGGGAAAGGTGAACAATCATTTGATTAAATTATGCTTTGGTTATACTGTATTTTGTGTTTTCCTCAATATGTATCACGTTGATTTGGAGAATCATGTCTCCACGTATAACTTACCCTGCCCATTGTAGCCTTTATAATAAGGGCTTACTTGCCTGGTACTGATTCTGTGTATATCCTGTTGGTTGCCTATTGCTTTCCATGGTTTGCATTTCCCTAAATTGTAATAATGTATTGATTATCTTGCCCATAGTAAGAAATGTAGTTCACCCAAGTTGAATGCCTCACTATCTTACTGTAACCATAGCTTCTAAGATGGCTGTCTCCTTTGTAACACAGTTTCTTTCATGCAAATGTTAAGTGCTTTGAGTCCTTTTGGAGAAAGGCACTATAAAAATAATTATTATCATTGCGAATAGTGCTTCCACATACTGTTTGCTAAATGAGCATTCCTATAAAAATATATTTTTACTCAAGTTAGTAATTGTGGGGGCTGTTGCACACAATTTCAAATTTGACAAGATGACATGCAAAATGAGTGTTTGTCAAAATGCACGTGGATACCTCCCAAGTTTTCAGATCTGGTGAACGGGACAAAAAATTTAAAAATAAATAAATAGGGGCTTTGGCTTAGCAACAAAAAGGCAGTGCCTTGAGCTTAATGCCAAGCAGTTGATCCACAACCCCATATTTGCCATTGCTGGGTGCTATACCCAGCACTCCCACATCTTCTGAACAACACCTAGCCCAGAGGTTCCCAAACTGTGTGCCTCGGGACACTTGCAGGGGTGCCCTGGGTTGGTGGTCCAGGACCAATTCAAATTATTCACGGTCAATATAATAGGCAAAACCAGTGCTGGTGGCTGCCGGTCATAAAATATGTGGCCAAACAGAAGCATATCTTGTTCCTCACCACACAACTGACCCTAAGGATGACATATAAATGTGATCTACTTAATGTAATATATCTTTATAAATTTCTCAATAAGAAATTTTTGGCCTAGTGGTGCCGTGAATTTTTTTTTTATATTCTAGGGAGCCGTGATTCAAAAATGTTTGGAAACCACTGACCTAGCCTCTTCCCAGTGCTGATAGTGTCTGTGGGTGATGGACACGTGTCCGTTGTTCATTCTCCGCTGCTCTGCATGCAAAGCAGTGGTGTAACAGTGTCCCCCTAACCTTCCCACCACTCTTAGGACACTGCAGCCCACAGATGGGAGAGCAGAATAGTCCTAGAAAAATGGGACTGTTTTGCTGTTATCAGGACAGTAGGAAGGCATGTGAACAAGTCATGTCTGATGTTATAAAGAATTTATTAAGCTGTGTAGCAAAACATAGCTTCAGCAATTGATTTTCACACCACATGTAACCAGCCCTATATCACCAAATGCAGAGCTGATTTATCGGCATGTTTGTAAACTTCTCATAAACATTACTTATTGGCTTGCATAATCCATTGAGTTGAGTAAATATAGATGCAAGTACATGAAAAAGTCTGTAACACTGCAAGGGACCTATTATAAATGACCTTCACATAACTATATTGTGCCATTGCTGCTTCTGTGCTGATGAGTGGGTGGCACTGGCAAGCACTGCAATTTCCCAAACACTATACACTGCTCTGTTTGTCTCTACAGGATTGTGTTTTTTTTTTCATTATTCAATTGAATAGTCCAGGTCAATGTCCATACATTGTGTAACATGAGAACATATAAACAGACCCTAAATCATACAATGTTAATTTATGGTGTAGAGTGCTGAGAGATGAACAAAAAATATTAAATGTAAATTAAGAAAACAACATGTATGATTTACATTTTAATGGATTCTGTATGCACTTAATTAAAGGAAAGTTAACTTAATATATGACAACATGTAAAACAAACTCATTATACAAAAAGAAATCAATTGACCATTGAATGTTCTCTAATAAATCTCTCTGACACTTTATCTATACTTATAGACTTATATTAGCAAAATATCTCAAGAAAAAAATATAATTGTCTGATTTTTTTGTGCAACTTGGTGTCCGAGTTAGTTAATTGTTATTGCTATCGATTACACCATGTGCTCTAAAAGCAACTAATCTATTACAATATTTCTCTTAATGGTGTCACAAATTTTTAACCACTCAGCACAGAGATGTTTTTGTGAATTCCTTGTCTCTTAATTCAGAGCTGTTGTGGCAAAAGTGATAGATTTTTTAAAAATAAGAAGGCACTCAAAATGGACTTAAAATAAAACTTATCATATAGAAAGTACATTTTAGCCCAGGACAGGTTCAGGAATCCAGTTCCTAATTGTGTCATATTTCATGAGAGTTATATAGATAGATGGAATCAGTATGATATCCTGCTGCATGGGATCCCGGTGCTCAAAATACCGATGATGGGATTCCGCAGATCAGAACACCGACAGGGGTGAATAAGGTGTGTTCTACCCTCTTCCACTCCCCATCCCCCAACCCTAACCCTCCCTACCCGCAGCCGAACACTAACCTCCCCTTTAGTGCCTAACCATAACCCCCCCCCCCACCCCCCGGGGGTGCCTAACTCTAACCCCCCTCCTCACAGCCTAACCCTCACCCCCCCTGCCTGACACCTAAACCTAACCTTGCGGCCATACTTACGATTGGGATGATGACTGTCAGGATTGTGCAATCGGTATCCTGACCCAATCGGAGTTCCGACATCAGGATTCGAAAGGTTGTCAGGATTCCGGTGTCGGTATTCCCGCAGCTGGGATCCCGACGGCCGGCATCTTGTCCACATTCAGGATAGATAAATAGGTAGATATGTAGATAGATAGATAGATAGATAGATAGATAGATCATATAACTCCAGATAAGGCATGCATGTGGTATGTGAACACATTATTTAAATAAAAATGACAGAGGCTCTGCACTGACCATAATAAAATATGGGAAAGTAGGGGATTATTCAGGTCACCTCGCTATATGTGACCACAATAACCCCGTTGGTGGTGATAGTGCACACGTGCAGGTCCCATCCTGCACGCGCGCTAGCAGCCAGTGCGATCTGATTGCATTGGCTGCAAATGCCCCTGCCTGATTGACAGGCAGAGGAATAAGCGGGGCGGGGATGTTGCAGGGGCGTTGAGCGAAAAACAGGAGTGGGTCGTCTGTGTTTTCAGGATGGCTGCATGACGTCACATGCAGCCGCTCTGATCAAGAAAATGGCGGCAGACTGCCTGCATACGCAGTCTAACTGCGGCTGCGGGGGGGTCATCCACAGTTGCTGCAACTGCAATTAGCTTGCAGTCGCAGCCACTGGTCATGCTATTTGTCTTGATCCTGACTGTATTTCTCATGTTCTGTGACTTATCTCAGCTTATTCTGCAAACAGGCATCTGCCCTACCACATACTAACTGCAGTCTTGATTGCTTGCTGATTAGCACATGAGTAGGAATTCCTCTGTGTAAGTAATTGACAAGATCCAGTGTTCAGCAACCAGGCTTTCTGTTACTCACACCCAGGTGGCAGTAAAGTCTGTACACGCTGTTCCTGCATAGTTCTCTCAGCATAATGTCTGCTTCCTAGTGTTTGGGCAACTAGGCATCGATCCCCATCTGAGCCTATGCCTGGAGTACTTCTGTGACAAGTCCTGATCACCTGACTGCAGCACAGCCAATCATATGACTGTCTGAGCTTCCCTGCATCACCTGATCATCTCAGACAATCCCTGCACACTGGCTCCTATAAGAATTCTGGGTAAGGACGGCCTAATTGCCAGTGCTATGATTGTCATACCCTGTATGTTTCTTTGCTCTCAGCTGCTTCCAGGTTACCTTGCTCCAGGAGTTTCCATTCTGCCCTGAAACCTGAGCTCCATCCAGCTTGCAGCTCTGCCTGGCTCCATTGGTGTTCCACCATCGATCTCTAGGTATATCGGTGTTCCGCCATCGATCTCCAGCTCCATCGGTGTTCCACCATCGATCTATAGCTACATTGGTGCTCTGCCATCAATATCCAGTACAATCCTTTCTTTCTCCAGTGGTCAGTAACATTGTGTATTCCTTTATATTCGTACTTTGTCAGTGGTTTACACTGCAACTGTGTCTACTATTGTATACTCATTTATATTGGGACTTCATCAGTGGTTTACACTGCAACTGTGTCTGCTATTGTGTGCTCATTATATTGGGACTTCATCAGTGGTTCACACTGCATCTCATAGTACATTTTGCCATCGACGTTACATTTGCTACAGCATTACCCTTGTTCCTGTGCCAATGTTACTGCATTGTCTGTGATACCAATTATTGAGTCTAATACCATCTGCCGCTATCTGTGCCATCTTGCTTGCTGAATAAAATACTTTTATTTTATATTCTCCGCCATTCTGGTCAAGCCTTCTGGCCTACGCTCAAGTTTACCGTATCCTGGATAATGTATAAGAACTAGTGATGTGCACCGGACATTTTTCGGGTTTTGTGTTTTGGTTTTGGATTCGGTTCCGCGGCCGTGTTTTGGATTCGGACGCGTTTTGGCAAAACCTCACCGAAAATTTTTTGTCGGATTCGGGTGTTTTTTTCAAAAAACCCTAAAAAACAGCTTAAATCATAGAATTTGGGGGTCATTTTGATCCCATAGTATTATTAACCTCAATAACCATAATTTCCACTCATTTCCAGTCTATTCTGAACACCTCACACCTCACAATATTATTTTTAGTCCTAAAATTTGCACCGAGGTCGCTGGATGGCTAAGCTAAGCGACACAAGTGGCCGACACAAACACCTGGCCCATCTAGGAGTGGCACTGCAGTGTCAGGCAGGATGGCACTTCAAAAAAATTGTCCCCAAACAGCACATGATGCAAAGAAAAAAAGAGGCGCATCAAGGTCGCTGTGTGACTAAGCTAAGCGACACAAGTGGCCGACACAAACACCTGGCCCATCT